>NC_137772.1:178226397-178881317 GCF_963455305.1 Plecotus auritus | reverse complement strand
AGCAGATTATGTGAGATAAGAGAGCAACCCCAAATCTTTTTCTAGAGCCTTCTAACCAAGACAGTGCTACTCAGAAATAATTGACAAATTCATACACACTTCAGGAACATTATTGACTTGATCTTTTGCTGACTTCTCTATCATATTCCCCAAATGGCTATTCTGAGTCTCATCTACTTTTTTTTAAGCCCTCACATCTTCTCTCAAGACATAGACGAGACAGTGAAGTCAATCCAAAGTTTTCATTTTCTCTTCTGGACCCTTCAAAAAGTCTCTGTAACATTTTACTTGTTTTTTTCATTCATTTACTCATTCATTCATTCAGAAATGTTTCTTGAACATCTATTTTGTGCCAGGACAAGGTGCTAAGGATACAACTTGAAAAGACAAACAGAGCTTCCTTCCTTTGGGCACTTAGAGAGCAATTGAACCATTTTTTGGTATGCTTGCCATCCTTTCCTCCTCTCTTCCTTTCAAAGACTAATGGCCTCCATTGTTTATATAACTTGAAAGATTCAATCTATCCAAGTAAAAGACTTAAGAGTTAAAGTTGATCTGGGCATAAATCATTCTTCTACCACTTAGAAGCTATATAACTTTGAGTAAGTTAAGGACCCTCTAGGAGCCTATGTTCTGATATAAAAAATAAGGATGATAACACCTAATTTATAATATTGTGAGAAGCATCTAAAGAGAGATAAATATAGTACAGAGCTTAGTAAAACACTGGCATTTGGAAGACACTTGATAATAGTAGTTGTCATTATCATCACACCATCAATTTCCCCCACTTTCACATGTATTTTAATTTTTCTTTCTCAGTTGTTTCTTCTCTATCTACAATAAGGATGCAGCCACACCACACAACACTGCCCACAAGATCATGGAGACCACAAAGGAACTTTTTCTTCCCAGCTCCCAGGTAACTCCCAGTTACATTGGAAGAAAGGTGTTCCCTTCCTGAACCATCATCAGAAACACACCTTTTCCCAACTCTGTTTCTCTCATGGATGTTTATCTGTGTCTCTCGTTCTAAGAATAAGATGCTGATGACAAATGCTTCCATACAGGACCTCTGGGGGCCCTGGGACCTCAGAGAAAGAAAGCTTACTGCAACAAGCTCTCACTGCACCCAGTTATCACTGTTGGCCCTCTGGTTTCATTGGGAAAAATAATCAGCACATAAAAATAGGGCTCTTAACTTTCAACAAAGTATTTTCAACTGTCCTTTTATCTTCCATTCATGCTTTGCCAGGGGATTCAGAAAACTGTTCTTATTAACCTCGGTTAGGGGTGAGAAACTGGAGTCTCAGGTTGTATAAACAACTTGCCCAACGACAGGCAGGATGAGAGTAGCAGAAAGAGCTGCTCCACTTTTTCTGGAGTCCGTGCTCCAGAAGAGAGTTCCCTCTTCTCCAGTCATAGTACATAACAGGGAGTTTGTTGCCCATAGATAAGAGTCTAAAAAGAGAAATAAAGTAAAATAAGAAGACAAAGATTTAAAGAGAATGAAAAAAAAATAGGATTTGAGAAATAAAAGGGGAAAGGCTAAAATAGCATTTTTAAAAAACAAATGGTCTTGTTGCTATACCAGGGTTAGCTGTCTTCCCTACAAGAGCATTATAATCTATCTGGAATAAATGAATGAATCATTCATTCATTCATCATTGATTGCTCACCTACTGGGTGCTCCCTACACTAGTGCTAGGCAAAAGGACTCTAGAAGGAAGTGAGAGTCCACACTCCAAATCGTTCTCTCTCGCTGGAATTTTGTTATAAATGCACGGAGCTTCAAGTTAGCCTGCAGTGATTCTCTGTAGAATTATCACACCCAAAAAATCTCATTTTATCTCGGATTCCATCACTCTGGGGCCAAAGTACATGCTCTGCAGCAGAGTCCTGATCTGTTTCTCAGTTTAGTTACCTCTTGTCCTGGAATCCTGGCCTCATATGGAATTCAAACAAAACTATGAAGAAACATGCTCCTTTGTAAGATATTCTTATCTGACTTCATTCCAAGAGCTCAAATTTTCTCCACTACATTCATGTGAATTGATCAAAGGAATGCAGAATGGAAAAACAGCCCGGGGGTATCTAGAAGCAGGATTCTTCACCTTGGGCTCCCCTTTTGAAATATACATTGATACAAGGCCTTGCCTGAGATCAGATGCTTCTCGAGAGTGAAGTTTGGGAATAATCCTCCCTGGCACATATATATTTGAATCTTTGATTTACATGGGAGCTGAGAAGCCTCCTGGAAAAAAATATTTGAATCATGCACACCCAAGGGGATTAGGTCTGTGTGTGAGTGTGTGTGTGTGTGTGTGTGTGTGTGTGTGTGTGTGTGTAAACAATGCCAGTGGTTCCTAAGCAGCCAGATTACAGGGACAATGAATGACAGGGACCACTAAGGAAGAATGTACCATAAGGGAGGAAGGCTCTGGCCCTGGGAGCTCAGGATGCTGGTGGTTCTAGAAATGAGGAGCCTTATACTAGAAGTCAGCTTTACTGACACCCAAGTACAGCAGGACTCTACTTCTAACGGCAACAGATGGTGGGATTCCAACTCATTGGCAGACATTAATTTTGACCACATCAACCTAGCATTAGGAAACACATTCCAGCTCAGTGGCACCACTGTAGGCTGTCAGGCGAGAGGAGCTGGGAAGTGAGTTATCAGCAGGGCTGATCCATGGACATGTGAACTTAACTGGAGAATTCCAGAAATTTCTGAGGGGAACATTGTTTAATCAGCTAAGCCCAGATGACCCTGCCTTTGGCCTTTCTCTGCTATTGTAGCATCTAACACACACACACACACACACACACACACACACACACACACACACACGAAACAACAACTCCATAAATCCATTTCCAAAAGAGTTGATGAATAATGTTAAGGTCTCTGAAGAAGCCTCAATAAATAGCACTTTTTTTTCCCACCTGGGTTCTGAATAAGTTGAGGAAATAAAACAAGTGTAGAGTAAATAGAAGTTGCCTTTGTTGCTGCTAGAGACCAGTCTGGAAGACCAGGCTTTAGATCTAGTGGTCAAGTGAGCTGAAATTAGGTGGACTTGCACTTAGGCAGGCACTTGCTAGACCAGGGTAGGCAAGAACAGGCAAGACTTACAATACAGAGAGACATTGTGCCCTCTTAGAAGGCTCACTCTGAAAAGGAAGAAGCAGAGCTGATCCAACAGGCCCAGCGATTTTTCCAAAATTATGGTCAAATTACTCTAGAGCCCCAGGGATGGGATGAGTAAAGGGGTAAAAAGAGACAAAGCCTGCATTTAGGGAAATCCTCATTATAGAAGCCAGGAGAGAAGAAAAGGTGCCTGTCCTCTGTACCAATTAGGGTTCTTCCAGAAAAACAAAATCCACACCAGGGTTATTGAATAAAGGGTATTAAACACAGAGAGTCGGTTACAAAGGTGTTAGAGGAGCTGCAAGAATAACCTGGGTAGATGAGTCATCCCAAAGATTAGCCACTTGGAAGCCATTACCATCCTTAGGACTCAGGACAAATGAAGAAGATGGTGTAACCTGAGCCAGGAGCTGGGGACATTTGGTTGACACTGGCATTATAAGGGGCCTTTTTGGGGCAAGAGCTAGGGCCACACAGGAGTTGCAGCTGCTGCCAGATATGCCTCCCAAAGCAGAGGGAAGGGGCAAATTACCATGGCTTCTTGACTCCCAAACTCCAATCTCCACCAATGCTTTTCACTAGCAAATCTTATCTGGAGCTGGTGGTCAAGAGAGCCTGGGAACCATAGCTCACAACAGTCAGACAGCACAGGCAGGGAGTGGGTCTAAGAGCAAACAGGTAAAGAGCCAGTACAACCTTCCACGAGGAAAAGTTTTATCAATGTTTTTGTAGATAGGTTAAAGAGGAATTCATATCACAAATCCCACACCAAAACTTTTCTGTTAGGGTCGCTGAAAGAGGAATGCACAAGGCCAAAGTGGTAAGGGATTACAAATTTACTAGAGGCCTGGTGCACAAAATTCATGCACGGGGGCGGGGGGGGCGGGGAGGGTGTCCCTCAGCCCAGCCTGCACCCTCTCTAATCTGGGACCCCTCAGGGGATATCCGACTGCCAGTTTAGGCCCGATCCCAGGGATTGGACCTAAACCGGCAGTCGGACATCCCTCTCACAATCCGGGACTGCTGGCTCCTAACCACTCACCTGCCCGCCTGCCTGATTGCCCCTAACCACTCCCCTGCTGGCCCGGTCGCCCCCAACTGCCCTCCCCTGTTGGCCATCTTGTGACGGCCATCTTGTGGTGGCCATCTTGTGATGATGTGGGGGCGGCCATCTTGTGACAACATGGAGGTGGCCAACTTGTGATGATGTGAGGGGGTCACACGAGGGCGTGAGGGCCACCTAGGCTTTTATTAGTGTAGATTAGGTTATCTGGAAACCAGATGGGCTGAGTCCCAAAGTAGCATTAGCAGCCAGGGACCAGGGAGTCAGAGGTTTTGAAGGACTCTAGGTGGGCTTTTTTGGCGGGGAATTTTCTGGGTGGTCCAGTTCCTGGGCAAGTCCAGAGGGGAAGGATAATTGTCTTAGCAAGTGGAATGTGGTCTAAGCGAAAGGGAATGTTGGTTGTGAAGTGGTCTAAAGGTCATTTCCCAGGGAAGGGGGTATGGATTCAATTATTTGATCAGACCTAACACTTTCAAAATGTCTTTTCATCATTTCTTCATCTCTCTATCCTGCAGCAGCTGCCATGTCTCTCTCCATCTTTTCTCCCCATCTCAGTTCTAGCTCTACCCTGCTGGCTGTCACGCTCCGTTCCCCCATACCTCTCTCCCAATCCCCTCCACAAAAGCTTTGTCCATAAGCTTGGGACTTGAGTTGACCTCCTCCTCACTTTTTCTTTCAAAGACAGCTCTCCTTGGGGCAAACGCTTAAGGCTATGTGATTGGGTAAATAGTATTGATGTGACCAATTGGATCATCGCAGTTTAGTCAAGCCTGAGGCAGCCGAGTTATCCAACTAAGGAAAGAGACCAGCTCAAAGTAAGGCCATCAGCAGGAGCTCTGCTGCTTACCTTTCCTCTTTCAAGTCACCACAATTGACAACTTCGATAATGACTAAGTCAAAACTCAGCCCCCACCTGGCCTGCATAGGCCTTTGTAACAGAAAGGCAGCTTAAACCACAGAAGTTTATTTTCCCACAATTCTGGAGGCTAGAAGTCTGAGATCAGGGCATTGCTGGTTTAGTTTCTTCTGAGGCCTTTCTTCTTGTATGTAAATGGTTGTCTCCTCCCTGGGGCTTCCCATATTCTTCTCTCTGTGAAAATCTTTGCTCTAATTTACTCTTTCTATAGGGACACTAGTCAAATTGGATTAGGACCCACCCTAATTATTTCATTTTAACTTAATTACCTCCTTAAAGATCCTATCTATCTATCTATCTATCTATCTATCTATCTATCTATCTATATATAAAAGCCCAGTGGCGACTGGAACAGCAGAATGACCAGAATGACAGGTGGCTATGAGGCCACTGCATCAGCCAACCAGCCTGATCCGGACCCCCCCCCCCCCCCCGCCAGCTCCCCCCTCCCATCAGCCCCTAACACCCTGATTGGGGGCGGGGCCAGCCAGCCAACCGCCCACGGCCCCTCCCCCCACCAGCTCCGCCCCATGGGCCCCCATTGGGGCAGGCCAGCCAGACCCCACCCATGCAGGAATTCGTGCACCAGGCCTCTAGTCTCCAAATAAGGCCACATTCTGAGGTACTAGGCAGTGAGACTTCAACATATGAATTTGGAGAACACAATTCAGCCCATAATTCAAAGTCAGACTTCATCTCACTCAATCACCTTATTGTCTGAACTACAGAGAGCAACTTAAACATTTACATGGTTAACTTTATTGTTGATAGTGGCAGGACCAGGATCCATGGATTTGCTGGCACCCTGAACCATGTCTTCTGGCTTTGTTAGACTGTCTTTCCATCATGTTGGGATCACAGCACAGTTGTTAGGTGATCAGACTGTGTGGTCATATAGGCATGGGTCCGAAGCCCAGGTTTGCTATCTATTAGCTACTTGACCTTAGACCAGCTCCTTAGCATCCCTTAGTTTGGTTTCTGCATCTACACTTCCTTTCTCACTGAGAGGGATGAGGATTCAATGAGATGATGTATTTTGTTAGGGAGGAAAAATTTTCCTCTACCCTCTTTGGTGTTCAGTGTTGGGAGCCCTGAAAATTAAATTAAGAAAAGACAGATTAAAAGGAGAGAAAAACATATAATTTTTATTAATAGTTACATGCACAGAAGTTCACAGAAAAGGAGTAAAACTCAAAGAAGATGTTAGACTTGCGGGTTTATATACCATTTTAACAAAAGGAAAGGAGGTTTGGGCTTCAAGGGGTGATGACTTGTGGGGAAGGCACTAGGAACTATCTGAGGAAACTAGTGGAAGATAAGGGTTGTTTTAGTAAGGTCTGTTTATGCAGACATCTCCATGTTGACTTTCCACCTCCAGGGATTAGAGTTGTGATTAGAGGCCCCTTCATGAAAGGAAATTTATGACCTGCTTTTGGGCAGTCAAGGGGAGGGCAGAGAACTCTTCCTATGTCTGTTGATTCTCCGCTGCCTTCAGCTCTAATTCTTATGCCAAAGTGGCATATTTTGGGGTGGTATATCCTGATCCCCTTTAATATAAAATGCTTAGTACTAGTTCTAGTCACATTGAGTGCAAGATAACCATCTATTATTCAAGTAGAATTTGTCCCCGAATTGTAGGACAGGAGCAGTCGTAGCGGCATGGAAAAGGGACAAGCATGTCTGTCTTTCCCCCGGTGTTTCTGCCTAGGCTTTCTGCAAACAAGGCTTTCCACATTCAAACATATTGCTCCACCCCGAAAGCTCACTCATGTCTATCCTCTCCTCTGCACCCCATTGCTACAATTCTAGTTCAGGTTCATATAGCACAGACTGCCTTCTGTTCAGCTCCTGGATTATATGCCAGAGAAAAGGCAGAATCCTTCATGCACGCGCCTCCCCCCCCCCCCCCGCCCGCCCCCACTGCCTTCAGGGTAAAAGTTCAAGTGCAAAGCCCAGCACCATTTGCTCTGCACCTAACTTTTCCATTTATATCCCCTCTCCCCTCAGCTCACCAGTGAACTAATAGCCATTAGGGGCACATTATCCTGCCTCTGGGTCAGTGGGATATCACTGCATGAAGCTCCTCTCCCTTTACTCACTCCGACACTGCCTGCTCTTGGTAATATTTCTCAGCTGCCCAGCTGCCACCCTCTCCCCATTCTGCTCATTAAGGTGCCCTCTGTGCCCCGCTGTCCTATAGAGTTGTAATTGTGCATGTTCTTCTGTGTCTCTGCCTTTAAGTCATGAGTTCTTTGAAGAAGGGACCACATTTAGTTCATCTCAGAACTCCAGTGCCCAGCACAGGACTGGCATAGAATAGGCATTACTTAAGTGCTTATTAAGGGAATGATGCCACTTCATCTGTCTATGGTGGCCCTGAAAATCAACCATCGTTTAATTACCTCTCAGTCTGAAGTTCAGGGCTTCTGGCGAAAAATATGTAAAGGGAAGGAGACGTGACTGGTAGTGATCCTGAAAAAAGGACATGGTTGAAAGAAATGGTTGTAATGTAATGAAGCAGCCTTCACAAGTGTCCTTGTGGGAGATATATGTGAATTTCCCAAATGTATGAGCATCTGCGTATTTTCTTGGGGAATATTCAGTGCCTTTTCTAGCACTGAGATGCTTGAAATGGGGTTATTTCCCTTCCAAATGGAAAAAAAAAAACACACAAACTCAATTGAATAAATTATATTCCCCCTTCCCCCGCCGGGTGCTTAGAAAGTGTGGGAGTTGTCACCAAACGCGACTAAATGTTCTAATTTAGTCATAAATGGGCTGAAAGAATGTAACATAATTAGTAAGTCCAAAGTAAGTTGTTCTAAATATTTTATCTTGTTCAGCATATGCTGTTAAAAAAAACCCTCAAACTATAATTGTCAACATCATTTCATAAAAAGTAAACAACAGCTGAGTGTAATGAGATGATAAAGAATCTCTCCATAATTCCCGACATATGGCAAAGAGTGTGTCCATGCTGAACACACTCACGTTCATCAACTGAGTTCTTCTCTTCCTTTGAATCCTTTCTCTAGGAAATGCACCTCCAGGAAAACCAGAGGCTTTTTCCTAAAGCAGACGGGGACCTGAGCGAAAATTGTATGGTGCAGTTAGAGCTCAGGCAAGAGGAGTTTAGGACACCATGGTGATCCAACGGGTGAAGTTAAAAAAGCCACATATTTCTGTAAGAGCTGCCATTGTAGAATTCCCATACATGAAATGAACAAGCATATGTGGGGAATGGATGGGTAAATTTCCATTTGTCAGTTTCAGAGTCTGTGAACAAACTCTCCTGGGCCCGGCTCATGATTTGGATTCATGTTAAGTGCGTGGACACTTCATCTGTTAACAGGGAAGACCACTGGGAGGCTGCTTGAAATTTCTCTCGCTCTCTCATTTTGCCACTGCAGTTTTCTGATCATTCCTTTATAACCATCCCCCCAGAGTATCTCCCACACATGCACCTCAAGCCCAAATCTCCCTCCAGCAAATCAGATTCATGTTTCTGACTCTCTGGGACACTTGCCCCCTAAGGTCCCGATAACTCCCCAACATTTGCCTCTGCAATCCTGTACCCAGGCTGGGTCCCTTCCTTTCCCCATTCACACTGAGCACATACCTAAAACGTGAGTGTCCCCTGTATAATGCATCTGGGTCCTAGGTTTCAGCTTCCAAGCACCCAGAAGGAAGCTTTTGCTGGGTGCACCCACTAAGTAGGGTTATTACAGGGGCACAGCACGGGCTCCACGCCATAAAGTAGCTTGTGGTTACAGTGCAAACAGGGCCTGGTGCTAAGCCAGATGGCCCTGGGCTGTCCTCAGTCCCTCAGAAGCCCCATCATCTCAACCGGGATCAAGGCAAGTCTCCCCAGCTCGAGAGCCCCCTCAGGGCTGCAACTCTGGGGGTGCGGGATACAGCTCCAGGCCTAAATTGCGCCCCTGGCTGTGTGGCCCAGCAGCTTCTCCACAGTGGCTAAGGAAAGGAGGTTTCCAGAGATGCTGAAGGCCCTGAGCTGGTGGCACAACAGCCTCCGCTTGGGAGTCCACCATCCCACAGTAAGCCCTGGAGAGTGGCTGCAACTTCCTCCAGCAGGGCTGGGAGGGGCTCGGGACTAAAATCGGCGAGGCTGAGGCCTCTCAGATCCAGGTCCTTCAGCTGACTGAGGTTTGGGCACTGGAACAGATATGTCAGGTCTGAATCTGTAAGCTGGCAATTCGTTATGGAGAAGGTCTTCCAGGGGGTCTGCGGGCACCGGGTCCAGACGGCCTTTGAGGAAGGAGGGAGATTCCAGGTAGAAGTCCCAGAGGTGCTGCAGGCTGAGGACCTGAGAGGTGAAGTGGGAAACGTGTTGCTCCTGCTTCTCCTCCTCGGAGACCGACATGTGGATGTGGGAGAGAGAGAGTCTCTGCTCATCTGACCCAGGTAAGGAGCAAACATCCCCAGTGTGGGCAGGTCCAGGTGCAGTTCACTTCAGGTCCTGATGCAGCCCAGCTGCACCACAGCCAGGACTGTCTTAATATTTGCGACGAGCACCACAGAAACCTGCAAAATGTTGAGCACAGGTGCAGAGATCCTTCTCAGCTTGGCCCACCAGATGATGTAGGTGAAAAACTGATCCCGGGTCCTATGGCTGAAGCGAAGGCCTATGAACACCTCCAAGGAGGCCAAGGGCTGCTTCCTCCTAGAGCTGCCTGCAGCCGCTGGTCCCATTGGTGAGCACACCTGGGCCCTGGCTCCAGACCACATTCTCCAGTTCTGACCAGTGTTCTGTAAACCCAGCACCCGCAGTTTCCACCTCCTGGGGCAAACCCATCAAACGCAGCTTTTGAGGTCCTGTACTGAGGCATCTGCACCAGGCCCACCAGAGGGAGGTGGGTGAAGGGCCAGGTGTGCACCATCGCCTTCAGGGACTCGTGTCTCCCAAAGAAGGGTCCCATGAACAGCGGTGGGAAGAGCGCTGGGCAGGTGCTCCCAGCTGCTATGGCTAAGGCCTCGTCCCTCGGCAGGCTCTTTCCTGCCAGGTCCAGGAGTCTGGGGAGGGGCTGGATGTGCATCTTCAATCTGCTCCCAAAGGAATCCTGCGGAAATGTCTGCTCTGACGAGGTTGGTCGCGCACTCAGATCTCAGACGTGGTGGAGAACCACGGCAGTGGCTGCAGAGCTGGAGGATTCTGTCACTATTTCTTTATCAAATGGTTTGTATGTGTGGGTTTTAAGCTCAGAGGAGACACAGTCATGTGCCACATCACGATGTTTCAGTCAATTGGACAGCATATAGGATGGTGCTCTGATAAGATGATGATGAAGCTGAAAAATTCCCATCACCTAGTGACATTGTACTGTCTTAAGTGTCTGGGTGGCACTGGTGTGAACAAACCAATTGCACTGCCAGTCTGTAAAAGTAGAGCACATACACTTATGTACAGCACTTAATACTTGATCATCAATGACGTATTGGTTTATGTATTTACTATACTGTATTTTTTATTGTTATTTGAAAGTGTACTCTTTCTATTTATAAAAAAAGTTTGCTCTGAAATGGTATGCCGTGTACACCAGTGGCAGCCTCATACATCTCATATTCACCAAGTGTCTCTTTTTTTTTCTTCAATTACAGCTGACACTAGATATTATATTGGTTTCAAGTGTATGACAGAGTGATCAGACATTTATATAAATTATGACGTGATCCCCCCCATGGGTCTAGCACCCCCGACACAATACACAGTTATTACAATATTATTGGCTACATTCCCTATGCTCTTCTTTCCATCCCTGTGCCTATTCTGAAACCACCAATTTGTACTTCTGAATCCCTTTACCTTTTTCACCAAGTCTCTTGATTGCATCATTTTCTCTTGTGTTTTTTGTTTGTTTGTTTTAATTTACTCTGTGTTTGTAGAGTAACATACTGTATAGGCTTGTAGCCTAGGAGCGCTAGGCTACACCATATAGCATAGACATCTTATTCTGCTGTCTCCTTGAGGTACTGTTTTTAAAAATGATAGCATAGACATCTTATTCTGCTGTCTCCTTGAGGTACTGTTTTTTAAAATGATAGCATTATAATTAATCAGATTAATCTCATTGGATAAAAATAAAGGCTGCCTTTCACCGAGCTTTTCATCATACCAGGCAATGTGTCTGTCCAGACTTAGAGGCTATACCATCTAAGTCTGTGTAATTGCATTCTGTGATATTCATACAATCACAAATCACCCCACAATGCATTTCTCAGAATATATTTCCATCATTAAACGGCACATGGCTGTACTTCTAAACCATTATTTTCAGATTTTTTTTTTTAAATTCTTACGTGAGGATATTTTCCCATTGATTTTTAGGGAGAATGGAAGAGAGAGGGAAAGACAGAGAGAAACATTGATGTGAGAGAAACATATCGATTGGTTGCCTCCTGCACGAGCTCTGACCAGGCTTCAGGCCTGAAGAGGAGCCTGCAACCAAGGTACATGCCCTTGACCGGAATTGAACCCGGGACCCTTTGGTCCACAGGCCGATGGTCTATCCACTGAGCCAAATCAGCTAGGGCTTAAACCATTATTTTCAGAGTGAAGCCCGAGAGGGGAAGGTGGGCGAGTTCCTCTTGTTTCAACCAGCTACTTCAAAGCTGCCCTAGAAGAGAAAGGTAGGGCAATCTCCAAAAACACAGACCTGGCATTTCTGCTGAGAGCGATAAGGAGCAGAGGCCCAGCATGGGTACAACGGGCTTTGTGAAGAAATGTTGAGGAACAATACTATCCTGTGTTTTCACATGAATGATGACAAATCTACCTGAAATTCTTTTTGGAATAAACAGTGGGGTTTAGGAACAGATATTGAATAAATAAATTAACAAATCATTGAATTAATTAGTTAATAACCACACCTAGCCCTAGCCAGGTAGCTCAGTTGGTTAGAACATCATCCCAATACACCAAGGTTACAGGTTTGATCCCTGGTTAATCGATGTTTCTCTCTCTCTCTCTCTCTCTCTCTCTAAAACAAACAAACAAACAAACAAACAAACAAACCAGACCTAGGCAGGAGAAGTGGACAGAGGGTGCACTTAGAACACTCTATGAGGAAAGGGTATGTTCTGTGTGGGCTGGGGGGGGGGAATGGGGAATCCAGCAATTTGGAGGCAAAGAACAGCTTTCTGAACTTTAGTTTCCAGGAGATAATAATTAGGATTGTGAATATGCTTTGCAACTCTAAAACCCCATAAAGTGTTACTCATCTCATTCTGCTGTCTCCTTGAGGTGCTGTTTTAAAAAATGATAACATTATAATTAATTAGATTAATCTCATTGAATAAAAATAAAGGCTGCCTTTCACCAAGCTTTTCATCCTGCCAGGCAGTGTGTCTGTCCAAGCACAATGATTCTGTAAGCTCAAAAGAAGCTCCAAGGAGAAGAGAGGTGGGCGCCATAGAGACAGCACAATAATCAGGCACCCACACATTGCTCAATTACTTAAGGCTACTGGAAGGAACATAAAACCAAAGATTTCTAAGAAAACAAAAAGGCTTCAAGGAAAAACTCAGGGTGACCTGCCTGAAAAAAAAATCTGTAAGGTTCATTGTGTGGATTCTTAATGGGAACGATGGCATTACCGTTGCCTGAGACAAAAAAAGAAGAGTGAGGATTCTGGAAAGAAAATGTGTCTAATGAGAAAGGTGACCTAAGTGTTTGACTGATTTCACTTCTGTGGATGTTTGTCAGTGCTGTCCTGGAAAAGTTGAGAAAAACAGGGCTTGAGGGTAAGACCCAGAATTGATTTAGGCATGGGGGAGTCACGTGGAGCATTCCACACTTAAGACAGTACAGGGTGGATTGCCAAAGGGAAAAAAAAGAACAATAAGAATTGGATAACAAGGTAAGAGCCTTACCATGTTAGCAGGCAGACATTTGACCCACCTTCTTATGAAACACACAGTTATTTCTTAAATGTTTGATGATGATGATAGAAGGAAAATTTGTCTTAAAAATGAAATGAAATAAAAGAAAAGAAAATGCTGTGTCTTAGTTCCCATCCCAAATCACCTAATCATGAGAAATAACTGAATTTCATCTAATGTAGCATTGTAATGACACCAGATTCAAGGTATGGATCCTAAAGGCCATATTCTAGTCATTTCCTTCCTTCCTTCTTTCCTTTCTTCCTTCCTTCCTTCCTTCCTTCCTTCCTTCCTTCCTTCCTTCCTTCCTTCCTTCCTTCCTTTTTTAAATGTTTGTATTGATTTCAGGGAGAGGGAGAAACAGAAACATTAATGATGACAGAGAATCATTGATTGGCTGCCTCTCCTGCATGCCCCCTTCTGGGGACTGAGCCTGAAACCTGGGCATGTGCCCTGACCTGTAATCGAACCATGGCCTCCTGGTTTATGGGTCTGTGCTCATCCACTGAGTCACATTGGCTGGGCTAGTCATTCTCTTTCTTGAACAGTTTTGGTAATTTTGATTCTCCCTTGAAGTTGTTCCTTTCCATCTGTTATCTTGTCTGATAGTACTTACCTAGCAACTAAATGTCGAATCAGGAGATGATAATTATATGCCATGTCTTATCCTCCTCGTTTAACTTGACCTTTTTTGATGAGGTGTTTTCTTCCCTTGAGAGCTGGCAATTTGATGCCATCAAGGCAAGGCTATTTTGGGTTGTTCCTTGCTGGGGAACTTCTCAAATGAAGGGTTTCAACATGAAAAGTCATCATTTCATTTTTTAAATTAACAACTTTTTTGCTGATTTAAACAGGTTCTGCCCAACGACAAAGGCACAAAACGTATGTTTATATGACATGACAAATGACAAGTGCTCCCAGAGAAATTAAACATCATTTTAGGTTCTAGATTTATCTCCACCATGTCTGACTTTCCATTACTTAACTGCCAGTCATCGTGTCCTTCCTACAGAACACATATTATTCTTTACTCAAGGAGGAATTTATACTGACTTCTTTAACATATACTTTGCAGGAACATTTGTGTGTGGCAGGAAGAGTAAATTACCTATCGAGTTTTCTCATTGATTTTTCATAAAACACTTTTCTTATTTCATTGTCCTTACACAATTGTTGATGCTGTGGTTTGTATTTTTCCAAGGTAGATCTTTAAGTTGTTGGAACAATTACACTTGCATTTGTCTTATGCCTAAAATGTAATTGACAGTGCTTATAGAATGTTCATATTTCACATTGCCTAGCTTGATTATTGAAGATGCTCAGTTTTCTGGTCTATTTTTTCTTTTTGTTTGTTTTGTTTTCAGAGACAGAGTTCAGCAGGACCCAGAAATCCATTTCTCTGAGATTATTAGAAAATAAAGAACTTGTTGTGAAGAGCTCCAGAAAGATTTCTACAGATCCCTTCCCAAAAATTATAGTCTGTAGGCTTATAGGAAAAAAGAGGCCCATGCAGGGAAAATAAGCATATTAGCTTCTCAAGGAGAAACCATGTTTAGAGGCCTCTTGAATTTATGATTTTAGGGTATTTTGGTACCATCATAATTACAATATCACCATATATTATTCAACATAGTAGCACTCCAGTTTAGAGTAAATCTTTAGCAAGATTCACAGGTGTGTGCTGATTCTTGCAGCATCTAGAGCAGCTACTGAGTCACTGGTCCATAAATGTTTAATAAGCCCTGTCTAGGAGCAAAACACTATGGCACTATGCAGGAGACATAGTCTTTTTTAAAAATATATATATTTTATTGATTTTATACATAGAGGAAGGGAGAGGGACAGAGAGTTAGAAACATTGATGAGAGAGAAACATCGATCAGCTGCCTCTTGCACACCCCCCACTGGGGATGTGCCTGCAACCAAGGTACATGCCCTTGACTGGAATCGAACCTGGGACCCTTCAGTCCACAGGCCGACGCTCCATCCACTGAGCCAAACCGGTCAGGGTGAGACATAGTCTTAGATTAAATCCTAGTTAGTCCTTGTTAAGATCTAGTTAAGAGAGCTAAGCAATACCCTTACATGTTGTTCAAATGTCAGCATACATTTGCAAATCCTAAATAAGTGAAACTCAAAATAAACTTACTGTGATTCAATAGCTTTGTACCACAATTTCATCACAAGCAGTGTTGTGTTCCTCCTATCTTGACAGTACCTTTGCACATAATTGCAACTCAATAAACATTTGTCCATGGAAGGCTGATAGGGTGTAGATATAAAAAAAAGCAACCCACCTCCGATGCTCTGCACAAATGATTGCATTATATGGGGCTTCTAACCATTTTCTTCTCCGTAGATATCAAATGAAATGGGACTAAACTCTGACCAAAAACTCATGTTTATAGCATCGGCCAGACCGACTTTCACTATCTAAGTATGTGGACACAAAACAGTTAAACAAAACCCAGGGCAACAGGAAGAAGACAATTTTAACCACAGTTGTTGCTACTGAAGGATGACAGGTGGGTTGGGCTTTATTGTGAAAGACAGGACATATTCAAAGAGAAGAAGAAAGGGCATGAACTTGTATTGAGTGCTTACTCTGTTAGGCACCACCCAGATGCTTGCATAATCTATTCTTGGGGCTCATAGCAATCCTAAGCTGGAGGCATCTCAAGGTAGAAAGGATGAGTGTCAGAAGTAAAGTAACTTGCCCAAAGCCTCACAGCTCCCATTGGGCAGGTCCTGGACTGCAGCTCAGACCAGTCTCCTCAGAAGAAGTGCTCTTTTCGCTCGTTCAGGTGTGTCCATCCTTTCTTCTGTGGTGAAGGGTCACCTGCATGGCAAGCTGACACTTTTGAGTTAGGATTTCCTGATTTTAAGAATAAGACTTAATAAGGCCCCATAAGCAATGAAGAATATATATATTACCATTGCCATTTTGTGATCTTTCCCTACTGCTGATGACCTGGTATCGACAGGAGATCAATATCTATTAATAATAAAAGCGTAATATGCTAATTAGATGGGACAACCTTTCAGACGAAGCCAGTGCTGCGAGGGAAGCCTGGGTCCTGGGTGCCTGCCAGCAGCCAGGTCCCAGGTGCCAGAGGGAAGCCAGTGCCGGCAGCCGGGGGAAGGAAGGCCTACTGTTGCACGAATTTCGAATTTCGTGCATTGGGCCTCTATGTGTGTGTGTGTGTGTGTGTGTGTGTGTGTGTATTCCTTTAGTAATGAGGAAACAATGATGTCAGCCTCACACCAAGTCTCAGAAAACCCAGGAAAAGCAGAACAACTGGACTTCAGGAAGGGTAGAATGGTATCAGAGCCAGGCTCAGGGAGACTGGAATGAGAACATCATTGAGATGCCAAGACCGTTCCAGGAGCTTAGGGGGTGGCATTTCTGGGTCTTCTGAACAGACACCCACCATGAACGTGACTCATTCACTCTGCAAGTTTGCTTCACTAGGCATCTCTGATTCTCTTTCATGATCAATTGGCTTTCCTGTCTTTTACTCACATTCTTTTCTCATAGCACCTGTGTGCCTCTTCATTCTGCTGCCTCTCAATTTCATCTTACTCCTGGCTCCTCATGGCCCCACTCTACTTCAAGGCCTCTTTTTTTTTTTTTACGTGTCCTGAATAACTCTCACTGCAAACTGTCTCGTTCTCCCAGAGTTTCTTAATTCTGACTCTGGAACCAGACTGCTGAAGCCAACTTATCCTTGTTGGAAAGGCTTTTCATGCCAGAATATCATGAGCTGTGAACCAGCCTATAAATTTTGACTGCCCTTAAGTTAGGGATCCAACTGGGTCAAGTCACCCCGAGAGAGCCTTCAGTACACCTAGTTCCTTTAGGAGGGGCAAGGGACTTGGCAGGCAGGATGACTGACACGTTGGCAGTGACTGACAATAATGAAAATTGATCTCCTGTCAATACCAGATCAGCAGCAGTAGGGAAAGATCACAAAACAGCAATGGCACAAGATGGTCGCCGTGTAGAGTGGAGGGGAGGCAGAAGTGGGAAGAGAGAAAGGCTTTCAGTAGGGAATGGAGAGTGCTTGAGGGGATGAGCTGCAGACCGTGAGTCATCAATAAAACATCTGCTCTGAATAGACAGCTTCCTACGAGGGAATCACTGAAGACCTTCAGGAACACTTCCTTTCGGTTTTGAGTTTCATGAAAATGTGCCCAATCTTGTTGAGAGTTGAGGTTTTTCTCTTACTTCCTGCCTTGGTACAGAATCTGAAAATATGGCATTTGTTATGTATTTTCTCTGTCAACTAAACTTACTTTTCAAAAGTATTTAAATTATAGAAATAACATCCAAATGCATTCTCACTGTAAAAATTTCAAACAGCACAGATAAAACCAGCGTCTGCCTTTGACTCTGTTCTCCAAATCCTGCTTCTGCCCCAGAGGTCATTCTGGGTAGCCGTTCAGACCTATTTCTATGCATAGAGACAGCTCCGTTTTATTGTTTTGTATAAATGAACAGCCATATCCAGGACTTTGCCATCTAGAACCATTTAAATTGAAGTAGATGGGTGAGATTTTTCACATTTCAGAAATAGCTGCAACCAATTTCCACTCAGATAGTGAATGGCAACAAAGGTTAAACAATTAAGTAGATAATTCAAAGGCCAAAGGAATCATTTGGCCAAAGTAGAAAAAGGCACACAGGTGATATAGCCCCTTATTCCAGGAGCGGAGACAGTCTGAGGCTTGGCTCCTGCCCCATTTGGTGCTGTGCACTCTACACATTTGCCTAATAAATAGCAGAATTGAACAAGCATAGAGGACAGGGTCAGCTGATGAAAGCAGAAGTTTTTTCACCACAACAACAATTAAAAAATCATACACAATTGCCCTGGCCGGTTTTTCTCAGTGGTTAGAGTGTCATCCCAGAAACCAAAGGATCGGGGCTTCTATTCCTGGTTAAGGGCACAAACCTTGGTTGCTGGTTCGATCCCCAGCCCTGGTCCAGGCATATGCAGGAGGTAACCAATCAATGTGTCTCTCTCATGTCGATGTTTCTCTCCCTCTCCCCCTCCTCCCTCACTTCCACTGTCTGAAAATCAATGGAAAAAATATCTTCGGGTGAGGATTTTAAAAAAATCACACATGAGAAAATAGGAAAGGGAGGAACTAAACAAATGAAAATTGTATTTGACAGCCCTTCCTCCCCTCACAATTATTTCCATTCCGGCCTCATCACCTAAATCTCTTCAAGAGAGAGTTGAATCGGGAATTTAACTGCATAGAATCCTCACCAATTTATAATTTAAAACTTTATGAATTTGGAAAACTTGGAAAAGAAAATCCTGAATTTTAAAATTCTCTCTTCTAAAGTGCACTTTAATGACTAATTACTAGTATATATAGAAACTTGAAAAAGGATCCTGAGACTTCTGAAATGATTGGCAATCAGGGCATCAATTAGCAGTGGTTATATACAAAGATGTGCTATAATTTGTAACACCTATTTGCTTAATCCAAAATCATTCAAGCACTGATTAAACTTGGATTGTAGACCATATGAAGGCAAGGATTGTGTTGTTCTCTTCCGACATCTCTCCCTTGCCCTCCAACACATACTCCCACAGCACTTACCACATCTCATACACGGGCTTGCACCAAATGCATGTTGACTATTGAAAGCATATATGTGATGAAGCCCCAGAGACACAGGGATGAACAAGACAGACAAGATACTTGCCTTTATAGAACTAACATTGGGGTGGCTCATGAAGACAGAAAATAACATAAAAATATGTAAAAATTATTTCAGATAGTGATCAATGATGAAGAAAATAAAACTAAAGGCAGAGAAGGACTGAGAGTGGGTATATGTTAGTTAGGGTGGACTGGGAAGTCCTTTCTTAGGGGCATATTTAAGCTGGGACATGAATGATGAGAAAGAACCAATCAGGTTAAGGTCAAAAGTGCAGTGGGAGAAACCAAACAAATCCATATGAGGCAATTAGCAAACTATTAGGTTCTACACTGAGGGGTGGTGATCATAAAAACATTAACAGTCAGCCCTAGTCAGTTTAGCTCAATGGATAGAGCATCAGCCCAGTAACTGAAGGATCCTGGGTTCGATTCCAGTCAAGGGCATGTACCTTGGTAGCAGGCTCTATTCCCCTGCCTAATGCAGGAGGCAACCAATTGATGTGTCTCTCACATTGATGATCCTCTCTCTGTCTCTTCCCCCTCCCTTTCACTCTCTCTAAAAAAAGCCAATGGAAAAATATCCTCTGGTGAGGATTAACAACAAAAGCAACTTGGGAAAACAACATTAACAGTCAGAGTGGCAGGCGAAAGCTGTCTCTGATGCAGGGGAGGAAAAAGTTTTCTTCGATCCTCTTATGGTCCCTGACTGGGTCTGAAAATTAAACTTACAAAGACAGATTAACAGGAGAAGAGCATACAAATTTACCGTATTTAGTGTAAGTTTTATTCAACATGGGAACCTTCATAAGAAAATGAAGACACAAAGAAACAGACCTGAGTACTTTGATGCTGGGATGATGAGAGTGGACAGTCATGAGGAACATGGTAGGTCAGAGAGAAGGCGATACGTGTAGTAAAGTGCAGGTAAGTGTAGGGGACACTCAGCAGGGCCTGTTTGTTAGGATTCTTTTGGTGACCCTTTGTCTTCGGAGATAAGGATGTTCCTTTCCTCCAGGGATAGGGAGTGCATGTCTCACCACGTCTCACATGAGGGTTTTATGACCTTTTTCAGGGGGAAAAATGGGAGGAAAGTTCTTTGCTCAAACTCCTTCTGCTTAAAAGATTCAATATACCATGGTGACATATTTTGGGGTAGCGTGTCCTGAACCCCACCACTGGTTTTGGTGTGTCTGCATCTGGTTCAGGTGGGATTTGGGATGAGAGAAGAAGAAGGGGCAGAGGATTTGACAGAGCAGGACAGAGGTGAGGCAATCGAGGGGAGCCAGGCATGGAATTTAAGGAAGCTCTCCCTGTCAGTGTCGCAGGGCAAGGCTGGTTCCTGAGAGGGAGTGCCTCCTTCAATTATGGGTACCTCTGGCCTCACTTGCCTCACCCTAGTCCCAGCTCGGAGGTCGGGCATGAACTGACTTGTCAGAAGAGAGCAAGGAGACCCTCCTAACCAAGAGTGGAAAATCCAGGAGCTGGCCTGGCACTGACAGCTGGGTTTTGGTGTTCTCCTGTTGAAGGAAAACAGGTTCACAGAACATCTGCATCAGACAAGGCCACTCTATGGTCCTGATGGATCAAGAGAGAAACAAGACCATTCCCTAATCATGTCTGAGCACAGACAAATCATGAACCTTGTCCAAGCCTCGTGATACCAAACGTCTCTCCTAGGGCAAATGAGTGACAGCTGTTCTTTGCCAATTACAGCTCTAGTCTCCCTCCAGTCTGTCCTTACAATACCTAACAGGTTTTTTTTTTAATAATACAAAGCATAGAGTTACCTGGCTCCCTGACAGCATCCAATCCAGAGCAGCCCTGCTTCCTCAAATGCTCCCCCAAATCAACCCAGACCTGAGTCTTTTTTTTTTTTTTAATATATCTTTTATTGATTTCAGAGAGGAAGGGAGAGGGGACAGAGATAGAAACATCAATGATGAGATAGAATCATTGATTGGCTGCCTCCTGCATGCCCCACACTGGGGATCGAGCCCACAACCTGGGCATGTGCACCTGACTGGAATTGAACCCGGAACCCTTCAGTCCGCAGGCCGACGCTCTATCCACTGAGTCAAACCAGCCAGTGCCAGACTTGAGTCTTATAAGTGTTTCTAGCACCCTGGTACTGAGATACCCACGGCTGCCCAGGGGGTGTGCTCCCCCTGCTGGGAGACCTGTGCAGGGCTGTTCCTAGTGGTCTTCGCTGGAGGGCACCACTTCGGTGAGAATGCATAACACTGAGGGGTGCAGAGAAATGAGGTTGTGTGATAGGACTGGGTCAGTTTATGGGGGTGAGCATGTAGATGGGCTCAGTCTTGAAAGCTAGACTGAGGCCATGGAAAGGTAACACCTTGTCAGCCAAAGACTGGCCCACATGGAAATGATGGCTGTGGAAAGTTGATGTGGTCCTTTGCATGGTTAACGTGGGTGTGGGTGGGTGGCCTGGCTATAGGCTGCTTTTTATAGATGGGAAAACTGAGGTGGCAGCTCAGTGACTTCCCAGCATTTGCATGTGGACCAAGGCAGGGTTTCTGGGTCTCTTGTTTTTAATACTAAAGCAGTAGCCCCACATGGCCTCATCTCACACTCTCACCCCAACCACATTTTATATTACTAGAAAATTAAAACCATGTCTTGGCTTTTAAAAAAGATAACCTATTACAAATTCCACTGAAGAATTTAATAAATAGAACAATTCACTCTATCCTTGAACTTAATTTTATCATCCATGAATCCAGAAGAGAAGGAAGCATCTTGGCTAACTGTTCAACGCTTCTTCTTGTTTTTCCAGAAACACACACTCCTCTGTCTCTCATGACTCTCCCAGGTTGCAGCTGTGCGGCAGCTCAGGTGACAAAGTTCTTCCTTCAAACCCTAGTGCTGCTGGCAAGTCTCAGGAGCCTGATGTCACAGGCATTGCTGACCCCCTGAGAGGCCCAGAGGACACAGATGGCTAAGAAAACCTGACCCCTGGTGGAAATGCATTCCAATGAATAGAATGCATCCACATTGGACTTTTCGGCAAGAATTTCCAAGAAGAGGCCTGATTTCAAAGGGAAATAGGTACTCTGGACTAGGTCACAGAGAAAGGCTGCTCAGATTTGGAAAGTTTCTGCCTGGGCTCGGAGGCAGAAACTTCTCATTTTCTTTCCCTGCAGGTCTGTGTAGTGCCATCTCTTCCTCGGCCCCGGTTTTGTGTGTTTTCTTTTCCTTCTAGACTCTCAGATCCCAGAGGGCAGGAGGCACTGCTGGCTCACCTCGTTTCCCCAGTGCTCGCTACTGCCTGTGGCCAACCAAGTAGGTTCTTGGTCATTGACGGACTACGCTTGTATCTGAAACGCACTGAGGAAACATTTCAAAAGCAGCTGGCTTTCTCTGATGAGAGTTTTGCTGGCTGGAAAGGTGCTGTGGGGACACTTATCAGCAGGGCTTGATTTTGAGTGCCAGGGAAAGAGCAGATTGGAAGAGAGGTGCGTTTCATTAGGATACGCTCCATTATCTTTGTTTTACGTTTAAATGAAACATTGGAGTCTACCTAAAACCTGGATGACACATTAAGGGCAATTTCCCCAGCATGATTCAGGTTGCTGATTAGTGAACCGAGGCCTCCTGGAGTACTCTGTTTGTGGTACTGGTTGGTTAAGGGCTGTTTCCCAGCGTGGGGTGAGTTCATTTTCCCTGGGAGAACTGGAGAGTGGTGCCTTTCAGGCATAGCCAGAGCCAACTCACTCTTCAAAGTACAGATTTCCTGAGCTGAAGCTCTTGAGCTCTCTTCCTAATTGCACAGGAAACAAAGAAATGTCAGCTGCACAGTACGGCGCTGAGCTAATCCCAGTCAAAATAAGTCTGACCTTTGTCCTCAGCTTCTGGGAGGTAATCCCTAGGGTCTTTCTTCTCCTGGGGGCAGTGGAGATAGTCTAACCATGTGATTTAGGGTTGGGGCTGGTCACACAAAAAAGACCTTCAGCATCACACTGTTCTTGTGCTTTGGGGCATCATGAAGTAAAATAAAGGTTACTGGAACACAAGCACTGGATAGTGTGACAGTCAATCTAATAACCAAGACGGGTGCTAAGTGACTAGTGGGTGGGTGGTATATGCAGAAGGATATGCTAGACAAAGGGATGATTCATGTTCCTGGGAGGATGAAGCAGGAAGGCACGAGATTACGTCTGTCACACTACTCAGAATGGCGCACAATTTAAAACGTATAAGTTGTTTCTTTCTGGATCTTTCCATTTGGTATATTCATACCACAATTGACAGCAGGTAACTGAGACCGTGGAAAGCAATACTGCTGATAAGGTGAGACTAATCTGTTCAACACAGCACCAGAGTGATCCTTTCAAAATCTGAATTAGATCATGAGCTTTCCAGTGGCTCGTGTTTTTTTCAGAGTAGATGTCAGAGTTCTTACAATGTCACACGAGCTCCCTCGAGTTCTCTGCCCACTCTCCCACTTGCCTGCTCTGCTCCAGCGAGAGTGGACTCCATGCTGCTCCTTGAGAGGTACCCTCTGGCCTCGGAGCCTTTGCACGTGCTGTCCATGTCTCCTAGAATATTCTCCCAAATATCTGCCTGCCTTATTCACTGTCCTCTGTTAAGCATCTTCTTCAAATGTCATCTCTTTAAATGCCTTCTTACTCTTGTTTATGATCAAAACAAGCTGCCACCTCTCAGCCCCTGTCCTGGCACCATTGATGTTCATAATCCTGCTCTAGATCCCCGCCCCCCAAACCCATGGCCCTTATTACTGTCTACATATTATCTAGTGCAGTATAATTATTATGTTTTTTCTCTCCTTCCTCTATATGTAAGTTGCATAAGGGCAGAAAGTAGTGTCTGTTTTATTTTCTGATGTATACCTACAACAGTGTTTTGGATATTAGATGCTCAATATTTATTTAGCTCAATACTAAGTAAATAAATAAGATTAATTAGATGAATGAGACAAGTATGGGGAACTGCTTTCTAGGCATAGAAAAGATGAAAAGGAATCACAAAGAAGAGAATTACACATTTTACTACATACAAATTTAAAACTTTATCCTGTATAACGAAACACAACAATAGGCTACTATACTATACTTTAGAAAACCCCAGATCTCTTCCAAAGGAAGACCTTTTTAGATTTTAGAGTAAATGAATGCCCATAATAACAATTCAAGCTTTAAATCATTTTTCCCATTCTGGGGAAAAAAAAAAAAAAAACAGTTGAGGTTATTAGGTGCATTTTTGCTGAAGGCTGCCTACATAGCTTTATGTTTTCTGCCTAGTACTGATATAAACTAGGAGTTCGTTATGAGACTTCTACCCACTCTTAATTCCATATTTGTTTTTTAAAAATTTCCACTAGCCCCTTAAGTCAAATTTTTATTTTAAGCATTATCTTAAGCAAATGAAACCTAAAACATTAGAAAGGATATTTTGAGCCATCACTGGAATTTAAAGTAAGTTTAAAAAAAATTCAGGTGGAATTATCTTAATGATATTAAATGGTTCTGCTATAAATAATTTTCTAAGGAATTTATATAAAAAGCTTTTAGGTAATTAAGACCAATTTTTGACATTTGTTTTTCAATCAGAAAGGCTTTGAATTAAAGCTGAGAACAGACTAAGGAGACTGCCAGTTGATGTCCTGTATTCTCCCCTAAGCTGGCCCTTCCCACAGACGAAAGGCACTTGCTAGCTAGCCCACCCTTCACAATGCAGGTGAGAAAACCAAAACTTGGGAGGTAAGCATGTTCCATTTCTCAGATAATTTTGACATCTGGGCCATCTCAGTTTTGGTGTCTATTTATGACTTTCTTTTCCCATGTGAGTTGAGGTTTTCTTGGTTCTTCATATGTTGAGTAATTTTGGATTGTATACTGAACATTTTGTATGTTATGCTATGAGACTCTGGGTCTTTTCTAAATCCTATGGATAATGCTGGTATTTTTCTTTTAGCAGATAATTGACCCAAATGGTTAAGGCTGCAAGTTCTGTTGGTTGTGGTTTCACTATTAGTTCCCCTTTCAAAGGCTTTGCTGTGCTATTCAGATATGTCCTGTGACTGCACCACGTGGTGGCCAGTCTGGGATCTGGATAGAGGTCTGTTCCTTAGTTATGGTGTTCAGGATTAAATCCATGTTCAGAGGTAAGCCTAGGAGTTCATAAAGAAATTTTATAGGGTTATATTACAAAATGTCTCTCTTTATACTCTCCCTGGTCCGTCTAAGTGCCCTGGGCTTTCCCCTTTCAGTCCTTGGCCAGAAAACTGGGGCTTTCGTTACTTTGTCCTCCGTGCACTTCCTGTGAGGGCACCCGCATTTGGTACAGATGCAGGGAGTTGGAGGAGAGAAAGAAGAAACAACAATAGGGGTTTGTTCTCCCCTTCTTGAGATTTCAGCTTCTTCAATCACAGAGAAAGTTTCCTCTTCCTGAGTTTTAGGTCTCTGTCCCGGTCATTGCTGCAGGATTGCTGGGGGTTAGAGAGTAAGAAAATGAAGAGAAAACAAAACAAAATAAAATAAAAAAACCACCCGAGAGTTTTCCCACTCTCTCTGAGGATCAGAAACCCCTATGCATGCTTTTCAAGCAGATCTAGAAGGCTTCTAGAACTCTCTCTGCTAAGTCCTTTCAGGGTCAGGCTTGCTTGAGTCCAAGGAGAAACCAGAGTTAAAACAGCAAACTGACTGTGTGTTTGGTGGGACTTTGAATCCTGGTCCTCTTTCCTGTTTGCTGTTCAGTCATTAACTAGCCACACCATGCATTCTATCCAGACCAGAATGAAACATTACCCAGACCATAGTGAAACATTTCAATTTAAAAAAGTACAAATTTAGAAAATGTGTTTAATAAAAAAAAATAGATGAGAAAGAACATTAGAAACTGACTACCCTAATGGAACTACTGTGTACATTTGGCATATGCAACCTTCCAGATTATTTTCTGTATATATACATTAGTTTAATACAGAAAAATGAACTTGATAGAGATTAGTGGTAAAAGCATGAATGCTGCCTAGTTTGAATTTCATCTCATAACTTGAGTGGTCTTGAACAAACTACTAAATTTCTCTTTATAAAATACTCATAAATAAACATCTGTAAAATGGCCCTGTAGACCTCACAGGTTGTGAGGGTTAAGTTAGTTAATATCTGTAAAGCATTCAGAAAACTGCTTGACACATACTAAGTACTATATGTGTACAGGCTATTATGTGGTCACCCTTTAAGTCAACTCAACTAAGACACACTGAATGTCTGCTATGTGGCTGTCATAAAGAAGCTGTAGGACATTTGGACTGATGACTTACTTTTCTTTCTTTTTTTTGTTGTTGTTGTTAATCCTCACTCAAGGATATTTTCCCATTTATTTTTAGAGAGAGTGGAAGGGAGAGGGAGAGACAGAGAGAAACACAATGTGAGAGAGATGCATCAATTGGTTGCCGCCTCCATGCACCCCAACCAGGGCCAAGGAATCTCCAATCAATAGTTGGGTTGGAAGGAGCTCAAATATGAGAATGGGGTGCTCTGGGAGTCACATAACATCTTGCAGTTCTGGGACACAGAAACTGGCGTGGAGGTGTGACTGCCCACAGAGGGGCAGGTGTGCTCCTCGCTTTTCTCATTTGTCTTTAAAAAAAAAAAATCGATTTTTCTCCCCTTTGGGCCAGAAGATAAGGGTGTTGATGGGGTCCAGGAAATTCTACCCCAAAATGTAGCACTTTGGCATAGTGAATATTTTAAGCTGCAGGAACTTGAGAAAGGATAGGTTCGGGAAGGGCTCTCTGTCCTGCCCCTCCCCTGAAGCAGGCTGTAAGGCCCTCCCTCTTGTGGGAGGTGCCCGTCCTGCACCTGGGGGAAAGGCGCATCCCCATCTCCGAAGGTGGAGGGAATCTGAGCGAACAGGTCTTGCCCCGTTTCCCTGTTTACTACCCTGAGCTCTTACCCTTTGTCCTTTCACATATTTTCCACGACTTTCTACTCTTCATTAAATATAGGATAAAAACGCTCAGGCTTAACCTTTCCTTCAGATCTTCATTTCCTCATGAAGGCTCCCATGTCACATAAAACTCATATTAAGCAAATATGTATGCTTTTCTCCTGATAATGCCTTTGTCAGTTTAATTTTTAGGCCCAGCCAGGGACTGAAGAGGGTCATGGAAAAGTGTTTCCTCCTCGCAAATACTAAAAAAGAATGCTAATTGTACTTTTTAAAAAATCCTTTAGTGCAAGGCCATTTGGATTGGTGAGTTTCTATCTAATGAGCTTTAGTGGCTCCTGAGGGCAGTTCCCAGTTCAGCATTGTGCAGTAATTGATGTTCAGATCAATGAAGCGATGTCAATACGAAAATACTAAGAATCAGGCAAATTGTCCAATATGGTAATCTAAAATGTTATATATATATGCATTTTATATGCACATTATAATAAATAATAGATATAATAACATAAAATACATTTTAAAATATATTTTAAAAATTTTGATGTTTAAGGGTTTTATAATTTTATATGGTATAAACTCTTAATATACTCATGGTTCCAGATAAATAAGATTCTACTGTATTGAGAATAATTATTTCTATTGGTAATATGAAAAGAAGTATTTGCTCTAAAAATATGAATACTATCATTTAAACTTTATGACGTATGTTTTTCTTAAATAGTAATTCATATTATCTTGAAACTTAATATATTAAGACTTCTTAAACCAAGGGTATATTGAAATGTTTTATATTGAATAAATTCCTTTTTGGTCTTTTTTTAAAGTTTATTTTTTATTGTTGACATTATTACAGATGCCCCCTATTTTCACCCACTTCCCCCTCCACCCAGCTCCCGCCCCAACCCAGGCCTTCACCACACTAGTGTCTTTGTCCGTGGGCTATGCATATATGCATATAAGTTCTTTGGTTAATCTCATCTTGTCCCCCACCCCACTCCCTTCTGAGATCTGTCAGTCTGTTCCATGCATCCATGGTCTTTTTAAATAGTTCACGTAGGCTAAGCATTATAGCAGATATATTAGATAAATTCTAAGAAACTAAGCATGATTCTTAAAGTTGACTATTTTCCCTCATTCCTATGCTTTTTCCCCTCTGATAGTAATTCCCCCCCCTATTTTAGTCATTTCCCCCAATAATAGTGTAAATGGCTAGCACTGATTGAACACTACCTGTGCCCAGCACTGTGCTGTGCATTACATACGTTTTGTCATTTAATCCTCACCACAGTCCTATCTATTAGACTCTTGTTATTTCCTCTTCCTAAATGAGATGGCAGGAACCTAAAAATCTTAAATAGCTTTCCCAGGGCTCACAACAAGGTTTCACACCCAGATCTGTTGGAAGCCAAAGACCCCCAAGAAATTACTGATGATGATACAGAAATAAATGGCCCATGGAAAAGTAGGGAAGATGTTTTTCAATTTCTCCTGAGACAACTTCTTACTCCTACATTAATTCCTTCCATCCTCATCCATCGCCCCTATTTGATGTCTATAAGGGACTATTTCTCCAGGCAAAGAACACTTTCTTCTGACCTCTGAAAGAGAAAAAGAATGGAAAGACAGCTCATATTTTCCTTTGGGGTGGAAGATATTTTGCAACGACCTGTCGTTTCAACAAATGATGTCATGGTAAGCCTGGTCTAGTATGTGGTGAACACTCAGATATGACCATGTGACCAGACATTCTCAGAGGACAATGTCTCCATTTCTACTCTCTGAAATGGAGATTCCGAGTGGATGCTGGTGTCATGCAAAAGGGGGCTGTCCTTGATATTGTCATTTTACAGATGTACTATATTTTCCAGCTGCTAACCTTAGATGTGGAAATAATGATCTTGAGCTTCATTCCACCCTCTGTTAGAGCTGAACCTTGTAATTTTGCTCGTCAGATTTGCAAATGAAGGTTTCTTATACTGTTTAGCTTGGGTAAATGTTATCACTGTGGGTGGTTGTACACCTCCTGTCATGCTGATGGGAAGCTTGCCTGCCTGCATTCCCCAGGCCTCCTGCTGAAGGAGAAGCTGTGCAAAAGGCCCTGGAAATCTAGGGATGGAGCAGTTAGGAAGAGGATGGCAGGAACCAGAGCACTCCCCCTACAATGTCTCTGCTTCCCTGGTTCTTGAGAACTTAAGCATCAACTTCCCTTACTAGCCACAAGAGGGGTCCTTATTACGGTACTTTACAGATTACAAAGCACTTTCACGAATATTATCTTACTTAGCTTAGTAAGCACAGTAGCCCCGTGAGATAGGTTTCATTATCCTCATTTTCTGTGCTGGGAAACTGAGTTCTATTAAACGGGAAAATCTAATTCCAACGAGGTTTTCCAACTGGAAATCCAATGTAATTTCACCAGGCCAGAGCTTGCCCAGTGTGAAGGATTGTGATGGAAACAGGTATTACGAGCCTCAGAAATTCCCATGTTCCTTCCCCCCACCCCAGCCTTCTCTGCCATCAGTTTTACAGCCCTCACTCCTTTTGCTTCAGTCACCTGCTTTCTTGCTGTTGCTTGAGCACTCAGCCACATTCAGGGCTCAGAACCTGAAATCCTTCTCCCCCCATAGTGGCACAGCTCATTCTCTCACTTCCCTCTGTTCTCTGCTCAAATATGACCTCATCAGTGACCACCGTCCCTGGAAACCCCGTGGAATAGTGGTCCTCATTACTCCCTACCTGCTTTATCACAGTGCACTGAGGATGGGGTGGAGTGTGCCCGGGCACAGGCCAACAATGAGAAGACACTAAAACTCAGTCTGCTTTTTATTATCACTGTGCACCAGGAATTTTAAACGTTGGTGATGAAATACTCTTCTGAGGTGGGGGAAAACACACACACACACACACACAAAACTTTGGTTAGTCTAAGTTCTAAACAATTTATGTGATTACTTTTGAATTATAAAAATCTATGTGTACACTTTAAATAAGCACATTTTATTACTTTAGCAAACATGGTATTCTATTTGGAAGTTAACGCAGAGAATTCTAAACGAAAGAGTTGGCACCATGGCTATACGTGTTTGTAAGTAAATTTGTAATAGTTCAGAGTCATTCGAGCTTGCTTTGGGAGTAGTTGGAATTCCAATTCCTGTGATATAGACATATTTCTATGTAAGAATCAACTATGGGCAGCAATAAATGGACAAATCTAGCTACAATAGTCCCCCCTTATCTGCGGGTTTGCTTTCCGAGGTTCTGCATTCTGCAGTTTCAGATATCCACGGTCAACTGTGGTCCAAAAACTTAAATGGAAAATTTCAGGAATAAACAATTCATAAATTTTAAATTTCACGTCATTCTGAATAACGTGTGCCATCCCACTCCATTCCACTGCCAATGTGAAGCATCCCCTTTCCTGTGTATCCACACTGTGGTAGCTCCCCAGCCCTTAGTCACTTAGTAGCCTTCTCCATTATCTGACCCACTGTCCTGTTATCACAGTGCCTGTGTTCAAGTAACCCTTACTTTACTTAATAACACAACATTTCCATAACTTTTATTATAATTTATTGTTATAATTGTTCTATTTTATTATTAGTTGTTATTAATCTCTTACTGTGCCTAATTTATAAATTAAACTTTATCATAGGTATATATACATAGGAAAAAACATAGTATACATAGAGTTCAGTACAATTCTCAATTTCAGGCATTATCTGGGGGTCTTGGAACATACCCCCAATGGATAGGGGTGACTACTGTATATTCAATTGAATATGCAAAAAAGTATCTATTTTAATGAAACCATTGACAAATTTGCAGAAGTTAGGCTTAAAAACAGAAGCCATAAATTTATTCATTTATGTGAGAGACCAACAGTTCCTCTTTTTCTAAAAAAATACATTAACATATTTTAAATTTTTAATATATTTTTCCTCTTTTAGGGTTTAATTATCTTTCATTATTTTTTATTAATTTTTTTTACTGGCATGATTATAAACATACAGTTCAGCAAAACAAAAATTTCACTCTCTATTTTGCTTTTCTGGACATTATTAACGTGTTTTGTATCAGTTATCTATTGCTACATAAAAATATTATTAAAAAGTTAGCAGCCTAAAAGGACACACGTTTACTATCTCACAATGTCTGTAGGTCAGCAGTGAGCTGTGGCTGGCCTGGGCTCTCTGCTTCAGGGCCTCAGGCTGCCATCAAGTTGTCAGCTGAGGTTAGTCTGGGACAGATCTGAGTTGGCTGTTGGCAGGATTCAGCTCCTCCTGGGACACTGAACAGAGGGCCTCTATCTCTTGCTGGATGTTGGCCAGAGGCTGTCCTCAGCTCCTTATCACTGGGCCTTCCCAGCATGGCCCTTGCTGCCTCAAAGCCAGCAAGAGAGAGAACCTCCAAGCAAGATGAGTAACAACTTTATGCAACATTATCACTTCCCATAACCTTGCCTTAGTTTGTTGAGAAGCAAGTCACAGGTCTTGCCCACTTGCAAGGGGAAGAAATTGCACAAGGCATGAATAGCAGAAGGTGGGCATCATGGGGTCCCCTTAGTGTCTGTCTGCTACATGTTTCTTTTTCTTTTTTTTTAAATTTAATAAATCTTTATTGTTCAGATTATTGCAATTGTTCCTCTTTTTTCTACCCATAGCACCCCTCCACCTGGTTCCCACCCCACCTTCTGCCCTTACCTCCCCGCAACTGTCCTCATCCATAGGAGTACGCTTTTTATCCAGTCTCTTCCCACACCTCCCACATCCCTTTTCCCTCTAGAATTGTCGGTCCACTCCCTTTCTATGCCCCTGATTCTATTATATTCACCAGTTTATTCTGTTCATCAGATTTTTAATTCACTTGATTTTTAGATTCACTTGTTGATAGACATGTATTTGTTGTTCATAATTTTTATCTTTACCTTTTTCTTCTTCTTCCTCTTCTTAAAGAATACCTTTCAGCATTTCATATAATACTGGTTTGGTGGTGATGAACTCATTTAGCTTTTTCTTATCTGTAAAGCTCTTTATCTGCCTTCAATTCTGAATGATAGCTTTGCTGGGTAGAGTAATCTTGGTTGTAGGTTCTTGCTATTCATCACTTTGAATATTTCTTGCCACTTCCGTCTGGCCTGCATAGTTTGTGTTGAGAAATCAGCTGACAATCATATGAGTACTCCCTTGTAGGTAACTAACTGTTTTTCTCTTGCTGCTTTTAATATTCTCTCTTTGTCTTTTGCCATTGGCATTTTAATTATGATGTGTCTTGGTGTGGTCCTCTTTGGATTCCTTTTGTTTGTGGTTCTGTGCGCTTCCTGGACTTGTAAGTCTATTTCTTTCACCAGGTGGGGGAAGTTTTCAGTCATTATTTCTTCAAATAGGTTTTCAGTATCTTACTCTCTCTGTTCTTCTGGCACCCCCATAATTCGGATGTTGGTACACTTGAGGTTGTCCCAGAGGCTCCTTACACTATCTTCAAATTTTTGGATTCTTTTTTCTTTTTGCTTTTCCAGCTGAGTGTTTTTTGCTTCTTTGTATTTCAACTCTTTGACTTGATTCTTGTGGTCCTCTAGTCTGCTGTTAGGTCTCTGTATAATATTTTTTATTTCAATCAGTGTATGTTTAATTTCTAGTTGGTCCTTTTTCATATCCTCGAGGGTCTTATTGAATTTATCGGCCTTTTCTAGGAAATTTTTGAAAAACCTTATAACCATAGTTTTAAACTCTATATCCAGTCATTTGTTTTCCTCCATTTCTTTCATTTGTGATCTGTTTCTTTGTCTCTGCATTTTTGCTGCTTCCCTGAGTTGGCAGAGTAGCTTTGTGTGCTAGGTGTCCTCTAGGACCCAGTGGCTCAGCCTCCCCAGTTACCTGAGGTGGACACTCTTGGTGCACCACTTTGTGGACTGTGTGCTCAGCCTTGTTGTAGTTAAGTCTTGATTGTTGTTGGTATCACTGGGAGGAGTTGACCTCCAGGCCAATTGGCTGTGAGGATCAGCTGTGTCTATGCTGGGAGAACTTCTGTGCTGGAGACACCCTTATGAGACAAGACTTGCAAAACTGCAAAAGCCTCTGTGCTCAGCTTGGATGGGGCGGAGTCTCAGGGCGGAGCAGACAGCCTTGGCTTCCCGTCAGCCCTGCCCTGTGAGGCCCCTGGGTCTCAGTGTCCCTCGGTAATCGCTACAAGCACCTCTGAAAGAAAGCCACCCTCAAGTTTCGCCCGCTGCCAGACAGTCCAGTTTCTCTCCAAATGAGTCAGGGTTCCCAGAAACTTGCCCAGAACTGGAGTTCAGCACAGTCAGGAGCTTCCTTCTCCCTCCCACTTTAGAAAGCTAGCCGCGCATTCAGCATCCCATGCATTCAGCAGTCAGTCATCTCTGTGTGCGCGCACCTCCTGACCTCTGCCTTCCACAGCTCCCGAGTCTCAGTGTGCTTTCTCTTTTCCTAACAGTCCAGATTCCCCCGAATGAGTCTGGTTTCCCAGCGTCTCACCTGAGACTGGAGTTCAGTGCAGTTCGGAACTTCCTTCTCCCTCCTGCTTTAGAAAGCCAGCTTTAGGAAGCCACAGCCGCCCTTCCTCTCCGCGTGCGAGTCTCCATACCTCAGCCTTTTGCAGCTCCTCCGAGTCTCAATGTGCTTTCCTCTTTTCTTCTAGTTGTAGAATTTCCACTCAGCCAGCTTTCCTGTGGTTCCCGATGGTGTCCATTCTGTCTTTTAGTTATAGTTTTGATATTGTTGTTGAGGCAGCAGTTTAGGTGTTTACCTATGCCGCCATCTTGGTTTCCCCTGATACATGTTTCATTTCATGATTATTAAATACTAGAGGCTCAGTGCACGAATTTGTGCACAGGTGGGGTCTGGCTGACCCTCCCCAATGCGGGCCAATTGGGCTGGGCCAGTCGGGGGGAAGAGCCGTGGCCAGCCGGGGGGAAGGGCTGGCTGGCCCCATCCCCAATCGGGGTGGGGCTACCAATCGGGGGCTGGGCCAGCCAGGGGGAGGGGCTGCGGGAGTTTGGAGGAACTGTTCAGTTGGCCACCACAGTGTGCATCATAGTGACCGGTCGTTCCAGTCATTCTGGTCTTTCTGTCATTCTGGTTGCTTGGCTTTTATATATATACTAGAGTCCCAATGCATGAAATGCGTGCACGGGGGGGGGGGGGGGGGGTATCCCTCAGCCCAGCCTGCACCCTCTCCAATCTGGGACCCCTTGAGGGACTGGGATCGGGCCTAAATGGGCAGTTGGACATCCCTCTCACAATCCAGGACTGCTGGCTCCCAACTGCTCGCCTGCCTGACTTCCTGATTGTCCCTAACCGCTTCTGCCTGCCAGTCTGATCACCCACTAACCACTCCCCTGCCAGCCTGATTGATGCCTAACTGCTCCCCTGCCAGTCTGTTTGCCCCTAACTGCCTTTTCCTGCAGGCCTGGTCACCCCTAACTGCCCTCCCCTGCAGGCCTGGTCACCCCTAACTGCCCTCCCCTGCAGGCCTGGTACCCCCCAACTGCTCTCCCCTGCAGGCCTGGGTCCCCCCCAACTGCCCTTCCCTGCAGACCCAGTCACCCCCAACTTCCCTCCTCTGCTGGCCAGGTCACCCCTAACTGCCTTCCCCAGCAGACTTGATTGCCCCCAACTGCCCTCCCTTGCAGGCCTGGTCCCTTCCAACTGCCCTCCCCTGCTGGCCATCTTGTGGCGGCCATATTGTGTCTACATGGGGGTGGCCATCTTTGACCACATGGGGGCAGCCATCTTGTTGGTTCGAGTGATGGTCAATTTGCATATTACCTCTTTATTATATAGGACTAATGGCCTGGTGCATGAAATTTGTGCACGGGGGGTGGGGTGTCCCTCAGCCTGGCCTGCACCCTCTCTAATCTGGGACCCCTTGGACATCCCTCTCGCAATCTGGGACTGCTGGCTCCTAACCGCTCACCTGCCTGCCTGCCTGATCGCCCCTAACCACTCTGCCTGCCAGCCTGCTCACCCCCAACTGCCCCTCCCTGCCAGCCTTCTTGCCCCCAACTGCTCCCTCTGCCAGCCTGCTCGCCCCAACTGTCCCCCCTTGCAGGTCTGCTCGCCCCCAACTGCCCTCCCCCCGCCAGTCTGCTCACCCCCAACTGCCCCCGCTGCCGGCCTGATCACCCCTAACTGCCTCTGCCTCGGCCCTGCCACCATAGCTTTGTCTGGAAGGACATTTGGACGGTCTCCAGGAAGTCTCCCAGTCTAATTAGCATATTACCCTTTTATTAGTATAGATAGATAACTTTTGACATAATCATTTTGCCACATAAAGGAGAACAAATTAAAAAATAATCTGCTCTGGGATGTCAAATACACTAGGTCCACCAGTGCCCTTGTCCCTACTTGATTTTATTCGTAGCACTTACCTGATTTATTATATATTTTCATTGTTTTATATAACAATTAATTAATTAATTATATTGATATATAATAAGAAATATATATTTAATTAATATATTTTCATATAATTTTATTTATTATATAATTTTATATAGTACTTATGTATTTCATATGTTATGTATTAATTTGTTCATTACAATCTCCCCTTTATATCCTTCCTGAGAGCATAACTTTTTTTGCTGTGTTCACTGTATTCAGCACTTAGAGATCTGGCTGGCGCATAGTAGGGACTTTGTAAATATTTGATGGATAAATATGTGAAATCTTCAGAAGCATTAATTTAGAAAAATAGTTACCTCTCCACATGTTTTTCAATCTCATAGATATTTCAGTTAATTTTTTTAAATTGTGGTTTATGTGTACCTCGTTTAAAATGAAAATCATAGTACAAGGCTTTCATGGAGAAGAGCAGTCCTCCCTATTCGCCAGCTGCTCAGAACCAACTACCCTCAAGCCTTTCATTTCTTGCCCCTTGCTTCTCCCTCCTCATTTCTAAATAATTTGTATCTCTAACCCTGTACTTCATCAATGTGATGCTAAAATGGCTGAATGAAAAGTAAGATTTAGGCCAATGGCCCACAATTTTTTGTTTCAGTAATACTGAATGGCAGGTCTAGCTTCTGGCTGTGCTGCATTTTGGAAATTTGTAGCTTCTGGCAAGAATTCCACACATCTCAGGGAGAGGAGGTGAAACTGACTTTCTGAAACTTTCTTTATGGGTAAGAATAGAGTTAAAGAACAAGGCTGGAGGTGACCAGGAACAATAATTTAAGTGTGTGTATCAATCCTCCAGATTCAAAGACAGGACACTCTGCAGTAAGACAGAGTTTAGAGCAAAGAAAGGCTTACTGTTTTTGGAGATGGATGCTGCTTTGCCCATAATTCCAGATAAATAAATAAGCAAATAAATAGATAAATAAGTAAGTAAGTAAATAAATAAATAAATAAATGTAAATACCACAAAACTCTGGTTGGCAGCAAAGGATTATGACAAGAGAGAAGGACTTAAATTTTATGAGACCTGAGAGAGAGTCATGCTCTGTGACGTTGGACAAATGAAAGAGAATCAGAGGCATATTTTAAAAAATATATATTTTTATTGATTTCAGAGACGAAGGGAGAGGGAGAGAAAGATAGAAACATCAGTGATGAGAGAGAATCATCAATAGACTGCCTCCTGCACACCCCACACTGAGGATCAAACCCGCAACTGGGCATGTGCCCTCACTGGGAATCGAACCGTGAACTCCTGGTTTGTAGGTCAAAGCTCAACCACTGAGCCATGCCATCTGGGCCAGAGGCACATTTTAAAAGTCACTATTATCTGGGTTTTCTGTTAAATGCAGCCAAACTTAACCACTAACTGACAGAGATTCAAAAGCATCTGCTCCCTTAGGATTATATCCAGTCTTAAAATACCAAACGAGTTATATACTGGGCTGCACTCACTCTCTCTAATCTCAAATAAAATTATCCCAGACCATAAGTATTGCAAAAATACCAGACTATTTGACTTTTCTACCCTTTCCATTGCCATAATGATAGGACCTCTTTCATAGACCTACTGGCTCAGAAATGAATATTCCACTGCTGGTTCCTTCTCTTAAATAGGCTGTCTTTCCTAAAGTAAACACCACGCAGCTGTTTCCATCCTGATGAATGAAAGAAGACTACCATACTCAGAACGGAAATTCCAGGAACTTGCATTTTAATTAACATGGAAATAATTTCCATGGAATAAATATGTATCTGAAGTTTATGCAGTCCCAGGGAACAATGGAGACAAATGCAGATTGATCTGATCTGGTTGCAGTTAGGAACATGAGTGTGTGTTGGGGAACATGGTGTGGAAAGTTGACATTAAATCCAATTAGGAAGGGCAAAGTAAAAATGATGAAAGCAATTTCCTTCGTCCAGTTAAATTAGTCATCCAAATAACAGGCTATGCTTTGACCTTCCTGGGAAGGGTCAGGATGGCTTCTAATGGTCATTAAATAAAGAGGCAGTCTATTCTTGCAACTGTTTAATATGCAGGACTTATGGAAATATATTTTAGGTTAAAAATCAGCCAAGGAAAAATTGGCAAAAATTTCTTTAATGTATTCTTATTGTTTTTATTTATCATTTTTTTAATTTGGAGAAACAGAAAGAGTGCACCAGACTAAAGAGAACATGGGGTCTAATAAACAAAATGCAGAAGTCACTTTCTACTTCTTGCAAATTTGTGTGGCAGATGCTAAGGTAAGGAGGTTTTTAAAAAATAGCGTCTCAGGGTGCTCCTCCAAGGTCTCACTTAAACAGTTGAGGAGCGCCATTGGCATTTGTAAAGATACACAACTCCTAGCCCCACTGGTGTGGCTCAGTGGTTTAGCATTGACCTATGAACCAGGAGGTCACGGTTCTATTCCAGGTCAGGGCACACGCCTGGGTTGTGGGCTTGACCCCTAGTGTGGGGTGTGCAGGAGGCAGCTGATCAATGATTCTCTCATCATTGATATTTCTATCTCTCTGTCTCTCTCCCTTCATCTCTGAAGTCAATAAAAAATCCTATATAATAAAGAGGTAATATGCAAATTGACCCTCATATCCTCGCATCACAAGATGGCTGCTCCCATGTTGTCATGTTGTCACAAGATGGCCGCCCCCCACGTCTTCACAAGATGGGTGCCACAAGAAGGCCTCCTCCACATCATCACAAGATGGCTGCCACAAGATGGCTGCCACAACATGGCCACCCCCATATCATCACAAGATGGCTGCCCCCACATTGTCACAGGATGGCCAGCAGGTGAGGGCAGTTGGGGCAACCAGGCTGCAGGGGAGGGAAGTTGAGGGAGACCAGGCCTGCAGGGGAGGGCAGTTGGGGAGTACCAGGCCTGCAGGGGAGGGCAGTTGGGGAGTACCAGGCCTGCATGGGAGGGCAGTTGGGGTGATCAGGCCGGCAGGGGAGCAGTTAGTTGTCAATCAGGCTGGCAGGGGAGCAGTTAGGGGGCTATTAGGCTGGCAGGCAGAGTGGTTAGGGGTAATCAGGCAGCCAGGCAGGCAAGTGGTTAGGAGACAGTAGTCCCAGATTGTGAGAGGGATGTCTGACTGCCAGTTTAGGCCCAATCCCACATCCCCCAAGGGGTCCCAGATTGGAGAGGGTGCAGGCTGGGCTAAAGGGACATCCCCCAGTGCACAAATTTCGCACACCAGGCCTCTAGTATTAAAAATAAAGATACACAACTCCTTGATCAGACTGATGTAGGCTCTAATTTCAAGCTACTGTTGCTTACAGGGATGGACACCTTGCGGTTTTCATCCAACAGCCCATGCTATAGGTGTATCCAAGTTAAATCAAATATATTTTCTGGCTCATTAAAGTCTAAGTTGTCATGATAAAAGCAGATTATAAACACTGAATTAATAGGACAGATTTTAAGGCTATTTTCCCCCAATTCATGCATCTCTTTTGCCCCTATTTTCTCATTCAGATTCAGATTCAACAAACATTTATTAAGGATTCATTAAGTACTGAGCCCAGACTGGAGATTTCATGAAACCTTCCATTACCTGGCGTTCTAGTTAGAGGAGGTCTGAAGATATACCCTGAGTTAGGTGTTTTGACTCAAAATAATGCTCCTTCAGAATATCAGTGGATTATCATCCTGGTGTGTATCTAAAGTAATGCAAGAAATATTTGGAGTCATATTTTAATATTATTATAAAAGTAATATGGATGTATGTGTGATTTTAACAATTCAAACAAAACAGTGGCATAAATGAAAACTAAAAGTTGTCCATCCCTCTCTTGCTCAACTTCCAGTTTTTTTTTTCCATTGAAATATGGAAGACTGTAAAAATGACCATAATATTGATATGATAAAGTTGAATTTATAAGTTAGGCACAGTAAGAGATTAGCAACAATAACTACCAATACAATAGAACAATTATAATAACACTAGTAGCCCTGTGCATGAATTCATGCACCAGTAGCTCACCAGTAGCTCACTGCCACCCTCCAGTAGCTCTCTGCCTGCTGCCCTGCTGTACTGTAGCTCCCCCCGCCCCCCCCCCCCCCATAGCTTGCTGCTCTGCCCCATCCTGTAGCTCTCAGCCACCTGCTTGTAGCTCGCTGCCTCACCCTCCTGCTGATCCGTGATCTGGTTGTTACATGATCGGTCATTAGGCTTCACGGCGTAACGACCATTTGTATATTACATCTTTATTATATAGGATACTGTAATAAAAGTTATGGTAATGTGGCGTTATTAAGTAAAATAACTCAAGCACTGTCATCCACCTTTCTATACTATGGTTTACTACAAATGTCTTCTACCTAGTGTCAGTAAAGTTGAAGTTTGTTATTTATTCTTTTTGTTACTTTGGGTGATTATTTACAAGAGAAAAGTGTAGAAGTGTCTTTATCTTATCATCTTAAAATTAGAAGTCCTTAACCTCCACTTATTAATCCATTTATAATAGTTTGGGTCTTGACCCTTATCTGTGTTAAAGGGGGAAATTAACATCCCAAACTTCCCCCCTACTTCTTCCTCCTGCCCTCACTTTTAAATTCTATCCACCATATCATCCATTAAAAAAATTTTAAGGTTTAGATCCAAATATACTTGTCTATAGGTTAATTCTGAAAACTGGAAATAGACACATCATTCACAGTACATGAATGTATGAACACTGTTCACTGAAGAATCAAGTGATGCAGATTGATTCTTAAAAAAAGAGAGAGAGAGAGAGAAATATAACTCCTTTATCAGTACACTTGGGCAACCTTAGGGAGAATGTAAACAGTCGATTTCTCTTACACTCCATGAGCTGCTCAAAACACCACCACATTTCAGTGCAATCCATATTCAGACCAACATTCTTATAAACTTGATGTTTTTCTTAGAGCTTCTACAGTTGAGTTTACTGGAGGAAGAGAGGGAGCTTTTAGTCTTCTAAGGAAATGTTTGCCCTAATATGGGAATTAAAATAATAACAACCTTAAAAACTTTTGCTAATTTCCCCTGTTTGCCTGTCTTGCTTCTCACTGCAGTTAGATGACTCTTTGAATAGAAATCTGACCTAATTTCCTCAACCTACTGCCCAAATATGTTTTTAACTCTGGGAAATGTAAACTGTCAAGTTCAGATCTCCTTAAAACTTGAGCAAGAGTGCTGTAAGGCAGAATGTCTTTGAGAATCAATCTCTGTTTTTATATTAACCATACAAAGTATTGAAAAACATAAAAGTGACAGTGTTGGGTCCAGCTCCAAAAATGTATTTTTCTCTGAGTATATCTCTTGTACATATATCATAGAAATTACCCTAAGACATTGCCAGTAACTTCTTGGTGTCAATTCAATTGGTACTGATCCTTAGAGAATTTTAACCAGAAGGCTTTAAATAACACTTCAATTGTTATTATGATTAAGGAGAGAAGACATCTAGCCTACTATATACCATGCACTGTCCTGGCTTTTATATGTGAGTATTATTTACTATAACATCTATTATTACATATTATTATTATATCAATTGTTATATTATTTTATATTTAATATACTATGGCATAATATAGTTATTTAAAGAATTGATCCACATTTTCTGGGAGCTGAGATTGACTTCTCTGTTTCCTTCTGTTAGTGATCAGGGCATCTGACCCTATTCCTCGTATGAGACACATTATGTAACCCTGAGGCCCATCACATTACCCCACAGCCTCCCCCTACTGTTAGTATTGATCCTATCTTCCATCTTCTCTAAGTTCAGGTTCTTAGACCCTGAAATCCACTTTAATTCATCTCTAAAAACTTCCAGTGCTGCTCTTGGATCTAGTAATAGATAATGTCAACTTTCTTCCTAAATAAGTGAGTGTTTTCTAAGGAGCACAAATTCCCTGACTTGAATCCCAGAATATCAGAGCCAGAAGGGACCTCAAGGTCATCTAGCCAGTGGTCGCCAACCTTTCAGACCTCACGGGCCACCAGTGGTCCGTGGACCACCAGTTGGCGACCGCTGAAGACCAATGGTTCCAGCCTTGACATGTGGATTCACCAAGAATCTAGAGTTAGTGCAAGTCTTGGAACCCATACATACTTATAGGGGTTTGTTTATTTTCTTTCACTGGGCCACAAAACTGACACCATTATTATGTGGTATCCATAACTTTGTAAAATTAAAAAGAGTTTACATACTCTGAAAATATGAGAACCACTGATTCACATCAGCTTCCTCATTTTACAAATGGGGGGAAAACCCAGAAAATGGCTTGTTTTGTTCAAGGTCACAGAGTAAATTAAGATCATGTTGGGATCCAGGAGTAATCTCTGGATTCTCAAGCATCAACCCATTCCTCTTTCCAGTATCCCAACCTCCCAAATATCATAATTCTCACCATTACATAGCAGCTCCCCCAGACACAAGTGCAGAGGGGATTTAGGGTTCCTATCTAACTGGATTGTGCAGAAGTGACTTCTCCCTCCACAGCAAATACGAACTTTTTTGAAAAGTATTGCCAGGATAAAATAAACAAATATCCTCAGAGAGAGCACTAGTAATTTTTAAAAATTGTCCCATCATTTTTCAGACAATCTTATCTTGCCCCTGGCCCCCACCCTGGGTGAGGGAAAAGTCTACAGCTCAGAAGGCAGCTGATTAAATCTAGGGGAGGGATCCACCTTTCTGGACATACATGGCTCTAAAAGAGCATGTCAGAACCAGATTTCTTCCTCAGGGATTTTGAAATTAGAACTCCAAGAGAATGAGTCAGCTGGAGAAGGTTGGGCAGGAAGGGATGATGAAATGTTGAGACTGTTGGGCATTTTGACCCACAAGCTCACAGAGAAAGAGAATGAGAATGAGATGGGGATGGAGGTGGGGAGAGAGACAGCAAGTCTGTACATACACATGAGGGGCCACACAGCTAGAGAAAGAGGGAGGCAGAGAAAGAGAAGGAGAGAGGAAGACACAAAGAGAGCACCTTAGATTCTATCTTGCTAGTTCCTAGTTCCTGTCACAGGAGGTCCGACTTCCCTAGGCTTCCAGAAGCTCCCTGGATCTTAAAATGAGTTCTTTATACTTAAGCTGATTTGAGTGGGATTTGCAGTCAAAATCTGCAGCTAGCTTTGAGGGAATCAATTCAGATCTTGTGAATAAATACCTCGAAGCCTGAGACATGGTAGCTATCCAAGACTGCCTCGCCGCTGAGGCTGCCTCGTCCGAAAAATGAAGGACAAGGGCACTTGAGCTGCAGCCAGCACCAGCCCACACTGACCATGGACACAGGTTGGGCAGTGAAATCATCTAATACAGGAGCCTCAGGACACAGCCTACTCTGCAATACACGGCCCATAAAGACCTCATGTTAATCCCAGCTGTTTCTAAATTTCATTCCTCTTCAGAAGAAGCCTTCCTAAGTACTTGAGAATAGGAAAGAAGGTTCTATATAATTACTCTACCATCCTTCGTTTTAGTAAAAAAAAAAAAAAAAGACTTTTATTTTGAAGTTTCTGTTCTATAAGGCACTTGATATAAAACATCTAGTTCTGAGGCAATTTAGAAAAAAATAAAAGCATACCCTGTGGTGTTGAGATCTATTTATCTTTTCCTGTTCTCAAGGGCAAGAAATAAAAATAATAGTAAGTAATAATAAGTTTCCAGTGTGGTGACAGAAAAAGGGTATCAGCAAAATCCCGTGGTGTAAATAAAGTAGAAAACAGAAGGCAGAGCAAGATTGCAGTGGGAGAAAGACGTGGAACACAGAGAGAAAGCTGGGAAGGAAAACAGGATTGTTGATAAGAGCCAAGATTCTCAAAACATAGAGTTCTTTCTGACTCACCTATATGAGTAATGGTAACAGACAAAAAACAACAAACTAAAACAAGGTATGAACAACGTGGCGCTAGGATTGGAAATCTCAGGGGTACGACATTGTTAGAATCAGAAAAGGAGATTTTGGGGAAAATAAAAACGTAAAATTGTGTGAAGTGAATTGTTGATAAGAAGAAAAGGGATATGAGAAACACCGAAAAACCTTTAAGTCACTGTCTCTAGGACATATTCGAAGTTGTTAAAGGAGTTGGTTAATGGATTTAGATAAATTCTGATGATTATATTAGAAGAGCACTGTAGATGCAATATTTCAGAAAGTTGTCAATGTAAATACATTTCTTCAAGATATTAGAAGAAAAAATAAGAAAAAAACCACACAAGCTTACATGGACCTCATTTTCTCTTCAGTCTCCTTCCTAAAGAAAGGGCTCCCTGGAGGGCACTGTGCTAAGTGAAAAGCAGCATTTTTATGATGACTGCTTTAAAGCCGTTGTCAGGTAACCCACGGCTCTTCATCTTGCTGTTGGTATCTATTGATGGTTTCATTTAGTTTGAGATCTTCCTTGTTCCTTGGTACAATGAAAGATTTTTTTTTCTTTTGAATCCTGGACATTTGGAATATTATGTTATGAGACTCTTGCTCTTATTTAAACCTTCATTATTTATTTTATTTTATTTTATTCTGGCTTCTTCTTACACTAATTTGGCAGGGAGAAGAGAGGGGCCCACCTCATCATTGTCAGGCGAGGGTGGAAGGCCAGGTTTCTCACTTGGCCTTTGTTGACACCCAACGTGGGGGCTCTCTTCACTGCTGGGTGTGGGTGAGAGAGTTGGGCTCCGCACTAGGCCTCCACGGACATCTCCCTGGCTGGGCAGCACAGGGTGCCCCTCAGACAGCCTCCACTGACATCATGGTAGGGATGTGGGGGACCTCACTACTCTTGGGCAGCGGTGGATATCCTGACGCTCCATTAGGCCTCCTCTGACGCATCCCAATGGGGCTGGGGAGGAGCCTTATAATTGCCAGGTATAGGATGGAAGTCCAGGCTCCCCAGCACTGCACAGAGGAGGCCTCATCACGTGTGGGAGAGGAAATCCTGGCTCTCTAGTAAGTATTTTTGGACACCACTCTGGCAGAGGTTTGGGCTCCTTGTTAAATCCCTACAAGGGTGGAAATCTGGACTCCCCAGTCAGCCTTCCTGGGGTGGGCATACTCACTGGTTTTCTGTGGTGTTTGGCTGGAGTTATTATCTAAAAGGTTTCTGTCTTGCTGGGCTGCTCCCTTTGTTCGGCTTTTTGGTCTGTTCTCATTGGCATTGTCAGGTTGCCAGGCTCTTTAGTTCCATGTCTGGGATATACAAGGCAAAATAAAAGAAAACCCAGGGAACTCACACTATGTTGCTCCTTGGATTCTGAGATCTCTAGTCTGTGTGCCTTCTTCTCTCCACCTTGCAGAGTCTTCCCGTGTGTGTTTCATGAATACTGTGCAGGGTTTTCAGTTGTACTTAGTGGCAGGACTAGGGAAAGGTACATCTATTCCACCTTCCCATATGTGAAGTCTTTACACATTACTTTATTGCTGATAATAACAGTACCTGCGGATAGATACCTCAGAGGGTATTGTGAGGATTAAATGAGTTGATTGGACCTTTGAAACAATATCTGGCACATAGTGAGCCTATGTAAGTGTCAGAGAATTTTGCTACTGCTAAGGGAACAGACTCTGGGACCAGACTTCCAGGGTTTAAATCCCAGCTCTTACATTTAATAAATGTGGTAATCTTTGGTAAAGTATTCCATCTCTCTATGCCCAAACTTCTCCACTGTAAATGGCAATAGTAATAGTTTCTTTTTCACAAGGTTATTGTGAGAATAGTTAATATATCTAAAGCACTTAGACAATTGCCTGGCACAAAGTGAGCTCTATTTAAGTATTTGATATTATTATTTTAAGCTTAAGTACTTCATTTTCTCCTCAAAACACCCATGAAGTAAGTAGTAAGGCATAATTATCTCCATTTATAAACAAACAGGAATTCTGAGGTATGCAGTGACCTTGACCAAGGTCACAGAGCCAGTAACTGGCAGGGCCAGCCTCAGCCAGGTCCAGGGTTCATGCCATCATGTGAGCATTGAGCTGAGGTTTGGTTAGGAGTGCAAGGTGAAGACCAGGATTCATGCTTAGAAAACATGGCAGGCATACAAATACAGAAGTCACACCTGAGTCCACAGGGTGGCGGAGGATAGGAACAGGGTGAAGAGAGGGATAGGAACAGGGTGGAGAGAGGGATAGGAATAGGGTGGAGAGAGGGATAGGCAAGAGTGTGGTTGTTGGGCTAAGTCTATGTCAAGGAATTGGTATTGAAGAAATCACCCAGATTATTCCTAATGAGAGACGTCTGCCCAGAAGGTGTTCTGTTCACAAGGCAGGGGAGGGCTTCTCTAACAGCCACCACCTGCAACCCAAGGCAGTTAAACGTTCTTCAGAAAGAGCCTAGTATCAGGGGTGGGCAAACTTTTTGACTCGAGGGCCACAATGGGTTCTTAAACTGGACCGGAGGGCTGGAACAAAAGCATGGATGGAGTGTTTGTGTGAACTAATATAAATTCAAAGTAAAGGAGCGGCGGGGGGGAGAGCAAGAGAACCGGATAGAACAGCCGGATCCGGCCCGCGGGCCGTAGTTTGCCCACGGCTGGCTAGTTCCAAGAAAGCTGAGGCTATTTCTTCTCCGGTTCAGAATGTCATCAAGTCTGACTTCAAAGTGGGGCTTCCTCCTCACTGTGGAGGGCAGGAAGGGACTAGACCTCGGGGTCTAGAGTCAGAGTAGAAAAATTTAAAACAACCACTTGGAAAGGTCACCCCCCGCAGGCACTATAGAACTCCCCGTTCCATAAATAAAAGAAATAGTTTCTGCCTGACCACCACTCCCCTACCTGCCAGAGGCATTACAGAGCTGTCTCTGTAACAAACAACCCATATAGGGAAAGGTCCGGTGTAGAACTTCCTCACTGCGCGAGCAAACCATATTAGGAAAAGTCCAGGACAAAGGGGTCCCACATTCGCGGGTCATTCAAAGGGGCCAATCAGGGAATGCCAGGCCAAGGGTTATAGAGGGAAGGGGTATAAAGGAAGGGACTGCCCCTTTCAACGGTGCTCTCGCCACGGCACTTGCCTGCTGCTGCGTCAGCTACGGCGGGGCCCAGATTCGAATCTGCAATAAACTTTTCCCCTGTTTGATCCAATTGGTCTCGGTGGTCTATCTCCGGGGGACGCGCTCCGTTACACTCACCCCCACGTACTGTTGCCACTGCCCAGTTGGCTATTTATATATTTCTGAGCCTGCCCACATCCAGCTTGTATCTCAAGGGCCCGAAGCCTACTTGGAGACACCAGCCCACACTGAGCTCACCCCTTCCAAACCGTGAGCATTTCATCATTTCTGCCATATGTTTTGAGATGTATTTAATTAAGTACCATAGAATGTCTGGTCTTATATTTTTCTTGACAGGTTTCACCTACCTAAGTCTTGTGTAACTAGCAAGACCATGGCTCTTGAGGCAGTGGTTACATGATACAGGTTTTGAGGAGGTATGGCCTCACAGCATTTGACATAGAACATGGTACTGCACAGTGAGTCAATTCGTACTTGTTATTTCTAAAACAAAAGGTCTCAGCCAAGAAGAGTTGCCCCTTCTTGTGGGGGATATAGGGGCCCAGGTACTATTTTTTTCTGCAAGGCTCTGTCTAACTAAACACTTCGATTTAAAAAATGCTTTATAAGATGTGTGGGCCCCTGGAAAGTATAGTGATTTATTGATGAAAATTCAGAATAATGGGAAGGAAGAGGTGGAAGAGATACTTTGCTATGTGTTTATTGTCAACCAGGGCAAATGTCCAGGAATTATCTCTTCATGTTCTTTCTTGTCAAATGTGCCTTTCCTGGATAATTTCATGTTTTTCTTCCTAAAAACGGTGTAGCAAAGTTGTTATTACTCAGAACATGACAACTCTTTGGAACTTGTTTTTATTGAAGCCATACAAAGTTTCTCATCTCTGCACTTATTTAATGTTAGTTATATCATTTGTGCATGTTATTGAGGTTCTCCACCATAACTAATAAAATATATAAAATAAGTATCATTTTTATAATAAACATAACCCTGAAAAAATCTCTATGAAATTATTTGTAATTGAGTTAATTTACTAGCTTCACTAAACCTTATTGACTATGTTATTATTTGCTATCTAAAAAAAATGATACTTCCATTTAGTGGTTAAGCACGTGCACACACACACATACACATACACACACACAGCCAAGAACCTTCATGAAAAATTGTTGGATCTTGATTAGCCTATACTTTGGCAACAGAAAATTCTTATAGTTTACTCAAGTAAAATTAGCCTGCTAATCTGCACAATTTTAGAGTCAGAGAAGACGAAATACATAAGTTGGAAAGATACTCATCACCTTTTAATCAAATACTGACCTAGCACTGCCATTTGTTGTATGAATCTGGACACCTAGAGGCCCATCCTGGGGTCTTTCCATGACCTGCCTCTAGATTCTTTTCTAGTTTTATGCAAAGTCTCTAAGAAATCAACACCAAAGATTTCATCCAAATTAGTTAAAATAAGTATGGTAACATTCACATTAAAGAAATGTCACTTTCTGTGTTGGCTTTGAATGCTCCAATGCTCACAGTGAGATAAAAAATTAATAAATGTCACTTAGCTTCTTTGATTTGAGAGTCTCTTAGGCATATAAATGGAAGCAACATTTATTATCTGGTGCCTTCTAACACTGTAGCCCAGGGTTGGGCAAACTATAGCCCTCTCCCCGACCCGCAATTTTAAATAAAGTTTTAATGGACCGTAGCCACACTCATTCTTTCACCTGTTGTCTAAGGCTGCTTTCATGCTACCATGGCAATGTTGATTAGTTGCAGTAAAGACCATATGACCTGCAAAGCCTAATGTTTTTACTTTTTTATCCTTTACAGTAAGGTAGGCAACCTCTGAGGCAGACAGTCAATAGGAGAAACTTTGGAAAGAAATGTAGCCAGGAAAAATGTAATCTCTTTTTAAAAAATATCTACCCAAAGAAATCATTTATCTTCAATAAAATAGGTCCCTAGCACAGTAACAATAAATTAGTTTTACAGTTGCTTTCTCGTTAAGCTCAGATTGCAAATGCTCACTAGCCCTTAGTATCATTCTGGTGATGTATCTACCAGCCATGGGCAGCATTCTACCCTGGGCCAGAAGTTGTCTTCAGTTTTGCATTATTCTTGCTTAATTGAAAGAGCCAGACCTAATGTTATTGAGGTTAATGAAGTCCCAGAACCTCATTAATGGCTAAATAACCATTCTCTCATAGCCACATCATTATTTCAGAAAGAGTAGTTCACTTTAGAAACATATATTCCTATTGTATTTTATTAGAACACTAGAGGCCTGGTGCATGGATTCATGCACCAGTGGGGTTCCTTGGCATGGCCTGTGCCCTCTCACAATCCAGGACCCCTCAGGGGATGTCGGACCACCGGTTTTGGCCCAATCCCTGCAGGCCAGGCCAAGGGACCACACTGGTGCATGAATCTGTGCACTGGGCCTCTAGTATGCATATAAGATCTTTGGTCAATTTCTTCCCACCTCCTCCCCCCTTCCCTCTGAGATTCATCAGTCTGTTCCATGTTTCCATGCCTGTGCATTGAGCATCTGCCCCCTGGTTGTCAGCAATGGCATAGTTACCAGTTGAACGGTCGAACAGTCGATTGGTTGCTTAGGTTTTTATATATATAGACTAGAGGCCTGGTGCACGAAATTCGTGCATGGGGGTGTGTGTCCCTCAGCCAAGCCTGCACCCTCTCCAGTCTGGGACCCCCTCAAGGGATGTCTGACTGCCTAAACGGACAACCCTCTCACAATCCAGGACTGCTGGTTCCCAACTGCTCGCCTGCCTGCCTGCCTGATTACCCTTAACCACTTCTGCCTGCCAGCCTGATCACCCCCTAACCAATCCCATGCCAGCCTGATCAACGCCTAACTGCTCCCCTGCCAGCCCAATTGCCCCTAACTGCCCTGCCCTGCTGGCCTGATTGCCCCTAACTATCCCCCCCCCCCCCCCCGCAGGCCTAGTTGCCCCCAACTTCCCTCCCCTGCCGGCCATCTTGTGTCCACATGTGGGTGGCCATCTTGTGTGTTGGAGTAATGGTCAATTGCATATTACCTCTTTATTATATAGGATGGCATTGGCCTGTGTGGGAATCCTTTTCACGTCCTGCATGGTTCAGGGTTCCGGTTCAGGGTTCGGGTTCTGAAGAAGGCCGCACACAAATGAAAAGAGACTTGGAAAAGTATTAATTTGGGAATATTGGGGGCCAGGCGGGAGCCCACCTCTAGTGGGAGGACTACCACCCCACTCTGGCTTTGCTATCCCTTTTATTAAGGTTATGGGATACACTAATATCCTTTAGGCAGGAAATTCCAATAATAGCCAATCAGCAAGAATTTACATAAGAGTAACAGGTGGAGGCTGCTTCAACTACCAATATCTCAACTAAACAATGAGGGAATAGCTCCAACCTTTCAGAGCAATTAAGGTTGACCAGCCTTCCGGATTCCCTTTCCACATCTCTCTATTAGTGGGACAATGATCGGTTTCTGGCAGGCCTGTGCTTAACATTGGATTTCAATTTTTTTCAATATATGTCTTTCAAGTACCTGAGGTACAATTTTTATGGCTTTTCCAGACAAAAATTCACTTGTATTTGTTAGGTAAATGTTACAGAAACAGAGTGTGTATCAGAACGGGGAAAAGCATGCCATTAGGGGTCAGAGGGACTGCGTTCAAGACTCAGGGTTCCTTCTCCCACTCTGTGTGACAACCCTATGAACCTCAGTTTCCTACCCTTAAGTAGAGGTGATCTTCACATTCTGCATACATGGGATTGTGGTAAAGATTTTAAATAATGCATGTAACACACATAGTCAGAGCTAGGCAGGTTCACAAGTGGTAATTTAGTGAATGGTAGTTAAGTGGATTCTGTCTGACTGTGTCCCCCATCACCATCCCCAAGCAAATTCATATGTTGAAATCCTAATGTCCTCTGTGATAGTGTTGGGGAGTGGGGACTTCCAGAGGTGCTTAGATCATGAGGGTGGAGCCTTCATGAATGGGATTAATGTTCTTATAAAAGAGACCCCACAAAGCTCAGGAACCCCTTCACCAAGTGAGGACACAGGGAGAAATTGGAGACTGAAAAAGGCCCTCACCCAACTGGGTCTGCTGCTGGCACCTGATCTTGGACTTCCAGCCTCCAGAACTGAGAGAAATCAATTTCTGTTGTTTATAAGCCACCCAATCTGTGATATCAGCAACTCAAATGGACTAAGGCAGTGGGCATAGTCAGTTTTCTTTCCAAATTGTTTAGATTTAATTAAATTTTCCTAGAAGTAAACTAGATGTCTAAAAGTAGTGATGCATAAATTTATTTAGGTCACCCTGGATGGTTTGGCTCAGTGGTTGGAACGTCGGCCTGCAGACTGAAGGGTCCCGGGTTCTATTCTGGTCAAGGGCACATATCCTGATTGCCCGTTTGATCCCCAGTAGGGGGCGTGCAGGAGGCAGCCGATCAATGATTCTTTCTTATCATTGATGTTTTCATCTCTCTCTCCCTCTCCCTTCCTCTCTGAAATCAATAAAAATATATTTAAAACAAATTTATTCAGGTCAACTTTAATAGGTTTAGGAAGCTATACCTTTACTGTAAACAATGGTTTCAAATCACTGTTTCTGGCTCCAACTATAAAGAAGACATGCAGGTGAGGGAACCCAGCAGGCTACACCCTGCCAGGCTGATAAAGTAGAAATGTTGTTTGATTTTAGTTAGAAATTAGAAATACTGTTAGAACTTAGTTAAAAATCATTTTACTCTGTGTGACTTAGGAATTGACACGAAGCAGCTGACAGGACTGCCCTCCTGATAACCATGTGTGATGACGTGTACTCCCCCCCTCCCCCCCCCCACACACACACCCCCAGAGTGAAACCGAGTGTGTTTACGAGTTTGTTTACTGATATGCCCACTGGAACTGTTGTTAAACTTGAGATCTTGTTATGCATTTTGTTTACCAGATTGGCCCTACTCCCCCCTGGACTGCCGTGGGTACGACAGGCTATTTAAAGGGCCCCGAACACCATTCAAGTTGATCATGCTTGATCGCTGGACGCGCTGCCGTCGCTGACCCCATTACTGCCCTAGTGGCTGATCCCAGCGCTGCCCTAGTGGCTGATGGCTGGACTGCCTTTGGCATTGCTAATCGCCCCTGGTCTGGATGCTGACCCCTCTCCCGCTCTGCCAGCTGAACCTCCGGTGGACCTGCGAAGGGTACCCGCGTACCTATCGCAGAGGCCTGAACAGCGACGCTGCCCCTACAGACCAGACCTGACCTGACCCGACCCGACAGCGCCGAACACCGCCTTGAGAGGACACCACAGTCCCGGGACCCGAAAGTAAGCCTGTAGCCACGGCACCAGGAACCTGTATGTGAGTGATAAAGTGTGCTGTGTGATTTGCAACTGCATAATTTTGTGTGGCATAATTTCTCCGGCAATCTCTATAAAAGTACTCACGTGTTTTAATTATAAGGTCAGATATTAACGCCTGCCCTCGGTCCTGCCTGCTCAAAGTAGTCTCTTTGCTGGCAACTATTTAATGTCCGAACACCTGCACGGTTAAGTTTATCCGAAGGGACGCCTGGGAGAACACCCCTCCTTCCTCGGACACAGGCACAGCCCAGCGACAAGGATCCTGCCTAACCCTCTCCCCACCCCTGCCGTCCTTCACCAGCGCCTGCCATTGGGCACACAGCAGGCCAGGGGATGGCCATTTGGGTAATCCCCTGCAGATCTCCCGTCCCCACAGGAAAGACACTCGTCATCCTTGGGAGGATGACGCCCGGCTGTACAGTGCGGTGCGCCCTTCGCGGGGAGTGTGCACAGTAGAGCACTGAGCGCCGCTGCGAGGTGGGCCCGCATGCAGCCCTGCAGCTCTGAGCCCCGTGACCTCAGGCAAGGCCTCGGTGGGGCCGAAGTCAGCCGCTCCGTGAAGAAGGAAACCTCTGTGGTCCTGAGTCTCTAAGACCTTCTTCCTCTGTGAAATGCCCCATATGCGTGGACTTTCAGGGAACAGGCGACTATATGCTAACGTCAGGTATCTGCTCTCTCTGATTTGGGACAAGTTTTTCAGACATCTGTTAATATTATATTTGCTATTTTCTGAATTGTTAAGAGTTGGCCCTGGCAATTACCTGCTTTCCAGAGGTGTTAGTAGTCCCCAGCTGGCTTCTCTCCTCCCAGTGCAAAGACTCAAAACAACCACTCTGTCCCCCATTCTAGAATCTTGCTAGGGGTAGGTGTCAGTCTAATTGGTTTGCTCTGGACAGAAATCACTTTTATCCCCTCTTTGAATATTAGGACAGTATTTACAAATCTCTAGTTTGGGGTCATTTGCTTATGTGCCCTTAGCACAACTGCTCTTCCAGGCACTGCTCCAGTGGTAAAGGGCCCGCATCCTCCCAACTGTGCTTTCTGCCCCCTGGCCCCAGCCCCTGGCTTCCCATTGAATTCAGGCAACAGGGGGCCGAGGGAGGGAACCTGGACTGTGAGAAGTGGGGAGAAGTTATTCCCTTCCCCTCTCGGTGTCAGTGTGGGATGGAAGCTGTGGCGGCCGCTCCAGAGGCAGCCCGGCAGTCCTGATGGCCAATGTTGACAGCAGCGGCCACAGGGGCCCCACAGGGCCAGCCCCTGGGTCTGCTGCTGATCCCTGAGTCTCCATGGCACTGGTTCAGGGAGAAATTGGTTTCCTGTGATTACTAATCTTTCAGTAACCTAATTCTCTTTTCTTGCTCCTTCAGCCTTTCCAACATCCTTGTAACCAATTTTTATAATAAGTTCCCTCTGTTTGAATATTTAAATCATTTGTTTTCCTAAATAGATCCTGACTAATATGATGCATAATTTTTCAGAGCTTGAATCCTTAAACTAATTTAAAGCTGCTCTGTGATTTTTATTTTGAAACTCAGAGCTTTAAAAATCTAGGTACAACCAGCTGCTCATTTCACAGACTCAAACCAACAGAATGTAAGGGGGGGAAAAAGTGTTCTTGTCAAACTCCAATAATATTTTTAAAAGGATCTAAATTATTTAATATATTGAAAAGTGTTCATAATAGTGGCTCATCATTTGTTGTTTGACAATATACTGATTATGAAAATATTTTACTGTTACCATACTCACTGTGATGAAATTTATTCTACAAACCACTTTCTCCAGAGTATTTTTTTTTTTTTAATCTCAGGATTACACAAAGCCACCTGACAAAAATAGACACAATAATTCCTGGGCCAATCATTTCAAAGTCTGTCTTCCCATCTGTTATCCAAAGTTTAGGTCTATATAACCAAAGTAAAACAGAGGGTTGCATAATTATCCTTTGACTCAGAAACAAGTAAGAATAGAGTAAGAAAAAGACATCTGTGCTCATTTGATTCAACACTTGTTTGGATATATGATTCCTTTGAAACATCCAGTAACCATAGAGTGAATATCTGTGTTTCAATGCCTTTGTGATGGGGGTGTCATTACCTTGCTCATTCATTTTTTTGGATAGCTCAGATTTCCAGACATGTGTCCCTTTTATTGGAATGAGCGGGCATGCCTGTAGCTTCTGCTCATAGGGATTAATTACTCCATTTAGGGTTATAAGAGTAAATAGATCTCCTAGTCTAGTTGAAAGCTTTTAATTTTTATTATTTATATATATATTAATATTTTTATTGATTTCAGAGAGGAAGGGAGAGGGAGAGAGACATAGTAACATCAATGATGAGAGATGCCCCCTACTGGGGATCGAGCCTGAAACCTGGGCATGTGCCCTGACGGTAATCGAACTGTGACCTCCTGGTTCATAAGTCAGTGCTCAACCACTGAGCCACATCGGCCGGGCTAGTTGAAAGCTTTTTAAAACCAATGTAAAACTAGCCATGATGTCTTTATAGAAGTGATTTCAGCATCTCAGTGGCAGGCCCAGTGATATGGGGAAGTTCTCAATGTCAGGCAGATCCTCTGACTAAAAACGGAAGTCTTACCACTTCTCCGGAAACAATGAACTTCAGAACAAAACAGGTGTTCCTCTCACACATCTTTACCGGCTCCTTCAGAAGGCACAGCTCTGCCCCTTCCACCAAGTGGCAAACTTTCAGAAAAGTCCCAGCCAGAGTGACATCATCTTCAGCTACACTGGCTCTAAGGACACCCCCCCGCCCCGATTTACCCAAAAACATGACAGTTGTGAGTAACTAAGAAAAATATACTTCTCTGAGAATGTGACTTAGAACTATGCAGTCAACATATTTCTTGCACATCCTTGCTCTAGTGTGAATGTGCTGGCAGAGCAAGATGGAGACAAAACAAGGAGAAATGGCAAGAAATGCCTTTCACAGGATTGAGAGAGGGGCTTAATATTGAATGACTTCATAGGCCATACCTAGAAGCTTGATGTCCTACCACAGGGAGGCGCCACTGGAGAGTAAGAAGCATGACTGCAGTTGCACGACAGAAAATTTCCGCCATGGCAGGGCGCAGCATGAATTGGTGGGAGACAAGATTGACTGTAGGAAAAGCCATCAGAGATAATAATTCTGGAAAGAAATAAGTCAATAAGATGGTGTCAGTGGGGCTGCTCAAGATGGGGATTGAGTCAAAGAGGCAAAACAACAGAATTTAGTGTCTGATTGGATGTGGAGGGGAAGGGAGGGGAAAGATAAAGCCTGATTTGTAGTTTTCCGGCCTGGGCAACTGGGAGGATAGTGCGATTATTTACAAAAGCAACTTAAGAGGAATAGCAAATTTAGGAGGTGGGGTGGGATTAATGAGTTCTGTTTGGGCATGCTAGATTTGAGTGTCTCTAGGTCACAAAAGCTCAGATCATCTACAGAAACTTGGGTAAAGAGATCTGGTGCTCAAGAGAGAAGGCTTCCTTGGGGAGCCTGAGGCCTGGAGACTGGATTAGTTCTCCAGTTATTCACTTCTCAAGTAATTTGTTCTCCTTTATAACTCATCACAATTGGGACTAAATACTTGTTTGTTTAATGTTCATCTCCTCCTGGACAAGGAGCTCAATGAGGGTAGAAAGCCTGTATGTGTGGTTCACCCCTTCTCCTCAAAGCCTTTGCAGCAGCAGATACAGAGACTGTGCAGTGGTCACCTGGGTGCACACAGATCAGCAGTTACTCTCAGAGCAGGACCCAGAAACCCTTCCTCTCTGCCCAGGTGCAGTCTCACTGATGCTAAGAGCAGAAATTGAAATCTAGGAGTTTAGATTCAGTCCTGGTTTCCCTTTGGTTCAGTGCTTCCTTAGGGGGAAAAGGATTAGTTCAAAATGGTTTACTAGTTGTTTAAAAAATAAATAAGGAGAAAATATTGGTTCTGGCTGTCATTCTGTTTTTAAACAAAGGTAATGCTTACTGTAGGGTTACAATCATGAGGCTGTTGTAATTTTCCCTCATCTTGTACACAGTTTTAGTTCCAATGCCCCATTTTAAAGAGAAGAAATGGACTTCAAATTATGGAAAAAATCGAGAGACTGGGTAAGTAGCAATCTGCAATAGCAATCTTTCCAGATACGGAGAACCCTGGTTTCCATTTCATTATCTTTGACCTTAAATATCTCTGGACTTGGTCCTAAAACCCATTAACTTTATTTGGATTACATAAGCATCATTAACCACAGATATTCTACCAGCTACATGTGTTGCTTTGGGGTTCCGGCTTTGGCCATTATTTTATGTAGACAGATGCTACTTACCAGCAGCTTGGTACACACTCTTTTTTGTTGTGTTGTTATTTCATTAAAAAAAACAAAAGCAATTTTCAATGGCAGAACTTTTGTGAATAGTGAGTTTGACATTAATGGCTAAGAAATATGCCGATAAAAGATATCTATCCAATAGTGTAAATTTTTGCATATAACTTATTTTTTATTTATTTTTTTCTTCATATCATCTACATTCAACCATCAACCTGTTTCACTGGATGGTAATCAACACCTATTATTATTAAGATTTGTTCCATCATTCCCATTCCACTGCTATCAAATTAGTGAAAGACTAATTACTTCTTACCTCTGCTGAAATAACCTTCTTACCACTATCCTTTTATCCTCTCTTGATTCATATTATATATGGCAGACTGATAAATTTCAATCATGTTAGTTAAGTATACAAATCTTTCATGAATTCCTGATATGCATGAATCAAATACAGGATCCTTATTTAAATAACCAATACCTTAGACATTTAAGATAAGCCTACTTTTCCAGCATCCTTGACCACTTCTCTTTATGTCTCATGCTTAAGGAAAATGGTCAACACTTCCATAAGCATTTTTTTCACTTTCATGCTACTATTTCTCATGAAATTCTTTCTAGTCTTTCTATTTTTGCTTTCTGAAATTTAACCCAATCTTCAAAGTATATAATAAGCAACCTATCTTCAATATTTTTCTCTGATCTACCAATATATGCCTTTTATTATAATTATTTAAATATCTATTCAAGCCCAGGCTATTTTGGCTCAGTGAATAGAACATTGGCTCTCATACTGAGAGGTCCCTGGTTTGATTCCAGTCAAGGGCATGTACCTAGGTTTCAGGCTCAATCCCCAGCCCTGCTTGGGGCATGTGCAGGAGGCAATGAGTTGATGTGTCTCTTTCAAATCAATGTTGCTCTCTCTCTGTCTCCCTCCCTCCCTTCCACTCTCTCTGAAAATCAATGGGGAAAATATCCTCAGGTTAGGATTAACAACAACAAAAAAACAAACAATAAAAAATAAATATGCATTCTTTTCTTTCTAGTATAGTGCTATATTGTTTGTTTGTTTGTTTAGTGAAAGAAGAGCAATGAAGATTTGTAGATTTTGCCCAGAGATGAATCATAAGAGAAATGTCATAAATATTAGTATCTGTCTAACAATTGTGGTTTAAGCATAAAAAAGTTTAAAAAAAATATTTGTAATCTGAATATTAAACTTCCAAATAATGAAAGAACATGCCCACCCTGTGTGGCTCAGTGTTTGAGCATCAATCTATGAACCAGAAGGTCATGGTTCCATTCCCATCAGGGCACATGCCTGGGTTGCTGGCCAGATCCTCAGTAGGGAGCATGCAGGACACAGCCAATCAATGATTCTCTCTCACCTTTGATGTTTCTATCTCTCTCTCTCACTCCCCTTACCTCTCTGAAGTCAATAAAGATATATTAAATAATAAAAAGACAATTCTAAAGCATGTCAATAATCACAAGTAACTTTTTTTTATGAAAATCCAGAGTGATATAAAAGGCATGGCAGAGTAAGGGCATATCTTTTTTTTTTTAATTTAATAAATCTTTATTGTTCAGATTATTACAGTTGTTCCTCTTTTTTCCCCCTATAGCTCCCCTCCACCCGGTTCCCACCCCACCCTCTGCCTTTACCTCCCCCACATTGTCCTCATCCATAGGTATATGATTTTTGTCCAGTATCTCCCACACCCCCCACACCCTTTTCCCCCTGAGAATTGTCAGTCCACTCCCTTTCTATGCCCCTGATTCTATTATATTTACCAGTTTATTCTGTTCATCAGATTTTCAATTCACTTGATTTTTAGATTCACTTGTTGGTACCGTGTTCCCCGAAAATAAGACAGTGTCTTATATTAATTTTTGCCCCCAAAGACACGCTAGGTCTTATTTTCAGGGGCTGTCTTATTTTTCCATGAAGAAGAATACGGTACACATTTATTGTTAAATGAAAATAAAGGAAATTTATTACCTGTATACGGTACGGTAGTATGGTAGTTGTCAACACAAACCAGACAAACTGTGAATCATACAGTATCAAGAATTTACTCATTTATTCAATGACAATCATGTCATCATCTTCTGGAACATCATCATAACAATCCAATTCCTGAATTTCCTGGTGAATTTCTTGTGACTCCATTTCTTTCAGAATCAGTGGACCAAATCTCTCATGTTTAGCAATAGCACTGTCTTTAAATGAGTACTTCTTGTCAAGGTAGCCTGCTCACAGTGCATTTGCAATGCAACTGTCAGTGATTTTCTCCCATGAATTCTTCACCCAAGTCACAACTTCTTGCAGTTTAGGTCTCACAAAGTTTCCACGCTGATTTCTCTCCATTCTATTTTCAATGTAGTCATTAATTTCCAGGCGCAAATTGTCTTTGAATGGCTTGTTTATTGCAATATCAAGAGTCTGGAGATAGGCCGTCATTCCTGCAGGAATCATTATCTGATCTATTTTTCTTTCGTGAAGAAATGTCTTCATGTCTTTAGCGCTGTGAGTGCTGGCTGCATCCCAGACTAGCAGACCTCTTTGACTCCTCGCATAACAAGCAGCAGCATTAAATCAATCCACTTCCTTATAACTGCTTGTGTGGCCCAGGCTTTTTCAGTTTCAAGAATAAAAATGCCCAAAACATGTTCAATCTTTTCCTTCTTGCCCTTAGAAATGATTAAAGGTGGGATTTTAGTGCCATCCAGACGAATTGCCAAAATACAGGAAACACGTGCACTTTAGTAAGCAGTGGAGGGAATGTACGCCAAGGAGGCACCCCGCTGTTGAATTGTTGTTTGAGATGATTGGCCCATAAACACTGCAGTTTCATCCATAGCAATCATGTTGGAAAGATTGTATTTAGAGAAGTCAGCATCATCAATAAAGGACTTGAATGCAAGTGCTCGCTCAATAACTTGAGTATCTTCCAACCTAAACAATGTTGTAGATCTTCTTAAAGACAGTTCACTTCGCTGAAGGAAATTATCCAGCCAGTGTTGTGATGCTTTGAAGTCTTCGGGGGCTATGTCAAACTGTGGTGCCATTGCAAGGGCAAATTCTTGAATCTGAGCCCTATTCACAACCAAAGCCTTTGCTCTCCTGTCAACAACCCATTCACAGATCAGGTCTTCCAGCTCGGAAAATAATGGTTGCCGACCTGATCCATACTTGCGCTTTTTAGCATTTCCCTTGTCCACTTGTTCAATGAGGTTACCATACTCTGCTCGCCATTTTTGGACCAATCGGATACTCAACATCTTCTCTTTGCAGAAAGCAGTAAGATTTTGGCCCCAAGAGTCTTCCACGATTCCTTTCTTGTACTCCACAGAGTAGCTTTTTCTTTTTGCGCTCATTTCTAGGGGTAAAAAAAAAAAAAGGAATTGGGGTATCAAGGTGGGGGGAGGGGGATCACTCACAATGACACAGGGGGGATCAGAGGGAGGAATCAAAATGGCACAGGAGAATCAGAGGGGGGATTACCATTTTAGTAACCCCTTTTGATCCTCCTGTGTCATTTTGATTGCCCCCTCTGATCCTCCTGTGTCATTTTAAGTGATCCCCCACCCCCACCCCTGTGCCACTGAACATCTTCAGCAGACATCCCCCCTACCCCTTTATCAGACATTTACCCCCTGGGGCCTGCCTGGGGACTGTCACTGGGCTTGCTGGGGCCTGGATCTGGGCTAGAGCAGGGTCTGCCACTGACTGAGAACCTTCAGTCATCATGAAGGCGGCCGTGAGCATCAGGTAGTGTCACCAGAGACAGACCCGCACTCACCACCTTCGCCGTGTCCTGTCTGCTCTAATCCTCCTGTTCTTCTACACGCATCTGCGAAAGTCTCCTCCTCTCTCCTGCCCCCGCGCTCACCGCTCACTCCGACCTCCGCTCCGCCTCCACACAGCAGTGACGTCAGGACTCCGCGTAACGTCACTGGTTGCTAGATGCCAGTCGGGGCGGCCCTAGTGACCAGTTTATGGTAAATTAATTTTCATTATGAGACAGAGCCTGGGGGCCTTATTTTCGGGGGATGCCTTATATTTCACTCAGAAGGAAACCTGTAAGTAGGTCTTATTTTCGGAGGATGTCTTATTTTCCAGGAAACACGGTAGATATGTATTTGTTGTTCATAATTTTTATCTTTACCTTTTTCTTCTTCTTCCTCTTCTTAAAGAATACCTTTCAGCATTTCATATAATACTGGTTTGGTGGTGATAAACTCCTTTAGCTTTTTCTTATCTGTGAAGCTCTTTATCTGACCTTCAATTCTGAATGATAGAGTAATCTTGGTTGTAGGTTCTTGCTATTCATCACTTTGAATATTTCTTGCCACTCCCATCTGGCCTGCATAGTTTCTGTTGAGAAATCAGCTGACAGTCATATGGGTACTCCCTTGTAGGTAACTAACTGTTTTTCTCTTGCTGCTTTTAATATTCTCTCGTTGTCTTTTGCTCTTGGCATTCTAATTATGATGTATCTTGGTGTGGTCCTCTTTGGATTCCTTTTGTTTGGGGTTCTGTGTGCTTCCTGGACTTGTAAGTCTATTTCTTTCACCAGGTGGGGGAAGTTTTCGGTCATTATTTCTTCAAATAGGTTTTCAGTATCTTGCTCTCTCTGTTCTTCTGGCACCCCCATAATTCTGATGTTGGTACGCTTGAGGTTGTCCCAGAGGCTCCTTACACTATCTTCAAATTTTTGGATTCTTTTTTCTTTTTGCTTTTCCGGTTGAGTGTTTTTTGCTTCTTTGTATTTCAAATCTTTGACTTGATTCTAGCGGTCCTCTAATCTGCTGCTAGGTCTCTGTATAATATTTTTTATTTCAGTCAGTGTATGTTTAATTTCTAGTTGGTCCTTTTTCATATCCTCGAGGGTCTTGTTGAATTTATCGGCCTTTGCTAGGAAATTCTTGAAAAACCTTATAACTGTGGTTTTGAACTCTATATCCAGTCATTTGCTTTCCTCCATTTCTTTCATTTTTGATCTGTTTCTTTATCTCTGCATTTTCGTTGTTTCCCTGAGTTTATAGAGTGGCTTTGTGTGCTAGGTGTCCTCTAGGGCCAAGTGGCTCAGCCTCCCCAGTTACCTGAGGTGGACACTCTTGGTGCACCCCTCTGTGGACTGTGTGCTCAGCCTTGTTATAGTTAAGTCTTGATTGTTGTTGGTATCACTGGGAGGAATTGACCCCCAGGCCAATTGGCTGTTAGAATCAGCTGTGTCTACGCTGGGAGAACTTCTGTGCTGGAGACACCCTTATGAGACAAGACTTGCAAAATTGCAAAAGCCTCTGTGCTCAGCTTGGATGGGGCGGAGTCTCAGGGCGGAGCAGACAGCCTTGGCTTCCCATCAGCCCTGTCCTATGAGGCCCCTGGGTCTCAGTGTCCCTCAGTAATCACTGCAAGCACCTCTGAAAGAAAGCCTCCCTCGAGTTTCTCCCGCTGCCAGACAGTCCAGTTTCTCCCCAGATGGGTCTGGGTTCCCAGATTCTCACCCGGAACTGGAGTTCAGCACAGTCGGGAGCTTCTCTCTCCCTCCCGCTTGAGAAAGCCAGCGTCACACTCAGCACTCAGTCCTCTCCGCTCGCGCTCGCACCTCCAGACCTTTGCCTTTCACAGCTCCCCTGAATCTCCGTGTGCTTTTCTCTTTTCCTGACAGTCCAGATTCCCCCCGTATGAGTCTGGGTCCCCAGGGTCTCACCCAGAACTGGGGTTCAGTGCAATTGGGAGCTTCCGTCTCCCTCCTGCTTGAGAAAGCCAGTGGCGCACTCAGCAGTCAGTCCTCTCCACTCAGGCTCACGCGCGTGCCTCTGGACATCTGCCTTTCGCAGCTCCCCTGAGTCTCCGTGTGCTTTTCTCTTTCCTTCTAGTTGTAGAATTTCCACTCAGCCAGCTTTCCTGTGGTTCTGGATGATGTCTGTTCTGTCTTTTAGTTGTAGTTTTGAAATTGTTGTGCGAGGCAGCAGTTTAGGTGTTTACCTATGCTGCCATCTTGGTTTCCCAAGCCATGACTCATATTTTGAAAAGGACTTTCACAATATAAGAATCTGAAGCTTATCTGTTTAATAATGTTTGTGCAGACATCAAACCTATTCTCAAAGGATCTGGAAGTTATACAAATAATGTTAATGGTATAGTAGAATTATAGATTTTTCCATTTTCTTCTGTCTGTTTAACCATCTTTTCTAAGATTTCTACAATAAAAATATATTACTTAAGTAATAAAATTACATTTGCAAAAGATACAGAAGTTACCTTTGAAAATATATATTGCCTCAGGTTTTAGATGTATCCCAAAGCGATCACTAGAATTACATAGTAAACAAAGACCTATATATTTTTTCAGCTAAGAAGATTTGATAAGTACACTTCAGAATCTGTGGGATTTTATCAACTATGGAGACTGTAACAATGGAGCTGAATTACATTTCAGGACTGTTTGGTTCTTGTCTTGACCTCAGCACTGAATACCATCTTTGGTTTACTGGGAGGGGTGAACAACTGTTGTCATAACACCTTATTCTGCCCAGTGAAGAGCAGGGAAGTTGACCCCATTCATGACACTCAGTCAGAGTGGTACCAACACAAAAGTGGCAACACAGTGATTTTCTGGCAAGATACCAATGACCCATGCTGAAAAAGAATTCTTCATGTTACCTCCTAATCATAACAGGATTAATTTTTGAAGAACAAAGAAACCAGTTGTTTTGTGCTCTTCTAAGAGGTTATTATAAGGAGCCAAGGAGCCGATAAAAGAACCTCACTTCTGATTGTCCAAGGGCATTTGCTGGCCCAGGGAAAATGGATTCACGCCAGCATTGGCATCATTTCCCAGTGTTTGCCTGGACAGAACTCACTTTTCCCACCAATGCTAGTGCAAAAACTGGCTCAGCTTCCAGTTTTCTATTTACTCATTAACTCTCTCATTCACTTTTTAATCATTTGACAAATAATTTTTGAGTGTCAACTATGTGCAAGACATGGGTGCTGGGAACAGTGGAGTGAAAATCAAAAGTCTGAGTCTTTACATTTTCATGGAGGTCACAGAGAATAAACAAATAGATACATAGCATAAGGCCAAATATGAAGGGCCATGAAAATAAACAAAGCAAAGTCAAGGTCTAGAGAATGACAGAAGTTACTCTGTCCACTAAGGTGTTCAGGGACAATCTCTCTGGGAGGTGACATTTGAATGACCCAAGGCGAGAGCCTGTGAAAACCTATGAGACAAGCATTCAAAGCAGAGTGAACAGCAAGTGCAAAGACCACCCCCCAAAAGGAACACACTAATGGGACTGCAAGGATGCAGTGTAGGTGATGTGCAGTGAGCCAGGGTGAAAAGGTAGAAAATGAGGTGGCCAGGGGGTAAAGCAAGGACAGCCTTGTACACCATGGTAAAGATATTGGATTTTGCAGTGTGATTAAAAGTTGTTAGAGGGATTTGAGTAGACCTAATTTGTCTAATGTTTGTAAGAGAATCCATTTGGCTGCGGTGCAGAGACTGGCTGAAGAAAGTGGGGAAATCAGGACACAGATAGGAAGCTATGGCTAATTTCCCAGCAAGAGCAATCCATTTGAAGATAGTTTCTAGCATGAAAGATAATTATAAAATCATCAAACAAAAGTTATTTGGAGGCTAAGAAAAAAACTTTAAAACCAATTATCATTGATAAGAGAAAATATTGGATCTACAAAACAAAAACAGGATTTTGCAAAAAAAAAAAAAAAAGAAGAAGAAGTAGAAGAAGAAGAATGGAGAACCTTAATAAAAATAAAAGGAGCTCTTAAACATTAAAAACATGATAGCTCAGTATAAGGACTGAAGGAAAGCAGGACAAAAAGTGAAAGAGAAGGAAACAGAAGAGAGAAAGAAAGGAAGAAATTAGAGGATTAGTCCATGTCTAACATCTGAATTATAGGAGCTCCAAAAAGAGGGAACAAAAGAAACAAAGGAAGTGAAGAAATAATCAAAGGAATAATTCAAGAAAATTTCCCAGAGTTGAACCCACATGATTTCTAGATTACAAAGGCCCATTAAGAGCCCAGCGTAGTGGATGAAAATAGATCCATGATAAGGCATCTCATTAAGAAATTTCATATCGGCACAAAGAGATGGAAAAATAGGTTATATACAAAGGATGGAGAGTAAGAATAGCTTTGGGCTTTTTAATAAGACATTGGAAACTAGAAGTTAATGAAACAGTAACTTATCACATGGCTTAGTTGTGAATAGTTTGCTAAAGGATAAACTGAAGCATATTAAATATTTTAAGAGTTCATTTGAGCAAAAATCAATTTGAATTGAGAAGTGGTTAAGAGCACTCCACCAGCAGGAGTTGGAGAGAGGCTTTTATAGAGAAAAGGCAGAAGCAAAGTAAGGAAATTATTGAGCCTAGTTGGTTGTTTGTGATTGGTTGTTCTTAGCCTTTTCTTTTTTTCTGTTTTATTTTATTTCATTTTATTTATATGCATGAAATTCGTGCAAGAGTAGGCCTTCCTTCCCCCAGCTGCCAGCACTGGCTTCCCTCTGGCATCCGGGACTTGGGTTTTCCTCGAAGCCCCAGCTTCATCCAGAAGGTCGTCCTTCTGGTCTAATTAGCATATTATGCTTTTATTATTATAGATTTATTTATTTATTCAATGTATTGGGGTGACATTGGCTTGTTCATAGCTTTTTTTTAATGTTCATTTCATATGTTAAATTTTAAATTGAATTTATTGGGGTGACATTGGGTTGTTCTCAACTTTTTTTATTTCATAACCTTGAGGCATTGATAGGTTTAGATTTTGGTTTGCTTATATAAGCCATCATAGCATTAGAGCCACTTTGACCTAATGACCTTCTTGTTCAATCTAACAGATGGCATTTCATAATAATGAAAACACTGATCTAACCATCACAATATTTTACTCCATTGAGAGACAGAAGACAGGAAGAGTATGTGTGTGAGTGTGATAAGAAAGGAGTATGGGAAGCATTAAATCCATATATTCTGTAAAGAAATAATAAAAATGCCCAAACCTTGGCGAGCAATGAAGAAGTAGTTCCATAAAATTATCTAGAATTACAGACACAAATATATTTTTAAAAGCTAAAAAAGTTAGAGAGTAGAAAATGGGAAAAGGAATGAAACATCAATTGTAGAGATTTTTGGCTCCTTAAACTTTGCACATATATAAGTTTTATTTTAAAAACTTAAGAAATTTTCATGATAACATGAAATGAAGACAGAAAGTGTAGAGCAATACTGTTTAATAGAACTTTCTTCAATGATGGAAATTACATTCAATATAAAGCTACTTGAAATATGACTAATGTGACAGAATCAAATTTAAAATTTCATCGTTCTAATTAGTGTGCATTTAAATAGCTACACACGGCTAGTGGCTGTCATATATACAATGGCCTGCTGCTCTCTAGGACCCACTTTATTTCTATAATAGACTCTTCTTTTTCCTGCCCTCCCCCCCCCCCCACTGTTTTTTTCTGTCTCTACTGGATCATTTCCATCAGCCATGCTAAAATATCATTTATTCATCTTTTTAAAAAATGATGATTTGACTCCCATCCCTCTATGACTCTCCACCCCATTTCTTTGTTCACTTTATAGCAAAACTCCTCAAGAGTTCTCTATACCTGCGCTGTCCTACATGGCACCACTAGCCACACGTGGCTATTTAAATGTAAATTAATTACAATTAAATAAAATGTAAAATGCAGTTCCTTAGTTCATTAGCCGTCTTTCAGGTACTCTGTAGCCATGTGTGGCTAGTGGACACTGATTGAACAGACACAGATCCAGGACATTCCTGTCATCTCAGAAAGCTCTGTGGGACAACATTGGGTGGCCCTGAAGGGGCAGAGGAAGCGGGGCCAGTTGCTGGTTGTTTGGCACATTTGGTGCTGCAAGGAAGGATAAGAAAGTTATCTTGCCCAGCCAGTGTCGCTCAGTGGAATGAAACATCAATTGTAGAGATTTTTGGCATGGACCTATGAACCAGGAGGTCACATGGACCTATGAACCAGGAGGTCACAGTTTGATTCCTGGACAGGCCACATGCCTGGGTTGCAGCCTCAGGGTTGCAGTCTCTACCCCCAGTGTGAGGCATGCATGAGGCAGCCAATCAATGATTCTCTCTCATCATTGATGTATCTGTCTCTCTTTCTCCCTCTCCCTTTCTCTCTGAAATCAGTAAAAAGTATATATTTTTAAAAGTTGTCTTCTGGTTATTTGATTTTTCTCAGTGGATTAGAAAATAAGTTCATCAGCTGAGAGTGCGGAAGACAGAGGGATGTTGAAGCATGAGAAGAAAGGACATGGTAGGAAAGAACCTTGCCAGAGCAGGAGAGCTAATTGATGTGGACATAAAGAGCAGAGTTTCCTCCAAGGAAGTTGGAATCATTATGTTTATTTTAATATGATTGTTGCTTTCCTCAAAGTCATTACTAAAGAGGCCATCCTTAAAATTGGCCAGTGTATGTGGGGATGGGAGCCTGAGCCAATTTTCTGGCTTCCCTCATAATGACTTTGAAAACATACCAGGCTGAGAAATCTGGCTGTGACCACAACCTATGCAGCAGGAAGGACGGGGAGGTCTCTTCCTGGAAATATTTTGCAGTGATAAGTTATGGGAACTTCCTCAGTTAAGGTTCTTGTGATTTTAAGAAATAGAAACCAATTCGATCAAACTTAAACAAGAACAGGAGAAGAACTAGATTCTAGAATAATACAGGGATGTCTCCTGGAACCCACAGGAACGTAGCTGGGCCTCAAGGGGACTTCAACCAGAGGGAGCCAGGGGGACTAGAAGGCTCTCAGGGACTGAAACAGAATCATATTTCTCTCTTTCTTTCCTTCCTCCACCCATAAACATGGTTTCTTATTTCTGCTTTTGCACAAGAAGCACTTTTTTCCTTTTCTCTAAAGATGAGCTTTCTCTGCAGAATTCTCAGCACACTTGATGGGTGAGAGAAGGCTGCTGCCATATGCTTAGTGTTTTGTTTTTGTTTCTTTGTTAATCCTCATCTGAGGATATTTTTTCCCCATTGATTTTCAGAAAAAGCGGAAGGGACTGGGAGAAGAAACAGGGAGTGAGAAACATTGATGTGAGAGAGACACATCGATTGTTTGCCTCCCACATGCGCTCCAACTGGGGCCAGGAATAGAGCCTGCAACTGAGGTACATACTCTTGACCATAATTGAACATGGGACCCTTCAGTCCAAGGGCTGGCGCTCTAACCACTGAGCAATGGGGCATGCTTAGTTTTTATTACCTCAAAACAAGAAAACATCTCAGATTAACAGGAACATCTCAGTCCATCTCAAATATCTAATTGAATCTGATGAGTCAATTTAGGACAACTGCCCCACTCTGGTACAAATAACTCCGACAGGTAACAGGGCCATGGGTACAAACACAATGGCAGGACCCATTCCCAGGATGGGGGACTGTTCTCAGAGCTCCTTAGGGCCAACCCCCGGGAAGTTCCTCCTGTTCTGTTACCTTCCTCCGTCCCAGCTGAAGTGGGTGTGGAGGTATTGCCTCTCCGTAGGATTGCACAGCTTTCTCAGCCCACTGCCTGCCCAGAATTAAGGTTGGGGCCTCAGGCTTTTTAGACCAGGCCCGTGGTTCCTCTGGTGCTGCTGCACAGCTCTCTAAAAACTGTAGCTTTTTGACTACAGAAATGGTATCTGCTTCCAGACATTTCCATGGGCAAGTAACCACACTCAGTATTCTCTCCAAAGGACTTCTTACGTGAGCTTTCTTTCTATGCTTTCTTGCTCCCAGACCTCTCCACCGCTCTCTGTCTGTCTCTCTCAATACTTGGCCTAACACAACCAGTAGCCACCACATAGAGTACCAAGGGTCTGCTTTCTAACATCTTCCCCCTGAGGGGTCAATGATCTGCCTTCAAGGAAATCACAAGCAACACCTTTAGCAAATTTTCTCAGCCTCTGATACCAGTTTCCTCATCAATACTGCTTCATTGATAAGCCAATATTTTAAGGCTTTGGGTTTTTTTCAGAAGTATACCACTTTTGGTAACTTTTTCTTTCTTCCTTCCTTCCTTCCTTCCTTCCTTCCTTCCTTCCTTCCTTCCTTCCTTCCTTCCTTTCTTTCTCTCTTTCTTTCTTTTTTTTTTCTTTTTGGTATTGGTCAGGGTAGGGTTATTTCAATATTGCAGTAGCAATTTACCATGAGTCTCAGTGGCCTTAATACAATAAGGGTTATTTCATATGCACCCCAGGTCTGAAAGGATCCAGGTGAGTCGCCAGGGCAACTGCCTTCCATGAGGTGACTCAGATATTGAGTATCAGTCTTTGGCTTTGTCATCTCAACTGAGGGACTCAACCAACAAGGAAAGAGATCACAGGGAAAATTCACTTTCCTTTTCTGAGCTTTGATCCAGAAGTGAGACACATCACTTCAGTTGCCCATTGACGGGAAATTAGTCTTACAGTTCCACCTAACTCTAAGAGGGCTGGCAATTCCAGGGAGCATGTGGATAATTGTTGAGCAGGAAATGTCTCTGCCACAGTCCACGGAGGCCTCCTATGGAGAGAGCAAAACTGTAATATCAAAATAGCCTGAACAGTGGGGTTACTGTAGGGAGGACCCTATCCTGGACAGTGCCCGACCTGCGCTGTTGGAATTTGTATGAGTAAGAAACAAAATTTTGTTGCATTAATCCACTGAGACTTAGAGATTTAATTTTTCTTGCATCATAGTTTATCCTGTCCTGATTAATACAGGAGCATAAAAGAAGATGGGAGTAAATGAAACAATATAGCATATTTTCCCTGAAGTAACTGTAAAGCCAATCAAAATACCAGTAGGATTTTTTTGGAGAATTTTCCAAAATGATATAAAGCTCGTGTGGAAATGAGAATAGCCAGTACAACTATAAATAGAATAATGAGGAAGAACTAATTTTACCCTATCTTTCCAAAAAGTTAATAGGCAAAGAAATTGTAGGAAATACAGAAAGACATCACAGAGAAAGTACAGTAAATAGTAAAGATGTTAACAGAGAATGGATATCCCAGGAATAAACCCAAGTACATTTTGAATATAAATAGGATGGTATTTTAAGTCAGTGGGAGAATATGAATAATTCAGAAACGTTGTTGTGACAAAAACCAGTGGGGAAAAAATTGCTGAAGTACTTCACTTCCTGTGTCCAAATAATTTCTAGGTGGATCAATAACTTAAATGTAAAATATGAGAAATCATTGGTTATTTTTTAAATTAAATTTGAACTGGGGAAGATCAAGGGACATATAAGACACTGACTGGCATAGAAACCGACCAATCAGAACCAAATCAGGGTGAACAGTGAGGAACCAATGACTGCCTAGGAGGTGGAGCTTTTGACTCTAACTGGCATAGAAACCAACCAATCAAAACCAAATCTGGTTGAATTGCAAAGGCAAAACCTAAGTTAGGGGCTGAGGAGGGGTTTTAAGGGCAACAGCCCTTTGGTGTAAGGTGTAAGAAAGCGGTTCAATTTTTTAATGACTGATTTGGCAGTATAGTGCATATGGCTGGCTATCAGTCCAGATATAGGGATTATGTATTTTTGTCTGCCAAGAGCATCTCCTCCTGCTGAAAAAGGCATTTTTCTCCCCCCAACCCAATTTCAGCAATCCTATCCTATATAATCTATATTAATAAAAGGGTAATATGCTAATTAGACTGGGTCGACTGGCCATCTTCCGGATGTCTGGCTTCCTTCCGGATAAAGCCATGGTGGTGTGGGCCAAGGCAGAGGCAGTGAGGGGCGATCAGGCTGGCAGGGGAGGGCAGTTGGGGGCGAGATCAGGCCAACAGGGGAGGGCAGTTAGGGGCGATCAGGCAGGCAGGCAGAGGGGTAAGGGGCAATCAGGCAGGCAAGCAGGTAAGCAGTTAGGAGCCAGTGGTCCCAGATTGCGAGAGGGATGTCCGACTGCCGGTTTAGGCCCGATCCCTGTGGACATCCCCCAAGGGGTCCCAGATTGGAGAGGGTGCAGGCTGGGCTGAGGGAACCCATCCCCCCACCCTCCATATACATTGTATGTGAGGTTGTAGGTGAAGAGATGGGCTTTTACTTTTCATGTTATACCCATTTGTATTGTTAGAATTTAACTTGTGCATGCATTACTTTATGATAAAAAAGCAACAATAAAGATTTAAACCATTAATCCTTCCAAGCAAATATCAATTTTATTTTTTTACCTGCCAATCTGTACTTAAAAAGATATTGGCAAATACAAAAAATAGTTAGACATTCAGAATATGTTCTAAATTAGTAAACTAAGTCACCAATCATAATGAAGGAGGAGCCACAATCTCTAGGAACTGTCCTGTTTCCTCTGCAAGGAAAACATCCCCAGGTTTTAACAATAGCCTTTATCAACATTCCAAAAAGAAAATCAATAATAATAGTAATACTTCATATTTATTGAGCAGTGACTATGCTGGATTTGGCACTGAGCGCTTTTTATGAATTATCTCATTAAATCCTCACAAACTCCAAGCAGTAGGGCTAGCTATCAGTTTCATTTTAGCAGTATGGAAACTAAGAACCAGAAAAAGAAACTAAGAACTATTACAGGAGATCCAGGGCTTGTGTTTCAAAGCATTTGTAACATGCTTTCATGGGGGCTTCCAGGCTGACTTCACCACTCACTCTCTGGGTGTCCTCAGGAGGGTGACTTAACATTCCCTATCGGTAACGTAATAGTGACAGAACCTACCTCCCAGGGTTGTCGTGGGGATTAAATGAGGTAACACATGTGATGTGCTTAAGTCTGTGCCTAGCACATAGTTAGCTCTCAATGAAAGTAAGCTATTGTGCTGGTGGTTGCAAGACCTTTAGAATGTGGTCTCTTCTTACCTGTCCAGTCTCATATCTTTCCATGCCCCTTCCCATCCTCCTTGAACTTAATCTCCAGTCTTTCTAACCTCCTTGCTCTCCCCCTGTGGATTCCCATGTCTTTTGTGCCTCTGCTGCTCACTCTGGAAGTGTTCATACCCACCTTCCATCCCTTCTTCACCTGGCTGACCCTTACTTATTATGAAGAATCAGGACAACTTAGGAATTACTTCTTACAGGAAGCCTTCCTTGATCTCAACTTTCTGGGTTAGGTGCTCCTTCTTGAGTTTCATCATCCTGTGCTTCCCTCTCTCATGGTATTTGTCCAACTGCTAGACTGTAATGTTCTAAATCAGGGGTGGGCAAACTTTTTGACTTGAGGGCCACAATGGGTTCTTAAACTAGACCGGAGGGCCGGAACAAAAGCATGGATGGAGTGTTTGTGTGAACTAATATAAATTCAAAGTAAAGGAGCGGAAGGGAGAGCAAGAGAACCGGATAGAACAGCCGGATCCGGCCCATGGGAGGCAGTTTGCCCACGGCTGTTCTAAATGCCTAGTCTGCCACCATCCAAATCTGTGAGTTCCTGAGGTTGGGTTCAAGGTTTTCTTCATTGAGTTCCTCCAGTGCTTAGCAATAAAGATTTGCTAAATGAGTTAAGTGGGAACTGAAAGGAAAGTAAGCTACTTTTATGCAACCTTTGTTGACCATCCTCAGGAGGTTATTCCTTTAGGAAAGTAGAATGTAAATCAGGCAAGTGGGGTTATTCATGTATTAAGTTATTTTATTAGTTCCTATTATTGTTCTAGGTGTAGAGGCCACCATAGTAAATAAGACAAAGAGTTCTGCTCCCTGGTGGTTATAGTCTAGCATGAGTGGGAAAGAGAAAGACAACAAATAAATAAGTGAACAAATTTAAATAGTGTAAGTTCTGGAACAAAAGTACAACAAGGTTAAGGGTAGAGAGTGATAGGGAGCAAAGGGCTAATTTAAACTTTGCAGTCAGTGAAGGCCTCTATGGAGGTGACCTTTAAATTGAGCCCTGACTGACAGGAAAGATCCAGTCTTGCAGAAGTCAGGGAGCAGAGCAAGTTGAAAGGCCCTGGGTGGGACTGAATTTGCATTTTCACTGGCAGGAAGGTCTGGGTGCCCAGAGCCCAGTGTTTTGTTTTGTTTTTAAATATATTTTATTGATTTTTTACAGAGAGGAAGGGAGAGGGAGAGAGAGTTAGAAACATCGATAAGAGAGAAACTTCAATCAGCTGCCTCCTGCACACCCCCTACTGGAGATGTGCTCGCAACCACGGTACATGCTCTTGACCAGAATCGAACCTGGGACCCTTGAGTCTGCAGGCCGACGCTCTATCTACTGAGCCAAACCGGTTAGGGCCAGAGCCCAGTTTTATGAAAAATGGGCCACGATGGGATCTAATAAGGCCTCTTAGGTCATGTTAAGGTATCTAGATTTTGTTCTGCCCACAATAGGAAGCCACAAGGGTTTTACACAAGACAGTGAGATCATCTAATTTAATATTTTTAGAAGATGACTCTGGGCTCTGTGCAGAAGGCAAGACTAGAAGTAGTATGAGGTTATCACTGTGGTTCAATGAGATCATTGCAGTTGGAGCTGGAGATGGAGAAAAGTGCATGGATTTAGGTTGTCTTGGGAAAGAGATGATAGGACTTGCTGATGGATGTAGTATTGGAAGGGAGTAACATGGAGTAAGAGGAACCAAGAATGATCCTTAAATTAGACTAGCAGCTGTGTAAACCAAGGTGGTGAAGACTAGAGAAGAAACAGGTGTGTGGGACAAGAGGGTGGGGAGGAACCAAAAGCTTATTTTGGGCATATTAGGTTGGAGATGCTGCTGGACATCCAAGTAGAAAGCACAGCAGCCAGTGGGCTCCATAAGCCTGAAGCTTGATGGGTGCATGTGGGTTGGAATTCCAAATCTGCTGATCACCTGCAAATGAATGACATTTCAACAGGAGCGGGTTGGGGGGGGGGGGGCGGGGGGAGTAGGACAGGAAAACAGGAGCAAATGAGTGTGGAAGGATGGTGGGGGTGCAGGAGGCAGAAGGCAAAAGGAGAGGAGGGGAGGGCAGGGAGAGAAGGGGAGGGAAGGGGAGGGGAGGGGAGGGGAGGAGAATAAGGCCCTAAATCAAGCTCAGGAATGTGAAAGGGAGAGAGTGAGAAACAGTGAGTAATTTAGGTGGGAAATCCACCCAGAGAGTCCACCCAGGAGAGGGTGTCCTATAGAGGCTGAGAGAAGAACGTGAGAGGTTGAAGAAAGTGCTGAGAGGTCAATAATATAATAAATGCAGATAAATGCAGCAAATGACTGGATTTGGCCAAAGGGAGGTCATTAATAACTTTGATAGAACTGTTTCAGTGGCGTGATGGGGTGGAAAGCTCAACTATGGGAAGCTGAGAGAATGAGGACTGAGAGGGTGACTCTAGACAACACTTTCAAAACGTTTTCTTGTGGGAAAATGAGGCCTTAGCAGTTAGGAGAAGGTCAAGGAAGAGTTGTTTTGCTTTCTTTGATAGAGTTTGTTTTTTGATAGAATTGGGGAGAGAAGGGCTGGGTGCTGAGCAAAGTCCTGAGAAGGTGAATGGGGATGGGATATGGGCACCAGTGGAAGGTGAGGTTGGCTTGAGGGAGGAGCCAGGTCATCTGCTGTGACCACAGGGAAGGCAGGGCACTGGGAAGAGGCAGGCCAGGCAGGCTGGATGGCAGAGTTGATAGCTCAGGGAAGTGTGAGAGAGAGGCCTCAGCTGGAGTGTGAGGAAGGGAGGAAGCAGGCAGAGAAACTGTGAAGTGCTTCCTAGCAGAGGGGAACAGTGAACAACCAAGGGACATGTAGGCAGGTCACAGGCACTGTGGGGAGCCCATCCATGTTTGTGATTATGAGTTAAAGTGAAACTAGTCTCTATACTTCCATTTTGTCACTTTTAGCTCCTTAGATAGGCTAACAGTTGATAATATCGTGGTCAGACTTTTGACCTGGAGCAAAGATGCATCAGGGATGTACATTCCTGGCATCTGAGGGGTCAGAGCGGGACCAAGGCCATACTGTGAAGCTTATTGTAGGAGTCGCCACATCTCTTCCAGCATCCTTTTCTCTCTTCTTCTTCCAGAGTACAGTTGTTTTGTTCAAGTGTTCACCAGTTTATGAGATTCATGGGAATGGGAAACTGAATCCATCTTCAATTCAGCTATGGGTGCTGACATTTTAAACCATACCAATCAGATGGAAGGAGAGGACCTGATTTCATGGGTGGATTCCTGTTTTTTCTCTCTCCCACTTGTCAAGAAGAAAACCGGAAGTCCCAGCTGTTGGAAACTGGCTGTGGCTAATGGTGTGGAGAGATGGGAATAATCTGAAACCCTGATGACAGTAAGTCCCTGACTCAACCAGTCTTAGAGCTTGTCTTGCTTCTAAACTTCCTGTTATTTGAAACAATAATGCCTCCCTCCCACCCCTACACCTTTCCTTTTAAACTAGCTGAGTCAGGATTTCTGTTACTTGCAGCAGCAGAAGCATCCTCATGGGCACAGTTGTTTTTCTTTATTTACAGCATATGAGAAATCTTCAACACTGATTGACCGATGCTTGCCTTGCTCTCAATTGAACATACTGTCTGATGACAGAGTGAAGGCTCGTGTCCAGGAAATGGGACTTGGTGTCATTGGGCACTTCTGCTCCCACAGTTTAGGTTAGCCAAGAGGCAGATATGTTTATCCACAAACTGGTCTGGCCAGTGGTACTTGTTTTTGTAATTATGTAAACAAATGAAATGTGAATGAGGAAAAGAACTACTGATGTATAAAATCCAAACTGAACACTTGTAGTAATAGTAAAGGGAAAGTAGCTTAAAACAAACAAAGCAAAAAACAAAATCTTGGAGTTTGGTATGGGTGAGACATCCTATATAATAAAGAGGTAATATGCAAATTGACTCACACGCTCTTGCATCACAAGATGGCTGCCCCCATGTTGTCACAAGATGGCCACCCCCACATTGTCAGAGCTGCATGCAAAAGTAAGCTCAACTGTACAACAAGCACCTCAGATTCAGAGAGAGATTAAAGTTGGGCAAAGAGCACTGGAGCAGAGGTTGCAAGACGTGATCTCTTCATCCTGACTTGATGACAACTGGTTTGGAGCTTGAAGAAAGTCATTTGCCATCTGGGTCTCTCTTCTTAGACCAGAGCGGCCATGTGATGGAGCCAGATCCTGCCAAGGTTGGCTGCTGGTGCACAGGAAACAACAGGCTACCTCACCTTTGCGGAACGCTGTTCAGCCGTTGAACTCAAGCATCTCAAAGATTATGTACCATGTTTTGTTTTAATAGAGAGTTAGCACTTCCCCCCTCTATTTATAAAGGTCATTATAGAAACTTGGGAATATATAGACTAACACAAAGGAAAGAAAAAAATATATATTAAAATCCCACCCCTTGAAAGAAGTTTTATTCTAGAGATCTCCAGAGACTGAAGCCTACTATTCTGAAAGTGCAGAAGGAGGAGAGAGGGCAGGGTCACTGCAACCACTCCTGTTTTTTGTTTTGTTTGTTTGTTGTTTGTTTTTTCATTTCCATGTTGTGCAGTGGAGAGTTACAGACTTTGATTCAGAAGTGGGGTTCAAATAGTTTTAACTCTGCCATATTGACTTGACACTAGTGTCCCAACTTTCTTTTTTAATTGTGGTAAAAATACAAATAAAATGTACTGTTTTGTTATGTATATTCACATTATTGTATAACCAATCTCCAGAACATTTCACCTTGCAAAACCAAAACTGTGCCCCCATTCAATGAGAACTCCTCATTCCCCTTCCCCCCAGCCCCTGGCAAACATCATCTACTTTCCGTTTAATGAATTTGACTACTCTAGGCACCTCATGCCAATAGAATCACATGGCATTTTTCATTTGCGACTGGTTTATTTCACTTACATAACGTCTTCAATGTTCATCCATGTTGTAGAATGTGTCGGAATTTCCTTTTTTTTTTTTAATGGCTCAATAGTACTCCATTGTTTGTATGTACCATGTTTTGTTTATCCATTCATCTGTCGATGGGCACTTGGGTTACTTCCACCTTTTGGTTATTGCAAATAATGCTGCTATGAACTTGAATGTACAAATATCCCTTAAGGACCCCGGTTTCCATGGTTACCCTCTTGAGTTTCCCTATCCTTTGCTGTGAAACGGGTAAAAGAAGAACACCTGCCTTTCACAACCCACAAGGAGAGTACTAGTGAAACAGTGGAGGGCCAGTAGCGGTAGTGTTCACACTGCTCTAGAGCCAGAGTGGGGATTAGAGAGGGCACACTGGCCCACGCTGGAAATGCTTGGTGGGTTTGATAAGGCCTGGAGAGACGAGAAAGACTGAGACCTGCAGCTGTTCCCACATGAGCACCCATCCTCCGCCAGCCTCACTGAGCCCCCCAGCCTGGCCCTCCCATTGCTCTAGCTTTCCTCCTTGTCTTTCGTTTGGTCGTCTGGCTTCTTGGTAAAGCTCTTCTTCCCTTCCTCTCTGCCTGGAAATGTCCATTACTTTTCAAGACCTTCTTAAGCAAGTGTCCTTGCCTACAAAGTGTCTCTCTGAGAACACAGGCATGTTTTGTATCACACCAAGAAGTAAAGCCATCTCTACCTGAGTCACAAAAGTCAGATTATCTGAATGTATACATAAATTACAACACTTGATAAAGCAACTCTTTTAGAAGCATAGGGTTCAGGAGGCTAAATCCTATCCTCATGGCCTCAAGAGACATGTCTCTAAGGTGTCCTGTTTGCTTCCAGAACTCCATTGACTCAGGAGACTTAGGTCTGTAATTCCCCCAATTCTAATCTTTCATAGGCCTTTGAGGTTCCTATTAATGGAGACATGACAATGACAATAATAGCTTCATGTTGAAGCACTTGTTGGTTTACAAACCATTTTTATGTGTATTGTTCTATCTGAGTCAATCCTTTGAGGTGAGCAGACAGGGATCAGCACATCTATTTCAGAGATGGAGAAGCAGGAGCTCAGAAACAAAGCCTGATGTCAAAGAGCCAAAACTGGATCATGTTTTCTGTCTCCTGCTTACGTGACCCTTACAGGTGGAGAAGTGATAGGGGTGATAAGTTGGGGGGTCCCCACGGCAACATCCGGGAGCTCCCAAGTCAAAGAAATGGAGGGGATTGGAATGGCTTGGGCTTTTTAGTTCTAACTCATGATAAAACAAAGATATAGATATAGAGACACACTAGTGTATAGAAATATGTGCATAAGGAGAGAAAGAAGCAAAAACATTTAAAATACGAGAAAAAAGGAAAAACAAATAATGCCTGATGGATTGCAGACTGTCAGGTAAATCTTGGAGTTAATTAAATTTGTAGGTAGCCATATTTGAAAGGCTCTCTTGAAGATTTATAATCCAGACTTTATCAACATGCTTAAACTATTAGCAAAAGAAAAAGCATTTTCTGTTGTTTAAAATGATGCATTGACCTGTTGGAAAAAAATCCATCACCTCTAAGTAGCTTGCTGCATTGCCATTAGGAGGAGTTCATACTGTGAGAAAAATATAATTATGAAAGCTCTGAAGATGTGACCTTTTGGAGTCCCTCTGAAATTAAAGGATGTAAAAAGGATTTAGCCACATCACTAAGATGCCTGCTGCTGTTTGTTCTACTCCATTCATTACAACCAATTACTCCCATGTAAATAAATAGTAACATAATCCAAGGCTTTGTGCTAGTTAATTAGAATATGTGCACCATTGTCCACTATCCCCTCAGCTCCCTCTCTCATGGCTGTCAATGCTAAAGCAGTGGCCTGTGTTTTCATATCACTCAGAAACATCATCTCCTTCTTTTGTTGCTCCTGTAAAATGGCAAGACCAGCACTTATACAAAGGGTGACATCTACAAATTCCTGTGTCTTCAGATGAGTTTGAGGAAAATGAAATCCCACAAGTTTTCTTTGAGTGTGGCTGAGAAATTGTCTATCTTACCTAGATTTCCAGTTCGTAAAAACTGTTCCCCCATGGACAGCATTATTTGTGAGTGGTCCCTGCTCAGAGGAAGTTAAATGTTCTGAGTTTCTTTGCTTCAGAAATACCTAGGGCCTGCAGAGTACCACAAAATTGGCAGTGGCTGTGCCTCTAATGTCTAAGACCAACATTTGCCTCAAGGCCACAGAGGGTCTAATCTGGGTGCTCCATGGGGATTCAGCAATGTTTGCAGATATTTGGGTTTGTCACATTGGGGGGCAAGAGGTGCCACTGCATTTAGTGGGTAGAGGTCAGGGGTGCAACTACACATCCTACAAAGTACAGGACAGCCCCTCACAACAGAGTTATCTGACCTGTATTAGTTTGCTAGGGCTGCAGTAACCAAGTACCATTGGATGCCTTAAACAACAGGAAGTTATGTCTCACAGTTCTGGAGACTAAAAGTCTGAACACCAGGCAGCATTGGTTCCTTCTGAGGCTATGAGGGAAGCATCTGTACCAGGCCTCCCTCCTGGCTTGTAGATGGCTTGTCTTTTTATGTATCTTCACACGGGCTTCACTCTATGTATATCTCTGTGTTCAAATTTCTTGTTTTTGTAAGTCACCAGTCTTACAAAAGATGGTGGATTAGGGCCTACCCTAATGATCTCATTCTAATGTAATTACCTCTGTAAAGACCTGATCTCCAAATAAGTTTGCGTTCTGAGGTACTGAGGTTAAGACTTCAACATATGAATTGGGGAAAGACACAAGTCAGTCCATAACACAGCCTAAAATGGGTTAAATATCTCATGTAATTTATTGAATACTGAACTGAAAATGAAAAACAGAAAAGTAGTGTGGGTACTCACCATTAACATATACAGCTGAAAGCATTCCATTGTGAAGTAAAACAATCCTAAGTCAACCATCGTAAGTTGGGACCCTGTGTATAAAGAATGCTAATATAAAGGAAGCCTTTTAAAACAGTTTCAAGTTATGGTGAACTGACACACCTTAGCATTATACCAGTAATGTAATGTTAAAATATGAGCTACCAGATTAGTCTGACATGGGTTCATTTCCCACTCTGTCATTATTGCTGTGTAACCTTGGGAAAGTTAATTAACCTCTCTAAATCTTCCTTTTTGGTAAAAGGGGGAGATAATAAGAATATATGCACTACAGATGGAGCTACAGTGAGGATTAAATGAAATAATGCATGAAGTGAGGTTTGCTTAATGCCTAGAACATAGAAGGTAAAGGAGGTTTGCTATTATCTATATACATAAAAGCCAAGCGACCTGAATGGTGGAATGATCGGAATGACCAGAATGACCCGTCACAATGATATGCACTGCAGCGGCCAACCAGCCCGATCGGGGCCCGATCGGCACCCCCCAACCTCTCACAGCCCCTCCTCCCAGCCGGCCCCGCCCCTGATCAGCCCCTTCACCCTGGTCGGGGGTAGGGCCGTCCAGCCAACCGCCAGAGGCCCCTCCCCCCAGCTGGCCCCAGCCCAATTGGCCCCCATCAGGGTGGGCCTGCCAGACCCCATCCCAGCATGAATTCATGCACCAGACCTCTAGTTATTAATAAAAGAGAAGAAAATGCCACCTTGACTTTATTCATTCATGGCAGTGAAGGAATATTGCACTTTCAATGCCCTAAGCATGCGAATGCAAGTGTGGGTAAGATCCTTGCAGTCTGGTGAAGAAGGGAAACAAGTAAATAAAAATAACAGCTGTACGTGAAGTGCCATAATAGAAGTATACACAACCCTCTACAGGAGCATGAAGAAGAATTTATGGAAAATTCCTTTGGGAAAATGTTCAGAAAATATAATAGAAACCTGAAATCATCACCTTAATTCATCCAAATGTGACTTTTTAGACTCTATTATGACAAAATCATGCCCCCTTCATCACTACTAGAACTAATACAGGGTGTTCAAATATTAAATGAAAAATGCAAGGCTCCCAGTCAAGATGGCACCATAGGTAAATGCGGTATTCCAATCCTCCCACAACCACATCAAAAATACAACTTATCTTCAGAACAACCTTCATTCAGAACCACCTAAAATCTAGCTGAATGAAAGTCCTACAACTAGGGAAAAAGAAGAAGAAGCCACACTGAGACTGATAGAAAAGGCACAGAGTAGGCTGGTCCTACACCCATGTGTGGCGGTTTTTAATCAGGAGGAATATCTTTAATTCAGAAGTTCCCCCTGAGGAACCAAAGAGTCCCAACTTCATACCACATTCCTCAGCCCAGGGTTCCAATGCTGGGAAAAGAAGTCCCCATGATTTTGGGTCATAATAACCAACGGGATTGAGGTGGAGTGACACAGAAGCTGCTAGAGTCCTGGGTAGTTCCTTTTAAAGGGCCACAGATGCACTTACTGGGACTCACTCTCTCTGGGCTCAGATTCTAGGGAAGAAGTTTGAAAGGAACCAATGACAGAGAAGAATTAAATTGTCTAGCATCAGGGCAAGAGCTGGTGGTGGGCAACTTTCTTCTAAACAAAAGTACTTGCTCCTTTGCTGAGCCCTCCCCATCACAGAGCTGACAAGCCAGCACCACATCTGAGTCTCCATCAGCCTGGCTCACACTGTTGGCCCCACCCTGTGATTCCCTAAGACCCCACCCCACCCAGCTTGTGGGTTTATCAAAGCCGTTTCCAGTGGCTTTTCAATATAACTGGCCTCTTTTGTTTCATGCTTTGGACTTGCTTAAAATATCTCAAGCAAGCAGTAGGTGGCTTCAGTGTGTCCTGTTCTTCTCACTAAGTGGCCCCAGGTCTGGCACTAGCGGCAGTCCACCTTGGTTCACAGACCAGCCTCTCCTGGGCACCTCCAAGTCCAACACAAGTAGCAGCCATCTGCAGGTTGCTCGGTAGCTCATGCTGGGTGGCTTACTTTGCACCTCCTGGGAGGCCTCAGAACCAGTACACTCAGTAGACAGCTTTAGACCACACCAGATTACAACTCTACAACCTCCACAAGTGACACACCCATGGGGCAGACTCAGTGAGCATCAAAGCCCCACAGCAGCAAGTCCTGCTCAGTAGGGTCAATTCTTGAACAGCAGCTCTTCCACTGTAGTTGCAACTTGCCCTCACAACCAAATGGCCTGGGTGAGGGAGGGGGGGGGGGGTCAGTCCCTCCTAGTGATGTCAACAGCAATCAAGACTCAACTACAACAAGACAGTGCACACAGCCCACACAGGGGTACACCTGGAGTACCCAGCTCAGGTGACTGGGGAGGCTGCACCACTGAACCCTATAGGACACCTATTACACAAGGCCATTCTACCAAATCCAGGACACATAACAGCTCTACCTAACGCATAGCAACAAACACTGGAAAGCAGCCAAAATGCAGAGGCAAAGAAAAAACATGTCTCAGGCAAAAGAACAGAATAAATTTCCAGAGAAAGAACTAAATGAAATGGAAGCAAGCAAACTACCAGAGGTAGATTCAAAACAATGTTTATAGAATGTTCAAGGAACCTAATGAGAACTTCAACAGCATTAAAAAGAACATGGGAACCACAAAAAAGAACCAGTTAGATATGAAGGGTAAACTAACTGAAATAAATAATAATTTACAGGGAATCAACAGAAGCGGATGCCAAGAATCAAATCAGCAATTTCAAATAGAGGAAGCAAAAAATACCCAATCAGAGCAGCTAAAAGAAAAAAGAATACAAAAATATGAAGACAGTATAAGGAACCTCTGGGACAACTTCAAGTGTACCAACATTTGCATTATGGGACTGCCAGAAGAGAAGAGAGGGAGCAAGAAATTGAAAACTAATTTGAAAAAATAATGACCTTACCTGGTAAAAGAAATAGACATACAAGTTCAGGAAGAGTCAAGAGTCCCAAACAAGATGAATCCAAAGAGGCCCACACCAAAGACACATCATAATTAAAATGCCAAAGGTTAAAGACAAAGAAAAAAAATCTTAAAAGCAGTAAGAAAAAAGCAGTTAGTTACCTACAAGGGAGCTCACATAAGATTGTCAACGGATTTCTCAACAGAAACTTTGCAGACCAGAAGGGAGTGGCAAGAAATATTTAAAGTGATGAATAGCAAGGACCTATAACCAAGATTACTCTACCCAGAAAAGCTATCATATAGAATTGAAGGTCAGAGAAAGAGCTTCACAGACAAAAGAAAGTTAAAGGAGTTCATCACCACCAAACCAGTATTACAAGAAATGTTAAAGGTCTTCTTTAAGAAGAAGAAGAAGAAAAAAGATTAAAAATATGAACAATAAAATGACAATAAATATATATCTATCAACAATTGAATCTAAAAATCAAAATAGATGAAGAAGCAGAACAGAAACAGACTCATAGATACAGAGAACATTTTGATGATTGCCAGATGGGAGGGGAGTTGGGGGCATGAGTGAAAAAAGGTGAAGGGATTTAGAAATACAAATTAGTAGTTATAGCATAATCATGTCAGTGTAAAGTACATCATAGGGAATACAGTCAATAATATTGTAATTATGTATGGTATCAGATCGGTACAAGATTTATCAGATGATAACTTAGTAAGTTATATAATGTCTAATGTCAGTTTCAGGGGTGTACACCTGAAACTAATATAATATTGTATGTCAATTATAATTGAAAAATAAAAAGTTATTAAATAAAAGAAAAATGCAAAAGGGAAGAGAAGAAAGAACAACATTTTTATAGCTAAGAAATAATTTGTTTTTGTGAAAAGAGAAATGAGAAAACATGTGAAGTGATGATAAATTATTTCTAAATATTCCTGAATAAACTAAGCAGCTAAAAAAATTGTGTTTATTTCAGCAATAAATATAGGGTGTTCCCCCAAAAATATATACACACTTTAACAGCTGATAACTCAATTTTCACTCCTTTTTAGTTTTAACTTATTTGAAATAATGGCTGAAGCTTTGAACAAAGAAAATTTATCCTAAAGTGCCACTAAACTTTTTTTATGGAGATACATAAAAGATAAAATTTATGGTACAAAACTGCAACAGTTGATGAATTGAGGTTGCACAAATGCCAAACGAAATGATCCTTGATGTTTGTGATTCCATTGCTTTCTATTATCAGCAGTGCCCAGAGCAGTATGGTCATCAGTTTGAAAACAGGCATTGACAAGAAAAATGATTCTTTTCTGTATATTCTTTTAAATTTTGAAAATGAACTGTACGTTAATAAACACTGACTTTATAATCATTCCAAGTGTGTACACATTTTTTGGGATACACTGTATGAAAAATAGTCTGGGAAATCCCATTCATGTTACAAAGAGTGAAAAATGTAGGAACAGTTATTCCCAATAATGTTACTTTTAGAAAGAAAATAATTAGAATTTTTAAAATTACTGAAATATAGTACTTATGAAATAAAGTGTGTCAGCTTTGTGCACAACTGTATGTATCTCATTGCTTGAACTGTCTCATGAGGTAGATTCTGAAGAAGCTGTTGAATAAATTGATTGCTTCTCAGCCAAAAGATTACAAATAAGCTAAGATGATTGGCAGGAAGTCACCTTTGAAAATGTTTACATTATGAAGGAGTCTGAAATGTCACAGTGGAAATACCAGGCCCAGAGAATTTCCTTCCAGTCTTTGGGTGCTTGCTTAAGATCATAAGGTGAATAGTTAGACTAACCTGTGTTGAGGCCCTCTACTGCGGGGCCTGGGATGCACAGAGTCTAAGGGTGCCTGCTTTAGTGGGAGGAGGTAGTCAAGGAAACAGGGGCGATATTTGCCACAACTGAGGGAAGCACAGAGACGCAGAATCCAGATGGAAAGAGTTGGCAGTTAACTTCTGGAGAAATAACACAGGTTTGTTTATTAAAGTCTTTTCCACATCTACCCATCATTCAGTAATCACTCTTTAAGCACTTATAGTGTGCCAGGCGCCAGATTTGGGGCTGGAAAGAAAATATTGTGTAGGACAGTGCCATTTCTGAGAGCCTTAAGGTCTGGTTTGAGGACACATATTGTGAATCCCAAGTGCAGTGAAGGGTGAGAGACATGCTAGAGGCGAGCCTGGCATAGGCAGGGGACCAGAGAAGGGGAAGGTTCAGAGGTAGGAAAGGACCAAGTCCCTCTCCACCACAACCCAGCCCCTGCAATGGGAAAGTCCTGTCTGGTCCACGGAGCAGCCTGTTATCCCCACCAGAAACCCACTGGCCCAGGGAAGCAGGGCAGGGGACTCAAGCTCAGATCTCTGAAAGTTCAGTTTGCCGAAAAACCATTTGTCACATCGTTAATTTACCCAGTTTACCATTTTACCAAAAGAAAATGTTTCTTTTAATTATTTATAACCTTTTATTTTCAATGGCACAATTTTAGTAGTTTGGGAGTATTTCTATAGTTTTCATTAACAAGGTTTCATTTTTGTCTTCATAGTAGCATTTAAAGAAATCATTAAGTGTTTTTCAGCTGCATTAAAATTCAGAAATCATTTCATAACTAAAATGTCAGTGCTTACTTCCCACAGATTTTTTTCAGTTTACACTGATTTCTTTAATGCTATTTTTCGTTTTTCCAATATTTTAGCATATTTGTGATTGTTCTGTCAATTTCGCAAGTACTTTATGAACCCAATTTTTGTAATAATTTAATAATTCAAATTTACTATGTGATATAGTTGTTTCTGTAACTTTCAGTTTATTTTTCACTTTATCAGTCTCTTTAGCATTTAAGGATTTTTAAAAAACCATTAAAACAAAATCTTTTTACAATTTTGTGTTTACATTTAGTGAATATCAAACTTGAGGCATTAGTCATGGAAATCATTATAATACACTCTTCTGGGCATCCTCACATCCTTTTCCTGATGCTTTGGTTTATTTTATTCTAATTGGCCCTTGTTAGAAATTTCAAATATCATCATTTCTTGTCAAGATAGTTTGAACTATAATTAATTTTTTCAGGTGCTTTTGAATTTAAAATTTAAATAATTCTGAATTAAATAACTGAAAATCCCTAGTTAAAATTTCATCCCTTTTTCTTAAGCTTTTACCACTTTACTATATTTTGATTTAATGTAATATACATTTTTAATTATTATAAGTTCAAACTTAAGGTTGATATACCATTCAAGGAATTTGGAAGGAATGCCAAACATTGAAAAACAGAAAAATGGTATTCAAATTATTAAAAGAGACAACTCATTTGAATATTAGTAACATTTAAAAAGTTAGATAAGTTGGTAATTGAAAAATCAAAATGCAGTGATGTGATCTCAAACCAATTTCTATTTTCCATTTTCAGCCATGCCTGGCTACATTTTCCCATAAACTCATCAGCCAGAATGGCACCAGATAATAGTGCTGAATGATTCAATATGGTCAGCATTACAAAACACACCCAATTTGCAAAATTTAGCTCTCTAGACTTCCCCTCTTTTCCTGAAATAGCTCATGTTACCTTTCTAGCAGTCTCAATAGGCAGGTAGATGTTGTGTAGCCCCAGAAGACCCATGAGACTAAGTGACATCTCCAAGGCCTCACTGATAGTGACAGGCCATGGGCTCAAATTTGTGAGTAGCTCTGGCTTTGCATCTGTGACTTGGAGCTGGGCACATGCACAGGTGGAATAGGAAATTTCAGTGGCGCCCCTACCAGGAGAAATACAATCCCACCTGCTGGTTCTAGCCTGAAATGTCCTCCTTAGAACTTGATCTCCTCTTAAAATGCAAATGCCCTGGAGAGAAGCCTTCCAGGGCACCCATGCTCACCCAAGTTCCAGTACCAATATATCACTTCAGGCCCCAGGTGAATTGCTGCACCTGATCCTCCCAGGCTGCTAGGAAAGTCCAGGATTCTCAGTAATGGTGGCCATGCTCTCAGCCAGGCTTTAGCCAGCTCCTCTTCTGGGAGCTCGCCACTCCAGTGGGCATGAATGGTGTGGAGATTCTTTAAGGTTTAAGGATGTGGGAGGAGAGGTTGTGTCTGAATCCTGCCCAGAAGGACCTCTCCAGAGAGGAGCTGCTGGAGAATCTCAAGACCTGGGTCTCTCACTGGGGTTTCCAATTTTCAAAGAGGCTGTGATTTCTGGATTGCAAGAACCCTGGGGCCTGCTTTCCCAAAGAGCTAAGAGAGAGTTCCTGATATTGACCAATGGAACCTTGATGTAATTAGCACTTTCTGTCTGCTGTGTCGGAGGACAACACCCAGACCAAGAAGGACACATCCCATCTAGAATGTATGTCTATGCAGTGCAGATGTGTGCAAGACCTTTCCACTACTCTCTTCTGCATTCAGGGAATGCTGGGTACCTTGTGATCATCCAAGACATGAATTTGGTCTTCCCTGTGGGACCTACTCTTCCCTCCCTCCTCCAGAGTTGTCCTCTACTCCCTAGCCAGCCCGTTTCATCTTCTCAGGATCTGGCCCTCTAATAAAGCTAGTCTGATGAACAAGCCAGGGCTCTCCTGGCAGTCACACACCTGTGTTTTAGCAGGAGTCACCCACAAATTACTAAAATATTCAGACCCCGACAAGGTTAGCATGCAATTTCAAATATCATGTTAAATGAAAGAAATCCGACAGAAAAGGAACTGTGTGATTTCTCTCATATGTGGTATAAAAGCAAAAAGTAACAAATAAACAAAACAACCTCATAGATACAGTGTATTGGGCCAGATGTGGAGTCAGAACTATTAGGCCCACCATGTATGAGGCCCAACCTAGACAAGTTCTCTCTGAGCCTCAGTTGCCCCATCTGTTAAATGGGAACCAGAGGAGACGGTGCACACCACAGTTTAGCTCCATGTATGGCACAGAGGGCACTTCATAAGCAGCAATGCACCAAATAGCATATTTACAACAGTAGGGTCCACAACACCAAAAAAGTATAAGGCAGTACTAATATTGTTCTCAAGTAGAAATCTTAGTCACTGAGGCAGAGCAAGTGGGAGATATATTTTAGTGGATGTGAGCTCATTAGAGCAATCATTCTATGGGGCAGGGCTTGGTCCCCATCTGTGAGTAAAACCTATCCTATTTCAATCTCTCCTATATCTTTGGGTCTATATCTAAAGAATCCCAAAGGTTAAAAATATGTGTGTGCCTTTCCTGAAAGAAAGGCCACTATGTTGTCTGTATCAAAATTTTTGAGAATCAATTTGCTTGGGCCCACACCCACTTGTCAACCTGTGATCTTGCTAGCAGAATATAGAATTCCATATATTTATATATATATATATATATATATATATATATATATATATATATATATATGATTTCAGAGAAGAAGGAAGAGTGAGAGAGATAGAAACATCAATGATGAGAAAGAATCATTGATAAGGCTGCCTCTTGCATGTTCCCTTCTGGGAATCCAGCCTGCCACCCAGGCATGTGTCCTGACCAGGAATCAAAACTTGATCTCCTGGGTCATAGGTCAAAGTTCAACGACTGAGCCACACGGGTAGGGCTAGAATTCCTTTTTGAAAGGTTCTCTTATTTCACAGTACTGTTATCAGAAAATGTGAAAACACTAGTTGTACAAGAGAAGGAGAAATAGCCATCAGGGTGGAGATGGGAAAGAGCAGAGGGACTCAAGTCAGGGCAAAGCACAGAGACTGAAGGGGAGGGAGGAGGCGGTGAGGAAATGAGCAAACCAATAAGCTGGAAGCCAGCCAAGGCGGGGACTCTCAGGGAATCTGTCAATCTGCACATTGTGCCATTTTGTTTGCATTTCTGTTTCTCCTTAAGGCAATGATGCATATTTCATTTCATCTTTTACTTTCCTTATGGTTGAATTATAAGAAGAGGAGAAATCTAGGCATGAAGGAAGAATTATTTTTTTTCCTCAAGTGCTGCATCTGTTAGAAGTTGGACATAAGTTAATTAATTGCAAAAATATCGGAAGGGAAGGCACATGTTTGTTCTTCAGTTTACTGGAGAGGGATGGCTAGGGGCTCATTCCAGCATTCTATCCTTGGTTGAAAAACAAGTACTCACCAGCAATGGGTGCCAACACTTAAACAAAAAAGAGGGAGTTTAATCTGAAACGATTATTTTTCTACTCCCAAATACCATTTTTCACTCAATGTAGAAGTGTACTTGTAACTCCTTAAGTTAAACACACACACACACACACACACACACACACACACACATCCATTAAATATTTACCCTACTGCAGTTAAATTGTTAAGTATTAGAATAATTATATAGATAAGTGATTTAAACCTTTTTGGGGAAGAGGAAACCTATCCAACAAATATATTTTGTTAAACTATTTGGTTTCCACTACAGTGAAATTGTCTTAGAACACATAGGAATTTCCTGCTTTCAGAAAATTTTCAGAGACACAATAAAAGTGTATTGGGCCAACATTCTTAGTATGTGTATTCGTACCAATTGGTATATGGACTAAGTCTTTCTTCCTCCTTTTACAGTCAAGAAGAATTTTTCAACAGTGACATCCTCAGGCTAAAAGTCCTTTGACTGCTCTCCAGAGCTTCCAACCCACTTGGATTTTGTTTAAGAAGCATCTCAAACTTAACTTGTCCAAAACAAAACATTTGCTTAACAATCTCCCCAAACTTGTTTATCTCCCGGTTGTCCCCCAACTCAGGAAATAGCAGCAACCCAGTTTTCAAACAAACACCTGAAGAGTCGTCCTTGATTCCTCCTTTTTGCTCTTCACCCTTGTAATTACTTCTCCATGGAGTCCATCGGGTGAACCTCTAAATATAATCAAAATGGTCCTGGGGGAGTGGGGGTCAGGAGGAGTAGAATGTGGAACAGCATAGGTTCAAACCCTTGGGGCTGGAGGCCACTGTCTGCCTGCCTGGACCCCAGGTCCTCCAGCCTTTGCAACCCAATGCCAACCCCTCCACCTCCCTCACCCTCAAATCTACAGCGTTATCTTCATAAACAAATTGTTGAGCAGAAGAGTCCAGACACAAAAAATACACCCTGTATGTCTCCATTCATGGAAAGTTGAAAACAGGCCAAGCTGCTATCATCAGTGACTGGATGGAGTTTCCTGGGACTTCCAGGGAGCTGATCATTTTGTTTCTTGATCCAAATGCTGTGAAACAAATGTGTTCACTTCATGAAAATTCATCAAGCGGTACATTTAGGATTCATGCTAATTTCTGAATGCATATTGCACTTCAATAAAAAGTTTACTTAGACAAAAGTGTTATCTAGATGTTTGGAAAAGACTAACCAGTTATTTCCAGACCGAGGATGTTTATAAACCATTAGAAATATCTGTATGTTGAAAATGTGTGATTTGATCCATGGTGCCCAGAGATTCCAAATTAATCATTTTTCAAAAACAAATGACTTTCCTCCAATAGAACAAAAATCACTCATGTTTTTAATTCAACTAAAAGAAAAATACCAACGAGTCACGGCTAAATTGTGGAGAGTTGTAAGAACATTCAACATGTGAGGAATGTTACAGAAATTGGGTAGAAACTCTCCAGGGTAGATGTCATGATGCATGTAATAGAGCCAGGAGTCAGCCACACCTGTCGAAATTATCCGGAGACTGCCACTGAATCAGATTTTTCTTCTTTCTTAAAAGAGCCCAGCAGAGCAACTGCATCTCACCATATGTTCTCTTCTTTTTCTGACTGTCCAAAATGGGAAGGATGGAACCCAGAGATACCCTAACCAACCATTTGCTGTCCTCCTTGTAAGCAGCTTTGCTGCAGTCCCCAGGTGATCTGGTCTGAGTCTGTTAGTCTGTTGGGCTGCCAATAACCAAACAAAACTAGGTTTTCTGGACCGATTGCCAGCAGGCACACTAAGCAGTTGCCTGTGTGGTGCAATTTTCATATGACCCAGCAATCCCTCTTCTGGGTATCTACCTGAGAAATTTGAAAACACTTATACCTAAAGATATATGCAACCCTATGTTCATTGCAGCATTATTTACAACAACCAAAACATGGAAACAACCTAAGTGTCCTTCAACAGATGTTTGGATAAAGAAGATGTGGTATATGTATACAATAGAATACGACTCAGCCATAAAAAATAATGAAATATCGTCATCTGAGACAACATGGATGGATCTTGAGAGTGTCACGCTAAATGAAGGAAATCAGACAGAAAAGGATAAGAACTGTATGATTTCACTCATATGTGGTATAAAAACAAAAAGTAACAAATAAACAAAACAAACAACCTCATAGATACAGACAACCGAATGGTAGTTACTAGAGGGGAAGAGGCATAGGGGGAAGATGAAGAGGGTAAAGGGGGTCAAACATATGGTGAAGAGGGAGACTACACTGTGGGTGGTGAGCACACAATGGAGTATACAGATGTTGTATTGTAAATTGCCCACCTGATTTATATAATGCTACTAACCAATGTCACCCAAATAAGAAGATGATAGATAGATAGATAGATAGATAGATAGATAGATAATAGATAGATGATAGATAGATAGATAGATAGATAGATAGATAGATAGATAGATAGATAGACAGATAGATTTTTTTAAAAAGGACAGGACAATGCCCAAGGACAGCCAGCCTCAAGTCCTGAATTGCACCATGAGTGCTTGTTGGCTGTCAGGCCCAACCTAAGCTCTTCCTTCTGCAGCACCCCTTGACCCCCCCATACTCCTGGCTCAGATGGGACCTGCCACCAGTTCCTAGAACCCACTGTGACCTGAGGCGGCACTGAGTTAACCAACTTGTAACCTAAACTATTCTTAGAGCATCAGCAAAGCAGGGGGGAAAATGGGGAGTTAAATGTTTGATTCATTCACTCAATAAATGTTCATGGAGCACTACTTTGTCAGGCACTGTTCTAGGCACTGGGAACATGGTAGTGTATTTATACCATTAGACTTGAAAGATGTGAGATAGGCAATAAATAAAATTAATAGACACATTATATAGTATATTAGGAAGTAATGAAGTCTAATGAGGGAGAGGATGGGGGGAATGGGGTAGGCGGAAGCTAGACACTCTAATAAGTGGTCAGAAAAACTTTGTTGATTTAAAAAAATATATGGATATAGTGACCATAGGAAAATTTTGTCAGACCTGCGTGTGCTTATTATAAGGTTTAGTATTGTATTTTGAATTGCCTGAAGGGGTGGGAGAAGTGAGCATTTGGAAGTCCTAATCTGTCTGGGACTCAGTCAGGGCTCAGCGTGGTCACCACCATCCAACTCAGCCCTTGGGTCCCAGTTCTGATCACTGGCACCTACCATCAGCTATGCCCAGACCACACCCCTCCACAATGGGTCCCATGACTGATGAGATTCTTCAAATGCCCTGATTCTGAATACCTGTTCTGACAATCTATCTGCATCTAGTCCTCCCATGATGCACCAGTTCTTACACCTGAGTTTCTGCCTTGGTCCCTCTTCTTCAGTTCCTAGTCTGGTTCCCTATTGAAAGAAACCCTGGGGCCAGGGCTGTGCCTTGTCCTTGATAGTACTCATCCCCAAAGTCTAAACACCTTCTTGAGTCCAGTCCATAGTGAAGGACCTTGAAATCCACAGCCCTACTGGAACTTGCTTGTCTGCCATTTCAGGGACATCCACTGATCACTGTCCATGTTAGGACAAGCCAGCTGTCCCCATGGTCCTCCAGATATGGGACCTGAACTTGCCATAACTTTGGAAATAACTTTTCTCCGTGAAACACTCCACAGCTGGCCTAGACCCCTGACCTCCTTTTCACACCAGTGAGGAAGTCTAATTGCAGCACCCAGACCCTCCTCTCTGACATTGTCTACAATAACTGGCCCTTTCAAATGCATGTCTACACTATCTTTCATTTTCTTCCGAGTTCTTTCAACAGCTTGTTAAAAACAGCTTTATTAGGGAATAATTTACATTTAATGATTTTTTTTAGTAAATTTAGAATTGTGCACTGATTACCACATTCCAGTGCTAGAACATTTCCGTCACCCCCCAAAAGACCCCTCAGTCCATTTGAGGTCTATCCCCACTCCCACCCCCTGTTCCAGGCAACCCCTATCCTACTTTCTGTCTCTATAGTTTTGCCTTTTCTGGACATTTCCTGAACCTATAATATGTGACTGTTTGCACCTGGCCTCAGTCACTGAGCATACCATTTTTGAGATGTGTCCATGTTGTAGATGTGTCAGGAGTTTATTTGTTTTTATTGCATGGATACACCACGCATTACTCATCCATTCATTCCTTATTCATTGATGGATATTTGCATAGTTCCTAGTTCAGAATAATGTAGCTCAATAAATACCCACGGATAAGTCTTTGCATGCACATATGTTTTCATTTCTATTCAAATTTTTGGGTTTTTCCTCTTTCAAATTCACTTCCAAATGGGAAGAGATTTAGTCAATAATGCTTTGGCTTAAATTTCCGCAGCTTAAAAACTAAGGAGATTTAGGGACAGAAAATATAGGAGTTGAAAGGCTGCAAGAGGGGGATAGCAGTGAATTCATCTCCGTAGGATGAAAAGAAAGAAGGCAGAGGCAACCATGGTCCAACTCACATGTTTTGCTCGGTAGTTTGTAGGTGAGAAAAAATAAAGTGGCCTCTGGGAGAATGTAGCTCCAATGCAATTGTCATATTTGATGAAAAAATTAATCAATTGTTGAGATGTCTTAAATATGTGAATAATTCGCATGTGTTGATGGCAGATCTGGGTGTCACCCTTGACCTTTTACTCTCTCATTCAGTCCACATCCAATCACCAAGTGTATCTCCTCAGTTCCCAAACTAGTTCAATGTCTCTCAAATTTCCTCCATTCCACACCATCACTCTAGTCCAGGCCATCATCTCCCTGCTGGCCACTGATCTCCTTATTTGCTCACTGACTCTTGTCCATACCATTCTCCAAACACTTCCTGAATAGTCTGTCACTCCCCTGATGAAACTGATCACAACCCAGAGCTTGTGTCTTGGTTTTTATCTCTCACTAGCAGCTCCCCCTCCCTACTCCTCACTCCTTAATTCCACTCTTTATGCGTCAGCCTTTATAAAATCTTTTGTTTCCCAAATATCCTGCTTTTTCTTCAGGCTTTTGATACGCCCACTGCTTCTACCTGACATTCCTCCTTGACCCACCAAACTCCTGCTCTTCCTCAGGTGTCACCTTAGACATCACTTCTTTCTGGAGGCCTCCTCTGGCCCGCAGGTGGGGCAGGCATCCTTCTTGGGTGCTCACATAGAGCCATCTTACCTCAGTCTTGACATTTACCACATGATGTACTTGCCTGCTTATGTGTCTGTCTTCCCCACTAGACCAGAAGTTTCCCAATGACCAAAGCAATGACCTCTTCACCAGGTTTCCCAGCGTCCAGTATGGAGTCTATTAGAGTATACATTTATTGAATAAATGACACCAAGTGTCAAAAAAAAAAAAGACATATCGCCCTAGCCAGTTTGGCTCAGTGGATAAAGCGTCAGCCTACGGACTAAAGGGTCCTGGGTTCAATTCTGGTCAAGGGCACATGCCCGGGTTGCGGGTTTGATCCCCAGTGAGGGGCATGCAGGAGGCAGCCAATCAATGATTCTTATTTTATGTTTCTCTCTCTCTCTCTTCCTCTCCCTTCCTCTGTGAAATCAATAAAAATATATATTTTTAAAAAAGACATATTAAGTTCATAAGAGCAAGATTTGGGGGAGAAATCAAGGAACAAGCTTCCCATTTTTTATGTCTTTATTAATTAGGAAATGATATTCACAGACACACACACACAGCCAGGAAGAATGGCACAGCTTCAGCCTGGGGGCTGTTTGGACCAGCTGTGGGATTATGTGGGCTTTAGTGCTGGTTCCACCGTATTAGAGCTGAGAGGCCTTGTGCAATTCATTCAGCCTTTCTCCATCTGTCCAAAGAGCTGCTGATGCTGCAGGATGATTGGGTGCATCTAGGTAAAGACAGGTTGTAGATTTTAAAAGTTATAAAATGTTATATAAACATAAGGAATTGCTATGTACTGGTATTCCTCAAAATAAACCTTTGTAATCTTGGAATTACACACAAAATGATTTTATTATTTAGAAAAAATTATGACAAAAATTCTTCCCATGAGCATCATATTTAGACTCGTCAGAGTACTTTCATGTCCATTATCTCATTTGATCCTCATAAATGAGGTAGAAAAAGTAGGAAGTAGCATATCCATTTTATAACTAGTGAAACTGAGACCCGGAGATAAGGTGACTTGCCCAAGAGAGGCTACCATGAGCTTCAGGGAAAGAACTGGGTCTCCTGTTTCCTAATTGGATTCTGCAATTGCCACATCAGACTTCTAAGGTTTCAACTCTGGAACGTTCCATCTACCAAAACCCCAAACAAAACACACACACACACACACACACACACACACACACACACACACACACACACGCACACACAACTTCACAGAAAATTTTATCCAAGAAAGTAGTTGCACCAGCCCTGGCCGGTGTGGCTCAGTTGGCTGAGCATCATCCCATGCACCAAAGGGTCACCCATTCGATTCCAGGTCAGGGCACTTGCCTGGGTTTTGCGCTTGATCCCCAGTAGGAGGCCTGCAGGAGGCAGCCGATCAATGTTTCTCTCTCACATCATCTTTCTCTCTCTCTCTCTCTCTCTCTTTTTCTCTCCCTTCCTCTCTATTTAAAATCTTTAAAAAATAAAACACATATTAAAAAAGAAAATACTTACACTAGGAAGATTTTGAGAGAGACACATTGCAGACTTCTGTGTGCCCCAATTAGTGGGGCAAAGCCCAACGCTTAGTTCTGTCTAAAACTAAACCTCTCATTCCAGGAGCTAATGTGGAAAAAAATAATCAAACCACAATTCTGCATTGAGATAACAAAAACATCTTTTGTTATCCCCTAAAGACAGACTGTGGATGCACTGCATGTTAATATGCTGTCAATGTATTCATTTTTACGTCATCTCCTCCAGCCAAGGGAGATTCAATTTCATTTTCCTTTCAAGGCTTGGTAACTTCTTTTCTATTTTTATTCATTCCACTTTTGCTTCCTGTCAATTTTTATACCCAAATCTGCTTCAGTTCCATTTGGCAAGGTGCAGTCATAAAAATATTTCTCATGCTTTAGTGTTTAAATTTGCCATTGCACTTTAAAATGGTTCTCTGTTTGTGCCAATGGTGCCACGTCAGCTCTTCAACTGGCGCCGCTCCTGGACTTGAAGGAGGCAGAAGCTCGATGCCTATACCTGTTCCTCATCATTGTCTGAAATTACCTTCTTTTTTTCTATTCATTGAACATGCATTGAGCGCCTATGTGCTAGGCACTCTGTGATATAAGACAGTAAGTAACTGACCAAAGGCTGGGTTCTGATGGCAGCGCAGGTGTTCTCAGGAAGGTGACAGATGGAGGGAGGAAGCAGACCCAGACAGATACCAGTCATAGAAACCATGTGCTTTCCCCTTACCTAAAAGAGGAATGCAAACACAGTATGTTGCGATCACTGGGCCATGGGACACAGGGAATAATCTGGAAATAAACCTCGCTGGTGTGCCTGGCTAGCAGCCTGTCCCAGCAGTGGGTACTGTGGGGTGAGGAGGGTGCTGCTGCACTATTTGAGACCACAGACATGGGTTACAGACCTGTCATCCACCCAGTGTTTTAGACTACCTGTCCTGCCTTGGGAAGGAAGAGGGCACAGAGGTGAGAATCAGGTTCTGGAGCCTAACTGCTTGGGTTCAAATCCCAACTCTGCCACTCACCACCCATGTGCCATGGAGTGAGTTGTTTGTCCCCTCTAACTCCGTTCTCTCACCTGCACAGCAAAGCGAGAGTCGTATGAGGAAGAATTGGGTTAGTTGAGGAGTGATGCCTAGAACAGTGTCTGACACGCAGTGAGCACTCAATGAGTGTTGTCATGATGAGCCCTAATTTTGTTTTTTCAGGAACCCACAGGTTCTGCAGCCTGGGCACCCTTTCTAGGACGCTCTGGTGGTGTTGTGCAGTAGCTCAAGGTGTGGAAGGTAGGACGGAGCTGGGAATTTTAGCTGGTGAGGACGCACTGCAGCCTCTCATAGCTGCCTCCCATATCTATGATTGGCTTATAACTTTGCCCATTACCCCTTTCTTCTCACATTGGGAAGGGAAGCAACATTTACCCAAGTTCCTGATTTATTTATTTACTAAGCACAGAACAGGGTAACTGCCTCATAGAAAATCTTCATGAGTAAATCATGACGCCAGGGTGGAGGTGGTTTTAAATTTTTTTTAATTTATTTTTCAGTTATAGTTGACATACAAAATTGTATTAGTTTCAGGTGTATAACATAGAGATTAGACACTTATATACCTTTACAGTGTGTTCACCCTGCTAAGTGTAGTACCAATCTGACACCATACATAGTTATTGACTATACTAGAGGCCCGATGCACAGAATTCGTACACAGGAGTGGGGGGGGAGGGTCATCTCTCAGCCCGGCCTGCACCCTCTCCAATCTGGGACCCCTCGGGGGATGTCCGACTGCCGGTTTAGGTCTGAACCGGCAGTCGAACATCCCTCTCGCAATCCAGGACGGCTGGCTCCTAACCGCTCACCTGCCTACCTGCCTGATTGCCCCTAACCACTCTGCCTGCCTGCCTGATCGCCCCTAACTGCCCTTTCCTGCTGGCCTGATCGCCCCTAACTGCCCTCCCCTGCCACCGTGGCTTTGTCTGGAAGGATGTCCAGAAGATGTTGGTCTAATTAGCATATTACCCTTTTATTAGTATAGATTCCCTGTGCCACTCTCCTGATTGGTTTGTTTTTAGGTTAAATTTATTGGAGTCACATTGGTTAATAACATCAGTTTCAAGTGTGCAATTCTATAATACCTCTTGTGTATATTCTGTTGTGTGCTTACCCCCCAAATTCTAGTCTCCTTCCTCAAAATCACACAGCTGGCAAGAGCCAGAAGACGAATTTGGACCCAGATCCATCCAGCTTCAGATGTCTGCTCTGCCCATGCTTCAGCACATCTGAGTGGTGTGGGAACACATACACACTTCTGTATGTCTCCACCCTCCAGGAGCTGACTTCAGGCTCACTGCAGTCACGTTGCATCTGTGTATAATGTGGGAGGGGCAGGGGGTGTGCAGGGAGCCACTGCCCCCAGGTACAACTAGAAAAGGGCCACCAAATATTTATTGTTTCCTGTTTTAGCACCCGCTCATAAACCACAGGTGCTCCTCTCAGGCTTAACTATCTAAATGAACAAAATGAACGAATACATTCACTTATTCATTAGATAATCAATTAAATTATTAATTATTATTAACACCTACTATGTTCTATTTTTAAAAATAACTCTTTATTGTTGAAAATATTACATATGTCTCCTTTTTCCCCTCATTGACCCCCTGCAGCCCGTCCCCAACCCCACCCCAGGCCCTCACCACCCCATTGCCAGACACTATTTTAAACGCCTGGGTGTGCAGCAGTGAGCAAAACTGGCAAAATGATCACATTAGGAGATTACGTTTTATTGGTGTGAAGGTGGAGGAGACAGGAAATAAACAAGCAAAAATAAATGGGCAAATCATTTTCAGATTATGATGAGTACTATTTAAAAAGATAAAATAGACAATGGCATAGAGAGAATCATTTTTCACTCAGCAAGCAAAGTGAGCTTTTAAAAACGGATATCATATCATTTAAAAAATATATCTTTTTATTGATTTCAGAGAAGAAGGAAGAGGGAGAGAGAGATAGAAACACCAATGATGAGAGAGAATCATTGATCAGCTGCCTCCTCCACACCCCCTACTGGGGATCGAGCCTGCAACTCAGGCATGTGCCCTGACCAGGAATAGAACTGCAACCACCTGGTTCATTGGTTGATGCTCAACCATTGAGCCACTCTGGTGGGGTGGATATCATATCATTCTATGTCCTGGCATCAGACCTGTCCATTTATTTGTTCTTAGAATAAAATTCAAGCTCCTTTCCATGTCCTTCAAGGCCCTATATGATCTGGCCTTCCTCCAACTTCATCTCCCACCATTCTGTTCCTCTCCAATAACCTCTAGTCTTCTGGCCTTCCTTTTGTGGTTCAAAAGTATAAAGCTCCGTTCCCTCTCCAGGCTCCGCACTTGTTCCTCTTTCTTGGGACATTCTCCTCTCCCTGCCTAGGCCTTTCCAGGACTCCAGCTCTTGAATGGCTCACTCATTCTAATTTTTCTGCTTAAAACTACCTTTCCTTACAACAACATTATTTATTCTTCCTCTCTCTCTCTCTCTCTCTCTCTCTCTCTGGTTGCTGTTTTTATTAATCCTCACCTGAGGATATTTTTCCCATTGATTTTTAGAGTGGAAGGGAGGGGTAGAGACAAAGAGAAACACCCATGTGAGAGAGACACCGATTAGTTGCCTCTTGTAAGCTCCCTGACTAGGACCAGGGATGGGGCCTGCAATCGAGGTACCTACCCTTGGCCAGAATCAAACCCAGGACCCTTCAGTCTGCGGGCTAATGCTCTAACCACTGAGCAAAACTGAGTAGGGTTAGTCTCTTTCTCTTTATTTTGCTGTGTTTTTGTTTTTTATTATAGCAATTCCCGTTATCTGAAAGTATCTGATTTATTTATGTATTTGTTGTCTTCCCCTCCTGTTCATGTATGCATGTTGCAAACCCCATGAGGGCAGGGACTCTGACTTATTCACGGCTGTATTCCCAGCAAGGAGTGGAATACTACTCCACATGTTTCTCCCTTCACTCATTCATCTCGTGCATATTTATTTACTGACAAGAGACTATGCTAGGCTCTGAGGATCTATAATAATAAAAGCATAATATGCTAATTAGACCAGACGTCCTTCCGGACGTCCTTCCTTCTGGACAAAGCCGCAGCAGGTGGGGGCCGTGGCAAAGGCAGCAGGCAGGGGCCAGGGCCAAGGCCTTTGCATGAATTTCATGCATCGGGCCTCTAGTCTATATATATAAAAGCCTAAGCAACTGTTGCGACTGAAAGACTGGAAAGACCAGAACAACTGTTCTACCAGTCGCTATGACGCACACTGACCACCAGGGGGCAGATACTCAATGCAGGAGCTGCCCCCTGGTGGTCAGTGCGCTCACACAGCCAACCTCCTGCAGCCGGCCAACCTCCCGTGGCCCCTCCCCGCAGCTGGCCGGGCCCCCCATCAACCCCAATTGGGGGGGGCAGCCAACTTCCTGCAGCCCCTCCCCCCTGCCAACCAGCCCTCCCCGCATAGGCCCCGATCGGGGAGTCCTGCTGGCCAACCTCCTGGGGTCCCTCCCCTCTGGCCGTCTGGCCACCTGACTGCAGCAGCATGAAGGACCTGAAGCAAGACAGCAAAAACTCACCCAGCTGAGTCCCAACAACACAGCAGAATCGTGAACAAATAAAGCAGTGATTGTTTCCAGTCACCAAATTTTGGGGTGCTTTGTTACATAACAATAAAAATAGAGCCAAGTACATCTTTTTAAAAAGATACCCTCTTTTGTTTAAATTGATACCAGGTTAAGGTTTTAAATTTTGGTCGATTCCTTTTTCCAATATAACTTCTGTTTTTAAATTATGTTTTCCATGTGATTATTGATATGGCACAATACTTAGTTTGTTGTAAGCATGCACATTTACTCTTATGAAGAAGAACAATCAGTAGATTATTGTCAAGGAAGGCAAAACAACAAAAACAAAAGACAAAAACAAGTCCCAGAATTATAGGAGAAGGGAGAGAGGAGAAAGTGAAGACAGCCTGAGAGACTGAATCTTGTTGGCACGTTTTCTAGGTAAGCTGATTAACTAGTGTCTAGCAGAGAAGTCTGTCTGGACAGTCTGTTCTGAAGTAGGCTGATGAGGGGTTTGCAAAGGGAAGAATTTAACTGCTATGGATTTTCTCAAAACCTTGAGTGTTTACAGGGAGCTTACAGGACAAGCTGTCTCGGGGCAGTGGCTGGTGGTGTCTCTCCATTAGATCTGCACCATGGCTAAGCCGGGTTTGCACCATTTTACACATCACAATTTTACACGTTGCTTTTAATGAGTTTAGCCACTTGATGCTAACCTTCTAATGAATGCTTTTAGATTTTCTCAGTGTAAAGTTAGATCATTTGTACGTAATCATTTGGTCTTTTTCCTTCACTAGTATATACATAGTCACTGGCAACCGCAACTCACGTAGGATAAAAACACAAACTGTGACGCCTTCGGCGTGCACAGCCAGTTGGTGCTGATCTTTATGAGGACCCCTTCTTCTCAGAGGTATTTGATCAGTGTGGCTGAGGCAGCTCACACTTGGACCAAGAAACTATGGCAGATGGGCCGTGTAGAGTTAATTCACAACCGTAACAATTTTTCTGAAATCATCTGACTCCACGGGAAGTTTTGTCTTAGAATCTGGGCAGTAACAATTCTTGCTTAGATATTCAGCAGATGGTTCATTCTTATCACAGTAGCACTCCACAGCCACCCAGCTCCAGGGGATATGGAGTTTATTTCCTGTAAAATCAAAGCAAAACAAGCACCATTTGGCTGAAAATTGTTGTAATAGTATCTAACAAAATAGAGGGGTGGGTTTTTTGTGTGTTTTTTTGTTTTTTACTTTAGAGCAAAATTTTCTAGGTAAATATTCCACTATTGTGCTCTTCTTTCTGTCTCTGATGAGTGTGCACACGTGAACACGCACGTGCACACACACATGCACACACTCACACACACACCACCATTACCATCACCACTGCAAACCACCCACCCTACACTATACACTTGCCATCTTTGTGTGGAAATCAGATTGATACTGTGTAAAAGTTCACTCGAGGATCTACAGTGAGGCTCTAAAAATGATCTCTCCAGCCTAGGAAATGTTGCGATGCCAGGCTAAGCGGTGAGTTTCCTGTGAAAGCGGGTAAAAGCTGCTTTCTCTACCTGAAGAAAGTTGAAGTTTATCCCACAGGTGCATGGTTAAATCTCTAGGGAAAGCCCTTTTCTTCCTCCAACCCTTATATCTCTGCAAGTCACAAGAGTTTGAATTTTTTTCCCATGTAGCTGATCCTACGGCAAGTCATTTGGGACAACCACCTACTTACGTGGTTCGCTCAGCAATGCCGAGAGTGACCCCCACTCTTTCTCAGACACCGGAGTAACCATAACTCACACCATTCCATTTGCAAGAGATGGAAATTTCCTATTTTAAAGACTTAGGTGATTTTGAAAACAATCTTTGAGGGATCCTGTATCAACCGTTGTCACATTATATTAAAGACCCGCAGGAAAGAGACGTGGGATTGATGTGTTCTGGTGAAGGAGGTGGGAGCAGAGGTTAAAAGCTGGAGGGGCAGTACCTAGAGGACTTTGGGGACACAGGGGCTGAGCATTTAGACACAGTGCAGTGCAGAGATGGCAGAAGGAAGGCGAGCACAGAAAGAAAGCGTGATGATGACCACAGGCAAACTTTGCCCCATGTCTCCGTTTTTCCAGTTCCTAAAATCTTTATCATAGCAGCTCTCTTACGAGCACTAGAAGCAGGCACATGAAGCTCTTGGTATTATCTCATTACATCTTTACATGCCCTGGTTGGTTCAACATTGGGAGTGAGAGGGCAGCTGGAAAAATGTTCTACTTTACAGGCTTACAGTATATTGTGAGATAAATAGGTGCTTTGTAAGCTATAAAGCACCACAGAGTGTGGAAAGTGGTATTTCTTTCTACTGCTGTCCATCATTCATCCCTTGCAACTGTTACCAATGTCTATGAGAGAACAAGACTTTCTGCTTCCATAATTCTTATCCCCCATTTTGCAGACTGGACTCAGTAAAAGAGGCGATGGACAGATGAAATTGATTGCCATGAATAGAATGGATTGCATGTGATTAAAAATAAAGTGACTACCATCAATGCCCAGGATGAACTTAACACATAAAAGATGGACAATCAATACTTGATAATTGACTAAATGTCAAACTGAGTTATTTGTGTTCCTGCAAGAGGGAGGGGGGACTGCAGACTGGCTCACTCAGCACCACCTGCTCCAACCCTTCTCCAGGTCCCCTTCCTATAGCATGGATATTAATTGTAGTTTGTTTTTCTAAGTTCTCTTCTCCCAGCATTTTCATTCTTCCCTTTGGGCCCACACATCCCCCTCCCTCCCCCCACAACGCCCCCCATTGGAGGGCTCCTTCAAATGTGTGGGAGGTCCTCATTTGGCTGTTCCTACTTCCAGTGCTGCAAGGAAAAGCTGGCTTGGAGCTCCCCTGTATGTGAGAAAGGGTCTGTGAATTGCTGGACTCTGCTTTAGGTTATCAGGTGGGAAATCATTTCTAACGTGGGAAACCCGAGTGCTAGCATGTGTAAGTCTTTTCCCAAGATTCATGCTATTTTCTCCAGCAGAAACTCCAGCCTCCAGCCTCAGGGATACCTAGCTGCCGGCACTGGCTGGGAAAGTGTTGGGAGCGGGCCAGGGCGCGGGTGAGAAGTCTGTGGTGCCAAAGTCCCTTACCACTCCCTTGGATTGGCAGCAAATAAAAACCAGTGGAGTAGTTATGGAAACCATGAGGGAGGATTGTCCTTATTTTTAAATAATGCACATGAATTAGAACAAAGTGACTGATGTCCTTTTTCTCTTTCCATCTGTGACAAAAGTTCTGTGTCCTGGTTTCTACCTTCACTTAGAGTAAATTAGGAGGAAAAGAACATCATGTAGACCTCTTATTGCCACAGTAGCACGTCCTCCTTCCATGTCTCTATGGCTTCATTCCAAAGTCATTTAATTGAATTAACCACATAGGTCAGCCCCACTTTCCCCAGGAATGTTCGCTCTGTGCAGGTGATTCAGAGAGGAGTTTCTCCTAGGAGCCTCAGAGAACTCACTTTCAAGACAAGGAGACAGATGTCAAGGTCCCTTTCGTGTAGGCACGAGTCCCCAGTTCCACATTTGTGCCCATGCACAGATTTGTGATTTTTATGAAGTTATCTTCCCTTGGTCCATTTCCTTTATATATTAGCTTTTTTGGGGCCTCAATCAGAAATACATGTTTTATGAGTTCTTAATATTTTCAACCTACCCATTTTAGTGGAAACTTTCTGCCTTTTTGTCCTTTTGTGGACAACATATTCATCTTGAGCTCTGGGCTTTTAAACGGTATAATTTTTGTTTAGTTCCAGACAACGGCAGTTCTACTTTAGTGTCTGAGCCTCCCATCATCAGCTGTTATTCTGCGCCCACTTGTTCTATTGAAGTGCCTCCAGGAAGACACGCATTTGGTCCAGGGTATAGAATCTTGCTCCGGCAGCAGATGAGTCATCCAATGGTGTGTGTCCACTGGAAAGAAAGTACTTCATGCAGCATATTCATTTCCTTAATTATTCTTTTTATGCAGTACCTTAAAGAGGAACTGTTATTAATTCACTATCTCAGAGATGCCCCCAATTCATCTCACAGACTCAATACCAAGTACTGTAGGTATCTTTATGCTCTGTGCTACCTTCTAAATCAGAGATGTCCTGTTCTATTTTTCTGTCGAGATTTATGACAGTGATGGAAGAACCTTGGTCAGTACAAGTGGATCCTTCTGATTCTTGTGACTGATGTGAGACAGGCATGAGGCAGAGGGGAGAACATCCTCTTGTAACACATGGACCAGGAAGCTGGCATCTCACTCATCTAGGAAGAAGAAGAAGAAGAAGAAGAAGAAGAAGAAGAAGAAGAAGAAGAAGAAGAAGAAGAAGAAGGAGGAGGAGGAGGAGGAGGAGGAGGAGGAGGAGGAGGAGGAGGAGGAGGAAGAGGAGGAGAAGAAGGAGGAGAAGAAGGAGAAGAAGGAGAAGAAGGAGAAGAAGAAGGAGAAGAAGGAGAAGAAGGAGAAGGAGAAGGAGAAGGAGAAGGAGAAGGAGAAGAAGAAGAAGAAGAAGAAGAAGAAGAAGAAGAAGAAGAAGAAGAAGAAGAAGAAGAAGAAGAAAAAGAACAGAGCTACTTGGTTCCAGTATTTCCTTGGGTCTCATTCAGTTAAGAACTGAGGCTGCACTCCCCAACAGACATGATCTCTAAGAGGAGGAAACTAGCCTAATTTGAGGAATATTTTGAGACATGTTTTTGTGCTTTGGAAAATTTTCAGTGTATTAGGTTGAGTATTTAGAGATTACATGTATCTTGTACCACTGTGGGTCTGAGAGAACAGCCCACATTTAGTCAGTGTTCTCAGGTAAGTCTGAGGCACATACACAGGACTAACAACTTGAATTGTGGTTTCTGTGAGGTGAAGCATGGGGCCTTTGAGAAGGCATGAGAAAGGAGATCCAGAGGGTTAGTGTTCACTAAAGTGTGTTGTTGATGGAGATTTATTTCCTAGGCCTCACAAAATAGGACATATTTTCATTCTTCTGGTATGATTTCAATTCCTCCTTATGAAACCCAGGGGGAAGGACTAGAATAGTGGATCTCTAAAAGGTCAAGTTTTGACAGGTCAAAATGCCTGCTTTAATAATACACTGAAGCCTGATGTGTATCTTTTTAATCTTTCAGCAGCAGATGCACCTTGAAATAGCTTTTTTCCCCTTTAAATATGCAAAGGCAGGAGAAAACCAGACAGGGATGATCATGTATCTACTATTATGTAACCTGGTATCAAAGAAATATTAAAATATTTTCTAGTGGAATGTAATTAAAGGCCAGAATCTGATGTTGTAGTGCTTTTTCTATCTCCTCAATAGACTCTTTCAACTCCAAGCTAATACTGGGATAGTCTACTCTCCTCCTCTCTCTGTATCTTATTCCTAGATGGGTTATGGCTGGGTTACATAAGGCATTTTCTTTAAAAATTGTACTAATAAAAATGTAGAGTCTTAATAGGGTAAGTTTGCTGGTGTCTCAAGGTAGTTGGTGTCGCTGTAGCTGGGGAAACTTTGACAAATACTGGATCATTTTAATTGAAATAATACAGCTCTGAGCTTCCATTAAATGGGATGAGCAGGGTTTTTCCTAATATAAGCAACCAACTGATAGGCTCACAATTGTGAGTCCCTGCAGGAAAGAGTTAGTAATGGCCCCTGGAATACCATAAAACAAAACAATCACCAGTTGCCCACGCGTGGGATGACTTGGGCAGTATTTCACTCAGAACATACAGGGAAGAGCCAGGTGACCAATTAGTGCTGACTTTTCATAAGCGACTAATCCCCTGAGAGAAAGTGTTGCTAAAAGTACAATCTAGAAATGCAGACTATTATGACGTCTTGTGTCTTGATCACTGAGTACTACTTAGGGAGCATCTCACAGGAATCAATGCTGTACACGACACTGGGAAAATGTCCCCACTCTTAAGGAAGTCCTGGTTTAATGGTAGCACCTGCTATCATAACATTAATAAAAAGCTGCTAAAATACCAATGGAGGGTGCTATAACTGAGAGATATATGGCAAATTAGGGGATGGGGGAATGGACAATTCCTTATCAGTTTAAGGAAGGTCAGAGAAGGCTTTATGGAGGAGGTAATCTAGAACTGGGACCTATATTTTGAAAAGTGTTAGGAGAACAAGGTGGGGAAAAGCATTTCAGCCAGAGGAAACAGCACCAGCCAGAAGGAATTACAGGGAGATTAAGAAGAAAAAACACACACAAAAAGTGGAGCACATTAGAAGTCATTCATTGTGGGTATAGCACAAAATGTGAGGGAGATAGAGCTAGTGGCAGGAGTTAAGTTCCAGGTGATAAGGGGCCACATAGGACATATTAAGGAGTTCAGATTATGTTCTGTGGTAATTGACAGCTGTTGCATAGCTTTAAGTCAGGGTGTGAAATAATGGTGTTGCCTGTTAGAGAGCTTACCCACTCTGGGAATAGCAAGGAACATGGGTTGTGGGAATCTGAATCCAGAGATGAGGAGAGCCCCTGAGAGGCTGTGGACTATGAACTAGGGAAGCAGTCATGGGGTTGGAGGAGGAAGCATACTCAGAAAATGCACAGGGAAGGAACTGATGGGACTTTGCTGACACTCAGGGGCGTATGCCCAGCATTTGCCTGTCCTTCTGTTTTCTGTCCTGGACACTAACCTCTTCGTTTTCCTTATAGTTCACTGATTGTCCCTTTTCAGGCTTTGCTAGTTCCCGGTCCTTTTCGTGACCTCTAACGGTTGGCAGGCCTTTGGGCCCAGTCCTGGGGCCTCTTCTCTTCTTTCGCCACCCTCCCTCTCTAGGACACCTCATTCAGTTCCATAACATTAAGGATTATCCATATACTAATAACTCCAAAAATTCTATCTCCAGACCCCACCATTTCCCTCAACTCCAGTCTGTATATCCAATGGCATAGTCACTCTCTCAAAGTTAGTGGTTTCCCCCCAAGCAAGCTCATTTCCCCCTAGTATTGTGCATCTCCGTAATTAACACCACCACCCACCCAGTTGCTCAGGGGCACAAACAAACAAAAGCCCAATTTGTCTAAGTAGAGAAAATTCTTAGAGTTTCTCCTAATTCTATGAGGGATGCCGTGTTGTACAAATCCAGGTGGGCACCCCTTTCATTGCAATCTGTTCAAACAGCACCCCCTTTCTCTTGGGCTGTGCAGTCGCCCTACTATACTTCTGTCCATCCTTTTTGTTTAAAAAAATTGTTTAAAGTAAAATTTCATGCCCCATTATTTTTCTAAAATTTTTTTCTGTCAAGTATCACCTGACAGAGTACAATCAACACTCACCTTGTACTTTACGTCATGAAAACAGAAACCTCCAATAATTTCTTAGCCAGTAATTTATACTGAATTTTTCTGAGAACTATAATATAGGATTCTACTTATGTTAGCATTTCAATAAATACTGAAGGATTTGTTCTTATACCCCAGGCCACAATCTCATTTCTTTAATAAGAAATATCTTCTCTCCCTTCCACATAATATTGTTTTTATTTATGGCTATTCAATTTCTATTCATCCAGGCCTCACCTCTTCATTATTATGATAGGTTCTAATAGCCTTAACTGCAACAGAGAGCCACAGTTTTCCTCTCTAGAACATACACATTAAAAATACTTCCTAAAATTCACTGGCGCAAACAAAAATATGCCGTCCCTGTGCTGATTGACTGGTGACGCAGCACTGCATAGTATATAGAGTGGGGCAAAAGTATGTTTACAGTTGTGAGTATGCAAAATAGCATTTATCTTTGTATTATTATTTCTTAATTATTGTATGATTTTACATATGAACAACTCTAAATCTACTTTTGTCCCACCCGATATAACTATCTGGCTTACAATTCATCTCTGTATCTTAGTTCCAATACTTCAGGCTGTGTGACATTAATTAATCTCTGAAGCAAGGTCCCTCATAAAAAAATAAGATAAAATCCCTGGGGCTGTTGTGTAGATTAAATGAGGTTAATATATACAAATGCCTGGACTATAGAAGACAATGAATACATGACAGTGATTTTTTGAATTATTATTGTTTGCTCTCTCCACGTGATTTGAAATTCTCAGTCTACCTAATAAATGAGGTTTCATCACAGTTGATCTTCCTGGAGCATCTTATCCTGGAACACTTAGGTTGAAAAATGGTCCAACTGTAGCTCTCAAAGTCCAGATTTTGTGATGTTTTCAAGAGAAGCCGTGCATGACTCAGGAATTCATCTGAATGTGTGGGTAATGAAGTTGTTCCCCATCTGAGAGCAAATCTACACAGGGAAATGAAAAATTGAGCGAGCATTGAGTTAATTGAGAGATACGAGTTGTTCCCAAAATAAAATAAAAACAGTATGTGCATCCATTTAAGCTCTCTCTCGCCATTCTTCCTGAAGAGCAGGGCGGCAGATGCTTCAGAACCGAGAGTGTTCCTCTTGTCAGAACACCAGGAGCACTCTGTTTCTAAAACAGACTAAAGCTACCTGTGACACAGCCATGAATCAGGAAGTCCTGAGCTGCTGTGAATGGAGACTTTCCTATTCACCTAACATTCCAAACAGGTGCTCCATTCAAAATGTGAGTAGTTTCAGCACATCCATTTCGTTCTTTCTTTTTTTTCCCTCATTCCCAAGCTCCAAGAGCCCTTCTTTTATCTCTAAAACTTGTCTTCTCAGCCCATTTCTTCTACAAAATACTTGTTCTACCTCTGTGATGTTATAAATAAACTAGTGGCCCGGTGCATGAAATTCATGCACATTAAAAGGGAATTAATTAGAGGAAATATTTTAATATTGCTATTTTCCCTTTCTCTATAATAGAAGTGTCAGAGATGAAAGAAAATTAGTAAAATGTATATGAAAACCTTCCTCCTGTCAGAGTCTAGGGCTCACCACAGGACCCAGAGTCAAGTCCCCGCCCACCCACATGCCCCTCAAAATCACGTGAGACCCAGACCCAACCAGCCCACCTCCCCCCCCCCCACCCCACATTGGGCTAGATCCAGACTCGGCCAGTCCCACCCTTGTCAAGCCCTGCCGGGCAGGGGGCATAGCCTTAGGTCCCCTGGCCCAGTGCCAGGATGGGGGGGCGTGGCCCGATGTCCCCTAGCCCAGACTGGGGTGGGGGGTGTGCCTCGAGGTCCTCCATCAAGCCCCGCCAGATGGGGGACACGGCCTGAGATCCCCTGTCAAGCCCCGCTGGGTGGGGGGCATGGCCTGAGGTCCCCCGTCAAGCTCAGCCAGGCAGGGGGGAGGCACAGCCTCAGGTCCCCTGGCCCAGCACCGGGATGGGGGCACAGCCTCAGGTCCCCCTTCAAGCCCCGCTGGGTGGGGGTGCGGCCTGAGTTCCCTTGACCCAGCACTGGGGGTGCACCTTGAGGTCCCCCGTCAAGCCCTGCTGGGTGGGGGTCACGGCCTGAGGTCCCCTGTCAAGCCCAGCCAGGCAGGGGGGTGCAGCCTCAGGTCCCCTGGCCCAGTGCTGGGGCAGGGGGCATGGCCTAAGGTCCCCTGTCAAGCCCAGCCAAGCAAGGGGTGCGGTCTGAGGACCCCCGGCCTGGCGCTGGGGCAGGGGGAGCAGCCTGAGGTCCCCTAGCCCAGCACCAGGATGGGAAGGGCACCTTGAGGTCCCCCGTCAAGCCCTGCTGGGTGGGGGGCATGGCCTGAGGTCCCTTGTCAAGCCCCACTGGGGCGGGGGAGGGCATAGCCTCAGGTCCCTGCTGATTGCTCGTTAAGGCTCCTTATGGGAACTTGGCCTCAGCTGTGGGTGCAGCCATCTTTGTGATGGAGTGATGATCAATTAGCATATTCCCTCTTTATTAGATAGGATGTTCTCTTATGGTTTGAGTCGTGGCTCTGAATTCTTTCCTAGCCAGAACTTCTGTACCGAGGTTGCTGAACCCAGGTCTAGTCTGACCCCATGGTCTAACATCTGGTGCAGTCCTCACTGCCCACACAAGACTAGTTCAGGTGATTTTTAGAGGACATTCATTAAAGCTGGGGGCAGTGAAACAAGGAAGGGCCTAGGATAGTAGAAGCAACAGGAGAGGGACTAGGTGAGGAAACAAACCTAGGCCGGGCTGCTTTGGCTCACTAAGAAGTAGGAGAAAAGGGGGCCTTGGGGACAGGGTCAGGGAGTTAGCCTGTGCTCTCTGGTTGTAAGCCTTTTGGGGTCCCTTAGAGTTTAGGAGATGCATGCCTGTGGTGGAAGAAAAGGAGGAATGGAAAGCTGTTGTGTGGACATGCTCCCAGAACAGAGCGAGCACCCACATCCATTTCTGTACAAGAAGATATATTTCTGATCACAGTGCCTTGACACAAACCCTGCTAGGATTTCCAAATCAGACCGTAGAGCAATTTGGTCTCTGGGTTCTTTCAAACATATCGGGCACAAGGAGATTGGGCTTGGTAGGGCGGGCCATTGTAACTGATCCATCAGAAAATGTTCCTTTCAGAGTTTATCATTTCACCATCCTCCAGAAGACAGTAGTACTCTGGAACTTTTACAGTTATCCAAACATTGGCGGTTGGGGGGCAGAAGCGGCGGGGGGTGGGGGGTCACAGTGTACATTATGTAGTTTATCCCTGTCGTTTGGGTGTCAAATGAAAGCTCTTCCTGGCTGTGATAGTGCTGGAACCAGTGATGCATGTGAGCGTGCCATTTATTTCTACTTGTTCTTAACCCTTACAAAGCTGTTTTAAAGAGTTCCTGTTTGAGAACCTAGACTCCAACGTATAAAATGGTAGGCACCTCGATCTTCCCTGCTCCAGTCTCAGCCCCCACATGTTGCTCAGGAGCCTCTAGAGATACCTGACAAAACTGAGTCCCACCAGAGCCAGGGCACCCAGGTTAGGGCTGTGGAGCGGGAGGAAACACAACAGCAACTCAGATGGTTTCAAATCCCTCAGAGAAAACCCGAAATGCTGCTTTATTTCTGCTTAAAGTAGAAAATATAATGACCGGTGTGTAAAAACCCACCATGACAGTTGAATTAGCATTTGTGGGGAGACATCCATTTCCCAGTTGTCATGACAACACGAATGCCTCCTTTCCCAGCTTGCATGCCCATTCAGGAGTTGTATTTAATTTAGAATTTGACTTGCAGGCTGACACAAAGACCTGGAGATCCTGAAAGATCTACCGGTTTATCAATTAAGACGACATGCAACGGTTGAGAAGGTACTCGAAAGGAAAGTGTTCACCAGACACTGGTTTCTATAGAGATGCTATTCGCAAGGCAGCTTTGCCAAAAATAAGTGTTTACTCGTGGAGAAAGGCTGGGGGAGGGGATTTCTGAGAGGCAGGTGCGAACTGGGGCACCGGTGATTGAGAGTTTGTGCCTCTCATGGCTGTTTGCCAATTTTTCATTAGTGCTCAACTGAACTACAAATAATGAAGTGTGTTTTTCAACTGAGACATGGGATTAGAATTGATAATTAGGATGTAAAATTTTGAGGGGGAAGGAAACATAAAGGGGCTCTTATTTTTCAAATGAGGAACCTGAATGGGACCAGGAAGGGAAGTGACCAGCTCCAGTCACTGGACTCACTGGGGTCAAGTGGGATCTGGTCTCCTCCCAGCACCCCTGGGGCCTCTCCTGCCCTCACCAGGGGCAGTGTCTCTGAGTCATCCCTTCCAAACACTTGAGCAAAAGCTGCAGCTGAAAGATCTTCCTCTTTAAGAATGAACAACTTCACTTGGAAAAAAATAGTCCCTTTCTCTTGAATCATTTAGAATCATTAAAGCTGACTCTGAACAGTGACAAATTTCCCTAATTTCAAATATGAGTTCAGGTTCCTTCCAATTATATATACAGAGTGATGAATATGCAGCATGAAGAATTAAACAAGATACATATTATTGAACATTTTTGCAATGCAGTTTTTATTATTGAAACATTTTCCTCCTCTTCATCCAATCCCTAGGACATAAATCATCTGTAGCTGATATGATAAAAAAACAATTTTCATGAAAAATATTTTATTTATATTCTTTTTTTTTCTCACCTCTGACTGATAGGTACCCTAACATTTATTAATTTGGAGGGAAAATAATACTAGCTGCTTTAACTACCTTTGTTTTTAAATGAAAATTCTGTTAAAATTTTGGATAACAATAAATAGGAAGACCTTCAGCATCTTACTAATTTATCTTGTTTCAAGTGTTTATAGTGTCTTTTATCTCAAAAATGCTTCCACATGAAGATTTTAAGACAATAGCTCTTCTATCTAAAGATGCTCATTTCCTTAGCAGAGAACATAAGGTTACAGTTGTCAATTGAAAGTTGGAGCTTTTGAGCTGAACTTATTCCTCCTTAACTAGAGACAACTTAAGGTGAGGCTCATTAAGGCTTTGTTCTTGTTGTGGCCAGAATTCCAGAGTATATGTGAAACAGGCAAGTGAGGACTATACACGTGGCCAAAACTAGGGAAAAGAAAGAAGATGAAGGAGAAAGAACCCAGCATGTACTATTGGGTACTAGTTACGAATACAGTAAAGGCTTTAGGTGAGTCTGCTGTAGAGAATATTTGAAATTTAGGGAGGCGATTCAGCCTTGAAATCCTCAGACTTTTGGAGAGAATCTCCAACTATTTTAGTCTTGGGGGTGGGGGGGTTGGTGGAGGGAGAGGCCCAATTCCTAGCACAATCTTAAAGGTGAGTCCCTCCCTTTCTCCATTTCCTGTAGCTAAGACAGTCGTGTGCCTGGGACTCAGCCCATTAGGTGTTCATGCCCAGGATTCGGTGTTTGAGGCGGCAGTGAGCTCTAAACAGGATCTGGGGAAAACAAAACAAAAAGCAGCCCTGGTTTTTAGCATTTGCTGATTTCTGTGTTATAAATAACTTCATGGTGGCTGATTCCCAACTACAAACATTTCCATACCCATTTTGCACAATTCCTGAAAGTGTGATCGTTGTCTCTCACAGGCAGATTGGATTCAGAGTCAGCACATCAGCGAGGGGAAGAGTCCCCACAGCATCAATGTGTGACTTAGCTGGAGAGCAGCAGCAGGGACTAGTGTCAATGGTAGGGGAGCCGGTGAGGGAACCCCAACAACCAACCCTTCCTGGTGTTGATCGTGGCTCTTTTCTTTAGCCCAACTTCCCACAACACCTGCTCATTTTCTGACCCTGGTTCTTTCACCTTCCTGTCAATTCTGTGAACACCTCAATATCTTCCCAATAATTCATTCTCTGCTTATGTCAGCCAGAATTGGTTTCCATTCTCTGCAACAAAGAACCATAGCACACCTTTAATTAAACCTAGTGATAATCCTGTGAGTACGGTCCTATGATTATATTCTCCACTTTGCAGAGGAGAAAGTGAGGCTCAGAGAAGTTACGTAACTTACCTGAGATCACACACAGCTGCTCATAGAACCCAGATGCTCTTTCCAGTTTCCTCTCACAAAACAAGGCCATCTCTCCTCTGCATACTCAGTACTGATGGCATGCCTTTGGTTCCGATCTCAGTTAAGCCTATGTTATCCTAGAAACATTATTTGGGGTATAGAACTTTTAAATAAAATAAGTAACTCATAAATTAGACCCAAGTAACCATTGCCCTCTAGAGCAAACAGAATAAAATTTGAGATATCCATTTGTAAAGAACAGCTGATTTCTCTTTGCATTCTATCTGTGAAGGAATTCACCCCCTTTAATATATTACACACCAGAATCTTCAGGGTTAACTCAGGAAGGAGTATGCCCTGTGTAGAGACACAGCTGGACAAGTGCTCCTAACTCAGACTCCTGAAATGTTCTGCCCCCGCCTTGGGGTTCACCTGCTACAACCATGATGTCTTCCAAGTGTCTGTCCTAGCTTTTTTTTTTTTTTTTTTTTACTTTATTTTTATTGTTGACACTATTACAGGTATCCCCATTCCCCCTCCTATGCCCACCTCCACCCAGCCTCCACTCCCCCTTCCCTCTGGCCATCACCACACTGTTGTCTGTGTCTATGGGTTATGCATATATGTTCTTTGGCTAATCCCTTCACCTTCTTTCATCTAATTTCTCCACCTTCTCCCTCTCCCCTGACAGCTGTCAGTCTGTTCCATGTATCCATGCATCTGGTTCTAATTAGTTCATCAGTTTATTTTGTTCATTAGATTCCACATATAAGTGAGAGAATATGGCATTTGTCTTTCTCTAACTGGCTTATTTCTCTTAGCATAATAATCTCCAGGTCTATCCATGCTGTCACAAAGAGTAAAAGTTCCTTCTTTTTTATAGTTGCCTAGTGTTCTATTGTGTAAATATACCACCGTTTTTATCCATTCATCTACTCTCAAGAACTTCAGCTGTTTCCACATCTTGGCTATTGTGAATAATACTGCTATGAACATAGGGGTGCATATATTTTTTCCAGTTGGTGTTTCAGGATTGTTAGGATATATTCCTGGAAGTAGGGTCACTGGGTCAAAAGGCTGTTCCATTTTTTTATTTTTTGAGGAAACTCCATACTGTTTTCCACAGTGTCTACACCAGTCTGCATTCCCACCACATCCCTTTTCTCCACATCCTCACCAGCACTTATTGTTTAGTGATTTATTGATAGTAGCCTTTCTGGCAGGTGTGGGGTAATACCTCATTGTGGTTTTAATCCGCATCTCTCTCATGATCAGTGATGTTGAACATTTTCTCATATGTCTATTGGCTGTCTGCATGCTCTGTTCTAGATTTAATATTCCAGCAATATAGACAGAACATTTCATTTGCACATCTTTAGCACAGTGCTGATTCTGGCTGAAATAAGAAAATGTGAATAATGAATTTAAGGAACGTAAGTAGTCTTACACATAAAGCAATGAGTTCTGGTTCTACCACAGCTAGCTTGTTTCTAGCATTGGTCAGTTTTCAGTTGTAGACAACAGAGTTCACTCTAGCCAGTTGAGGCAGAAGAACTTAGTTAAGAGATATTAGAAAGCTCACAGAATCACTGGGCGATCTGGAGAAAGAGTGTTAGTCTATGCTTCCAGGGACAACCTGAGAACCAGCTCATAGAACTGGCCTGGTAATAGAGTGGCTGCCACCATCAACTCCAGAACCACTCTACCTCTTCTGTGATCAGGTGGTTGTCTCCACCACTGTTTATTCCAGAAACATCCTTTCTTGGCCACTCCCATACCAGCAACACAGTTGCCTCAATGCTCTGCCAGTTTCCTCAGGTAGCTGGTCTCCGAATCACAGTCTCATGTATCTGTTTGGAAGAATCTAAGACCCATATCTGCATCCTAGGGACAAGGAAGTTTGGAAAATATAACTACCTTTGGAAGGTTCTCAATGGATGAACTGTTAAAATGTGAAGAAGATATTAAAAATACATAGGATTGTCCACTTACTCCCACAAATGGCCCTACTTTCTACATACCAGGAGACAGAAGCTTCTCATTCCAAGTTGCTGGCATAATCTCATGGACATGTGCCTGGTTCCTCCTTTTCATGTGAGGAACTGCTTTGTAATCATCTCAACTTTTTTTTCAGCAATTCTAGGATTAAAAAAGAAACTAAATGAAAGACAGAAGAAATGTATTCCTCTGCCTTTAACCTTTCTGTCTGAATAGAAACCAGCATCTTCCCCAGGATATTTATACCATAAACTAGAGGCCCGGTGCATGAAATTAGTGCACGGGAGGTGGGGTGTCCCTCAGCCCAGCCTGCACCCTCTCCAATCTGGGACCCCTCGAGGAATGTCCGACTGCCCGTTTAGGCCAGATCCTACTGGCATCGTCGGACATCCCTCTCACAATCCAGGACTACTGGCTCCCAACTGCTCGCCTGCCTGCCTTCCTGATTGCTCCTAACCACTTCTGCCTGCCAGCCTGATCACCCCCTAACCACTCCCCTGCCAGCCTGATTGATGCCTAACTGCTCCCCTGCCAGCCTGTTTGCCCCTAACTGCCCTCCCCTGCAGGCCTGGTCCCCCCCAACTGCTATCCCCTGCAGGCCTGGGTCCCCCTCCCCCACTGCCCTTCCCTGCAGGCCTGGTTGACCCCAACTTCCCTCCTCTGCCAGCCTGGTCACCCCTACCTGCCCTTCCCTGCAGGCCTGGTCCCTCCCAACTGCCCTTCCCTGCTGGCCTGATCGCCCACAACTGCCCTCCCTTGCAGGCCTGGTCCCTCCCAACTGCCCTCCCCTGCTGGCCATCTTGTGGTGGCCGTCTTGTGTCCACATGGGGGCAGCCATCTTTGACCACATGGAGACAGCCATCTTGTGTGTTGGAGTGATGGTCAATTTGCATATTACTCTTTTATTAGATAGGATAGAGGCCTGGTGCATGGATGGAGGCCAGCTGGTTTTCCCTGAAAGGTGCTCTGGATCAGGGTGGGAGTTCCCTTGGGGCGTGGGGCGGCCTGGGTGAGGGGTCTGTGGTGGTTTGCAGGCCAACCACGCCCCCCGGCGACCCAAGCGGAGGCCCTGGTATCTGGGATTTATTTATCTTCTATAATTGAAACTTTGTAGCCTTGAGCAGAGCCAAGCCTCCTGCTTGCTCCGTGGCCACAGCCATTTTTGTTGGGATTTATGTATCTTCTATAATTGAAACTTTGTAGCCTTGAGTGGAGTCCAGGGCCCGCCAGGGTGTGCGGAAAGCTTGGCTTCCTTCATTGCCAGGGAAACCCAAGGCTCCTGCTCACTCCGTGGCTGCAGCCATCTTGGTTGGGTTAATTTGCATACTCTCTCCTGATTGGCTGGTGGGAGTGGCTTATGGTTGTGGGGGGTCAGGTCAATTTGCATATTACTTTTTTATTAGATAGGATGGCCTCACCCCTCTTCTGAGATCTCATCTTCTACCTATAGTGGGGGTTGAGGGTCCCTGTCTCTTCTTTAGGTGCAGCAGCATAGCAACATCATGCCAAAGATAGCTACCTTCTCACCAAAATCCATGATGTTCTTTTCTTCTTGGGCACATGAGTAAACTACATTTCCCAGTATCCTTTGCAGTTTGGTGTGGCCATAGACTGAGATATAGCCAATGGAATACATATATGTTACCCGGAGTTTCTCACCCAAAACTTTTATAAAGTGGCTGTGCCTAACCCCACACTCTTTTTCTCTTTCTGCCTGCTAGATGCAGATGACAATAAGGGCCTAGGAGATGAAAGAGCCACAGATAGAAGAAGCCTGGGTCCCTGAAATACTGCATGAAAGAGATATGCCTGTCACCCCAAAAAAAAAACAACCACTTGCACTCTTATATGAATGAGAGATCATCTCATGTTTAAGCCATCATTAATTTGGGGTTCTATTTATTCCTGAACTTAATCTTCTCCACTAGTATAACATTTAGAACACAAACAACTCTAGTTCTTTTCTAGTAAGAATTACAGATTTGTAGGCAATGAATTCTTTGGTTTATACTTGACTGTAATAGGTTAAACACCACACTTTTGTTTCTAATTTTTACTAGATCAATAGATTTATGTTCTAGGTTACAGAGGTCATGACTGAAGGTCTTATCTACTATAGAATAGCTAGTTCACTCAGTTCCCATGATGGATGCAACCAATGCCTTCCTACTGTCTTGCAAACATGTTCCCTTGGTCATCAAGAGCCATAGGGAAGAGCAGGAATTGAATATTATAAACCCATTATCACATTTTAAAGAACCTTTCAAAGTTCCCATGCTGTGGTCAAGTCAGTGGCATAATTTTTATTACCTGTCATGGACAGCTATTTTTTCCCATAATAATATAAGCCTCATCTAGCAATCCTAGCCATTAAATAGAAAAATAGGTGGGAAAATGTGCATTATAGTTCTTAGAAAGAGGAGCAAATTATTGCCCTTTTGAAGTTACATTAACTTAGTAAGACTAATGGGATACAATTCAGCGTATTGAAATAGGTAGTTTACTGAGTGGGCTCAAGTAGGCTTTCCCCAAAAGACTTAATGCACCTACAAAAAGTGAGCAATTTACTCCCTTTCATAAGTAGAAAAGTTCTTTTGAGAGTTAATTTCTTCACTTCTGAAAATGGAAGAAATAAAAGCCATTAGCAATAGTCTGTTGATTATAATAATATAAATTTGTGAATATATAGCAAATGAAAAACACACTCTATCCTCATTTACTAACATGCAAACATATATGTGCCTCTTTCCATGTGTGTCTGTATGTATGTGCATGTATATGTATATGTGTGTATTTATATATGTACTAGAGGCTTGGTGCATAAAAATTCATGCACTGGAGGGGAGGGGGTCCCTCAGCCCGGCATGCCCCCTCTCACAGTCTGGGAGGTGACCCGGCAATCAGGGGAAGGCGACGCCCCATCACACCTCTGCTGCTGCCACTGCTGGCAGTGCACGCCTCGGCCAGCCCTAGTTACCTGAGCCTCAGGTGGCCCTGGGTGGCTGGGCAGCTGCCATCCGAGGCTTGCCTGCACCTTGGGCTGGCCCTGGAGCACGAAGGCAGGCACACAGAGTGGCCAGGCCCGGTCTTGCCATGCGCCTGCTGCCTCAGCGGGGATGAGGGGACTGGGTGCCATCATCTTGTGGCTGTGGGTGCCGCCATTTTTGCAATGGCGTAAGGGTCAATTAGCATATTTCCTCTTTATTAGATAGGATGTGTGTGCATACACACATATATATATGTAATAGGTGATTTTTGTTATTTGCAATAGTTTTGTTCTATAAAGGGCTAAGATACCGAATCATTATACCTGGGGCGATATATATATATATGTATACATATAATATTATGCCCCGGCCCGCGGGGCAGCAACGAGGGCACGCAGGAACCACCTAAGAGAATGAGACAAACAAGGAACGCGAAGAACGGAGGCAAGACAAGGTTCCTGATCAAGCCTCGTTTTTTTATTCGAGTGTTGCGGTATATAAGCACTCAAGAGGGGAGGGGTAGGATAGGGAGTTGCCATGGGATGATTGGTTGGGGACTGGGTATCTGTCCTAGCTGATCGGTTATTCTGATATGGGGGGTTCTTCTGGCCCTTGGGCGCGCGGGCTTTCCTTGTCCTTGCTTTGTCCTTGCTCAATCAGGAAGTAGGGCTGACCAGGAAGTAAGACCAAATTCTTCTTTTATGGCTCCCGGCAATATTATATATGTATATATTCTATAATAATAAAAGCATAATATGCTAATTAGACCGGGAAGCTGGACGTTCTTCCGGACGAAGCCGGGGCTGCAAGGTCCAAAGCAAGCCACCATGGCTGTGAGGGCTGAGCCCCTTGCACGAATTTTGTGCATTGGGCCTCTAGTAAAGATTATAATTTTTAAATCCTAAAAACAACCCGTCCTGGTAGATTCTATTCTCTTTATTTTACAAAAGTGAAAACTTGGTACTGAGTGACTTTCCTGAGGATGCCCCACTAACAGGTGCTGGAGCTGGAATTCAAACCCAGTCGAACTGATCCCAGAGCCTGAGCTCCATGCTGCACGTCACTGTCTCGGGCCTCTAGTCATCTCTGCATGAGAGCTGAAACAAGGCAGAACTGTTGCCTAGTTGCACTTCAGCTGGGAGCATGCATGGCAAGGCAACTCAAATTTTTCACCAATCCATACATGTATGCAATTTCCTAGAAGAGCAACAAGAGTATTGATTTGGGGGGTTACAAAAACATTTTAGTGAGTAAGCAATTTCACAAATAAAGATTTCACAAATAATTAGGATTAATGGTATATACTTTTGACCTTTAACAAGTAGTCAGATATTTCTCCAGCAAAATGGGTTATTTGGGAACAACAAAGAATTGCAATTCAGGGCATGTGGTATAAGGGTGAACCTAAGTCCAGAGAAACAAAGGTTAGGAGTGCTCTTTTATGAACTTGGGAGTAGTTGTTGTGAAGGAAGAGTCCATTGGAGGAAACTGAGAGTTTGAAATATTGTGACTCTTCATTGGCTAAGTTATGGCAGTCTCCCATTGGAGCTGTTACTGGGCCAGGAGGAACCTTTTCTTCTTCCTACTGAGCTAGCAATGCAGTATCAGTACCTGCTGCAAGGTACTTCTCTTCCTGTTGGGGTCAGTAGTGTGCACTTAGTGACACATGCATGGGAGTTCTTTCTTCTACCCTCCCCTCTTGACTCCATTTTAAATGAGGTTTTTTGTTAATTTTCACAATACACATATGATATACTGTTTATATGTTTTTGTAAAATATCAGTTCTTACTCATGAAATTAAAACATTCTAATTAAAAACAAGTCATGGCAGGTAGTCATGTCCTAGGCCAGTATCTTTCTTGACAAAGGTCAATCTTTACCTTAACTGAGCCTGTCTATTGTCTCTTTGCATCTGCATTAACATGCCTTTGGAATGCCTTTGGAATCCAGACCCTTCAGGGCACAATCTCTCACCAGAGGAGAAACCACAGAACCCTTCATTGTTATCTTGTTTCCCCACATACCATCTCTATGTGCTGTGAATGTTAATTGTTAACTGCCCTATACCCACCAATGTAAAAGAGGTATGTGTCTGTCCATTTTACTTTTTATCCAATCCCAGAGATTTCTCCACTTTGCTTTCTCCCACCTCCCTAATCTACCACCAGGGGATTTCATGTAACCTCCTTAAGTCTTCTCCTTAGATTCTAATGTATAAAACAAGGTGCAAAACTTCCATTATCAATCTGTTGAGATTCTGGTTCCTGCAATTGTCATCAGTTTGGCTCAGACTCATAAAATTTTTTGCAGGTTTGGATGTTTATACATTGACCAAGGGCAGTTTGGTGCTGGAGATGAGACCACTGTTAATACTGAGAACACACATGAAGATTGAGGCTTAGGGGGTGTAGACTGAACATAGATGATTATTCAAAGGAAATACCAACTTAAAAAAAGGTTATGTGTATAATTCTTGCTTCATGGTGTTAAGAAACCATGGAGTTCTCAAATGGAAAAGTACATATCACATATTTTCTGAACTTGTGGCTATAAAATTGATTCACTTCTGCATCTTAATTGCATTTTACACATTCTGTGCTTAGCTGCCTATTAATTAAGGCACAAGATGAATGTGGTTTGAGAGGCTCTCAGGATCCTTGCCTGAGAGTTTTCTTTTTGAGGAGTATTTATCTGGCTCTCCACCAGCTATTATGATACCTGACTTTCTTTGGCACATTCTGATGTTATGCAGGAAATGTGTCCCTTTGACCTGGATTTACTGATACCATCCCTGCCTGACTACATGCAAAGACAGAGCGTGCCTACATTCACCACAGACAATGCAAAATAATGAGGGGAATTTGCCCTCCCCATCTATGTATAAGGAATACAAACACAGAAACTTAAAAAAGATAAATTAGAAAGTGGTCATTTGCTTTGCACAAGGAACCTCCAGCAGGTCCCTGCAAGCAATGAACTTCCTGCAATGATTTGTGACACCAACTACCCAGAATTGAGCCAAACTTCACCAATGAAGGGCACATTCCTCCTTAATACCGCCTACATTCTGGACACCCGCTGTAAGTTTGGGGTCCCAGGACCAACTTTTCTTCTGATCAGCTGGATATCAACTCCCATGAATGCCCTTGGGCTTGATAATTCACTAGAATTGATACTGCTGTAATTAGCTAGTTATTAATTATAAGAAAGGAGCAAAGGGAAGGCCAGACACTGTAGGCTTGTCATTTAGGAGCTTCACCAGGAAGCTGCACCTTTGTACTCCCCAGGGAACCACCAGCCTATTCCCTGTAAGAGACTGGGAGAAGGGATCTAACAAAGAGAAGATAGCTGCATGCCCAGTAAAGATGGGGTGACATGAGGAAGGTTCTTGCCTGTCAATCTAACCTGGGAACAAACATAATTGGCCAGAATGGATGTGGCCACTGCAAGTGAGTGAAAATTTGGGAATACATAATCCCCTAAACAAAGAAACTCTCACTTGTTGCTCCTCACTCTTGGCTCTTGGCTTGAGGGGCTCTCTGATTTGGCTCCTGCCTGAATTTCTTCCATAGCCATGTGGCCCTGTGGACCCTACAGGCAATGGACTGATGGACTGCAGCAGGAAACACAAATTAAGCTAACCTGATGCTAGACTGGACTATGCCTTAACATGGAAATGAAACTCTGGACACTGGCTCTAATTTTAGCTCTGCTGAAGCCCCAGCTACACTTTTATGACTAGACAAAGGCAAATGGGACTTTGAAAACTCAGGGATTTAATTACACACACACACACACACACACACACACACACACACACACACACACACACACACATCATTCATTCTCCCATGCAAGTTTCAGAAAATTCCTTTTCTTGGGAGATCACAAGAATTCCACTCCCACTAGCAACCGGGGGAGATGAGGCCCTTTACAAGACAGCCCATGCCCTAACATCAGCTGCAGGTTTGGGGTCCCCAGGAACACCTTCAGTTCTGATCAGCTGGCTATCAATTTATGGGTCTCCATTAATGTCCTTAGGTTTGATAATTCACTAAAATGACTAAAAAATATCAGAGAAGGGCTATACTTAAATTATAAATTTTTTATAGCAATTCAAAGCCAGAGGGAGAGTGAGTCATAGAAGGTAAGTTCTGGGAGGGTCCCAAGCAGGAAGTTTTCTGTCATCCTTGTCCTGGACAGCATTGCCTCCTACTGGCTATGAGGTGTGATAATACTCAAAGAGTATTGCCAACCAGGGATGCTCACTTGACTTTTAGTGTACATACTTTTAATTGGAATTTCATTACAATGATTGAGTCATTGGCAAGGTTATTGAAATCAATCTCCAGTCCTCCCCGCTCCCTGGAGGATAAGTGGATATCATAGGGCTTAAAGCCTCAACCCTCTAATCTCAGGTTTGGACTTTCTCAGCCCCATGCTGAGTCAACTCATTAGCACAAATGAACACTCTCTAGGGGTCCCCTTTGAATAACCTCTTTGGCATAAACTATCAGGTGTGATCTGAGCAGCCCATCATGAATAACAAAAATGCTCCTATCACTCAGGGAAATTCCAACGATTTAAAGGCTCCCTGCCAGGAATGGGAGACAAAAGCCAGTCAAAGTATTTCTTATGCCCTTGGAAGATTTATCTCTAAAATGGGAATACTTGTAATGCACCCTACATGAGGGTTTTAGAAGGACTAAATAAAATAGTATATGTTTCTGGTGTATAGTGCTCATTCAATGTGTAAATAAGTGGTAGCCATTATTATTATTTTACTGAATTTGTGGCTGCTGAGCTTCTTAAATACATCTACTGCCAACTCCATTGTAAGTTGTTTGAGGTCCGGGAAAGATTTTATTCAATTTTCTATATGTCACAGTAGCTAACTGTGTTTTGCACAAAAGGCTACCAGTTGATATTTACTGGTTTGTTCTAAAAACATAACTACTTTTAAAAAGGCTAATAAAGTCAAGATTATATCTATTTGGCCTGTTTCACTTAAAGATCAGAACACTTACATAAGAGGGATCAGAGGAGCAGCAGAAGCTGCACTGAAAACAATGAGAACAGTAGGTAACTCCACAGGTTACTGCAAACATTGCTGAGAGCTGACCCGACTTCCTGATGGAAGAAAAATATTTGTATTCATTTCTGCTCACTCTTTTGAGCTTCAAAAACATGTTCTCAACATTGAAAAGAGAAAGTGGTCTTCACCTAGGAAACTTTTGCATGAAAAATAATTTTATCCCTTCCTATTCACTTGCAAAAAGCAATTAAAAAGTTTATCATTCACAATAGTAACAAAACTATATTACCTTGAATAAACTTATCAAGATGTGCAAGACCCCTTTAGAGAAAAACATTAATATACTACTGAAAAATATTTCTGGTTGTGAATGAAAAGATACAATACTTGTAAGCACTCAATTCTCCACAAATTAACCTGTAAATTCAATGCAATCCTAATGAAACCCCCAGATTATTTTTTATATTGCTTGGTAAGATCATACTGTAAGTCATATGAAAGTGTAAATGTGATGCAGTCATCAAGGTAATTTTGGAAATGAACAAATTCTGGGACTTTTAATTTCTAATATCAAACTTTATTAAGCAATAGTAACTTAAGCAATATAGTAATGGAACAGGAATAAAGTGAATCTTTGGACTGTAATAGAAATTCCACATACATATAGAAATTTAGTATATGCTAAAGGTGACATTTCAAACCAAGTGGGTGAATTATTTAACAAATGGTGTTAGGTCAAGTGAATATCCATTTGAAAAAAATAAAATATACCTGTATTTCATGCTAGCTACAAAATAAATTCCAATTGGATTGAAGTCCTAAAGATGAGATAAATACATAAAAGTTTTGAAAGTACATGCATGACCTTGGGTAGGTAGGTCCTTCAAAGGACACAAAACAAAAAAATCATGAGAGAAGGGACTGATAAGGTTAGCTACTTCAAAGTTAAAAATTTTTACATGACAGATTATATCATAAAAATGATTTTTTAAAAGTGGTAGACTTTTATAAGATACTTCAACCTATATGATAGCTAACATTTGGTTTCTGGACTAGACAAAGAAAATTTTCTAAAAATTGGAGTGCAAACAACATAATGCAAAAATGGATCCAAAAAATGTAAGCAGGCCATTCATAGAAGGGAAAAACAAATAGGGCATTAAACACTTCAAAGACAATGCTTGATTTCATTAGAAATCAAGAAAATGAAAATTAAAGCAATGATAGCCCATTTTTTAACCCACTAGGTAGTCAAACATTTCAATGTTTGATAATATAAACTGTAGGCAGACAGTGTAGCAAATATGTATTCTGATTGCCAGCTAACAGAAATCTAAATGGCAGATATCTCATGTCCCAGTAGATCTGTTTTTTAGTATATTCCCTAAAGAAATATTTGCATTTACATTTAATATCTTCAAGATATGTAAGAGTGAAATTGAAAACACCCTAAATGTTTACCAATAGAAAAACGATCAAATAACCTAAGCATGTATTCACTATTGATGCACGATCATGCATCAATTAATATACTAATAGCGGACATTTACATGTGTAATATGAGATACATAGTATATGAGATAGAGTTACATATACCAACATGGAAAGATCTTGAAGATATACTGTTGATGACAAAGAGAAGTTGCAGAACTATACATATAGAATACTATCATCTGTGTTAAAAAAAAAAAAAAAAAAGTATGCTCATCCTAGCTGGTTTGGCTCAGTGGATAGAGCATTGGCCCACAGACTGAAGGGTTCCAGGTTTGATTTCTGTCAAGGGCATGTACCTTGGTTGCAGGCTCAATCACTAGCCCTGGTTGGGGTGAGTGTGGGAGGCAACCAATCGATATCTCACATCAATGTTTCTCTGCCTCTACCCATCCCTTCCACTCTTTAAAAATCAATGGAAAAATATCCTTGGGTGAGGATTAAGGACAACAACAAAAAGTATACTCAACAAAACAATAATATACATTTTCTACATTTAATAAATGTTTCTAAATGCATTTGTAAAACATGTGCAGGAATATACACAAAGTTTCCCTATGCAGAGAATACTAGGGTGGGGTAGTAGGCAAAAAAGATTAGCCTTATCTGTCACATTTTAATTTTTTAGGAGGTGAATGGATTAATGTATTTCACGTGACATAGCAATAATTGGAGGAAATATATTCAAGCTCCTTTTTAGCCTTTAGAGCTCCGCTCCCAACATCTTTGGCTCTGTGTGGTCTGAAGCATTTACAGACTCTGAAGTCAGCTCTACAATTCGCCTCTATTGATAACCAGATGTCAGATTGATTATAATGGGCTTCACTCTTTCCAAGTCCATTATTCAAGTCTTTTGCTCATGTTTGACATATTTCATTAGAGATTGTGTATCTAGCATTCTATTTTAGAAAGACAGAATGACAAAAAAAGTTTTAACGCCTGATTTTCTCCTCAGCCTCAGTTCGCTTGACTAATTCTCTCATGGTGTAATCAAAATGGATTTATCTTTTGAGAAATAGTCTTGAGGAAAAAGAAAATATTTTTCTATTTCAAGAGGCTCCAGCAGAAGAATCATTGCTTTGTTGTTTTCTCCTATGCTGATATTTCTACCTCAAATATTTCACAGTTGTCTTCAGAAACATTGTGTACTTTAAGAGCTTAGCACATATTTTCTCTACAAAGAAAAATTAAGAGAGCTATTGGCCAGTGTGCTTTTACTCTAGACCAAGGTAACATCTTTCTCCACTGATGCTCATGGCCATGAAATGTAGTTATGCTAATAAAATGGGGACACATCTGGCCAGAATGTGATTTCTCTAATTTTATTTTCCATCCTCTTGTTTATTTTCCTGCTTTAGTCATTTTAGAGAGCTATCTTATCTTGAATCATAAAGAAACCCCTAATTTTTATATATTAAAAAAAGACAATCTACCTACAGATTCAGAATAAAATAAGCCCACACATTTAGGCATAACACTGGGAAGGGGGTGGGAAGTGACTCAGTTATTATTTTAGTTAACACAAAATAATAAGCAGCAAGCATCATGTGAAACTGATATATGGCATGATGATGAGGAGGAGGCAAGTTTAGGCATGAATCACCCCCAAGGTCATTTATCTCCAGGGGACCGGATGCCCATCTCTGGGTTTCTGCCCCGAGGTCACCCACCAGGAAGCAGCACAAAAGCACTAAGAAGTACCCACTGACCCTCTGTGGTGGTGGGCCTATTGGCCTCCTCCCCCCCAGGACCCCAATGCTTTGAACCCTAACAATGCTATGATTATTCATCTTTTCTTAAAAATTCTTTATTGATTAAAGTATTACATATAGTATTACGTATGTCTCCTTTTTCCCCTATTGACCGCTCCCGAGCTACTCCCACCACCATCCCCAGCACATGCCCTCACCCCCCTAGTGTCTGTGTCCATTGATTATGCTTATATGCATGCATACAAGTTGATCTCTTACCCCCTCCCTCCCCGCCTTCCCTCTGAGGTTTGACAATTAGTTAGTTGCTTCTCTGTCTCTGAATCTATTTTTATTCATCAGTTTATGTTGTTCACTATATTCCACAAATGAGAGAGATCATGTGGTATTTATCTTTCTCTGACTGGCTTATTTCGCTTAGCATAATGCTCTCCAGTTCCATCCATGCTGTTGCAAATTGTAAAAGTTCCTTCTTTTTTATAGCAGCATAGCATTCCACTGTGTAGATGTACCACCGTTTTCTAATCCACTCATCTGCTGATGGGCACTTAGGCTGTTTCTAAATCGTAGCTATTATAAATTGTGCTGCTATGAACACAGATATGCATATATCTTTTCTGATTGGTGTTTCTGATTTCTTGGGATATATTCCTAGAATTGGGATCACTGGGTCAAATGGGAGTTCCACTTTTAATTTTTTGAGTAAACTCCATACTGTTCTCACAGTGGCTGCACCAGTCTGCATTCCCACCAGCAGTGCACGAGGGTTCCTTTTTCTCCGCATCCTCGCCAGCACTTGGCCTTTGTTGATTTGTTGATGATAGCCATTCTGACAGGTGTGAGATGGTACCTCGTTGTCGTTTTGATTTGCATCTCTCAGGTGATTTGTGACTTTGAGCATCTTGTCATACGTCTCTCGACCTTCTATATGTCCTCTTCCGAAAGTGTCTGTGATTATTCATCTTAATCCATTTCATACTCACAGACTTCACAGCCACCTCCACATCTGTTACCCACTAATGTTCTTATATAACCCATCAGAGATGGCTGGATGAGGAGTAAAATATGTTTTATTCCTCTCAGGGTGACCCAGTGTCAGATCTATGCACATCCAAGTGTCAAAATGGAAATGGAGGCAAGGAAGAGGGTACAGGCAAAAAAAAAAAAAAAAAAAAATAGAGGTGACAAAAACAGGAATCCTCCTTAAGTAGGACTCCGCCAACTAAATTGTCAATTCACCATCCACCAAACACATGCCTTGAGGTTCAAATCTTCTAGGTCTCTGCTCCAGCCAGAGTCAAAAATATAAATATCTATCAATAACCTGCAGCCTTGGCTAAAGCAGCATTGCCAATTGATTATAGCCACCCTCTTTCCCGTCTCAAAGCAGCCACCACACTGACTCACATATGCTAGTACAATTCCCCTGCCCAAAGGCCATGTCCCAGTACCACTGGCCCGTTCCACTGCTTAAACTGTTGTTATCCTGCCTCCTATTTAAAAATCCAAACAACCTTAAAAAGAATGACAATGAGTGGCCATTGGCCTTCAATAAATTCTGTAGCCAGGAAGGACATAGTCCCAGACAGGCAATTTGAGGGTCCTGCTCCCCCTCCTGGCAGAATCAGGGAACTACAAGCATGCCTGGGCCTGTGAAGGACCCCACATAGTCCTGTACAGGGAGAGAAGACAGCATGATGCCAGGAGACCAGGCAAGGTGAAGGACTGAGAGGAGAAATGAAGACAGGCTGGGAGGAGCATGCTGGAAAACACCACAGTTTTGGCAGATTGGCTCTGGAAACAAATGAGAGCGACCCTCCCACGAAAACAGGAGTTCCAGGAGGTTATGTCAAAGAGGAACCACAGAGCTTTGGAGTCAGAAAGCACTGGGTTCAGTCCCAACTTAGTCTCTCACTAGCTCCATAATCCTGCAGACTGTCCCCGTGTGAAAAAATAATGTCCTCTGGGAGCGCCGAGGAAGACAGAGAGTGTATATGAGGGTGGTTCCCATCCACAGTAAAATCGATACCACAGATGATTTCTGCTATGCAGAGATAAGGAGCTTTCCAGGGTGTCTGCCAGAGGCGAACTCAACACAAACGAACCTTTCCAAATTCCCAGCATCTTCTCATTTGTGTATCATTAGAATTGGTTATTTTAGGCCAGCTCATCCCAGAGCATCTTTTTAACCAGTAGCACATTGTCAGGCTTCAGACATTGTGTTATGGGAGTTTTCTTCAATCAGTACTCAGAATGTTGTTCATAGCAACACCTGTTCCTCGTAAGCTTTAAAAGGAGCATTCTGATCTTAAATATAGATGGTGGTTTAACCAAGGACTGTTCTCTGTTCCAATTTTAGAGAAAACCATCGTATTTTCATCCATTAGGTCGGGGATTGTCTCACCTTTCACCACGTTTCTGCAAATAAGGGAAAATAAAGGTCACGGGAGACAGTTACAGAGCATTATTTGTGGTAATAAAATATTAATGTGGCTAGATTCATGACTGTGGTTGCTAAAGAGTCTTGAAAATCTAGGGTAGAGAAAAGGAAAGGGGGCAAGGGAAACAGTGGAAGGACACAGACTTTATTGAGGATGGAGTGTTTACTTCCAATTTAATTGCAAACAGTAATGAGACCTTCTGGGGACCACTGGCTGGCAGGAATCCTCGCTAGGGTCATTTATCTCCAGGGGACAGGCTGCTGCTCTCTAGGCTTCTCCCTATCACCTACCAGGAAACAGCACTAAAGCACTAAGAAAGGCCCACTGACCCGCTGGCTTTTTTTTTTTTTTTTTTTCTCACTGGGTTGGATTAATGTCTTGGTCCATATTTTTCACATAAAGTGAATGTAATACTGAGGGATGCATGAATTCTTATAGCAGTATTCTCATGTACATTTATTCTGATCACACAACAATCTTAGGATGCTATAAAGCAGGACCTTATATAGAATCAATAACGAAGTTTGTGGTCTCTGTTAGCTTTATGGCCTCGCCATCTTTTTACCCTATTGTGTCTACATTTCTGAAAAACTGATTTAGCAAAATCAATTAACATTTGTATAACACATAAAGTGAATGTAATACTAAGGGATGCATGAATTCTTATAGCAGTATTCTAATGTACATTTGTTCTGATCGCACAACAATCTTAGGATGCCCATTTTACAGAAAAAACTTAGGCTTACAAAGTTCAAATGACTTGGTAAGAATATGTAAATACCTTTGTTTTATTGCAGTACATAGAGCTCTATAAGTGACTCAATTATGCACATGTGAGTAGAGTGGTCAGGCTGTCATCAAGTAGACAAAGGAGCCTAAAGAAGTCCCCATAATGCTTTGCTGCTATAAACCTTGTATAGAATTGATAATGAAGTTTGTGGTCTCTGTTAGCTTTATGGCCTCGCCATCTTTTTACCCTATTGTATCTACATTTTTGAAAAACTGATTTAGCAAAATCAATTAACATTTGTATAACACTTTAAAATCTGCAAAGCACTTCAAATATGTGAGTTCATTGGATTGACTTAGTACATTGAGTTATATGTGGATTCTATAGTGCTCAGGTCTGTGTTTGTGGGTGTTCTGTGGGATCCTACCATAACTCTTCTGGGAGAAAGAAGGGGTGCTTTTCTCTGACATTCTGATGTTCACAAGGGCTTCATTACTATAAGAAACATCATCCTATGGCTAAAATCCTACACGTGGACACTAAAAACAATGGGAAATAATTTAAAATAGTAGAAGGCAGGAAATGATGGTATCTAATGATTACATCTTTTCTTTTTAGCTTCAAGGCCTACAAGTTACAGTTAAAATAAGAGTGAAGCTTTCCCTTACCATTATCCAAAGTAAGATACTAAGATATAAAGCAGTCCTTTTAGGGTGTTTTGCTTTAGCTCTTCATTTGGGAGGCAGTATAGCACCCTGTTTAAGAGTGTACTGTAGATCCTGGCTAAGAGTCGAGCCTGCCTGGTACAAATCCAGCTTCACCACTTTACTAGGGAAATATTCTCTTGGGGAAGTGATTTAAGCACTTTGATTCCAACGCCTTCTTCTGTAACCCGGGCAGCAAGAGCAGTCTCTCTTCATCCAGTCAGTGTTGTAATTTAGAAGTTTGTTTAACTGAATGAACTTGCCTGAGGGATGGGTTTCTTTCTGTTGTTTGTTTTCCTTAGATTCAGCCAATAATTCAGGGACAATAATTTAACTCTTGCCCAAAATGCTCTAAAGAAGTTGTATACAACCTTCCTTTTAAAGCACAGTAGGCTTTCTGTCAAATATACATGAAAATTAGATTTTTAATATTTTAACTATATTGCATATTAAATCAGTTTAATTTGCAGTGTAACACAATATTCCCAAACTCAGAGGCTTAAAATATTTATTTATTTGTTCATAATTCTGTAGATCAGCCATCTGAGCTGGACTTGGCTGAGTGGTTCCTCTGCTGGTCTCACCTGGGCTCACTCATGCCATCACAGTGAGCTGGTGGATTGGCCAGGGTCTGGTGGGTCCTGGATGGCTCACTGTATGTCTGGTGATCGGCTGGGGCAAATAGAGTAACTGTTCCACGTGTCCCAGTGTCCAGCAGACCATTCTTGGCTTTTTTACATGGCAGCTTGGTTCCAAGAACCACAGGACAGGGAACAAGTCTGAAGGAACAAGCAGCTGTCAAGCCTCTGCTTATGCCAGGCTTGCTGGTGTCCCTTGGCCAAAACAAATCATATGGCCAAGTCAAGATGCAGAATAATGCTGCTATTTTTTCCCTTAGTATTGAATTATAACCTTCCTTAGGGAAAATGAAAGCCACTTTGTTGCAGATAGCATGGGACATACAAAACGATAAAGAGACTAAAATTCTTACTAGTATCTTTCGTTTTGAACTGTAGTGAGGAGTCTGGCATAGTAGGTGGGGTAAAAGCGGGGAGTGGAATCAGTTAATATGTATGTATGTTGCACCTACCAAGCTCAGGTACTGTATATAATTTAATTTGGAGAGAGAGGTTGTGTTCACATACATTGAGTGGCCAGATCATTATGATCTCTTAACGCTTAATAATCTGGCCACTCAGTATATATATATATTTTAGAGGCCCGGTGCATGAATTCGTGCATGGGTGGGGTCCAGCCAGCCTGGCCAGGGGGAGGAGACATGGGCAGTTGGGCGGCCTGCCTGCTGGTCAAAATCCTGGTCGAGGGGACAATTTGCATATTAGCCTTTTATTATATAAGATATACACTGAGTGGCCAGATTATTATGCGTTCAGAGATCATAAAAATCTGGCCACTCAGTGTAGTTTCTGTGTTCAAGGATATTATAGTCAGTTGATTCCAGACTCATGTGCAGAAGACCATGTCCAGAAGAAGGTAGTTTGTGATAAAGATTATGGGACTGGTGCAGCTAAGAGTTATTGAAGTTCTAAAAAATAAAAAAGGAGAGATCACTGCAGAGTATGTACTAGTATTTAGGGGGTAAGACAACTCCTTGGAGCGGGTGAGGCATAAACAGAGCTAAAGAAATTGGATTTGCAAATTGTTTTAAGGGGATGAATATGAAATTCAAGAGTGTTCCATAGGCATGAATTCTGCATGTATGGAAACAGTGAGACCCAAAATGGCTGGGAGAGATGATACAGAAAATTGTGTTTGTGATACATAGTAGACCAATTGCTTTCCATATCTAAATTAAACCTAGCACTGAAATGAAGGATTCCAGGGTTTCTAAAGGCCAGATTACTCTTCCTGAAATACCGTTCCCATCCCTGTTCTCCTTTGCCCATTGATAATCTTCAGTGGCTCCCATTGGTGCTTGGGACAGAGTTTGTCAGTGAGCTTCTGCGACATGCCTCAGGTCACTCTTTCAGTCTTCTGACTACTTACTCTCCATTCCATTCTTAAATTTCTCAGGAGCTGTAGCCATTAAAAGCTAAGTGTAGAATCTCTCTTTACCCAGTTTAAACATAAAAGGCCTTTTGGGTTTTAAGACCTAATGTTGGGCTTTGAATAATAACAATAGTGAGTTCTATCTAGTCTCTTAGAAGCAGAATTTGTATTGAAAGTATTGAAATTACAAATGTTCTTTAAGCAACATAATCACTGGAATCTCTACATGTAGCTTTTTTAAAATTTTAAGTATTTTGCATAAAAATTTCTTTTACTACATAGATTCCAGCAAAGGATGAATCACCATCAATCAATATTGAGTTTCCCAGTGAGTACCCAGCACTGTCCAGGAACTATTTTTTTTTTTACTTATTTTTTTATATTTTTTTAAATTTTTATTAAATCTTTATTGTTCAGATTATTACAGTTGTTCCTCTTTTTTCCCCCCATAGCTCCCCTCCACTCAGTTCCCACCCCACCCCCTGCCTTTACCCCCACCCCATTGTCCTCATCTATAGGTGTATGATTTTTGTCCAGTCCCTTCCCGGACCCCACACACCCCCACACCCCTTTCCCCCTGAGAATTTTAAGTCCACTCCTTTCTATGTCCCTGATTCTATTATATTCACCAGATTATTCTGTTCATCAGATTTTTTATTAACTTGATTTTTAGATTCAGTTGTTGATAGATACATATTTGTTGTTCATAATTTTTATCTTTACCTTTTTCTTCTTCTTCCTCTTCTTAAAGAATACCTTTCAGCATTTCATATAATACTGGTTTGGCGGTGATGAACTCCTTTAGCTTTTTCTTATCTGTGAAGCTCTTTATCTGCCCTTCAATTCTGAATGATAACTTTGCTGGGTAGCATACTCTTGGTTGTAGGTTCTTGCTATTCATCACTTTGAATATTTCTTGCCACTCCCGTGTGGCCTGCATAGTTTCTGTTGAGAAATCAGCTGACAATCATATGGGTGCTCCCTTATAGGTAACTAACTGTTTTTCTCTTGCTGCTTTTAATATTCTCTCTTTGTCTTTTGCTCTTGGCATTTTAATTATGATGTGTCTTGGTGTGGTCCTCTTTGGATTCCTCTTGTTTGGGGTTCTGTGCGCTTCCTGGACTTGTAAGTCTATTTCTTTCACCAGGTGGGGGAAGTTTTCTGTCATTATTTCTTCAAATAGGTTTTCAGTATCTTGCTCTCTCTCTTCTTCTGGCACCCCCATAATTCGGATGTTGGTACGCTTGAGGTTGTCCCAGAGTCTTCTTACACTATCTTCATATTTTTGGATTCTTTTTGCTTTTTGCTTTTCCAGCTGAGTGTTTTTTGCTTCTTTGGATTTCAAATCTTTGACTTGATTCTTGCGATCTTCTAGTCTGCTGTTGGATCTCTGTATATTATTTTTTATTTCAGTCAGTGTATGCTTAATTTCTAGTTCATCCTTTTTCATATCCTCGAGGGTCTCGCTAAATTTATCGGCCTTTTCTAGAAAATTCTTGAAAAACCTTATAACCGTGGTTTTGAACTCTATATCCAGTCATTTGCTTTCCTCCATTTCTTTCATTTGTGATCTGTTTCTTTGTCTCCACATTTTGGCTGCTTCCCTGAGTTGACAGAGTGGCTTTGTGTGCTAGGTGTCCTATAGGGCCCAGTGACTCAGCCTCCCCAGTTACCTGAGGTGGACACTCTTGGTGCACCGCTTTGTGGGCTGTGTGACAGTCTTATTGTAGTTAAGCTTTGATTGTTGTTGGTATCACTGGGAGGAATTGACCTCCAGGCCAATTGGCTGTGAGGATCAGCTGTGTCTATGCTGGGAGAACTTCTGTGCTGGAGACACCCTTATGAGGCAAGACTTGCTTCAGTGGGGCTTTGGTGCTCACTGAGTCTGCCCCCTGAGTGTGTCCCTTATGGATCTGAGGAGTTGTAATCTGGATGGTCCCACTCTGACCCCTGGGTACACTGGCTCTTGGATCTCCAAGAAGGCGCTAATTTAGCCTCTGCCTGAGGCCACCCAGCTGGAGCTAAGGAGAGATCTGCAGATTCCTATTCTTTTTGGGGTTTTGGAGGTGCCCAGATGAGGCCCAGCTGTGAAGCAATGCAAGCTGCTATGGGGCCTTGGGCCTTCTTTTGAATGTTCTGGGTCTCTCTGACTCAGCTGTAGTTTGTTAGGTAAGTTTAGATTTCAAAGGACCAGGCCATTCATATGCAAAAGCCTCTGTGCACAGCTTGGATGGGGCAGAGTCTCAGGATGGAGCAAACAGCAATGGCTTCATGGGGCGGGGACTCAGGGTAGAGAAAACAGCAATGGCTTCCCATCAGCCCTGCCCTAAGAGCCCCCTGGGTTTCAGTGTCCCTTGGTAATCGCTGCAAACACTTCTGAGAGAAAGCCGCCCTCGAGTTCTGCCCGCTGCCAGACAGTCCAGCTTCTCCCCGTATGAGTCTGGGTCCCCATAGTCTCACCCAGAACTGGAGTTCAGAGCAGTCGGGAGCTTGTGTCCCCCTCCCCATTGAAAAAGCCAGCCGCGTACTCAGTTGCCAGCCCTCTCTGCGCACGCGCCTCCATACCTCTGCACTTTACTTCTGCAGCTCCTGTGAGTCTCAGTGTGCTTTTCTCTTTCCTTCTGGTTGTAGAATTTCCACGCAGTCAGCCTTCCTGTGGTTCTGGATGATGTCTGTTTTGTCTTTTAGTTGTAGTTTTGAAATGGTTGTGCGAGACAGCAAGTTCAGGTGTTTACCTTTGCCACCATCTTGGTTTTGGGACTGTCCAGGAGCTATTTTAAATCCTATCTACCTCCTATTTGGCCAGGACTATCTGAACTTTTATTGTCTTTTTTTAATTTTAGAAGTATATCTTTCACTACCTCTGAGATATACCCCAGGAGTGAAATATAAGTTTGTGAACTTATCCAAGTTTTTAGGCTGTGAGTAGCAGGATATAGCCCTTTTATTATATAGCATAACAACAAGAAGAGGTTTTACCAGCAAATATTTTCTAAATCAATGGTAGAGCAAAAGGATTTTTTTTTTTTTTTTTTTTTTTTTTTTTTTTTTTTTTTTTGGTTCAAAGTTGTGAGATATTTCTGGATGGATAGTGTTCAATTTTTTTAAATAACAAAATTATCTTTGCTCAAGAACCAAAACAAAGTTTGATAAAGAAGTGTCTTGATTTGTCTAGGAGTGTGTTGAGCAGTAGAATTTCTTTGGTGCAAAACTTACTTAAATAATGTAATTTTTTTATGACTTCTCAAAATTCTTAAATGTGATAGGCTCTGTTCTTAAATTTAGATTCCCTTACTGTTTCTGAACAAAGCAAATAAGCACAAATCAAGAATCAGCTCCTAAGCCTAGAAAGTCCCAAGCCCTTATACATGCCTGCAGAATAAATGACTTCTCTCCTCTCTGGAATCAACTGACTACAATATCTTATGTGAACTGAACACTACCCTCTCTACACAGTATGAAGTTACATGATCCACGGAAGCAATCTGTGTGCAATCCAATTACTGCTCTTTTAACATAAAATATCACAGCCATTTCCATGCAGATTATTCTAGGCTTCCCAGGAAATTTAATTCACCGCTTCTAAAAGGAATATAGGCTTGGTAACCTAGTCCTTTGGAAAAGTTCAGCTGCATCCAGTATCACGTGTTTTGGGCCCCATATAGGAAGCTGAAAGGCCATTAGTATGGGTTTCGTTCAGCTAGGGAACTGCAGGCAAACAGTCTCTAGAGTGCAGGTTGTTTAACAGGGAGCTTAAAATAATTACACCAAAACCATTGCTCAAGAGAGTTTCATTCCATGTACCAGTTCTGAAAAAGGTCTTTCCTTATGCTTAAGTTCTGCTCTGTTTAATCATTCTTTTCTTCACTGGTTAATTTAATGATCATTTACCCGCTTTGCTGTGAACCTTTGATGTTAATGGCAAAGAAGTTCCGAGGTCTGTTTAAGCCAAACATTGAACAAATATTTTAATATAATATTTGTTCTTCCTCTCTGATATGGTTATTTTTGTTTGTTTGTTTTCTTATTTGGGTTTTTGGAGCAGAGAGAGTCCTGGAAAATGACAAAGAAAGCCTTAATAATTTTTTTTAATATTAAGTGAAGACTACACTATTCAAGACTTGGTATTACCTCCTAAGTGTATATATTTATCTCATGCTCTGGTCATGCATCTATATGGTACAGTGACTTGTCCTGTGTTTAAAAGGGTTCTTGTGTTTTTCTGGTTTGGTTTGTTTTAGCCACAAATGAGCCAAGCCATGGCCAATTATGCAAAAGGCACAAGTGAATTATAGAAAAACTAGAGACCCGCTGCACAAAATTCGTGCACGGGTAGGGTCCCTAGGCCTGGCCGGTGATCAGGGCCGATCTGTGGGGTGACCAGCGAGGTAATCGGGGGGGGGGGGGGGCTGCTGGCACCAGCCTTGTCCGGCCCAGCACCACCTGCTCGACAGACCCACCCCCTGCCACCACACCGCCCATCGCCTCCCACAGAGGGAGGCGACTGGAGGGACTATTGGGGGGCAGTGCCAGCCCACTCGCCAGCTGGCCCTGCCCCTGCCACTGCCACTGGTCATCTCCCTCTGTGGGGCAACCAGCAGGGTGATCAGGGGGCCTCTGCTGGCACCAGTCTTGGCTGGTCTGGGGCCTGCGGGCTGGGGGCAGCTCCTGTGTTGAGCATCTGTCCCCTGGTGGTCAGTACAAGTCATAGCGACCAGTTGTTCCACTGTTCAGTTGATTTGCCTATTAGTCTTTTATTATATAGGATTGTTCAGCAGAAACACAAATTTATGCATTTGACACAGTGATAAAAGTATAACTTCTATGTTTTTCATAACTGTCTGTTTTTCTTTTGTTTTTTTTATGAGCTTCTATCCCGCTGGGTGACAAGATAAAAACATACCAAAGTACAGTCTGACAAATTCAGTTCTATCCAGGACTCAACGCCGTATCTTACAGAAACTCGTGTCTTCGGGGTAAATGCTCAGAACTCCAGATTCCCTTCTTCTGCCTGGCTCTCCTTCAAGATCACAGCTGGTGTAGACGAGAGGGATTTCTGCAGCCTTCTGAGGGTGGGGAGCAGGGGACTTGAACTAGTCCTGGCACTCAGTCTTCTGCCTCCTCTATTCTCTACAGAGGTGCCCCCTTGCCCACCTGGTCTCTGAGGACAGGAAGGGGAAATAAGAACATTTAGAATGTTCCCAGGTATCTAAAGGGAAAGGGGCTCCCCTCTCCTCTCTTGTGTAGAGCATGCCTATGAAAAGCACAATGTTTATGAATCCTTTCTCTATCCCTTTGTATGTGTGAGGCTCTTTGCAAAGGCCAGGTAAGCTTTTAGCCAGCTCCACCACCCAGAAAGGTTTTGCTAAAGGTCCTGGGAGCCATGTGTTTGAAACACATACCTCAAAGACCATAGCCCCACTCTCTGCCTGTGATGGTGGGATTTAACCTATGTGTCCCGGTAACACATTGACACATACATTTACACGTAAATTTGTTATTGAGTTACGTAATACCTAAAACAAAGAGTCTAAACAAACGTGATTTTAAGGAGCTACTAAAAATTACTGAACGTGTCTGAATTTAAGGTATGAGCATTCATTTGCATAAAATAACAGTAAGTCATCATTTCACATCACCCATAGGTTCTTAGAACTGCAGCAGAACCCCATTTACCAGAGGCTAATTGATATAAACGAGTTGAGGTTCTAGGGCAGGAGGCTTTGCCAGAGCCTGGATGTGGCTGCCAGCGCCCGCCCTGTCCTGTGCCGCTGACGGCCCGGATGCCATTCTGGCCTGAAAAATTTAGTCTAGGGCGATAATCAGTTGGGGCAATGGGTTGGACTTGGGGGTGTGAGTTCTGTGAGGATGGAACGAGGTTGTTGTAAAGTAGGTGGTGAAAGGAAATCGGAACACAGAGAACTCTAAATGGAGACATCTCAGGAGAGGAGGGTCGTTTTCTGTGAGGCTTTCACTTCTCTAGGGCTTTGCCCTTGAATCTTGGGGAGATGATGTTCTGATTGACAATTTAAAATTTTCTGTCTTTTCAAACTCTGCATAATTTTCGCAAACCTTCTTATAAAGTATCACCTCTCTACAGCATGGTAAACCGGAACTAATTACCCCTCTGAGTGCTGTGGGCCCACGTGAGACGCGAGCTGGAAATAGAGGTGACTTATTGGGTACTTACCATGCGCCAGGGCTGCTCTTTCTGCATTAACTCACAACAACCCTACGAGGTAGGCTGTATTTTTAGCAGCATCAGCCCCGTTCTACAAACCGAGGTGCAGAGAAATGAACTAACACATTCAGCTCCAGAGTTTGCACTTTAATCACCGGGGTGCCCTGCCACGGAGGCGATGCCGCTCAGACCCCACCTCCACCCACCCCACCCGGGGCCAAGTCCGTGAGTTCTCCGCTGTGGTAGGCAGGCAAGGTCCAGATGAGTGCAAACAACCTTGTGCCTATGCAGCCCTTCCAGTCACTGCCTCCTTAAGCCTTGCTCCCCACCTGCCTCACGTACCTCATCCTGGTCCGGCCCTGCTGGCGGCAAGGGGAGGAAACCCCCAGGGAAGCGACACTGACAGTGACAACCATATGACTCAGGACCTGCTATCCCCGACTAAGGCTGGAACGAGCCATGTGACAAACCCCCTTTCTCCAAATATACCAAAGGAAAGGGCGATTGAGTCCACAACCTGGGCATGTGCTCTGATGGAGAGTTGAACGGTGACCTCCTGGTTCATAGGTCGATGCCCAACCTCTGAGCCACACCGTCCCAGCCAAAGACAGGAATTATTTACAGGGAAGAAAAAGCGGATACGTGGGCTACACGTAAGTAAGCTGAGATTGCTTCCTAGGAAGAAAGTCAAAGAAGGCATTGGCAGGAGAAGGCACAAGAGCTGAGACAAGGAAGCTGACTGTTATTTTCAGACTAGATGCCGGATGCACGAAGATTCCTGCAAGAATGGGCCTTCCTTCCCCTGGCTGCTGGCGCTGCCTTTGCTCAGGCCTGGAGCTGCTTTTCCGCTTCCCACAATGCCCAGAGGCCTGGAGTGGCTGGGGCGGTGAGGAACCCCTGCATCCTACCATGGCCGCTCAGCACCTGTGTATGCAAATCAATCCACCATCTTTGTTAGGTTAATTTGCATACTCACTCCTGATTGGCTGGTGGGCTTCACAAAGGTACAGTCAATTTGCATCTTTCTCTTTTATTAGTGTAGATAGGTCTGACCATCTTTACTTCATCAATGCTTAACTCACTCGAGTAGCTGCTCCGGGGAGTGGCTTTTTGGAACTGGATGGTGTGTAAATTATAAATGCCTACTACCACTCTCCAGCATGGATAGGACCTCTGCCCATGCAGACTGGGGCTAATTACCAATAATGTGATTCACAAATTACAGTAAATACTGCCCAACTCAAGAAAGTTTCAATACAAAAAAAGATTCAGAAAGAGCATTCCATTTTGTTTATAAACTCGCCCTTGTCCTCATCTTTTCTAACACCTTGGTGAGCTAGACGGTCCCCCTCATTTGAATTCAGTAATCCTACCGGACTTACAAGAGGGGTTTCCACCATAATCCGTACACAGAAAGCAGCTGGAAGCTTATTTAAAGAACAAATTTATCCCTTGAAAAGACGCGCTGGGAAGAACAAACCCAATATCACAGCCTATGAAGGACATTTGTCTTTTCAAAATGCCAAAGTCGTTTTCAGAGTGGTGATTTCACATGGTGCTTCAAACAGATTACTTTGAGAGAACAAAAACAAAAAATCGAAATACAATGATGGCACATGAAGCAGAAAAAGAAACACAGGAGAAGGTAAAACATTGCTTCTGGAACAATCAGAGGCTCACAGACAGGGCAGGGCAAAGTGGGTTTACAGTGGTGAGTTCATGAAACAGTTTATTCTTGTATTATTATTTATTAATTATTGTATTATTTTCCATATGAACAACTGTAAGCCTACTTTTGCCCCACCCTGTATTTGAATTATAGGCTAGTCAGATAATTTTTGTTTGTTTGTTCTGCAACCAACTTTATTGTAGTTAACATGTGACATACAGACCTACTTTGTTCTTTTAACAGTAGCAAGGGAATAGTTTAAAATAATAATTAGGATGATGATGACAGCTAATGTTTGTTGACTGCTCGCTACATGCCATTCAATGAGCTAAGTGCTTTACACATGTTGTTTCGTTTACTATCTACAACAACACAAGGAAGTAATTGCCACTGCCAAGCCCATGTACGGCTGAGGACAGTTGATGCTTACAGAGTACGTGAGTTGCCCAAAGGTCACAGAAAACAAGGGAGCCATCATTCAAACCCATACTGTCTAACTCCAGGGCCGCATCCTTACCACTACGCCATCCTTCTTCCCAACACACTTCTTTGCCAAGTGGCAAATTCCTTAAGAGAAAAACAGGAACAAAGACCTCTTTTATCTCTTCTTCACATTGTTCAGAATACTTATTTTTTCATAAACTTTGTACTGAATGTATAAATGAATGAAACTTCTCTATCTTGTATCTGGTCAATAACTTAACTCTTTTTTTTAATTTAATAAATTTTTATTTTTCAGATTATTACAATTGTTCCTCTTTTTTCCCCCCATAGCTCCCCTCCACCCAGTTCCCACCCCACCCACTGCCCTTACCCCCCCACCACTGTCCTCATCCATAGGTATATGATTTTTGTCCAGTCTCTTCCCGCACCCCACACACCCCTTTTCCCCCGAGAATTGTCAGTCCACTCCCTTTCTATGCCCCTGATTCTATAATATTCACCAGTTTATTCTGTTCATCAGATTTTTTTATTCACTTGATTTTTAGATTCACTTGTTGATAGATATGTATTTGTTGTTCATAATTTTTATATTTACCTTTTTCTTCTTCTTCCTCTTCTTAAAGAATACCTTTCAGCATTTCATATAATACTGGTTTGGTGGTGATGAACTCCTTTAGCTTTTTCTTATCTGTGAAGCTCTTTATCTGCCCTTCAATTCTGAATGATAGCTTTGCTGGGTAGAGTAATCTTGGTTGTAGGTTCTTGCTATTCATCACTTTGAATATTTCTTGCCACTCCCATCTGGCCTGCATAGTTTGTGTTGAGAAATCAGCTGACAGTCATATGGGTGCTCCCTTGTAAGTAATTAACTGTTTTTCTCTTGCTGCTTTTAATATTCTCTCTTTGTCTTTTGCTCTTGGCATTTTAATTATGATGTGTCTTGGTGTGGTCCTCTTTGGATTCCTCTTGTTTGGGGTTCTGTGCGCTTCCTGGACTTGTAAGTCTATTTCTTTCACCAGGTGGGGGAAGTTTTCGGTCATTATTTCTTCAAATAGGTTTTCAGTATCTTGCTCTCTCTTCTTCTGGCACCCCCATAATTCGGATGTTGGTACACTTGAGGTTGTCCCAGAGGCTCCTTACACTATCTTCAAATTTTTAGATTCTTTTTGCTTTTTGCTTTTCCGGTTGGGTGTTTTTTGCTTCTTTGTATTTCAAATCTTTGACTTGATTCTTGCAGTCCTCCAGTCTGCTGTTAGGTCTCTGTATAATATTTTTTATTTCAGTCAGTGTATGTTTAATTTTTAGTTGGTCTTTTTTTCATATCCTAGAGGGTCTCGCTAAATTCATCAGCCTTTTCTAGTAAATTCTTGAAAAACCTTATAACCGTGGTTTTGAACTCTATATCCAGTCATTTGCTTTCCTCCATTTCTTTCATTTGTGACCTCTTTGCCTCCACATTTTGGCTGCTTCCCTGAGTTGGTAGAGTAGCTTTGTGTGCTAGGTGTCCTATAGGGCCCAGTGGCTCAGCCTCCCCAGTTACCTGAGGTGGACACTCGTGGTGGACTGTGTGCACAGCCTTGTTGTAATTGAGCCTTGATTATTGTTGGAATCACTGGGAGGAATTGACCTTCAGGCCAATTGGCTGTGAGGATAAGCTGTGTCTATGATGGGAGAACTTCTGTGTTGGAGACACCCTTATGAGACAAGACTTGCAAAACTGCAAAAGCCTCTGTGCTCAGCTGGGATGGGGCGGAGTCTCAGGGCGGAGCAGACAGCCTTGGCTTCCCATCAGCCCTGCCCTATGGGGCCTCTGGGTCCCAGTGTCCCTCGGTAATCGCTGCAAGCACCTCTGAGAGAAAGCCGCCCTTGAGTTTCGCCCACTGCCAGACAGTCCAGTTTCTCCCAGAATGAGTCTAGGTTTCCAGAGTCTCACCTGGAACTGAAGTTCAGTGCAGTCAGGAGCTTCCGCTTGAGAAAGCCAGCTGCGCACTCAGCAGTCAGTCTCTCCCCGCGTGTGCCTCCAGACCTCTGCCTTTCGCAGATCCCCTGAGTCTCAGTGTGCTTTTCTCTTTTCCTGACAGTCCAGATCCCCCCCCCCCCCCCCCCGCCAAATGAGTCTGGGTTCCCAGAGTCTCACCCGGAACTGGAGTTCAGCGCAGTCGGGAGCTTCCGTCTCCCTCCCACTTGAGAAAGCCAGCCACACACTCAGCCGCCAGTCCTCTCTGCGCACGCATCTCCGTACCTCAGCCTTTTGCAGCTCCTCTGAGTCTCCATGTGCTTTTCTCTTTCCTTCTAGTTGTAGAATTTCCACTCAGCCAGCTTTCCTGTGGTTCTGGATGATGTCCGTTTTGTCTTTTAGTTGTAGTTTTGAAATTGTTGTGCGAGGCAGCTGTTTAGGTGTTTACCTATGCCACCATCTTGGTTTCTCCTAGTCAGATAATTTTTAAAGTTCTCAAGCTGACCACAAGCCTCCGTGGTACTTTTAGGAATTAAAAATTACAAATGTTTTTATTGTGCTGTTGGTTAGGGAAGTGGAGAAACTTGAAAGTAAATACCCAAATGGCCAGCAGTAGTCTAGGGAGGCAGCTAGGGATTCCGAAACTGGCTCAATTGCTCACTGGCTGTGTGACCTTGGCTGAATTAGTTAACTTCCTTTGACCTCAATTTCCTCATCTCTAAAATGGGGATGAGAATATCAATCTCATAGGCTGTTAATGGATTAACCAAGGTAATACCTGCAAAGCACTTGGAATCATGTCTGAATATGGTAAGTGCTCAGTAAATGTTAGCTCTTAGAACTATTGTTATTTTATTTTTATTAAAAATAAAAGTAAACGTTTTAAACATTCTTAGCTTTAAAAACTGAGAAATCTAGTAACTATGAATACTGCATGACTAGCTTCATTGCTACAGAAGCACCTTGGGGCACTTGGTAACCATCCATGAGGTACATACTCTATCCTTACATTAAACCCAACCCCCCAGACTCTCCAGGGTCTTGGATCTTCTGCCTTTAACTCCCTGTGTGTTGTGTGCTCACCAGTGCACATAATTTGTCTAAATTTTTCCTACCTCCATTTATGAGTAATTTATTTATACAGGCTGCCTTGCTATGTTGCACATTATGAGAGGGTTTTCATAGATATTCAATTAACTTTCTGGATCTGTTTTTGTGGCAGGAAGCTGTTACCTAATCTTACCAATGTCCTCAATATCTCAAATTATTCACTGCAGCATTGACTGGAGCGAAAGACTGGAAATAACCTGAATGTCATGTTTAATAAATTATGGCACATATGATGGGATACTATGCAGCTGTAAAAACTCTCTTGGCAATGCACTGTCACCAAGATGTGGTGTGTGTGTGTTTTTAATCTTTTATTATTTTTAAAAATATGTTTTTATTGATTTTTGAGAGAGAGAAGGGAGGATAGAGAGATAGAAACATCAATGAGAGAGAAACATTGATTGGCCCTAACAGGGAACAGAACATGCAACCTCTTGGTTTATGGTCAACGCTAAATCACTGAGCCACACCAGCTGGGAACCAAGATGTGGTTTTAAGTGCAAAGAGCAAGATGCATGACAATGTGTACACATGGCCATCTGTGAGGGAAGAAAGGCAATATAAATGGGGCTACTGGGGGACAGGGTTTAGAGGGGGCACTTTTCACCTCAGACCCTTTTGACCTTTGAATTTTGTACCATGTGACTGTATTACCTATTTAAAAAGCAAACAATCTATACTAATAAAAGGGTAATATGCAAATTGGTCAGGATGCCCTCACAGTAATGACTGAAAAGCAGGCTGCGTGGGGTGACAAGGCTGGCAGGGAGGTTAGTAAGAGATGACCAAACAACTGAACAGCAGGCTGCATGGGGTGACCAGGCCAGCGGGGGGCGGGGGGGGGGGACAGTGAGGGGCAACCAGGCCGGCGGGGGGGGGGGGGGCAGTTGGGGGCGACCAGGCTGGCAGGGGGATTAGTGAGGGACAACCAAATGACTGAACAGCAGGCTGCATGGGGTGACCAGGCCAGTGGGGGTGGGGCAGTGAGGGGCAACCAGGCCAGCAGGGAGGGCAGTTGAGGGCAACCAGGCCAGCAAAAGGGGGGCAGTTGGGGGTGACCAGGCTGGCTGGGGGGGAAGTTGGAGGCAACCAGGCTGGCAGTGGGGGGCAGTTGGTGGTGACCAGGCTGGCTGGGGGGGGCAGTTAGGGGCAATCAGGCAGGCAGGCAGGTGAGCAGTTAGGAGCTAGTGGTCCCAGATTGTGAGAGGGATGTCCGACTGCCGGTTTAGGCCCAATCCCTGGGATCGTGCCTAAACCGGCAGTTGGACATCCCCCGAGTGGTTCCAGATTGGAGAGGGTGCAGGCTAGGCTGAGGGGACCCCTCCCATGCACAAATTTCATGCACCAGTATTAAAATAAATATTAAAACATTATTTTGACATTTAAAAATAAAACAGAGTGTTCCTAGAGAAGGGATTATATCCCAGGTAAGGACAAATGGGCTCAGATACATGATTCAGAATTTTGTCCCTAACCAAGATGCTGAGATAAACATCTTTAATTGAAGAAGTTAGGTAAAGATGATTCATAACAAATACACAACTAACTGCCTTAGCAGCAAGCTGGCCATAGGAAGGAGTGAGAGAGGGCTCACCTTCAGAGGCCTTTCTCTCATTTTCTCTGTTTTCAGCTTAAAGTAGAATGGTCAGGGGTGTGACTGATACAGACCCGGGCTCTCCAAGGGTGCTTGGGGATTCTCTGGATCTGCAGGGATTGGAAGGTATGTGGGGAAGAGCCCAGCCTCTCCGAGTTGAATAAAGATTTTCCTCTGCTGAACTTCTCGGAACCTTTAATTTGGGAATGGCAACTCTGAACCTCCCAAAAGAGGGTGCACTATGTAACATTTCCCAAACACTTGACCACCAAAAAGCAGAGAGCCTCATTTGACTAGAGCTCCTCAGAGTTCGCTGCGGAACCCTGGTCCACTTGGAGTCATAATGATGAAGGCAGATACAGAAATGCCTGATCTTACATAGACGAACCACCTCATAATACCTAAGATAACCACTTCCTTCCTGTGGGCCACAAGCTTACCATCTGGAAAATGGAAAATGGGGTGAGAAATTCACAACTAAATCTATCTTCCTCATTCTTTGAAAGACTATAGTATTTAATTTATATAAGATGTGATATTTTTCTTTTTCTGCCTTATGCTACAATTACCTGTAGCCTTGACCTATTCGACGCCACTGTGCTGTATACTCCTTGAGGACAGAGATTTTGCCCTTGTTTGCAAAGCGCTCAGAAGTGTTTAGTAGATGAAATAGTCCAATTATGCAACACAGAAAATAAGTATAAAAGGATTTGGGGAGGACAAGGACACTGGAGTCTGGTGGTGTTTCTGGCAGCAAAACATGAAAATGGGATGAGCAGAGAGAAGTGATGGGGTGTGTGGGGACCAGGTCAGAGGGAGGCACGCACACCTGAGTGTATGAAGGAAGCACTGAGCTTAACATCGATAGTGACTGCAATACCACTTTGGAGTAGTCTGTTATTTTTATTTGTTATTTTTTTAATATATTTTTATTGATTTCAAAGAGGAAGGGAGAGAAAGAGATAGATAGAAACAACAATGATGAGAGAGAATCATTGATCAGCTGCCTCCTGCACTCCCCCTACTGGGGATCTAGCCCACAACCCGGGCATGTGCCCTGACCAGGAATCGAACAGTGACCTCCTGGTTCATAGGTCGATGCTCAAACCCTGAGCCATGCGGCTGGGCAGAATTTTTCTTTAATGATCCTCAAAGTGAATGGAATCTCCTGCGCTGTAACTGAGGAGATTCTTAATCTCGCTCACTGATAGCCCAGGGATTTCAATCAGTAAACACCAACCCACGGCAAAAAGATGACAGTGAGGTTTACCTCTGCTGTGACGCCTTCGTCCCAATCAGGCTCTGAGCTACAACGCTGAATTTCCTACTCACTGTGCTGGCTGTCTCAGCCCCACCTGCGGAGCCACTCCTGGACATGTCTTCCTGGCACTGTCACCACCAGCTTTTCCCTCTTTTCCTGCCTCAGGTCCTCCTTAATAAGTTAGCTGCAGCTGTAAGTTAATGGGCTTGACCTGCTAAGACACTTATTTACATTAACACAACAGCAATAGCTCAACCCAACAATTTTCAACATTTTTCGTCTCATGGCACACATAAACTAATTACTAAAATTCTGTAGCACACAAAAATATATATTTTTTGCAAATATGACAAATAGGTGTAATTTTGATTGATTAAAAAAATGATAATAATAGTTATCTACCCTTTTTCGTTCCAAAGAGACTTTTTCAAAAATCAAATGCCTATACTTGTATATGAGAATTTCTGGTACCAATAATTAACCAATCAGATGCGACCTTATTATGCAAAGTGACCAATAAGATGCAACTCTAGCCCAGCCAGTGTCGCTCAGTGGTTGAGCATCGATCTATGAAGCAAGAGGTCATGGTTAGATTCCCGGTCAGGACACATGCCTGGGTTGTGGGGTCAATCCCCAGTGGGGGGGGCGTGCAGGAGGCAGCTGATCAATGATTCTCTCTCATCATTGATGTTTCTATCTCTCTCTTCCTCTCTGAAGTCAATATATAAATATATATATACATATATATATATGTATATATATATATATATATATATATATATATATATATATATATATATTTTTTTTTTTTTTTAAAGATGCAACTCTATTATGTGACCTATATATTTATGGTTCAAGACAGGGCTTTCACACCGGATAGCTATTGTTGTGTTGGCTGTTATCATTTTTTTATTTGACAATCTAAGGAAAAAGAGGTCAGTGCCCCTGATTAAATAGTCAGGCATTGCATGTTTGAAAATTCTTACAGCACACCAGCTGAAATCACTGGCTTAACCCAAAAGAATAATTTTAATGGTAATAATAATAACCACCATTTAATAAGTAGTTAAGAGTCCTGGCGGTGTGGCTCAGCTGGTTGTAGCATTGTCTCCTACACCGAAAGGTCACAGGTTTGGTTCTCAGTCAGGGCACATACTTAGGTTGCAGATTCCATCCCAGTGTTTCTCTTCAATCCCCCCACCTCACCCCACACCCATCTTCCGTCTTCTCTCTCTAAAAATCAATGTTTTAAAAGCATGAAAAAAATTTCTTTAAGTAGTTAACATATGTTAAGTACTTTGAAGACATTATCTAAATCACATTAAGCCCTGGAGATAGGTTATAATGATCTCAGGAAACTATTTGTCCAAGGTCACATAGCTGACGGCACTGACAGCATCCGTGCTCCCAACCATGCCACCTTTCTGCAGGAGGTGAGAGAGGGGAGGCTTGGGGTCTTGTAGCATCCTGCAACCCAAAAGGACAAAACACTTGGAATTAGCAGGCCTGTAATCTAATCTTCACCTCTATCGTATTTCTTTCAAAATCTTGGCTAAATTACAACTTTTCTGGCATTGGTTTCCTCAGCTGAACATTAGGATAGTGACAACTGTTTACCTTAAAGAATTGGAGATGCTCCAGTGAGGTAACAGCTAGAAGCAATTAGTTAGCGCTCAAATTCTGCACAGATGTTAAGACATTTTTCTTCAGGTAGCAAAGCACTCTGCTTGTTGGACAAGGGCTGATCAACACTAATTTACCCAGTTTATGAGTCCGAGATGCTGATTTCAGTGGAAAAGCACTTATGATCTGATTTCCAATTGCCTATGCTTTGATGCCCTTTTTACATTCATAAATAAACTGATATATAATAACACATTTCTCCTACTAGTGATAACTCTGTTTATAGTATATTTTCCCTGAATTATGGCCATATTACAAATAAACCAAAGATATCAAACTAAAGTATTTTTTATGTCTTTTTCCTCTACTCAAATGGACCACAAAACTGATGTTTTTACCTTGAGATAAATTCAGAAACTGAAGAGAAATGGGAAAATAAGAATAGGTCAATAAATACAAATTAATTGGGGTTTCTATTACAATTAAATAAAGTTCCCCCAAAAGAAAGCATTGAATTCTCATTGGCCTCTCACTGTAACTGTGTAAGTAAGGTTGTGCAGGACAAACTTCTTGGGGACAGACCTGAAGGTCTCAGAAGGCAATTCAGGTCAATTCTTTGGACTGTCACTTCAATTAATGCGACCTCCTTTGGCCGCAAAGAATTAACTAGAATATGTCCTTGATCCACAGGCAGACAAACAGTAAGTTGGACAGTGGCCTATGGTGCATTAGGGAGGCTGTTGACTCCCTGAATCAATTAGATATTCTCTCTTCAAAAGTTTGAAAATGGCTCCACAATGAGAGAGCTCGTTGTTGGTACTGGAAGTAAAAAGAGAATCACAGATGAATAATGTGAATAATAAAAAATGATGAAACAGTTTTGTGTCCAGAGAGGTCTCTGAGTGACCAGGCTGAGCAAATTGCCCCCACAAATCTGTGTTGGGCATGTGTTGTGAGTGAGAAATAAACTTGTGGTGTTCCACCACTGAGATTTTAAAGTCGATTTTACTACGGCATAACTTGCCCTAAGACAATTTCATTATATCCTTTTATTCTCAAACTAGAGGCCTGATACATGAAATTCCTGCAAGGGCCTTGGCCCCAGCCCCTGCCCGCCATGGCCACGGCCACAGGCCTCTGCCACCTCTGCCTCAGCCCCCTCCTGCTGCAGCTTTGTCCAGAAGGAAGGACATCCAGAAATACGTCCAGTCTAATTAGCATATTATCCTTTTATTATTCTAGACTAGTGGCCCGGTGTATGAAAATTCATGCACTGGGGGGAGTCCCTCAGCCCGGCCTGCCCCCTCTCACAGTCCAGGAACCCTCAGGGGATGTCCTACTGACGGCTTAGGCCCGCTTCCCACGGAGTCTGCAATCTGACCTTCCTCTGTGGGAGGCAAATGGGCTGATCAGGGGAAGGCACTGCCCCCATCACTTCGTTGCTGCTGCCACTGCCGGCACAGTGGCTGCGAGGCCTGAGCCCCGGGCCTTGCAGCTGCCGAGGCTCACAGCTGCCTGAGCCCCAGGCCTTGCAGGTGCTGTGGCTTTGTCCAGATGGATGTCCGGAAGACATCTGCCCTAATTAGCATAGATGAGGAATGGAAAAAAGTTTTGTCCTCGTTTTGTTGTTTTATCCTTTTTCTACATTTGCACTCAAGTGCTATCATCCTTTCATGCATCTGTGAGGACCACTTTTAAAGGGATGCCTCATAAAGGAAACCCTGTTTCCAGGTGCCCATTGCTTCACTCAATTTTCTAGCCATTACCTTAAACTCCACGCAATTCAGTTCCATGAATATTTGCTGAGTATTCACTAAGCATCTGGCTTTGTGCTGGATGCTTAAGATGTTGCGGTTATCAAGACACAGATATCCCCCAGTCCTCATGGCACTTACAGCCCATCAATAGATCACTTTAAACTCAGTGGTTCCAAAGAAAACTCATCATACCAACCACACAAATGCATTTACCTAGAGGCCAGATTGCTACCATGGACAGTTCTTTTTCTTTTTTAATGTGTTTTTATTTATTTTATTTTTAATATCTTTTTATTGTTGATAGTATTACAGCTATCTCCCATTTTCTTCCCCTCGCCTCCCCCTCCCCCCAGCTCCAAACCACCTCCCTAGGTCTTCACTACACTATTGCCTGTGTCCATGAGCTGTGCATATAAGTATATAAGTTCTTTGTTTTATTTCTTCTTGTCCTCCCAACCCCACATCGAGGTATGTCAGTCTGTTCCATGCCTCGCTGCTTCAGGTCTTATTTTGTTGGTCAATTCCTTTTGTTCATTAGATTCTACAAATAAGTGAGATCATGTGATATTTATCTTTCTCAGTTTGGCTTATTTCACTTAGCATGGACAGTTCTTTTTTTAAGAAAATATGTTTTTATTGATTTTAGAGAGAGAGGAAGGGAGAGGGGAAGGGAGAGGAAGAGAAAAATAGAAACATCGATCCATCAACATCAACATTAATTGGCTGACTCCTGCATGCCCCCTGCTGTGGATCAAGTCCACAACTCAGGCATGTGCCCTGACCAGGAATCGAACTGTGACCTCCTGGTTCATAGGTTGATGCTCAACCTCTGAGCCACACCTGGCCGGGCCTATGGACAGTTCTTTTTCCTTATCTTAGTTTAGCGAGTGTGGGAGGTAGGGCTGGCTCTCCTCTCATCTTCGTTCCTTAAACCCAAATAGACACTAAGTCCCCTTGATTCCTCTGAGTGCCCCTTCACTCTTCTTCCCACAGACACACCTGAATCCCTCTTCCTTGCACCACTACTAGCTGGCTTCTCTGCCTCTCACATCTACCTGGCCCAGATAAGATACATTTGGACCAAGATTTCTAAAACAGCTCCACCATAATATCACCAAGAGCATAAAATGAGACTTGCCTAACATTTCAAACCTCATTAAATCCAAATTCCTCATTGTCATTTTCATCATCTACCCCAGACATATTTTCCACTTCTATAAAAAAAAACCAATAGTAATATTAGCTGTTTATTGAGCACTTATGTGTATGTGGCACTATGTTAAGCTCTTTTGTTCACTCATTTATTAAATCCTTACTAAAACTCCATGAATTAGAAGAATTACTATCCTCGTTTTACAGGCAAGGAAATTACAGCTTGGAGCAGTGAAGCAAGCCCAGGGTCAAATAGTAGGTGGTTTTAAACATGGGTCCTGCCCTGGCTGGTGTGGCTCAGTTGGTTGAGCATCATCATGGGCACCGAGGGGTCACTGGTCAGGGCACATGCCTGGGTTGCAAATCAATCTCTCTCTCTCCCTCCCTCCCTCCTCTTTCCTCTCTCTGAAATAAATAAAAATATATTTTTAAAAGAATAAACTTGAGTCCAAAACTATGTTTCCTTCTGTAACATGGGATCAAGGATCATTCTTCCTACTTGCTTGTAAACCCATGGTTTTGAGCACAGTTCTGGATAAACATAATTAGGTTTATAATAGCAATTGATCAATTAACATACTCTCTCTAATCTATTCTAGTAAAGGGATAAGGTATTATTAGAAAGATGTCTGAGAACACCTCTGCAGGGATACTGTTTCAAATCAATATATGTTGATTTATTTTTCCTGAAAGGAGAAAGTTCAATGAGAGATCAAAAGGAGGGACAGGTCTGAGCCAGTAGCCTAGAAATTTTGGGGGTTTGTTGTTGTTGTTGTTAATGACAACATTGTAATAAATGAGCCAAATAGTTAGTTTGTCCTCCCAACTTTTATTTGTAATATTAAGAGGTTTTGCACCAAAGGCTATCTTGGAGAGTTCCAATAAGGGTTGCTGAGGAGGGTTGGAGAAAAGGATCGACTGACAGGGGTTGGAGCAGCAGCCAAGTTAAATGGGTCCCGCCAGTGCGTGCGAGCAAAACCGAGGAACGATGAAACCCTGAGGCATGATTCTGAATGGTTATCCACAATCTGACAGCTGCCTTCACCCTGACCCACCACTGCACAATTAAATGTCTTTCTAACAATTCCAGTTAAGGACTTGCCATGTGGGGGAACAAGTGATTGCCTTCCCAACAGAAAAGCTATTATGAGTTCCACTGAGAAAAAAGGGGGTAACAGACAACAGAAAAGAAGGTCTGACCCGTTGCAGTGTAGAGTGAGACTGAAATGAGGTTATGTGGTCAGGAAGCATTACCATGTCGAGCACACGAGAACTGCCAGTTTTCATGAACTGGACAAATGAAACATAAAAATGCCAACTAACAGTGATCCCTGTTTGATAGGTACTGAACAGAATAGTAAGAGCAGCGAAAAGGAAGTAGTTAGACCCAGAGACAGAACACAGAGCCTGGATATGCCAGATGCTTGCTGGATGGCCTTATGCCCGTCACTCAAAGGCATCATTCTCCACTCATGGAAAACAGGAAGACTGGGCAGCCTCCACTCCCCTCTCCAACTCAAAAAACTATATTATCTTAAGATATTTTAAAATGTGCTGTTAAAAAAAAAATCAAGGGGACTAGGATTAAAAATTAAACTAGGTATAGGATATTTTGATTCCTCCCCTCCCTCTCATTTCCTAAGTTATTTCGTGCCAGTCGAGGAAGGATATTGAAACCTTTCAGCAAATTATGGGAAAGGCTGCAGTAAAACATTTTCTTCAGGAAATGCATTGTAAAGGAAAAAACTAGAAGGAAGAAGAATGGGAAGGTGTAGATTGAAAAAGACGTGAGAGACATATCAATCAATTGCAAATTGTGGGCCTTGTTTTGATCATGAGTCAAACAAACTGTAAAAAATATTGAGAAAATCAGGGAAACTTGTATATTGCCTGTATAATGGATGATATTTGGTAGTTTTTATTAGTCATTTTACTTATTATAATTATAATTTTAAAAAAGATTTTTAAATTGATTTTTAGAGAGAGAGGAAAGGCGAGGGAGAGAGAGAAAAAATCAATGTGAGAGGAAAACATTGATTGGCTGCCTCCTGCATGCCCCCTACTGAGATTGACCCTGGATCTTGGTATATACCCTGACCACAACCTTTTGGTGCATAGGATGACACCCAGCACACTGAGCCACACCAGCCAGGGCAATAATTGTAATTTTTAACAAGAGTTAGTTATTTTCAAAGATAGTGAAATATTTACTGACCACATGATATAATGTCTGGAATTTGCTTCAAAATAACTCACAGCCAAAACCGGTTTGGCTCAGTGGATAGAGCGTCAGCCTGCGGACTGAAGGGTCCCAGGTTCGATTCCGGTCAAGGGCATGTAACTTGGTTGCGGGCACATCCCCAGTAGGAGGTGTGCAAGAGGCAGCTGATCGATGTTTCTCTCTCATCGATGTTTCTAGCTCTCTATCCCTCTTCCTTCCTCTCTGTAAAAAATCAATAAAATATATTTTAAAAAAATTTTTTAAAAAAACAAACAAAACAAAAAAAACACACAAAATAACTCACAGAGGAGAGGGGAACGTGGGGAGTAGAGATGAAATAAGAGGAGCCATGAGTTGACAATTGTTAACGTTGGTATGTGGGTGGGTATGGGGGAAGATGTTGATGTATTTAGTATTTGCTTAACATTTTCTCTGACTTAAATAATACATTGTTACTTTTACTAAAATATGAGGCATTATTATGCTATTACCAACTTGTTTTTTATTTTGTAGATATGGTGGGATATGAGAGAGAGTTGGAGGTAGAATCCACAGGGTGTGCTAAAGGGTTGGATATGGAGCTAGGGAGAGAAAAGTGTCCAGGGTGAATCGCAGGCCTCTGACTTTCAGAACTGTTGGATGGTGGTGTCACTTACTGATGGAAAGAGAAAACACCAGACAAGAGAGAAAGAGAGAGAAAGAGAGAGAGAGAGAGAGAGAGAGAGAGAACACCAGGAGAGGTTTGCAGGAAGATCCTGACTCAGGTTTTAGATGTGATAAACTTTAAAGGCCTTTGAGGTGTCAAGTAGGTTCAATAAAAGTCTGCTTAATGAATGAACAGATTAGCTCAGGCAATGCTGAAGAGAGGTGAAATTCAATAGCGGTGCTTCAACTTTTTTGGGTCATGGATTCTCCTGTGAATATACTGAAAGCTGTAAGCCTTTATTCTCACACTAGAGGCCTGGTGCACGTATTTGTGCACCAGTGAGATCACTTGGCCTGGCCTACGGGGATGGGCCAAAACTGGCTCTTCGACATCCCCTGAGGGGTCCTTAATTGCGAGACAGCACAGGCCAGGCTGAGGGATCCCATCGGTGCACTAATCCATGCACTGGGCCTCTAGTATGCATATAAGATCTTAGATTAATCTCTTCCCGCCTTCCCCCCTCCCTCCTTCCCTCTGAGATTGATCAGTCTGTTCCATGTCTCCATGCCTGTGGTTTCCACTCCTGAGTTGAGCATCTGCCCCCTAGTGGTCAGTGCACATCATAGCTACAGGTCAGCCTGTTGAACAGTCAGTTGGTTGGCTGGTCAGCCGGTCAGCTGGTCACTTAGGCTTTTATATATATAGATTAGCACCAAGTTTAACACAACTTGAGAGCCCTTTGCAGAACCCCTAAGGACACTCGGACCCCAGATAAAGAACTTCTGTTGTCTTTCATGACAGCAATTATAGCTCCTTTGTCTGGAACTTGACAGCTCTCTCTATAGAAGGCAAATGGCAGACAATTGAAAGCTTTTCATGTTCTGTCTTGCTTCCTCCTGCTCTAACACAACATAAATCTCAAAAGTGAAGGGAAAGTTACAGTCTTCCTCTTGCTCCTTTAAGGCTCACCAAAGCTGAGACACCAGCATTCAGCACCCAGGACAGCGAGAAACAGTAGACACGGACTAGGGCTTAGGACCAGAACTGCTTTAGAGGCACAAAGCAAGAAAAGGCTCTTGTCTTATTCATACCAACCCCACCCTGCAGAGGTAACCACCCTTAACAACTGAGAGTGAGTCTTTTAATTTGTTTGAATCTCATAAACTCATAGTACAGGAAATGAGGCATAAAATTGACTTTATGCAGTGATTTTCCCCCTTTTAGGCCCATTTTTCATTTTGTTCCTCTCTTTTTCAGTATGTGCTTCCTGTTTTACAATAAGACTGTTTGTCTATCTGACTATCTTCTCCAGATACAATTTCCTGTTGGACTGAAATCATATCTTACTATCTCCACTGCTTAGTATTGTCCCTGGTATAAACTAGACACTAAAAACTATCTTTTGAATGAATAATTAAATAAGTGAAACATTAAGTATTAAAGTCCTACATCTTGAAAATACAATTGCTGTTGAGAAGAAGATTTAAGCATGTCAACTGTAAATTTGGCTTCCACAGCAAACATTGACTCAGGTATTATTTTTCAGTTTTGCATATTAGATACACTAATTTTATGCTGTTATTATTCAGTCATATAGAGCTGTTAACTCTAACATCACCTGCCTCTGATTCATAATTCTTAAGGAGCTTACTAAAATAAGCATAAGAAAAATATAGGCTCTTTTCTTATAGTCCTGTCATGAGATTTGAGAGATTTCAAATGTCCTTGCGAGATTTTATCTCAGGAAACAGAGGCAACTCCATTTTAAATGGCCTTATGTTTTTACTGATTTCCTTTCCTAGCCAAGAGGTGTCATCTGGCAGGCAACAGAACATCCCTCTCCCTCCTTGCCTAATTAAAATGTGTCACTTACTCTCCTAAGGAGAAGAAAGTAACACCTGGCAAGGGATTGCCAGATTTAAGCACATACACACACACACACACACACACAAAAAAAAAAATAGAAATGGTATAAGACTAAGTCACAGCAGCCCTCACTTGTGTGATAATTGATATCCACACTGCACTCAAAGCTCAAAGATGCTGAAGGTCTTTTAGGTTAAACACAAGAGCCTTTATGACTCCCATCATTTTTTTTCCATTTAACAATAATTTGATTCTAGCCACAGAAGCACATTAAAGTCTTACTTTCAGAAAAATCTCTTCCTGTCATCTTTCTCTCCTTGAGGTGCTCATCATGGGCTGCCATGTTGATAAGCAATTCTAGAATGGAAGATGGCCACCTGTCAGAATGGAAGCTTCCAGATTTTATAGCCTAACCAAGCATGGTAAGTTAGAAATAGGCATTTGGTCAAACCTGTATTTAAAGTAAGTGCATTTCGCCAGTAAATGCATGAGAAAATATTCAATATCATTTTAACCAGAGAAAGACAAATTAAAACTAAATTGAAATGATATAGGGGCCTATTAAAATGGCAGAAAAAGTTAAGTATTGTATGTAGTGTTGCCCAAGAATTTGGGGCATGTCAATTGATTGGTTTTTGTGCCAGTTTATCAATATTTAGATAAAAAGCTTTTTTTAAAACCATATGCCTTCTGACCCAGTAATTACATTTATAGGAATTTATCCTGAGAAAATGACTAAAAATGTGGATAAGAGATTTAACTGTAAGAGTGTTCATTGCAGCACTGTAGCAAAAAGATGAATTCCACCTACATATCCAATAATAGAGAATGTATTGAGTACAGTATGACACAATGAATTACCATGTAGCCATTTGGAAAACATTATCAAAGTAACTTTAATGACTTTGGGAGATGAGTATGCTATATTTTGAATGCCAAAACCAGTTCACACAAAAAAAAATCTATAGGAAATTAAGTATGGTACTATTATATACATAAAAATATATACTACAAAATAGATACAGGGATAATATATCTTATAGGTGGAATTATGGCTGCTTTTAATCTACTTTTGGCTCATCTGATCAATTTTTTCTCTGCAATGAACATGAATCCCATGTGTAAATAAGAGTTACCCAAAATTAAATGCATTCGGATGCAGCGCACATGCCCTGGAAATCCCACCAAGCCAAAGAGCTTCATAGCCTTTGAAATCTGATCATGATGGGTACATCCCACAAATCCCCTTTGTTAGGGATGGCGGCATGAGCTGGGACAGTTACAGAAAGCAAGGAAGTGAGTTCTGCCCTGTTATCGAGGCAAAGCCCCAGGAATAAGCAGAGGCTGTCAGAGTGGTATTAGAAGTGAGCTCCTCTGTGCTCTCTGAAGTCAATCTTTTTGGTTAAGTCCTGGAAAGCCACTCTTTAAAAGCACAATAAATGTTTACGCTTTTACATTTGAAAACTCTACAAAATTGTGTGGGAAATAATCATAACTTATGCTGTCAGACTGGAAATGAACTGCAAAGACTCACACCTTTGGCAAACTACAATGCTGCTCAATCTTTTAGGAAACAGTTTAGCAAATGCCTACATAGAAAGAGGTCTAGACCTGGAGAGCATTATGTTAAGTGAAATATGCCAGGCAATGAAAGAAAAATACCACATGATCTCACTCATTTATGGAAAATAAAGAACATTATAACCTGATGAATAAAAGGATAGATACAGAGGCAGTAAAGCACCAAACAGGCTGTCAAATTACAGTGGGAAGGCTGGGGAGTTTTGGGGAGGGAGGGAAATAGATCAATCAAAGGACTTGTATGCATGCATATAAGCACACCAATGGACACAAGACACTGGAGGGGTGGGATAAGGGCATGCAACAGGGGGTAGGGGAGGCTGGGGGAAGGTCAATGGGGGGGGGAAGGAGATATATGTACTAATATATGTAATATTTAAACAATAAAAAATATTTAAAAAATTAAAAGAAAGAGGTCTGGGTAGTCCAGTGGAAAGCCCAGGGGTGTTGAAGTCTGACAGACCTCAGTTTACATCCCAATGCAGCCTCTTACTAGAATTGTGACCTTGAGCAAGTTACTTAACTTCTCGGAGCATCAGTTCTCTTGTCTTCAAAATAGGAATATACTAGTGCTATCTCTGATGATATTGAGGGAATTAATATAATACATGTAAACACCTGGTAGCATAGTGCCTGGCACTGAACAGACACTTAACAAATGGGGGTAATTATTATAACGATGTCTATTTTTGCCACTGGACACTGAGTTCATTAAATGCTGGCTCTAGGACTCTCATTTGTGACCATGCAGGACTTAGAGGACAGTAGAACCTTAGTGAGTGTTTGTTAAGTTAATTGCTCATCTCTTAATTTGTTCTTAGCCTTTGACCCATGAATTAAACTCTGGAATTTGCTCTGTGGAAATCACTCAAAAGGAAAAAAGAATTGAAGGCATCTATTTTTCAAAGCAATATTGCTGATAATGGAGAAAATCAGAAATAAGCCACACATCCAAAAAGGAAGGATGGTTAAATAAATCAGGATATCGCCATGGTGTGAAATATCATATGATCATTAAACGTGATGATTCTGATATCTAGGTAACAGCATGGCAAATTGATGTAATGTTGCAGATACCGAACTGCAGCTGTGCTCTGAGGGACTGCTCTGTAAAGCAGGGAGCATGTGGACCAACACCAGCAGGAAACTCAAGAAATGAAAACAGTTGGCAGAATACAACCAAGATGGCCGTGTAGGTAAACTTGGTAATCGCATCCTCCCACAACCACATCAAAATTACAACTAAAATACAGAACAACCATCATTCAGAACTGCCTGCAATCTGCCTGAATGGAAGTCCTACAACTAGAGAATTAAAGAAGAAGCCCACTGGGACTGGTAGGAGGGGTGGAGGTGGGGAACGGGCTGGTCCGACACCCACATGTGGCATGTTTTTAATCGGGAGGGCTATCTTGGCTGTGTAAGCCTCCCGTGAGGAGCAAGGGGTCCCAGCCCCACACCAGATCCTCAGCCCAGGGCTTCAGAGCTGGGAAGAGAAGTTCCTGTAACTCCGGGCTGTAAAAACCAGCCGGGATTGTGGCTGAATGACATGGAGGCTGCTGGCATCCCAGGCAGTTCTTCTTAAAGGGCCAGCACACAGACTTACTCAGACTCACTCCCACTGAGCTCCAGCACTGAGGCAGCAACTAGAAAGGATCCAGGGACATATGGAGAGGAACTAAATTGTCTGGTATCAGGAACTCGGGTGCAGACGCGGTGAGCACGAAAGCCCCACTGAAGCAAGTCCTGCTCCATAGGGTGTCTCCTGCACAACAACTGTTTTGCTGTAGTTGCAGCTGGTCCTCACAGCCAATTGGCCTAGGGATCAATTACTCCCAGTGATGCCAACAGCAATCAAGGCTCAACTACAATAAGACAGTTTACACACCCCACACAGGGGCACGCCTAGAGTACCCAGCTCAGGTGACTGGGAAGGCTGAGCCACTGGGCCCTACAAGACACCTACTACACAAGGCCACTCTACAAATTCCAGGAGACATAGCAGTTCCACCTAATACATATAAACAAACACAAGGAAGCAGCCAAAATGCAGAGACAAAGAAACATGTCACAAATGAAAGAACAGAAGAAATCTCCAGAAAAAAGCTAAATGAAGTGGAAGAAAGAAAACTAATAGATACAGAGTTCAAAACAATGGCTATAAAGATGCTCAAGGAACTTAATGAGAGTGTCAAGGGACTTAGTGAGAATTTCAGGGATCTTAGTGAGAATATCAAATATATGAAAAAGAACCAGTCAGAAATGAAGGATACAGTAACTGAAATGAAGAATAATTTACAGCCCTGACCAGTTTGGCTCAGTGGATAGAGCATTGGCCTGCAGACTGAAGGGTCCCAGGTTCAATTCCGGTCAAAGGCATGTACCTTGGTTGTGGGCACATCCTCAGTAGGGGGTGTGCAGGAGGCAGCTGATTGATGTTTCTCTCTCATGGATGTTTCTAACTCTCTATCCCTCTCCCTTCCACTCTGTAAAAAAATCAATAAAATATATTTTAAAAAAAGAATAATTTACAGGGGAATCAACAGTAGAGGACACCAAGAATTGAATCAGCAATTTGGAATATGAGGAAGCAAAACACACCCAATCCAAAGAGCAAAAAGGAAAAAGAATCCAAATATATGAAGATAGTATAAGGAGCCTCTGGGACAACTTCAAGCATACCAACATTTGTATCATGGGGGTGCAGAAAGGAGAAGTGAGAAAACAAGATATTGAAACCCTTTTTGAAGAAATAATGACAGAAAACTTCCCCCACCTGGTGAAAGAAATAGACTTACAAATCCAGGAAGTGCAGTGAGTTCCAAACAAGATGAATCCAAAGAGGCCCACACCAAGACACGTCTTAATTAAAATGCCAAGGGTTAAAGACAAAGAGAGAACCTTAAAAGCAGCAAGAGAAAAGCAGTTAATTACCTACAAGGGAGCACCCATATGACTATCAGCTGATTTCTCAACAGAGATTTTGCAGACCAGAAGGAAGTGGCAAGAAATATTCAAAGTAATGAATAACAAGGACCTACAACCAAGATTATTCTACCCAGAAAAGCTATCATTTAGAATTGAAGGTCAGGTAAGAGCTTCATAGACCAGAAAAAGCTAAAGGAGTTCATCACTACCAACCCAGTATTACATGAAATGTTGAAGGATCTACAAGAAGAAGGAGAAGGAGGAGGAGGAGGAGGAGGAGGAGGAGGAGGAGGAGGAGGAGGAGGAGGAGGAGGAGGAGAAGAAGGAGGAGGAGGAGGAGGAGGAGGAGGAGGAGGAGGAGGAGGAGGAGGAGAAGAAGAAGAAGAAGAAGAAGAAGAAGAAGAAGAAGAAGAAGAAGAAGAAGAAGAAGAAATATGAACAATAAAACAGCAATAAATACATATCTATCAACAATTGAATCTAAAATTCAAAATAAAGAAACAAAGAATCGAATGAACAAAATAAACTGATGAATAAAATAGAACCAGAGACATGGAAACATGGAACTGACTGAAGAATCTCAGAGGGAAGGAGGGAGGGTGAGGTAAACAGAGATTAACCAAAGAACTAACTTATATGCATATATGCATTACCTATGGACACAGACAATAGGGTGGTGAAGGCCTGGGACAGAGCAGGAAGGGGGTAGAGGGGGAAAATATGGGGGGACATCTGTAATACTCTCAATAGTAAAGATTTTTTTAATATATTTTATTGATTTTTTACAGAGAGGAAGGGAGAGCTATAGAGAGTCAGAAACATCGATGAGAGAGTAACATCGATTAGCTGCCTCCTGCACACCCCCTACTGGGGGTGTGCCCACAACCAAGGTACATGCCCTTGACCAGAATCGAACCTGGGACCTTTCAGTACTCAGGCCAACGCTCTATCCACTGAGCCAAACTGGCCAGGGAAATAGTAAAGATTTTTTAAAAATTAAGTCAAATTATGTCTTCTGCTTAACACCTACATTCATATGCAAATCAAAAGTCCTTACCATTTTTTCTTTTAAAACAGAAGACTATCAAAAAAACCAAGATGGCAGCATAGGTAAACACCTAAACTGCTGCCTCGCACAACAATTTCAAAACTACAACTGAAAGACAAAACAGACATCATCCAGAACCACAGGAAGGCTGGCTGAATGGAAATTCTACAACTAGAAGAAAAGAGAAAAGCAGACTGAGACTCAGAGGAGCTGCAGGAGGCAGAGGTACTGAGACGCACGCTGGCAACTGAGTGCGTGGCTGGCTTCCTCAAGCGGGAGGGAGACAAAAGCTCCCCACTGCGCTGAACTCCAGTCCGGGAGAGACTCTGGGGACCCAGAATTATACGTGTGAAACTGGACTGTCAGGAAAGAGTAAAGCACACTAAGACTCAGAGGAACTGCAGAAGGCAGAGGTACCGAAGTGCGCGCGTGCGTGCGGAGAGGGCAGGCAACTGAGTACTCAGCTGGCTTTCTCAAGTGGGAGGGAGACAAAAACTCCTGACTTCATTGAACTCCAGTTTCGGGCAAGACTCTTGGGACCCAGACTCATTCGGGAAGAAACTGGACTGTCTGGCAGCGGGCAAAACTCGAGGGCGGCTTTCTCTCAGAGGTGCTTGCAGCTATTACCATGGGACACTGAGACACAGGGGCCTCTTAGGGCAGGGCTGACGGGAAACCAATGCTGTCTGCTTCGCCCTGAGACTCTGCCCAATCCAAGCTGAGCACGGAGGCTTTTGCAAGTCTTCTCCCATAAGGGTGTCTTCAGCACAGAAGTTCTCCCAGCATAGACACAGCTGATCCTCACAGCCAATTGGCCTGGAGGTCAATTCCTCCCAGTGATACCAACAACAATCAAGGCTTAACTACAACAAGACTGTGCACATAGCCCACAAAGGGGTGCACCAAGAGTGTCTACCTCAGGTAACTGGGGAGGCTAAGCCACTGAGCCCTATAGGACACCTAGCACACAAAGCCACTCTATCAACTCAGGGAAGCAGCCAAAATGCGGAGACAAAGAAACAGGTCACAAATGAAAGAAATGGAGGAAAGCAAACGACTGGAAATAGAGTTCAAAACCACGGTTATAAGATTTTTCAAGAATTTTCTAGAAAAGGCCGATAAATTTAGCGAGACTCTCAAGGATATGAAAAAGGACCAACTAGAAATTAAGCATATACTGACTGAAATAAAAAATAATATACAGAGATCCAACAGCAGACTAGAAGATCGCAAGAATCAAGTCAAAAAATTGAAATACAAAGAAGCAAAAAACAGTCAACCGGGAAAGCAAAAAGCAAAAAGAATCCAAAAATATGAATATAGCGTAAGGAGCCTCTGGGACAACCTCAAGTGTACCAACATCCGAATTTTTGGGGTGCCAGAAGAAGAGAGAGAGCAAGACACTGAAAACCTATTTGAAGAAATAATGACCGAAAACTTCCCCCACCTGGTGAAAGAAATAGACTTACAAGTCCAGGAAGTGCACAGAACCACAAACAAAAGGAATCCAAAGAGGACCACACCAAGACACATCATAATTAAAATGCCAAGAGCAAAAGACAAAGAGAGAATATTAAAAGCAGCAAGAGAAAAACAGTTAGTTACCTACAAGGGAGCACCCATACAACTGTCAGCTGATTTCTCAACAGAAACTATGCAGGCCAGACGGGAGTGGCAAGAAATATTCAAAGTGATGAATAGCAAGAACCTACAACCAAGATTACTCTACCCATCAAAGCTATCATTCAGAATTGAAGGGCAGATAAAGAGCTTCACAGATAAGAAAAAGCTAAAGGTGTTCATCACCACCAAACCAGTATTATATGAAATGCTGAAAGGTATTCTTTAAGAAGAGGAAGAAGAAGAAAAAGGTAAAGATAAAAATTATGAACAACAAATACATATCTATCAACAAGTGAATCTAAAAATCAAGTGAATAAAAAAATCTGATGAACAGAATAAACTGGTGAATATAATAGAATCAGGGGCATAGAAAGGGAGTGGACTGACAATTCTCGGGGGAAAAGGGGTGTGTGGGGTGCGGGAAGAGACTGGACAAAAATTGTACACCTATGGATGAGGACAGTGCCGGGGGGTTGGGGGGAGAGTAAGGGCAGAGGGTGGGGTGGGAACCGGGTGGAGGTGACCTATGGGTGAAAAAAGAGGAACAATTGTAATAATCTGAACAATAAAGATTTATTAAATTAAAAAAAATAAAACAGAAGACTATCAAAAATAAAATAATAATAAAAGAAGAAAAAGAAAACAGTTGGCATGTTAGGGGATGGAACAGTGGCTGGATGTGGAATTTTTTTTTCCCCATCTACTGTTGTTATTATACTGTTTTACAATAAAGAAAATTCAGAGAGAGATATGCAACAATATCATGTGGAACAATAAAGACATTAGGCCATTATTCTCCAATTTCTCAGTAAGAGTTCAGAACGCTGTCTTCCCAAGCAGAGTCCTGTAGAAATGGGTGATGAGGACTAAATGTTTGGACCAAAACAAAACAAAAAAGGGAACCAGGAAAGGTTTGAATCCATAGGAATGCTCAAAAGCTGCCTCAGGGACCCTGAGCAACACTGAATAGAGTTGGAGGTGGATAAAGGAAGAGAAGGCACCAAAGTTAGAGAGAAAGCAAGACATGTAGGACGAGTTTCCAAAGACCTTTGTCACAACTTGTCGTTTATCACAACCTTTCCAGGCCCGTCCTTTATCTCCTTCCTAATCATAATCTCTAATGTTAACAGGGAGGGAGGAACAGGGGCTTAATCCAATACTCTGTTCCCTCATGCCAACAAACACTTCCTCCTGCTAGAAACACCTAAAACAGAACGAATTTTATAAATGCTGGGTGACCACAATACTTGAATTGCCCTGACAGATAAATCCTATTAGGAAAGGAAGGTTGGGCTACTGGCCTTCCTCTGCATCTCAGCCAATCACAGGGTAGCGCTGGCATCACAGATGCAGAGAAGAATCCAGGACTGAGGTCAAGTGAACTGAAATCCAGACCTGGTTCTGCCCTTTTTGACACTTTGCCCAGGGTCAGTTACTGCCCTCAGTTTTCTCATCTGTAAAGTGGGATGGTAGAACAAGAATCTCGATGACCTCCAGATCCAACAGTCTGTGGCTTAAATGTTTTCTGAATCCCTAAAAAACAATTTAATATATCTATCCAACACCCAGTGACAGGAACTGTAAATGTGAACACTTTTTTTATGCCCGCTGCCTTGCACTACTTCTGTAGCTCTTGAAAGCTTAGTAAGCACATCCACATACATCGTCATTCTAAGAATTGTAAGGACACATTGCTAAATCCTTTTCCAGCTGGAAAAAATGGAGGGGAGAGCAGCTTAAATAGCAGAATCAAAGCTCAAATTCAGGTCTTCAAGTCCAAAGTGAACCTTCTGATCATGACAAATTGGAATCTCGAGAATTGGGACAATCGCTGAGTGTTTTTGGAGAGCCCAGATGTGCTGAGAGCAGGACTTAGGAGAAAGACAAATGTGTAGAAAGGGGGGAAACTAAGGCAAGGAGAGAGTCCCGAAAGCAACTAAGGATGTTGGGGTGGGGCCAGCAACAAACAGACCACAGCTCACTTCCGCTTCTTTCATCTCCCCAGGGTTCAGGGCATTTGACAATCCAACAGCAGAGCCCTTGTTGAGTCAGGTGATAATTTTGCAGAGGCCTCCTGTTGATGGAAATAATTGAGCACACATTTTAAAAGCCTCACTCTCATCTCCTCCACATTTAATTTAACAACGCTTTGACACATTCTGTCCAAATCAGACGCCTCATCGTCCTTTTGTTCATTGGAGGAAATTAAAGTCTGGAAAGAAGACAAGTTCTGTTTTGCTGATGTGTTTTATATTTGATCATAGGAAGGTCATTAAAATGCACTTCCAGCTCTTGCAGGAATTTACATTTGAAGCAAAGTTAATTTACTTCTTTGCCCGATGACCCTCACTGATGGTCATCTATGAATGACCTGTATACTTGTGTATTCTGGAAGGTACTTCACTAGGGGGGACAGGAAAGCACAGGACAGTATGTATCACATAATCCCATTCAGAGCAGGTGCTTGAGCTGGCCCCCAGGTCTCCATCCTTCCCAGTCACCCTTTCCTGTGACACCCCAATAGCACGATTCAAGCTTTCATCCTCCAGCATGAAGCCATGCTCCCAAACCCAGCGAGCTCCCAACATTTCCAAAGATTCCGAAGGAGCCCAAGGTTATGCCATTCTCCAGCCGGTGAGAATATCCTCTTATTTTTATATGCAAAGCAGCTCAGTGCCTCTTCGTTTCCACCTCTCCCTGTGGACTGGGCTCTGGACCTCGTCTCTGCTTTTTCAAAAAGCTTATGAAAGGGCTTTGTTTTCCTAAAGGAGAGATCATTCTCTTCCTAGAACAAGGGGCACATACAGCTGACAGCTTTTGAAAGATTAATTTTTTTCTGTTTCTGCTAGAACTACATACAGATTGAGAAATTGATGGTAACATTTGAAGAGAAGAATTTAGAAGGCTCCAAGGCCAACTTCTAAGGGTGATCTTTTAAATCGGGTGAGTGGGATTGAGGGAGACAAGGTCAGGGATAAATGTTGGTATTTTATTTGGCACTTTGAATGATAATAGAATAAGGGTATTATATTATAAATACATTCTTTGCCATTTTCTCTCTCCTCTTTTTTAAGGAGGTTGGGCCTAGGGATTGCACTATCTTCTCTTTTTAAAAAATATGTTTCTATTGCCCTAGCCCAGTGGTCGGCAAACTCATTAGTCAACAGAGCCAAATATCAACAGTACAACGACTGACATTTCTTTTGAGAGCCGAAAACCGACTTCTGCACATGGGCCACGAAGTTTCAATCGCACTGTATGTGCGCGCCCACACGTGGTATTTTGTGGAAGAGCCACACTCAAGGGGTCAAAGAGCCGCATGTGGCTCACGAGCCGCAGTTTGCCGACCACTGCCCTAGCCTGTTTGGCTCCATGGATAGAGGGTCAGCCTGTGAACCAAAGGGTTCCAGGTTCAATTCTGGTCAAGAACACATACCTTATTTGCAGGTTCCTCCCTAGCCGGGCCCCGGTTGGGGCTCATGCAAGAGGTAACCAACCAATTGATGTGTTTCTCTCACATCGATGTTTCTCTCTGTCTTTCCATCTCTCTTCCACTCTCCCTAAAAAAAAATTTTTAAAAAAATCAATGGAAAATCCCCTCAGGTGAGGATTAACAAAAAAATAAAAATAAAATAAAATATGTTTTTATTGATTTCAGAGAGAGGGAGAGGGAAAGAGGGATAGAAACATCAATAATGTGGGGATTAAACCCACAACCCAGGCATGTGCCCTGACCAGGAATCAATCTGTGACCTTCTGGTTCATAGATCCACGCTCAACCACAGAGTCACATTAACTGGATGCACTATCTTAACAAAAAAGAAAGGGTAGGGGCTGGGGGAAGGATGGTCTGCTTGGAGATGACAAGAGGAGGGGAGAGAATTTGGGAACAGCTTTTGTGAGAACTTTGGGAAAGAGAGACACTGCTAAACATGACTTGGGGCAATGAAGCCACGTGTTGTGCATGTGACATCCTTCCCCGGACCCTTCAGGCAGGTATGTTTTTGTGTGTTTTTTTTTCAAGAGCAGACATGTTTCACTTCAAAAAGTGCTGGTTTTGTGTGGTGGACGTGGTAGGGATTTCACAGGGAAACACTCAGAGACCCACCACAGCCCTCCCGGAGCTCCACATCTGAGGCAGCACCGCTGAGCGGAAAGTGCCGGATGTCCTTCCCTTTGGGATGGGCTTTGCACGTGCAGCACCTCTCTCACCTGGCTGCCTGGCCATCCATAAAATTAGCTGGGAAGGACATGCAAGCCAACAGCAGCACCATGAAGTCTCCTTTGAATCCCCACCTTTTGGGCTTTCTGACTTCTCAGGATATTGGTAACTTTTGCATTCTGTGCAAAGGGTTAGCTCTTTGGAATTAGCCAGGCCTGGGTTAAAATCATAATGCTGTTGACTTCTGCCTGTGTGCTTTTCCACAAGTCTTTTTATTTTTAACAGTACTGAGCCTAAGTTTCCTCATCTGTTTGAGGATTGGTGGTTTCTTAAAGATTAGAGATAATGTGCTAAAAATAATCATTAAACATGTATCTATATAGCCTAAGTGACCGTTACGACAGAACAACCAGAATAACCGGTCGCTATGATGCGCACTGACCACCAGGGGGAAGACGCTCAATGCAAGGACTGCCCCCAGCCTGCAGGTCTCAATCACCGATGGGGCCTGCCTGCCAACCTCCCGGTCCCTCTCCCGTGCTCCCCCCGCCCCTCCCGCCAGTAGGTCCCGATTGCCCAATCGGGGCTGGGCCCTGGGCTATGATGGGGAACCAGGGGTGGGTGGTGGCGGATGCGGGCAGCGAGGGACAGAGGAGGCAGGGAGGCAGGGAACCTGATTGGCCCAGATCACCAGCCAGGCCTAGAGACCCCACCTGTGCATGAATTTTGTGCACCAGGCCTCTAGTATTCAATAATACTAGGTGTACCGGTTAATAATGTGGATTTTTTTAATAGATGGAGTTACACATATATTGATATATATGCAATTTGATATGTATGCTATTTTGTTGTATTGACAGCAAGCTTCAAAACTTCATATGTCAAGTTTGCTGAAGGTGTTACCATCATAGATATTTTTACACTTAAAAATGTCAAATTCCATGCCAAAAGAAAGAGCATTTGTGGGAAGTTTTAATTCATTACTTTATTTTGAAGAAAAGTGCTGCTGAATGCTTCGGGAAGCTTATGGTGAACATGACCCATCTCAAGATACTTGTGAACGCTGGTTTAAATGCTTTAAAAGTGATGGTTTCAATGTGAAAGACAAAGAATGTCCAGGTCAACCGAAAAAGTTTGAAGGCCAACAATTACAAGCATTATTGGATGAAGATGCATGTCAAACTCAAAAACAACTTGCAGAAAGATTAAACATTGCTCAGCATACAATTTCTGATCATTTACAAGCAATAGGAAAGATTTTAAAGGAAGGAAAACGGGTGCCACATCAACTGAACAAAAGATAAATGGAAAACTAAAAAGTCATCAGTAAAATGTTGCTTCAACAGCACGAAAGAAAGTCTTTTTTGCATCAAATTGTGACTGGTGATGAAAAATGAATTTATTCTGAGAATCCCAAATGCACAAAATCATGGGTTGATCCAGGTCAACCATCAACATCGACTGCAAGGCCAAATCGCTTCAGAAAGAAGACAATGCTCTGCGTTTGGTGGGATCAGGAAGGTGTGGTGTATTATGAGCTTCTAAAAGCAGGTGAAACCATTAATAATGATCACTACCAACAACAAATAATCAATTTGAACCACGCTTTGATGGTGAAACGACCAGAATGTACCAGAAGACACGGCAAAATAATTTTGTTTCATGATGACACCATCACACACTTCAAAACCAGTTAAAGACACATTAAAAGATCTTGCCTGGGAAGTATTAACCCACCCGCCGTATTCACCAGACCTTGCTCCTTCAGATTACCACTTGTTCCAATAGATGGCATATGCACTTTCTGAGCAGCACTTCAAAATGTATGAAGAAGTGGAAAGCTGGGTCTCTGAATGGTTTGCCTCAAAACAAGAAAAGTTCTATTGGTATGGTATCCACAAATTACCTGAAAGATGGGGGAAATGTGTACCTAGCAATGGACATTACTTTGAATAAAGCACTTTTGATGTTTCTCTTAAAGTTATCATGTCTTCTTTGATTACAAAATCCGCCATTATTAACCAATACATCTAGTATGTAACTAATTATATAAAACCTTACAAATGACAAGACCTGGCTATCATATGAATGTTTTTCGGAACTTATCAAAAATCCATTGAAGCCATGTAGAGAGTGTAAAATTAAAAATTTTTTAAAACTTTAAAACCTGTGAGGAAAAAGTGCTTCACTTCTAGGAGGTTTTAATATGGTTGGGATGAAATACATACATGTTAAACAGTCATTAACAACACAGGACTACAAATGCTAAGTTTTTGACATACTGGGAAAAACATCACTGAAATGAATAGTTTGGAGACATTTATCCTGCTTGGTACTCTCTCAGCTTCCTGGATCTGCAGTTTGGTGTCTGACATTTATTTGGGGACATTCTCAGTCATTGTTTCAATTTTTTTTTTCTGCTATTTTCTCTTTCTTCTCCTTCTGGGATTCCCATTACTAGTACATGTATGTTACATCTCTTGTAGTTGTCCCACAGTCCTTGATATTCTGTTTTGATGTTTCAGTCTTTGTTCTCTTTGTTTTTCAGTTTGAGGAGTTTCTATTAAATAGCCTCAAGCTCTGAGATTCTTTCCTCAGCCATGTTCAGTCTATTAATAAGCCCATCAAAGGCATTCTTCATCTCTGTTGCTGTGTTTTTACCTCTAGCATTTCTTCTGGGTTCTTTCTTGGGATTTCCATCTCTCTGCTTATATTGCCCGTCTGTTCTTGCATGCTTTCTGCTTTTTTATTTAGTGGAGCCCTTTGCATATTCATCATAGGTATTTTAAATTCCAAGTCTGATAATTCCAACATTTCTGCCATGACTGGTTCGGATATTTATTTGCTCTATCTCAATTCAAAGTGTGACTTTTTTTGCCTTTTGGTCTGCTTTGTCATTTTTTCTTGATAGCCAGGCATGATGTACCAGGTAAAAGGAACTGATGTGCCCTAACCAGTTTGGCTCAGTGGATAAAGCGTAGGCCTGCGGACTCAAAGGTCCCAGGTTCGATTCCGGTTAAGGACATGTACCTTGGTTGCAGGCACATCCCCAGTAGGAGGTGTGCAGGAGGCAGCTGATCGATGTTTCTCTCTCATCGATGTTTCTAACTCTCTATCCCTCTCCCTTCCTCTCTGTAAAAAATCAATAAAATATGTGTGTTTTTTTTTAAAAAAGGAACTGTTGTGAATGGCCTTTAGTACTGTGGTTGTAATGGGGGGAGCGGGAAGGAGGGAGGAGAAGAGTTCTAGAGTCCTATGATTGTATCTCGGTCTTTTAGTGAGCCTACCTCTCTGGACTGTGAACTTCACAAGTGCTTCTCAGTTTTCTCCCCCCTTATGTGGGACAGGATGGCTAAAGTGGGCTGGAGTTGGGTATTTCCCTTCTGCCACCTGGCAGGCTGGAGCTGACTGGAGTTGAGTATTTCCCTTCCCTGGTCAGTTAGACTCTGATAATACCACAGTGGCCGGCTCTAGTTACCTAGTGTCCCTGAGGATAAGCCTTATGAAGAAGGACAGAGTGGTCTAGCACATTTCAAAATGATTCCTTTTTTCCTCTTCCTGCTGAGAGCACGAGGGAATTTTTCTCTGATATTTACTATGGGAACATGGTCAAGCTCACAAAATTGGGAAATTTTTAGCATACGTTTTTATTGATTTGAGAGAGAGGGGAAGGGAGGATAGAGAGATAGAAACATGGATCAGCTACCTCCTGCTCACCCCCTACTGGGGATCAAGCCCGAAACCTGGGCCTGGCCCTGACCAGGAATTGAACTGGTGACCTCTTAGTTCATGGGTTGACATTCAACCACTGAGCCACACTGGCCAGGCCCAAATCAGGAATTTTAAATCCTCAGAGTTGTCCACGCTGAGCTTCCAGCAATTCGTTGGCTACAGTTCTGGTATTCCTACCCAGCACTGGTTCCCAGGCAGCTTCTGAGTCTCTGCTCAGATTGGTTGTTGTACTCAGCAGTCACCTGTCTGTCTCACCAATCTTGAGGGCAGCAGTTTGCCATCTCCTTGCCTCTCTTTCAGATCCCAGAAGAGTTGATAATTTTTTTCAGTTTATTCAGTCTATTCAATTGTTAGGACAGAGTGGGGACCACCAAGCTCTCTACATGTAGAACTATCCATTTGTTTTTTTCCTGTTAGCTCCATCACTTTTTTAATAACATTTGTCTGCTTGTTTTTACATTGTTATTATGGGGAATGTCAGACATACAGAAAAGTTGAGAGACTAGTATAATGAACCTCGACACCCAGATTCAACAATAAGCCTCATGGACATGGTATGAACTCATGGACAAATCCAAGATAGTTTGTCCATAAATAGTGCAGTATGTATCTCTAAAAGGTAAAGACTCCAAACTATCACCACAGTATTGTTACAGCACCTAAAAAATAATAGTAATTCCCTAAAAATCATTAAACATCCAGCTATTGTTTCAATATCTTCATTGTTTCACTAATTTAACATTTTGTTTGTTCAAATTGCTAACCAAATAAGGTGCATAAGTTTCAAGTAGTTGATATTTTTATATAGTTTTTTTTAATTTAACAAACTTGAAAGTTATAGGTAAGTTTGTTACTTTAGGACCATCAAAAGGTATAATTCTATTTGTTCACAAATTGTTTGGCAAGTATAGTTATGTCAGATAGAATAAACTTAATAACTTTAATTTTTAATTATTTTTGTCATGGGTAGAGCAGCCAGCTGCTGATCTCTAAGGAAGATGTCATCTCTAATTTTCACCAAATTGTGAGAAGCAAGAAAATACTTTAGAATTGAATAAACCGTTAACATTATAGCAAAGAAAAAGGGTTTTATTTTCTGAGCCTAATTCCTTTTGTCATATGTCAAACAGCCATTCTAGAAAAGAAAATAAGAGGGGAAAAAGAAGATATGTCTCTTTATTTTAAATTTGTGTTACATAAAAGTTTGCCTAATCCGTTCTTCTTTCTGAACTATAATATATAACATATGGTGAGTGGAGTAGTCATTAGAAATGTATTTAACCACAAATAATAGGAAGAGAAGCTTGAATACATAAGGGATTTGTTTTCTTCATGTTACAAGAAGTCCAGGGTTCTTGAGTCCAAGGTTGGGATAGCTGTTCTACAGTGTCATCATGGACCTCAGCATCTTCTAACTTCCTGCTCTGCCTTCTTTTGTGTGTGGTTTAGTCTCCATGGTCACAAAGTGGCTGCTGCACCACCAAGCACAGTCTCCACAGCCTAGGCATGAAGAAGAAAGAAGGGCAGAGAATGAAGGGCAGAGGTCTTTCTCATAAAGAGCTTTTGCCTTTTTGTTGGGATAAAGAGGTTCCTCCCTGCAATGAAATTCTGATGCTAACTACCTGGAGCTAGGTCTGATTTCACAGGTGAAGGGCATAGTCTTTCACCAGACTACCCTCACCTCAGATATCAGTCACAAGCTTGGGGGTTTCCAGGACACCTATACTTCAGACCAGCTGGATACAAATTCAGGGCTCCTACTATACTCTCAGGTTCGATAATTTGCCACAGTAAATCACAGAACTCAGGAAAGCACTATGCCTGCAATTACAGTTTTATTACAGCAAAGGGATACAAATCAGAACCAGCCAAAGAAGAGACCCATTGACCAAGGTCTGGGAGGATCCCAAATGCAAAGCATCTGTATCCTCAGGATGCATCACCTTCCAGGTGTCACCAACCAGGGAACCTCCTCTGAGCTTTGGGTAGTCAGAGTGTTTATTGGAGTTTCATTATACAGACATGATCGAACTCAATTGGCCACATGACTGAATTCAATCTCCAATTCCCGCAAAGACCAGACTAATATCATGTGACTCAAAGACCCAACCCTCTAAACATGGGGATGGTCTTCCTAGCAAGGCCAGCTCCATCCTGAAACTATTTAGGCACCCCCTCCCCGCCCCCATGAGTCACCTCATTAACATAAACTCAGGTGTGAATAGCAAAGACACTGATCGCTCTGGGAAATTCCAAGGGTTTAAAGTCTCCCTAACCAGGAACTGAGGACAAAGAGCCAAAATTCTTCATTATACACATTCCTACATCTCTTTGGCTGGATCTGTGTGGCATGGCCATCCCTAGCTGTCAGAGAGGCTGGAAGACTGAGTTTTTACTTTTACAGCCTCCAAGGTAGAAGAAGACAAGGGGAACAGGGATAGAAATGAAATTGACTCAGTCAGCCCATAATGTCTGCCATAACCATCAATTGTTTGGACACTTGAAAACTAGTTTTGTTCAGATCAAAACAAACTCTCTTCCCTTTTACATGGGACTTTATTTCCTAAAATGTTATTTTTATAACCATAAAACTATCATCTCTAACTGGTTGCAGAAATTCCCACAGTGTTTGACCCAATGAATCTCAGGGAAGAAGCTTGGACGGTATGATCCACTTTTGTTGAACTAAGAGTAATTTCTTACGTTTATACAGCCTTTATACTTTGCAAAGCATAGTGTGCCCCTGTGAAGACATGCAGCACCAGGGAACAAACCAGGTGGAGCTAACTGTGCCAGCGTAACCACACCTGAGATGAGTCCGTGGGAGAATTAAATAACAAAGTGTAGCCGGAACACCTGAACCAGTGCCTGACACCCGAAATTATTTACCATGAGTCCCATAGTGACCCTTACCAAGGTCACGCTTCACACTTCCCAAGTTCATTTCCCAGTCATGGCTTGAACCAAGTCGTCCAACTATAAATCCAAAACTCTATCCACAACACCAGTCTGGTTCCCCACATTTAGCACTCAGTGAACCAAGAATCCAATCCCCCCACATAAAGGCCATCTAGGTAAAGAGGTAACCCCAAAGTGTTCTTCTGTGTAGTCCCTGGAATTCCCAGAGGTAATAAATATCCCCAACATGTGATGAGGCTGCTGACCTTTTAGTATGTACTTTCACCAATTTAATGTTAAAAACCTATTAAGAAGAACAAAGTCATTCTATCCAAGCCTCAAAAGACTTCTGAGATTACTACCCTCCCATGTGAGCTACTGAGGAAGAGCCAAGCTAAAGAAGCCTCTCTGCATAGTAATCAGCCATTGTCACATCTCCACGCTGAGGAAGGAAGGGAAGCTGTGTTTAACGATGTGAAAAGTACTTTTTAGTGCCTCAGCTTAAAGACTCCGGCTGTCCAAACAAGCATTCATTTTCCCCACCACTCCCCATCGCTGCTTGAAGTGGACGCTGTACAGATGTTTTACAAAAATGCTTCCCCTTCTACTCTTTGTCGTCAGCAGCTTACATGTTCTTGGCAGCAGTTGCCAAAGAAACAGATGAGATGGAATTGCCCAGAATTGAAGAGGATGCTCCTGGGCTTTTGTGGGTCTGCCTCTGAAAGAGTGTGCCCTTTGCATAAAGTCAGGGGCGCAGAAAGGCCAAACCACTCCTGGAACCTACTTCTCCTCTCTCCATTTGCTACATTAAAAAAAAAAAAAAAACCACCAAAAACAAAAACAAACAAGCTCCCGGGCCCAGAGCTAGAAATGAGGGTATGTTTATTTTCTAAGCTGTTACTGAACCTCCACCCTCAGATAAGAACTCCCCTACTTAAATATGTTTATTTTTTAAATTGGTTTAGGAGAGAGAGATAGAAACATGGATCAGGCTGCCCTGCTGCCTCCTGCATGCCCCCAACTTGACCTCAAATGGAGCATGTGCCCTGCCCTGGAATTGAACTGATGGTGATCTCTTGGTGCATGGGACAACGCTCAACCAACTAAACCACACTGGCCGGGCAGAACTCCCCTAAACTCTAGATCTAGGCAACCTCAACTAGAGATGTGCACAGGTCAGCGAATGGTCCCCTGGCCACAGGTAAATATCCTTTTAAATTTAGCCAGACACAGCAAGCTTTAAAAAGTAATTATGAAGCAGCACATCTCAACTAGGTCTCTCTGTCAGCACGTAGAATCTTAATGGAAGGAAGGGAGGGAGGGAGAAGGGGAGACAAGAACATTCTATTTCCCATTTAACTATTTGATAACTATTTATTGAACCTTTTTACATGTACCATTTGATCCTCCAAGCAGGTATGTGGCAAACCCGGGTCTCTCTGACCCAAACCCATGCTTTTTCACCCATGCTTAAATAAATTAATATGGTTTTATTTATTTTTTAAATAAATCTTTACTGTTCAGATTATTACAATTATTCCACTTTATTCCCCCCATGGCTCCCCTCCACCCAGTTCCCACCACACCCTCTGTACTTAACCCCACCCCCACCACTGTCCTCATCCATAGGTGTACGATTTTTGTCCAGTCTCTTCCCGCACCCCACACACCCCTTTCCCCCCAAGAATTGTCAGTACACTCCCTCTCTATGCCCCTGATTCTATTATATTCACCAGTTTTTCTGTTCATCAGATTTTTTATTCACTTGATTTTTAGGTTCACTTGTTGATAGATATGTATTTGTTGTTCATAATTTTTATCTTTACCTTTTTCTTCTTCTTCCTCTTCTTAAAGAGTACCTTTCAGCATTTCATATAATACTAGTTTGGTGGTGATGAACTCCTTTAGCTTTTTCTTATCTGTGAAGCTCTTTATCTGACCTTCAATTCTGAATGATAGCTTTGATGGGTAGAGTAATCTTGGTTGTAGGTTCTTGCTATTCATCACTTTGAATATTTCTTGCCACTCCCGTCTGGCCTGCATAGTTTCTGTTGAGAAATCAGCTGACAGTCGTATGGGTGCTCCCTTGTAGGTAACTAACTGTTTTTCTCTTGCTGCTTTTAATATTCTCTCTTTGTCTTTTGCTCTTGGCATTTTAATTATGATGTGTCTTGGTGTGGTCCTCTTTGGATTCCTTTTGTTTGTGGTTCTGTGCGCTTCCTGGACTTGTAAGTCTATTTCTTTCACCAGGTGGGGGGAAGTTTTCAGTCATTATTTCTTCAAATAGGTTTTCAGTATCTTGCTCTCTCTCTTCTTCTGGCACCCCCATAATTCGGATGTTGGTACGCTTGAGGTTGTCCCAGAGGCTCCTTACACTATCTTCATATTTTTGGATTCTTTTTGCTTTTTGCTTTCCCGGTTGAGTGTTTCTCGCTTCTTTGGATTTCAAATCTTTGACTTGATTCTTGTGATCCTCTAGTCTGCTGTTGGATCTCTGTATATTATTTTTTATTTCAGTCAGTATATGCTTAATTTCTAGTTGGTTCTTTTTCATATCCTCAAGGGTCTCACTAAATTTATCGGCCTTTTCTAGAAAATTCTTGAAAAACCTTATAACCATGGTTTTGAACTCTATATCCAGTCATTTGCTTTCCTCCATTTCTTTCATTTGTGACCTGTTCCTTTGTCTTTTTTATTCTTATTGGCTGCTTCCCTGAGTTGATAGAGTGGCTTTGTGTGCTAGGTGTCCTATAGGGCTCAGTGGCTCAGCCTCCCCAGTTACCTGAGGTGGACACTCTTGGTGCACCGCTTTGTGGGCTATGTGCACAGTCTTGTTGTAGTTAAGCCTTGATTGTTGTTGGTATCACTGGAAGGAATTGACCTTCAGGCCAATTGGCTGTGAGGATCAGCTGTGTCTACACTGGGAGAACTTCTATGCTAGAGACACCCTTATGAAACAAGACTTGCTTCAGTGGGCACCCTTATGAAACAAGACTTGCTTCAGTGGGGCTTTGATGCTCACTTGTCTGCCCCCTGAGTGTGTCCCTTATGGATCTGAGGAGTTGTAATCTGGATGGTCCCACTCTGATCTCTGGTTACACTGGCTCTTGGATCTCCAAGGAGGTGCTAATTTAGCCTCTGCCTGAGGCCACCCAGCAGGAGTTACAGAGAGATCTGCAGATTCCTCTTCTTTGTTTGGGTTTTGGAGGTGCCCAGATGAGGCCCAGCTGTGAAGCAATGCAAGCTGCTATGGGGCCTTGGGCCTTCTTTTGGATGTTCTGGATCTCACAGACTCAGCTGCAGTTTGTTAGGTACGTTTAGAATTCAAAGGACCAGGTCATTCATATGCAAAAGCCTCTGCGCTCAGCTTGGATGGGGTAGAGTCTCAGGGTGGAGCATACAGAAATGGCTTCCCGTCAGCCCTGCCCTAAGAGGCCCCTGGGTCTCAGTGTCCCATGGTAATTGCTGCAAGCACCTCTGAGAGAAAGCCACCCTTGAGTTTCGCCCACTGCCAGACAGTCCCGTGTCTCCCCGTATGAGTCTGGGTCCCCAGAGTCTCGCCCAGAACTGGAGTTCAGAGCAGTCGGGAGCTTGTGTCTCCCTCCCGCTTGAAAAAGCCAGCTGCGTACTCAGTTGTCAGCCCTCTCCGCGCGTGCGCCTTCGTACCTCTGCCTTCCACAGCTCCTGTGAGTCTCAGTGTGCTTTTCTCTTTCCTTTTAGTTGTAGAATTTCCACTCAGCCAGCCTTCCTGTGGTTCTGGATGATGTCCGTTTTGTCTTTTAGTTGTAGTTTTGAAATTGTTGTGTGAGGCAGCAGTTTAGGTGTTTACCTATGCCACCATCTTTGCAATTCAAATTAATATGGTTTTAATTAAATGATTAAGAATTTACATTCCAAATAGATTAATAAATATTTACTCACCTTAAACTTAATATTGCTTAATAAAGTAGGTAATATAAGGTCCCACAATAAATATCATTGCATCTTACTGAAAGAACTGGCACTAAACCAAGCTAACATGGATCCTAAGATGCACTAAATTATAATCTTTCTTTAAATTAAGCTGGAGACCTATGGTACCTCTTTATTAAGGGGGTATTACCGAGACTGCTAGTTGTCACCCAAATCCCATCCCTTAGTAAAAGAACCCTAATTTTTTGGTGGGCACATTACCACCTAGCTAAGATTACATTTTCTTAGTCTCCCTTGCAGATTGCTGTGGTCATATGACCAATTTTGGCTCAATGAGATATAAGAAGCATTATGTGCTATTTCCAGAAATTCTCTTTTTAAAGAAGGAATCCAGACCCTCCCTTTCCCTTTCCCCTCCTACTGCCTAGAACACAGCCTGTCAATTTTTCCAAAAAAGCCAGCCGTGATTTGATAAGGATTGTCAGGATTGTGTTGACTCTGTAGATCAGTTTGGGTAGTACAATACTTCCATCTCAACAAAATGCCATCATAAACAGGGATGTCTTTCCACTTATTTAGATCATTAATTTCTTTCCATGGCATTTTATAGTTTGCATTATACAAGTCTTACAAGTCTTTTGTTAAACTTTATTTCTAAGTTTTTTATTCTTATTGATGCTATTGTCAATGGAATTATTTTCTTAATTTCATTTTCTGATTGCTTTATCACAAGTGTATAGAAACTCCGGTTACATCTTTTCACAGTCTTCCTTACTTTGCTTTACTTGAAATTCCAGGCATAGCATTTTCTATTTAGATAAGAACTAATAGAAATTGGTTGTTCTATGGCTTATAACCTTTCCCCAAGGGAGAGAAAGAAGCTAAATAAATTTTACTCTTAGAAGATAAGTAGAAATGTCAGATGAGGGCAATAATAAAGTAAAATTTACTATTTGGTACCAGCTCTCGAAAATGCAATTGAGAAGCAAATCTGGAAGATTGTAAATAGAATTCAGTTTCTTGTTTTCTCTTTGGAACCTGGTACTTCTAACTAATTACATTTACAAGATCTGTTTGTTAATTGTTTAGGAGCAGCTGGTCCTAAATAAATGGAGGCTGGAGACAATGATAGTAATTTGCATATGTTATTTTATTATAATTAAAGATCCAAAAACAAGTTTGAGTCCTTACAATGTAGAGCAATTACATAAGACTATGTTTTATTAAATGTGCTTATGAACAGTAAAGAATGTTGACACATTGGGTCTGTCCAATTGCCTAAAACCTTAAAGTGAACTGGAGTTTTTAGCACTCCATTGTGGAAAAAAAAGAAGCAAGTCACTAGAAAATATTGACAATTGACTTATTAAAAACAAAATAAAGGTTACTTCTAGAAGCAGTACATGTTCAATTTCCATCTCCTGCAATTAAAGAGAGGCACTTGGCCTGTCCCGAGTGGCACAGTGGTTGAGCATCAACCTAGGAACCAGGAGGTCATGGTTGGATTCCTAGTAAGGGCACATGCCTGGGTTTGGGGCTTGATCCACAGTAGGGAGCATGCAGGAGGCAGCAGACTGATGTCTCTCTCTCTTCAATGTATCTATCTCTCTAAAAAAATCAATAAAAACATTTTCTTTAACACTAAAGAGAAGCACTTTGGCCTGTAAGTAATTTTTTAAAAGGTTCCATTTCAATCAGTGTAACGGTGGATGAGGCATTTTTAAAAGACTGAAGCCTCTCTGGGAAGGTATTGGGGGTGGGGGGGTTGGAGACAGTGTTGGTGGGAGGGGAGGTGATCAACCAAAGAATTTGTATGCATATATGCATAACCCATGCTCACAGACAATAGGATGGTGAAGGCCTGGGGCAGAGGGTGGGGGTGGGCTGGAAGGGATCAAAGAAGTTAAAAAGGGGATATATGTAATACTTTCAATAATAAGGATTTTTTTTAAAAAGATTTTAGCCTCTGACAGGGCATGGCTCAGTGGTTGAGTGTCAAACTATGAACTAGGAAGTCACGGTTCAATTCCTGGTCAGGGCACATGCCTGGGTTGTGGGCTTGATCCCCAATGTGGGACTTGCAGGAGGTAGTTGATCAATGATTCTCTTTCATCATTGATGTTTCTATCTCTCTCCCTCTCCCTTCCTTTCTAAAATCAATGAAAATATATTTTTTAGAAAAAGATTTCAGGAGGATCCAAGATGGCGGCATAGGTAAACACCTAAACTGCTGCCCTGCACAACAATTTCAAAACTACAACTAAAAGACAAAACGTCTATCACCCAGAACCACGGGAAAGTTGGCTGAGTGGAAGTTCTACAACTAGAAGGAAAGAGCAAACAGCATTGAGAGGTGCACAAGCGCTGAAAAGCTGAGGTACAGAGGTGCGCAAATCGGGCTGGCGACGGGCATCTGGGAGTGCTGCTTTTTTCAACCCGAAGGGAGACAAGCTCCCAATTACTCCAAACTCCAGTTTCTGGGGACACGCGGGGGACCCAAACTCCTACGGGGAGAAGCTGGACTGTCTGCGTGAGGTCGGAAAGTGAGGGTGGCTTGCTTGCAGGGCTGCGCGCAGGAATAATTGTTTATTGTGCTGGAGCACGGGATGCGGGGACACGGTCCAAGACGCAGAGCCCACTAACTGGCAGCCATTGCTGTTTGCCACGCCTTAGCCTAGTCACACCCTGAGACCCTGCCCCACACAATCTACAAACCCACCCAAGCTCCAAGCAGCAGCTTTAGCATATGAATGACCTGCCCTATCGCAGCTTAACCTAGCAAACTTGCAGCCCAGGTCAAACAGCTCCAAAACCTCCAAACCCCAAGCAAAGAGGAGAAAACTGTAGTTCTCGCTGTAGCGCCTGCTGGGTGGCCTCAGACAGTAGCTGACCTGCATCCCATTAGAGATCCAGAAGCCAGTGTACCTAGTGGTCAGTGTGAGACACCAGATTTCAACTCCTCACATCCATAAGTGACACATTCAAGAGGCAGACTCAGTGAGCACCAAAGCCCCACTGAAACAAGTCCTGCACCATAAGTGTGTCTCCAGCGCAGCAGTTCTTCCATTATAGACACAGCGGGTCCTCACAGCCAATTGGCCTGGAGGTCAATTCCTCCCAGTGTACCAACAGCAATCAAGGCTTAACTACACCAAGACTTTGCACTCAGCCCACAAAGGGGTGTACCAAGAGCGTCCACCTCAGGTGATTGGGGAGGCTGAGCTACTGGCCCCTATAGGTCACCTACCACACAAAGCCACTCCATCAACACAGGGAAGCAGCAAAATGCGGAGACAAAGAAACATGTCACGAATGAAAGAAATGGAGGAAAGCAAACTACTGGACAACATAGAGTTCAGAACCACATTTATAAGGTTACTCAAGAATCTTCTAAAAACCGCTGAGGAACTTAGTGAGACCTTTAAGGATCTTAATGAGAATGCCAAAAAAATGGAAAAGGACCAGTCAGAAATTAAGCATACACTGTCTGAAATAAAGAATATACAGAAACTCAACTGTAGATCAACGTACCCCAAGAATCAAGCCACAGATCTGAAATATGAGGAAACAAAAAACACCCAACCAGAAAAACAAAAAGAAAAAAGAATCCAAAAATATGAAGATAGTGTAAGGAGCCTCTGGGACAACTTTAAGCGTACCAACATCCGAATTTTTGGGGTGCCAGAAGAAGAGAGAGAGCAAAATATTGAAAACCTATTAGAAGAAATAGGTTTAGAAGAAACAGAAAACTTTCCCTACCTGGTGAAAGAAATAGACTTACAAGTCCAGGATGCGCACAGAACCCCAAACAAGAGGAATCCAAAGAGGACCACACCAAGACACATCATAATTAAAATGCCAAGGGCAAAAGACAAAGAGAGAATCTTGAAAGCAGCAAGAGAAAAATGGTTAGTTACCTACAAGGGAGCACCCATACGACTGTCAGCTGATTTCTCAGCAGAAACTATGCAGGCCAGACGGGAGTGGCAAGAAATATTCAAAGTGATGAATAGCAAGAACCTACAACCAAGATTACTCTACCCAGCAAAGCTATCATTCAGAGTTGAAGGTCAGATAAAGAGCTTCACAGATAAGAAAAAGCTAAAGGAGTTCATCACCACCAAACCAGGATTACATGAAATGCTGAAGGGTATTCTTTAAGAAGAGGAAGAAGAAGAAAAAGGTAAAGATAAAAATTATGAATAACAAAACGACATCAAATACATACCTACCAACAAGTGAATCTAAAAATCAAGTGAATAAAAAATCTGAAGAACAGAATGGACTGGTGAATATAATAGAATCAGGGACATAGAAAGGGAGTGGACTGACAATTCTCAGGGGGAAGGGGGTGTGAGGGGTGCGGGAAAAGATTGGACAAAAATCTTACACCTATGGATGAAGACAGTGGCGGGGGGTAAGGGCATGGGGTGGGGTGGGGAATCAGGTGGAGGGGAGCTATGGGGGGGGGGAGAGGAACACCTGTAATAATCTGAACAATAAAGATTTATTTTTAAAAAAAAGAAAGAAAGAAAAAGATTTCAGCCTCAGAGTGAAAAAAACACCCAACTGGCACTTCGTTAAGTAGAGAAATTAATCAACCTTGATAGCCTTAACAATCCAAAAATGAAGTGAGTTGGTATTTGTTTTTATTTAAAGTAGAGCCAATCTTATTGTTTTGATAATATCTATCATTTATTGAATGATAGTCCATGCTTTGGTGTATTATATAATTACTAGAGGCCCAGTGCATGAAATTCATGCACAGATGCAGTCCCTAGGCCTGGCCAGCAATCGAAGTGCGAGCGTCTAGTGTGGAAGGGCAGGTTCCAGCTGACCTCTGGGCCCTTGGCAGCATCTGGGCCCCCAGGCTCCCACGTGCCCCCTTCCACCTGAGTCATGGCTCCTGAGTCCCCACACGGAGATGCAGTGAGCACGGCAGGATGCCAGGGTGCAGCGTGGGACTCTGTGCTGCCCACCAGCGTGGTCCCGGTGGGGTCCCAGTAGCTGCAACCGGCTCACCAGGAAGCCCATTGGGGCTGGCAGAGCCTCCACTGTCGCCCACTGCCAGCACCTCATCACGGACAACTGCTATGTTCTGCACCGTCCCCTGGTGGTCAGTGCACGTCATAGCAAGCAGTTGAGGGGACAATTTGCATATTTAGCTTTTATTAAATAGGATTTAATCTTCACAGTAACTCTATGGATTAGTTTCCCAGGACTGACATAACAAAGTACTCAGACGAGGTTGCTTCAACAACAGAGATTTATTTTCTCACAGCCCTGGAGGAGTTCTAGAAGTCCAAGACCAAGGTGTCTGCAGGACTGGTTTCTTCTGAGGTCCCCGAGGGAGGGAGCTGTTCCAAGCCTCTCTGTGGGGCTTATAGATGGTCATCTTTTCCCTGTGTCTTCACATCATTTTCTCTCTGTATGTGTCTGTGTCCAAATTTCTTATAAGGATACCAGTCATGTTGGACTAGGGCCTATCTTAATATCCTCATTTTAATTTAATCATCTCTTTAAAAGACCCTATCTCCAAATATGGTCACATTCTGGACACCCTACCTCCAAATATAGTTCAATGTATGAATTTGGGGGAAAGATACAATTCAACCAATAACAGATATATATTTTCCATTTTACAATGGAGAATACAGGCCCAGAAAGACTGTTACTTGTCCAAAGTCTCCAGTTAGTGGTGTCAGAGGCAAGACAAACCCAAATCTGTTGAATCCCAAAGCCCAGCTGTTAACCATGACAATACACTACTGCCCTTAATAAGAGTCAGATGACTCTTTTCCGTCAGTGTCCCCACTCAACCTCAGGCTCCCACGTCCCAGGGACTCTGTTATCCTACATCTTCAATACTTCCCCCACTAGCCTCGAGTTATCTCATTCTCATCTCCCCAAGGTCCTGTTGAATGTTCTAGCCAGGCCTTTCCTCCCATGAATGGTCCCCACCCCCACTCCCAGCCTCCTCCACCCTGCTTCCATCATTCCCATCTCTACCTTCCAAGAACACACAAGTGAGACATCACTGCCTTTCACAGTAACACGTTTACACTATTTTTCACAAAGGCTCTCTGGGCCACCAATGTCTTAACCCACTAGCCAATAAATTAAGCCACAATAATGAACTCAGGAGAGCATATAAAGGCCACCAAAGCAATGTGTGTGCTCACTGCACACCTATCTGTCACTACTCACCTCCTTCATGAGCCTTTCCTGACCCAACACACTCCTTCCCAATAGAATGACTTATGTCCCACAAGCCCCACATAGACTTTTATCAAACACCAGCAATATTTTAGTGCAGAAATATATTTTCTCATCTGCCTCTTCTCCTGATTGTGAGGTAGAAACTGCATTTTATTTATCTCTGAAACCCCAGTGTAGCATTTATTGGCGAGTATTTAATAAGTGCTTGATGAATGAATGAGTGAATGATTGAATTCTCTACCTTACACCTCAAGATACTTTCCGCATCCAGCCAAATGATGCTTAAAATTAGAGCATTAGATATTATAGTTTGATTTTTTTTGGTTTAAGAATTTGTGCCTTATTAAAGGATGGAAGCTCTTGGGTTGTGTAAGCCTCAGTGCGAGTGATTACCTCGGTGGGGGAGGGGGGATAGATGGGGATATTAGAAGAGATGATTGCTTGAGGTGCCTAATAAGGGGTGAGGGAAGATACAGATAGATTGAAAGACTAGAGGAACTTTTCCTCGTTAACAGCTTTTCTGAAGAGCAGCTCTGGTTGCCATAGCAACAGCTGCAATTTGTAGTACTTCCTTCAGCTTCCTACCTGTTGGTGAGGAGGACTTGAAAGCGGCAACCTCTTAACCCAGCAGGGCATTCTCCTGGCATCTCTTGAGAGCTTAAGACTTGGGGATGTGCAGCCTGGGCTGAATCACAGGGGTGGTGAAGGGAAGAAGCTAACAGGAGCAAGGTGGGGCCTTGGGGACCGCAATGCTGCCAGGAGGGGAAGGCTAATGCGTGGGCACCGGTCACAGGAAAAACAGCCGGCAAGTATTCGCAGCTGGGACAATAGTCCTCAGACATGATTACCCAGAGTTCCTCTGGCTTAATTAATTTTATACAACCTCCTGACTGCAAAATTGGGAGCCTCACACAATAAAGGCCATTTTCAAAGGACAGCTGCTTGTTCAAATGGACACCCCACACAGAACTGTTTACTGGAGCTCCTAATGACTTATTCTTCTCAACCAAGCCAGAAAACATTTTCCTAAACAAGAAATGGGAAGAATGCCAGCTCTATGAATAGGAGATTGTGCATGAGAGTGTCGCTACAATGTGTAATTAGTAGTCTCATTACAAATTAGACAAATTAGACTAATCAAATCAGCCGCTTTATTGAAAGATTTGCCCATTTCTGCAGCAGAAATATGATTTGGAAATGCTAATGAAACTGCACCAGCTTTCTAGGTTCTTCTTTCTTCTCATTCTAAGTCTTGCACATAACTCAAATCAACAGTTTGTTGTTGTTGTTGTTGTTTGTTTGTTTGCTTGCAAGGTATGAGGAAAGGGGAGGGTTAGGGATAATCATACGTTACCCTTGATACATGTATTCATCGACTTCATTTATTTATTGCTGAGTAACAAACAACCCGAGATGAAGACCTAAAGGAATTGTGAATTCAGAAAAATAAACATATTGGGGCTTCTAAAAATTTCTTGTAGAGAAAACTTTCTATCAACACCTAAGGGAAAACTTATCCAAACAATTCCCAGAGTTGATCACTGTCAAAACAGCAGAGTCTTGCCATTTCAGGGCCACTCCCACCACGTGCAGCCTCTCCTTCCCAGCAACAAGCCACATGACTTTTTTAGCAATCCTGCTGCTGGCATTTAGCCTTTGTCTTTCACACATCTGGTGCTCCAAGTATGATGCATTCAATAAACATGTGTATAAGCCAGTAATTTATTTATGGTACTATTTTTGCTTCTTTTTACACCAAACTTCATTCACAGGGAGGAAACATGTTAATTGTCTCATTGTTAAGTGACCTTTCTTACTATGTTGTTATAAGATTTTACAAAGCATGGGGATGAGTATGCTCTTTGAAATCAAACCTAGGTTAAGCTATAGGTTAGCTTTCATACAGCATTCAGAAGTGAAGCCTCAAGCCAAGGTGGGGTAAGAGAGAGATCCACCTTGAAGCATTCCCGGAAGGCCTCTCAGAGTCAAAACAGCCTCAGGACATCACCCTGATGTATCTCCTGGCCTCCTGATGACAATGCATTAGTGTTTCCTTTTACTGCTACTATGAAGATGGAAAATCAAATAGAGCTAATTAGATTTGGTTTATGAATATTTTATGTGAAAAACAGGCAGATGGAGATGCCAGATAGTTACAGAACAACAAAGGTTGTTTGCTGTGTCTTCTAAAACAGATTATTTTTACAAAAATCTAAATGGATCTTCTTTGCATAAGAATGTCATCCGTGCACCCACATGGCTTCCCCCTCCCCTGCGGTTCTCGGGGTTCTTGGAGAAAAAGTGGAGGTTCCTAGGTAAGGAGTTGACACATTTTTGTTCATTTCTGCCAAATGGCCACATGTTGGAGTTCAGATGTGTCTAATTAAGCAGATGTGTGGAATGTAGCATCTAGTTTTAACTAAACTAACTCATGAAATGGAGAGGATTGAAGAAAACATCAGCAATACTGAGGGGGAATATAAGACAACTGGGGAGCTAGCAATCTGCATCTGTGCCCAGTAACCAGTATTCTGATGCACATTCTTGCCAGTATATAATTAAGCCCCATTCTTATCGTTAATGCTTGTCCAGCCTTGCAGAACCTGTTTCCTGGAATACTTCCATTTTACAGAGGCCATAAACCATGAACCATACACAACCCCCAGAGGGGGTTGGCAGTGCTGGCGCCAGCCAGGCCAGGCTTTTGGGTATAATCTCATTTCCCCCATTCCAACCCACAGGGGCTGCAAAGCCTGCCACGGAGCCCAGAAGTTAAGAAACAAAGAACCCAGGGCTATTTAACGTGGGAACACACTACATTCAACGCTCCGGCTTTGGAAACTGACTCCCCTGAGTCACCGCACTAGTCCACCTGCAATTGAAAGTGTTCTTTCTGAATCCTCTGAGTGCCTGGCTGATTGTTCTCCCGGGCGCCTGGCAGCTTATCATAACAATACACACCAGCAAACAAAAAGGCAACTGCAGAGCCTGTACTTCTCTGGTCCTTGGAACACAAGCTTTTTATCAGCCGCATTATGAGGTAAAACAAGGATCTGATTGCATCTCACAAAGAAGCAAATCCACTTAAAATTAATAAAAAGATTTGTAATATGGGTTTACCTCTACTCTTGCCCCTTGTGAACTTTGCCTTGAGTTTGTTTGTAGTGTTCCTTTGATATTGGCTAACAGGGCCATGAAGGCATCAGGATTAGCAGGAAATTTTTAACAAGAAGCAGCCAGAACACTCATTGTTATAGTTGAGTGATATTATTCTATTAATAAATAAAATAAGAAAAAGACACTTATTTCATCATTAGGTCATCCTTTCAAATTGCTATTTTATGTATGCTTTATAATATACTGTAGATAGCACACTGATATACTAGCACATATATTAAATTACTTATTAATATGTGATAAATTATATATAATTTATAAATAAACCTATACAGGTTGGAAAAGCATGCTGACATGCTTTTCCACTAATGAGGTACATAATTAAAACAGTTGGGATACCACTGCTATAAATAACAAAAAATTAGCAGGTTAAATGGAATTATTAAACTTAGAATCACTACACTTGGAGAACACCCAGATAATAATAACTTTAATTGTGAAATAGTTCATGTTAAGACTGCTCTTTCTGTTAGCGGTCTGATCCCAGGCTGCATTGCCCACAGAGGCCACTTCCAGGTTGCACAGGAAGAAACTCACTCCACTATTCTCTTTGGCCAATAAATAGGCATCCACATTAACCAAAGCCAGTTTCAAATCATTAATATTTAACATTTACAAAAGGGGGTTCAGAATAGAGCCCTGCTTTATGCCACTGAACAGTTAGCTGAAGTATAGAAAGATAAGCCGGAAACAACATAAGTGTCTATCAACAGGTGAATGGTAAACTTTCAAACTTGCTTGGTTTTGTTCTGCTAAGGCAGTGAGACTCCTTTGATGAAATGAAATATTACACAGGAAGTCCAATAAACAAAGCAGACAGGAGCAGAGCCCAGAGCCTGAGCTGCAGGTGTGGTTTCCCCGTCCCTCTAGAGTGGCTGGGGTTAGTGAGGCAGGAGGAGTGGGGAGTGGGGTGGCCCCAGGGCCCTCTGTGAAGCCTTTGAGAGTTAGAGCAGGAGAGTGGGGAGTAAAAGTTGGGGGGGGGGGAGGGTTGTGAAAGGAGAAACACAGGAAATAAAAAGGAATTACTGTAAGCTGGCTCCTTCCTTCCTTCTTAATAATTTAGGCAGAGGTGATGCTGGCTTGAATACTCCAGCCTTTCTGAGACTTGCTAAAATGTGAAAAACTCTGCTGTGGACCTAAGATGGTGAAATAAATTTCTAGGACCAAGACGGAGCCGCCCCTGCAAGGAGCACCCCTTGAGGAAACCAAAACATATCACTTCTGTGTCCCAGTAAATGCTCTGCTTGACCAGAAAAGCAGTCTCTCCAGGCAGCCAATCCCAAACACCAAGACAACGCTGGGCTCGGTACTTACTTCCTGTTCCTTATTCACTTCCGGTTTTTCTCTTCCTGTTCCTCATCCTTTACCCTATAAAAACATCTTCCTCCCACCCATTTTGCAGTTCTCTGGAATAGAAAACGAGACGGCCTGCTTCATGAAGTGTTTGTGTCACCTAAATTGTATTTTATTCATTTTTAACACAGGGCTCAGAAGAGTTCCTCTCCTCCTCCTCCTCCTTCTCCTCCTCGTTCTCCATCTTCATCTTTTTTTCCTTTGTTTCATGTTACAAAGCATCCAGCACCTACCAAAGAACACACCATCTTTTCAAGCGTAGGTGTCTCCTCTGTGCCGGGCATCTCGCCCGCCGGCCTCAGCTCTGATGCAGCACCTGGCTTACGGTCAGCACTCAATAAATGGCTGTGGAATTAGGAATGGCCTAAGGGATGATATGTATAATTTTTTTAAGATTATTAATTTCAGATACTAAGTTCCGTTACTCTCATATTAAAAAAGAAAGAAAGAAAGAAATAGCAGTAGCATTTTTCAAGTGAACATTTGCTGATGTCTTTGGCATTCTCTCGGTCCAACCTTCTGATACCCAGCACTGCCTGCCTTCTACAGAATAATGGCTCTTCACATGAACATAATGAGCCCACAGCTCTGCAAAACTCTGCGTCACTGTAGGAGCACACATTATGTTCAGTGGGATTTTAGAACAGGCAGTGATTCCAATGCCCCACAGGGGACACCAGCCCAAAGACTGAATGACCCCTGAAGATGGGTAAAAGTTCCCATCTAACCAGGGGAAGGGAGAGGCAGACTAGATGGTGTGTGATTCTCTAATATAATATTTTGTGGTCATGATCTGTAATTTTTTAAAACATTGTCAATAGAATACAGCTAGTTTTATATCAATAGGAACCTGGTTAAATATATTCTGTTCTACCCACAGGAGCCCCACGCGAGCAAGGAGGCGGGGCTGTACACAGTGACATGGAAAGAAGCCCATGATCTACTTTTTTGCTAAAAAAAAAAATAAATAAATTACAGAAGATTATGTATATATAAACAATTGAAATTTTAATTTACAAAGTAAATTTTGTATGTTTGGGGGAAGAGAGGAGATTTTAAACATGCTTAGAAGAATCCATTGGCTATAGACCAGCCTGTTGGTGGTAGCGAGCTCTTAGGCATGAGAAGGGAGGAGGCCAGGAAGTGGTGGGTTTTCACTGTAATATACTTTTAGATATTTTCATGTTGCTTGAGTTTTTTACAGGTATGTAAATGATATAATCAGTCACCCAATGTGTGCTAACTTCCTTGAGCCAGCGTATGAATATTCTGTTTCTTTCACAAAAGAGCTCATTGCCTTTGGAGCAGGAACAATAGACCACACCCACTCCCATCTCTGCCCCAACCAGCTGTGGGCCTTTAGGCAACTCACTTCACCTTTGGAACCTAGAGTGGAACAGATTTCTCTAAAGTTCTGCCTAAGCTCAAAATTCCTTAAGGAGGAGATAAACTTTATGTAAGTCTCCATTTAAAAACCCGATTCAGCCACAACTACCTTAATATAGTATTTTCTTGGTGAATCAGACAGTTCAAATATTTGAAGAAAACATATTCAGTGGGAATTAAAAAAAAACATCTATTGGACTTTTATGTCCAATGTGATTTTCCAATAAACATTTGCCTACAAAACCAAACTTTTCTCAGTTCTCTGATGCTTTGTGTGTGGTTCATTCAAAGTTACCAGAAGCTGTAAATCGCTTTTTCCCACATCCTCCTGCTCTGCACATATTCATAACTTTCCATCCTCTTTGGGGGAACAAAAAAAATGGAGTTATGCAAGGTTTTGCTATTGGGGATATCTAATCCCCCATTAAGCCAAGCTTTATGTCAAAGTAAGAGTTAGGAGGAGGGACAAAACAATTTATTTTGAACCTAAGTAAACATTCAAATACAGAATGGATTATATATCAATACCATGAGATTCCATGTAAACCCTAGAAACCAGGAAATTGGTCATATTTCAGTAATGTTTTAATAATAAATAAATTTTAGTTGGAGCCAGTCTAACAGATTGTGTTTATCAGTCAGAAGGAGCCAAACTAACACACAGACCCTTAAATGCCCTTTTTAAAATGATTTGACTACCACATAAAGAACAGGGCCTGGAGCACAGATACATTAAATTGTCAACAGCTACATTAACACAGGGTTTTCGTGAAACTCCATAAAGACTGTGTGTGGTTCATGGACGGTTGGTGGACACTGGGCTAATCGGGCTGAGGCTGCACAGCCACCCCAGCCCAGACCACTCTCGTCTGAGAGGAGCCCCACTGGAACAGGCGAGTCAGAGGGTGTGCTCCCTGGTCCCTGGCAGTTCCAGGCTTTGGAGTAAGAGAAGACAACGTTTAAATCCACCTCCACCTCTTACTAGGGCAGGCCACTTAACCTTTCTTTTTTTTATTTTTTTAAATATATTTTATTGATTTTTTACAGAGAGGAAGGGAGAAGGATAGAGAGTCAGAAACATCGATGAGAGAGAAACATCGATCAGCTGCCTTCTGCACACTCCCCACTGGGTATGTGCCTGCAACCAAGGTACATGCCCTTGACCGGAATCGAACCTGGGACCCTTGAGTCCGCAGGCCGACGCTCTATCCACTGAGCCAAACCGGTTAGGGCCACTTAACCTTTCTGAACCTCAGTTCTCTCCTCTGTAAAACGGGTTAATACATACACAGGAATGTGGTGACAAGCAATGAAAGAATATAGGAACTGTGACCTACCGGCGGTGCCGTGGACACAGTAAGCACTCAGCAAATATTAGTCCCCTTCCTTCCAAGCAAAGTCTCTATTTCCAAAGCCACAGGATACCAGGGTGAACTAAGGACCAATTTTATACTCCTGATCTGATTATTTTGCTAAAGTAAAACTGACCACCATGTATTCCTAAGTAAGTTGCTTAAGCTCTCTCAATTTATTTTCTTATTTATAAAACTAGTGGCCCGGTGCATGAAATTCGTGCACGGGGGGAGGGGGTCCCTCACCCCGGCCTGCACCCTCTCCAATCCCAGAGATCAGGCCTAAACTGGCAGTCAGACATCCCTCTCACAATCTGGGACTGCTGGCTCCTAACCGCTCACCTGCCTGCCGGCCTGCTCACCCCCAACTGCCCCACCCCCCGCCAGCCTGCTAGCCCCTAACTGGCCTCCCCTGCCGGCCTTCTCGCCCCCAACTGCCCCCCCACCAGCCTGATCACCCCCAACTGCCCTCTCCTCCTGGCCTGATCGCCCCTAATCGCCTCTGCCTCGGCCCCGCCAATATGCTTTTTCCAGAAGGACATCCGGAAGGTCTCCCAGAAGGTCTCCAGTCTAATTAGCATATCACCCTTTTATTAGTATATTTATACAATTGGAATAATGTCTCCTTGCCAATCTACTTCATAGGATGTCATAAAGAATGAGATTTTCTGTTTCTATAAATAAAGTATTTATTCAAGTGTAAGCAGTAAACTGGGTCCAGAGAGGTGATGCAACCTGCTCAAGATCACAGTTGTTAGGGACAGAGCTAATGTTAGCATTCAGTCTCCTGACTCTCCGAACAATGCAGACACCACTGATACCACTGGACCTCAGCCAGGATGGGGAGTCAAGCCCTAATAAACTTTGTGCGTATGGAACTCCATCTCAAAGTCTACTTCTAGGTAACCCAACCTGTCACACATGGCCACACCCAGCTACTCAGATGGCTGATAAATGTAATATTTTACTTGGTGGCCACATGTATTCCATAATACCCCCATAGTAGGTTTTGCATGATGTCTGATAGAAGGCATTCCAAAATATTTATTGAATGAATCAATGAGAATGTAGTTGAAAGAAAGAATGAATGAATGAATGAATGATAGGAATCCCCAGGGTAAGGACAATGAACCCAATTAAATGTATTGGGTCATGTGAGCATACACATAACGTAAATACTTTACGCCCTAACCGGTTTGGCTCAGTGGATAGAGCGTCGGCCTGCGGACTGAAGGGTCCCAGGTTCGATTCCGGTCAAGGGCATGTACCTTGGTTGCGGGCACATCCAGTAGGGGGTGTGCAGGAGGCAGCTGATCAATGTCTCTCTCTCATCGATGTTTCTAACTCTCTATCCCTCTTCCTTCCTCTCTGTAAAAAATCAATAAAATATATTAAATAAATAAATAAATAAATAAATAAATAAATAAATAAAATACTTATCAATAGTTAGAAACACATAAGCAAACTTTATGACACTCATTCTAATTTCACTTAAAGAAAGAGAGAAGGATAGTTTCAAAGTGACTTTATCATATTTGGAAAGAAGAGGGAAAGTATTTTGTTATTTTCTGTGAGAATTGCTAATGCATCACACTACTTGAGAGAAGGTATTTTGTTTGTTTGTTTGTTTTGTTTGCTCGCTTGTTTTTGCCAAAGCAGAGAGCATGCAGGAAAGGAGCCTTCTGTCTCCTGGGATCTTAATTCCCTGGAACAAAAAGGAGATTAAAAAAACAAAAATCCCAACTTCGTACTTTTCAACACATTTGGCACGCCAAGTAATTTTATAATGAAAGAAGAAATTAATTCATAAAATATATTTCCCAAAAGTATATGTACTTTTGTCAGGGAAATAAAAAGTTGCCAGACTCAACAGCAGGTGCTCTGTGGATGCAATGCCCCTGAGCAGGGAGGGGGAGGAAGCGAGGGGAATTGGGACTATGGACAAAGGGGGCTAAGGCCACAGGGGTCGAGCCCCACAGTCTGGGGGAAGGAGTCCGAGGCAGCCCAGAGGCTGCTGTGCCCACACTGCTCTCTCCAAGGCAGGGAACTGAGTCTGTGGAACAGAACACCCCACCCCCATGGAGCATTTAAACAGCAGCCTTCTGCAGATAACGGCTAGTGGACAAAGAAGATATTCGGGACTAAGGTCCTCAAAGCAGCCTGATTCCTCACATCCTTGAGCACATGCCCTGCATTCAAATGAGCACCAGGAGGAGAAACAAAATGTACACAGTATTCAACTTGAGAACATAGCCCAAAGGCTTTTTGATACAACAGCCCCTTTCAGAAACTTCTAGAAAGAAACAACCTGTGCCTTTAGCTCCTCCTATGAGGAGCTGCTCTTCCCAGTGCAAACCCAGAGCCAATGCTGAACCCTAGTGCTGACATTCCATTTCATTTGTTTCATGTCCAGCCCAAGGCCAACAACATGACACGCTTTCATTTTTCTTCCAGAAAGCAAAAAAACATATGGCTTTGCGCAAGAAAGAAAAAAAAAAGCCAAATATGGCTATTATTCCTCATTAAAAACTTAAAAGTGTGAAGCTCTAACTCCGAGGACGATGCTGAGAGGCAATTGATCTGGGAGACATTTATTGACTGGAGACAGGAAGCGACAGGTGAAAGAGGAGAGTAATACAATTTCTCCCTCTCTGCTACAGTCGGAGTCTCACTGTGGGGAGTTTTCCATCACAGGCTCGGCCACGTCTGTCATCCTCGAGCACCGGCCGCTGCCTCTGGGGCACCTCAGCCTCATTCCTAGCAGGAGGGCTGAGCAGGGAGTCCTCTCGGCACAGCAGGGACTTCAGGCTCCTGACTCCCTAATGTTCCAGACACTAACAAAGCCAAAGATGCATCCTCTCAGTTAATCCTCACGGCAACCCAACAGAAAGGTCCTGTTTTAATCCCCGTTTTATACACGAAAACATTAAAGTTTTGAGAGATCAAGTAAACTGAAAGAGATTAAAACTACTCAATGAGGATCCAGGATATTATGGAGATGCCTCCTGTTTTGGAGAAAAGGGATGGGTGTGGAAATGGCAAAAGCACTTCCTTTTAAAACAAAATTATGTCTCTTATATTTCCTGTTTGTGCATGAGCGATATGCAGAGGGTAGATACGTTGAGAAGAATATATGAGATGATAACAGAAGGAGGCACAGTGGCCCCCAGTAGGCACCAGGCCAATGGTAGGCGTCAACCCTCACAGCATCCCTGTGAGAAACAGGTGTCTTCCCCCATTTACCCCTGAGGAGACTGAGGTTTGGCCAAATCGAGACAGGCCATCCAGGTAGGGAATGGAGTTGCTGGAAGGGGCCCCCATTTCCACCCTGTCTGCAAGCCTTTCCACCCACCTCAGCTGCCTCCCAAACGCTTTCTGCCCTCCTGGGTGTGCCCCAAGCTGCACCATGCGCTCATTATTTTATTCAGTGCTCACAATAGCCTGGCACAGGCCGTGTATCCTTGTGCATGAAAGATAACCTAGTATTCGAGCTTTGAGACTTTCTGATGAAATGCATGTATCTTTACTTTGCAATCCTTGTATTGTTACCAGGATTAGGGCATTCTGAGAACAGTCAGGCAGGGACCACATCATCCATTTTTGCAATATTTCAGCTCTGAGTCTGAAAGATCAAAATTAGGAGAGGCAAAGATCATATAAAATGGAAGAAGATTAAAGTTCTCTGAGTGCTTTTTCTACAAAAGAAAAAAGAGAGAGAGAGAGAAGCTTATTTTCATTCAATTCAACCAGCCCAGGTAACAAGCAGCGCCTCTGGTCGCCTTTAACATCCCGCAACATAATGACTCTGCAGACACTCTTTTGAGACCAGCTCCTGTGAGGCTGGCACTGAGGTTGTCTTAAATCACATTTTAATTTCTTCACCCCACCGGGACAGAATTATGCATCGGCATCTGAAGACCCTTTATGACATTATGCTCTCCGAATTAGCTGTGAATCCGGACTGAGTTTGCCCCAGGGCTGCTCCACTGACTTGATATTATAAAGTGAAAACCGCATGTGTAATAATGTGTGTCTGAGTGGCACTGTTCTGTACAGCTTGGAGACTAAGAACCTTTTGAAACAGGAAAAAAAAGTAAAATCTGATTTTTGGCAGGCAGAGTAAGGCCCAGAAGAATATTAAAGGTGGGATTCTGAACTTTGTCTTTGATTCTTACCATAGCTCTCAAACAGACTCTTGAGGGGAGGGTGAGGTTGTGACTTAGTGGGCAAGGAAGGAAGACTCCTGCTGATTGGCAGGGTGTTGTGGCGGGGGGCAGGGTTGTTACTGTCTGACATTTAAGCTGTCCTTCTGTATTGTGCAGTTTTCTGTTGATTTTTTTTTGTATATAACAATTTTTAAAAGTTAGTTTGTTTTAAAGAGACCTGCTATGGACAAGGCTGAGTGCCAACTCCATGGACTTAAGATCCCTTTATCTGTTTTGGTCACTGCTGGAATTCAGCACCTAGAACAGCGCTTGGTCCATAGTAGGATAAACACTTGCTAAAGAAGAATACCCAGATGAAAAGGGCATTAATTCACCCATTTTCTCGCTGAGATGAAATACTTGACAAAATATGGATACCAACTAGGGTTTAAGCTCATTTGGAAGGTCTAGGCTGGGACCTAGGAATCAGAATTTTACACTTTCTATTATGCATATTTTCAAACATGTAGAAAAATAGAATACAATGACCACCTGTTAACTAGATTAATAGTTGTTAACACTTTTTGGGGATGGTGAACACACAATACAGTGTATATATGATGGGCTATAGAATTGTGCACCTGAAACCTGTATAATTTTGTTAACCAGTGTCACCCCAATAAATTCAATAACAAAGAAAAATGATAGTTGTTAACATTTTTACCATGTTTGCCTCATTAATTTTTTTTACTAGAGTTTTTAAAGTAAAGTATATGGACACCATGAAAATAAGACCATTTTCTTCCTTAAAATCAATGCCATTATAGACCTAACAAAATTAATGATATTTTATCATCATCTAATGCAGTGGTTCTCAACCTTTCTAATGCCGTGACCCTTTAATACAGTTCCTCATGTTGTGGTGACACCCAACCATAAAATTATTTTTGTTGCTACTTCATAACTGTAATTTTGCTACTGTTATGAATCATGATGTAAATATCTGTGTTTTCCGATGGTCTTAGGCGACCCTGCTAGCGGTTCTGTAGAGAACCGCTGCTATAGAGCCTAAGACCATCGGAAAACACAGATATTTACATTACGATTCATTAACAGTAGCAAAATTACAGTTATGAAGTAGCAACGAAAATAATTTTATGGTTGGGGGTCACCACAACATGAGGAACTGTATTAAAGGGTCGCGGCATTAGAAAGGTTGAGAACCACTGATCTAATGCCTGATCTATATTTAAATTTTGTCAGTTGTTCCAAAAGTGTAAGCTACTCATAGTTTACTAGTCCTACCAGGTTCCAGTCCACATTTGGTTGTTATATCCCTTAAGTCACTTATCACCGAGAACAGCATTCCACCATTTCTTTGGCATGATGTTAACTCGGTGACAAGACCAGTCCAGCTGTCCCTCAGAACGACCTGCTTCCTGAACTTGTCCCACTGCTGAATGTGTAGTGTCATTTACCTCACGGCACTCACCCGTGCATTCCCAGTAAACTAGCGTTCGGATCTAGAGGCTGGATTCCATTCAGGTTAAATGCCTTAGGTAAGATAAGATTATTGAGACTGTATGATATTGCAACACATCATGAGGTACATCATATCCAACGGGCCCATTAGCAGAAGCCGGAGACAGCTTTACTCCTCCATTGTAAAGTTCCACTATTCCTTTTAAACCACCAAACAATCTGTGGAGTGAGACTTCAGCAGCACTAGGGTACCAATTCCCCATTACCTAACAGCTTTATCATCTACTGACTGTTCTTGCCTTAATCAACTACTTCATTGTGGATTGAAAAATGGTGACTTTTCTATTTCTATCATTCATTCTACATTTATTAACCAGCAATCTTTACAAGAGAAAAAGCAAGAAAGGGAGAGATTTATCTCACCAACTGCTACTGGGTCAGCAAGGTAAATATTCATCACTTTTCAGAGAAGGAGTAATAAAATGGTGGGGTTCTTTTTGCTTTGTTTTGTCTTTGGTTTTCTCTTTTCTGAGTATTATTTTATAGAGTCACAGATTTTTATGTATTCAGTGTGTTTCATTCCATTGCAGTCATCCTTTTTGAAGCTCAAATTGTCCCATCTTTGGCCAATGAGTCCCTTCAAACTGGCTCTTTTTCAAGCACAGCTGGATGTCCCAGACTCACCTTGTACACTCCCTCACCCAGACTCAGAATCAGTCATTTCTCTAAAAAGCCCTGATTCTTTTCAGTGGAAATGATACTTAGAGACCAAAATCTGGGTGCTAGGGGGACTCACCACTATTGGCTTGTCAATGGTTTCCTTCCAATGGAGAGAATTGGAGAGAAATACATGTATACCTTTTTACATATGTTCATATTAAAATTTCCTATTCAATTTTAACAATACAAAGGTTTTACTATAACATTTTTATTGTTATACTTACTTCTCTCTTACACTAATAACTTAGTTTCTAAGAACATTAACATATCATGTATTTATTTTATCTTGCAATATAAATAGGTGGGCAAAAGTAGATTTACATTTGTTCACATGGAAAAAGACATGCAGGTAATGCTTATTATAATAGCTTCATTAACTGTTTTATATATTCACAACTATTTTTGCCCACACCTCTATGCTAGTTTCAAAATAAAAATATCAGAATTATAACTTGCTTTAAACTCCTGAGTTAAGCCCTGTCTGGTTTTGCTCAGTGGATAGAGCATCGGCCTGCAGACTGAAGGATCCCGGGTTCGATTCCGGTCAAGGGCATGTACCTTGGTTGTGGGCACATCCCCAGTAGGGGGTGTGCAGGAGGCAGCTGATCGATGTTTCTAGCTCTTTATCCCTCTCCCTTCCTCTCTGTAAAAAAAATCTATAAAATATATTTAAACTCCTCAGTTAAATTTGCTATTTCTTTTATCTTGAGAACATATGCCATTAAGCATGTTAAAATATTGTCTTCTAAAGCATTTGAAATAATTATTTTCTTGTTGTGTTTGTTACCAATTTGATATATAATTACATTTATTTTTTTTCCATTCTTGGAACACTCCCAAGGGGCATCTTCTAGTCAGTTCAGACTATGTAGCTTGATGGATATAAGTCTGTTTATCCCCCTTCAAGTGCTATAAACAGATACATATTCACTTCTTCACTCCACTCCACACCCCAGCACATTACTTTAGGGAAAAGAATAATTATTTGAGCAACTAAACCAACCAAATGTTAAAAATGACACAAAGCAGCAACCTGGAGATTAGATTGTAAAAACTTTGGAATAGAAATAATTGGTAAAGAACACACCAGGGGGAAAGACTGAAAGAGAGAAAAGAGGGAGAGTAGTTTAAAAAAACCTGCAGGCCAAATTGGGGAGGGCTTAGGGGCAGGGAGGAAGGCAGGGCTTCTGTTTATCTGGTGGCCCCATGATCCCATGGCTTACTCATTTGCTTATCAGTCCACTTTTCCATTAATCTCTGAAGTCCCTGAAAAAGTCAGCACTGATAGCATATAAGATGCAACTAAACAAATATTCATGTTTTTTGAACAAGCTCCGTGTGTTTGTTTTTTTAAGTTGCTGCTGCTTCCACTAATACCTAGCTTCTATTTCTACGTTTCTGTGTGATTACCTCTTATTGTTTTTGTATATTAAAAGTTATAAGAGCCTCCCCTAATGGGGCTCTGCTTAGTTAGTTTTTTTTAACCCCTCAGGGCTCAGGGATCTAGAGAAAGCAAGCAGGCCAGCTCACCGTTGGCTGACAGCTGGCACCGTGCCCCCATAGGGTCTGTCTAATGTCATAAGCAGGCAGAGTTTTCGCCTCAGGCGAGCGACCCCTCTAAGGCTGCGGTGAAGCCTGTTTGTTTCTGAGGAAAGGTTTTGCCTGGAGCAAAATGTAGGTGTCAGCTGTTGAGTTCCTATGCATCTGTAGACTGAACCGAGACCCAGGAACATTGTTGTGTTTTCAAAGATGCTCAGAAAGGTGTTCTCTCTGTCTCTGAGCATAGCCAGGAAAGTTTGTAAAGTACTTCCCCAGATAAACGTGGCCATGTCTATCTCCTGATGACCGATGAAAGGAGATATAGCCCATCTGCACTGAGCTTACAGATCGCACTCAACAAACCGTCCCCGGTTCAAGGACTCATTTCCAAGTCCCCTCCCTTCACTTGGATAATGTTACATCATATTTGCAACTGCAGTAGTAACTAAGTGGTCTTAATTGAGCACTTATAATGTACCATGCTCAGGGCTAAGCACTTGGCCCAGTGCACTAAATTCATGCAGGGGGAGGGGCAGGGAAGAGGGGTCTCTCAGCCCAGCCTGCACCCTCTCCAATCCAGGACCCATTGGGGGTTGTCTGACTGCCTCTCGCAATCCGGGACCGCTGGCTCCTAACTGCTCACCTGCCTGCCTGCCTGATCGTCCCTAACCCCTCTGCATGCCTGCCTGATTGCCCCTAACCACCTCTGCCTGCCTGATCACCCCTAACCAACTCTGCCTGCCTGCCTGATCACCCCTAATGGCTCCCCTACCAGCCTGATCACCCCTAACTGCTCCCCTGCTGGCCTGATTGCCCCTAACTGCATCTGCCTCACCCTGCATCCGGGACCCAGGATTCCCTCCCTCTGGCCGGCCACAGGCACCCAGGACCCGGTCTGGCTTCACCTGGGGCCGGCCACAGCCACAGGGGACTGTGGGCGGGCGGCTTGTCCCTCTCCCAGGCCACAGCCTGGCTGGCCCCCATTCCTCTCTCACGAGCTCATTTGTGCCTGGCTGGTCCCCATTCCTCTCTCTCCAGTGTTGAGTGGCTAAGCCTTTATGGCGTGAGGGCGTGACGACCATTTGCATATTAGCTCTTTATTAGATAGGATAGTGTCAGTTTTAAATAGTTTTATTTAAGACATTGTATTTTCCACTTTACAATTCAGTGGTTATAAAGTGCATTATTTCCTTTCCCTGTGCACATACTCCATAGTCAAGAATTTAAAAAGCCCAGTTATTTACCATATAGCAGCTCTACTTTTAAAACTGCCAAATTTGAATCCTTCACTATTTTGTGTGGAACAATGCTAAATCTACATGCAAGGTGGGCCTAATCAGACTCTTCAATGGTGGGCCCAGAGGAGGCACCACCAGATGGAGGGGCCCCACCCCCAGGTAGCCCCCAGGCACCCTCTGGAAGGCCTCCTGAACTCTGGTACAGCTTAGTAATGATGGGGTTGCAGACTTTTTCCAACTCTTTCTGCTGGTGTTCAAATTCTTTCTTTTCTGAAATCTGGTTCTTATCAAGCCAGTTCATTTCATTGCACTTCTCAAGAATCTTCTGTTTGTTCTCATTATTGATCTTGTATTAAATGTGTGAATGTCATGAATGACACCAAAACAGAGATTCCCTGAAAAAGGCATTGAGGAAAAGGGAAAGTTTTCCAAACTGTGTCTTTCTAAGCTTTCACTCTTTAAATTTATGCCATTGTAACACCATTTATCAGGAAATTTATTCACAAAGTGTGTGGGAAGTTCTTGAATGAATGTTCTTACTGTTTCACTCTTGGACATGTTGCTTTCTCTAAGCAGAGAAAGTTATCTCACCTGAGATGCACCATCTTTTTGGGTGGCTGCAGAAAGGCCCATCTTTGGACCAGCATCTAAAACTAAGTGGGAAGTCCCCACAGGAGAGGCAGAATTAGCATTTTTCCTGGCCTTGGCCTTGACCTTGGCCTTGAAGAACTACAAGTGTCAGGGAAACCAAGTGCTGACATCTGGGAACCTGGATTCTGACATCAGGGAGGAGAGAAGGTGCCCTCCACGTGGAGGCAGTGTAGGAGCTAGGACTGGGGGACACAGGACACAGTAGAATTGCACAGACCACCCAGGTTGACACAAGGGACCTGAATTGTGTGAGCTAAACTTTTTTTTTTTAAATATATTTTATTGATATTTTTATAGAGAGGAAGGGAGAGGGACAGAGAGCTAGAAACATCGATGAGAGAGAAACATCGATCAGCTGCCTCCTGCACACCTCCCACTGGGGATGTGCCTGCAACCAAGGTACATGCCCTTGACCGGAATCGAACCTGGGACTCTTCAGTCCGCAGGCCGACGCTCTATCCACTGAGCCAAACCGGTTTCGGCTGAGCTAAACTTTTTATGCCCTAGTATCATCTTCATTTACAGTCTACTAGAGGCCTGGTGCACGAATTTATGCACCAGTGGGGTCCCTCAGCCTGGCCTATGGGATCGGGCCTAAACCAGATCTCTGACATCCCCCAAGGGGTCTAGATTGTGAGAGGGCGCAGGCCAGGCCGAGGGACCCCACCGGTGCACAATCGGGGCTGCGGAGGGATGTGGGAGGTTGGCCAGCTGGGAAGGGACCACGGGAGGGCTCCAGGGCATGTTGGGCCCATCTCACTCAGTCCCGATTGGCCAGACCCCAGCAGCAAGCTCACCTACTGGTCAGAGCAGCTTCCCCCTCGTGGTCAGTGCACATCATAGCTAGTGGTTGAGCAGCCTTAGTATATCATTAGCATGTTACTCTTTGATTGGTTGAACGGCTGACCGGACAACCATACACTTAGCATATTAGGCTTTAATTATATAGGATGTTCTCTCTTAGAGTTGGATAAAAATCCTCTTGAAAATGCCAGTTTGTCCAAGTTCTGCTGAGGGGAATCAAAGAAAGAGGTTTGTATCTGTTTGTGGGCCTGTTTTCAAGTTTAATCCCCCCACCCTCAGGAGCACCATCAGTTACCCCATCCCCACCCCCAGCTCTACCCACAGTGTTACTGAAAGTAGCAAAGGACCCAGGACGGTTAACAGCTAACCTTCGGCAACATTCTCAACCCAGTGTGTAAATCTGAGCTCCCAGGCTCACTTCTTCCCCCTACAGAGCTCTAGCTTGCTATTACATGTCCTTTTTTCTTGGGAGTCTATCTTCTCAAAAAAAAAAAAAAAAAAAAAAGAGCCAGACAAGCCTGAGAGATGGAACCTCAATGGTGCCCTTGGGACTCTAACTACAGAGCCTGGGAGGGACATCTTGGAAGGACTGGCGGACGAGGGCTTGGCTTCCAGGTGTCACTGGCTGAACAATTTCCCAGGGGCAGGAAAAAAGAAACACTAACCTTCAGAACTGCTGTGGTCTGGCTGAGTACTCAGAGCAGTGAGTGGGGAGCCCGGACTGCAGCAGGAGCCCTGGGGCCTCCCGTTTTTTGAAATCCAAGTCTTGACTACTATTCTAAAAATAGGAGCTGATAGCCAAAGGGCGCCCCAGTGAAAGAGAGATTTAATTTAGATAGAACACGCAGAAGGAAGCATGAAATCTGAACAGACAGCAGATAAAGGGCTAGTATGCTGTTTTCAATACGTGACCCAGAATTTAAATGAGAGACAGGGATCTCAAACATACACGATTATTAAAGTCCATCATCGGCATTCCTACCCACAGCGTGCTCACTGTGGAGGGCTGCTGCCTCCACTGTGGTGAAGAGCCTGATTCTTGGGCTGTAGGTAAATGGACAAGAGCTACCAAGGGCCAAGGGAAACGTGGGAATGATTCTTCCAGCACTAGGATGTCAATGAGGATGCTCATCAAAGTGTTTTGTTGGTTTGAGTCATGGCATAACTGGCTGGATATGGCTCTTCAATGAAAGCTTCATTTGGGGTAGCCTGCCCTCCACCTCTCTATCCCACTTATTACATTTTATTACATGCTTTTACATTTCATTGTATTCTCATCAGATTCACTCCCAGTAATAATAAAATACAACATTTATTATCACTATGTTGCAAACCCAATGCCAAGCACTTTAGATGAATGTCCTCACTTAATCATGCCAACTCAGTGAAGTAGGTGTTTTATTATTAGCTCCTTTTTAAAGACGGCGAATCTGAAGTTCAGGGTCTTTGGGTCACTAGCCCCAGAGCTGGGATCCAAACCCCTGGCCACCTGACTTTTGGAATTAAGTTCTGATGTAATACCACCTCACTAGACAGTAAGCACAAAGGCAGGAACAGTGCCATTCATTCATTCATTCATTCATGCAACAAGATTTATTAAACAACTACTACAGACTCTTCTGAGCTATTTGAAGTTCCAGGAGTATAGTAAGCAGGCAAGTTTCCTATTTGAAAAAGCTAACACTCTAGAGATCAGAAAACAAACAAGAAACAAGTAACCAGTAAATAAAAAAGTTAAGTCGTAAGTGGTAAGATTTCAATAGGCAAAGCACATAAGCTGGCTAGAGAATGACAGCGCAGGTGTGTGGCCCCCAGAGAGAGTGCAGCTTCAGTCTGGGTGACTGGGGAGGACCCCTCTTAGGAGGTAACCTCTGAGCTGAGACCTGCAAGATAAGGAAGGAAGAGAGTCCCAGCGAAAGGCCCCAGCTATGTTCAAGAACTAGAAAGGAATGTGGCTGGAGTGAAATAAACCAGGAGAGTCTACCTGATGCTGGAGGTGAGATTTTATTTTCATTGTAATAAAAAGCCAACATTGTCTCCTTTACCACTGAATCCAGGGAACTTAGTGATGTGTTCAAGGTACATGTAATAGTCACTGAATAAAATGCTCGTTACCTAAAGGAATGAAAGAGTGAACTATATCCAGTTTCCAGCTCTAATGAAGAAGCTACAGAACCGTGTATCCTGCAGGGGACTAAGACCCTGACATTGACCCAGGGTGCCACGGAGGGCCAGGCTTGGTGGTTAGAACCCAAGAATGGAGAACTGCACATTGAAGGCCTTTGCCCCTTTGTTGCACATCTATAATGCAAGGATTAGGAGATGGGAGGGCCATTACTGTGTGTGTATGTGAATGAGACTGTGAGTGCAAGTGTGTGTGTGTGTGTGTGGTGCCCCTGCTCACAATCTGCACAATAGTTTTCCTTTTGGCCGTGTGTACAATCCTCTTTAATCTCTGGAGGACGAAATGCATGTCAATATGGAGGAGGCATTCCCTGGGGACTGTAGTCCTCATTTCTGGTGACAGATTCTTAAGAGTCATGTTTGCTACTTCTGAGGGACCCGAGTATGAGCAGGAAGGGAAGTTGGCAAAGAAGCACACCAACCTCCCCAAGGACGGGGTGGGGCATGATGGGATTAAGCCAGTCTATACCTAACACTGTTTGCCTGACTCACCTGTGATATGCCACCAGATGAAACAGATTATCTGATTATCTTCAAGCCCCAGATTCACCATAGGAAGTAAGCATGCAGGCCACTTCAAATACTTGCCTGGCAGATTCTTATTTTGCCAAGAAATCTACCAGCCTATCCACATATTGCTTCTATCCCTCCAAATTCTCAAAAGATAGCACATAAACGAGCACATACTCTTCTGAGGGTGAGCCCAAAGTGCCACTGTGAACTGAGTGAACTTTGACCTCCATGCTCTACATCCTCACCATTTTTCCTACCATGCTCACCACCACCACCACCACCACCACCACCACCAGTGACCCAGCTGCTGCAGGAGGCGGAGTAGGGAGACAGTGTTGTTTGGAAGCAGACCTGGTTTTGAATTCCATTTTTACTACTGTTAGCAGTGTGGCCTCAGTCAAGCTAACCAACCTCTGTGTGCCCCGGTGAGCCGATCTGGAAATGTAAGAGAATAGCGTGGAGTATATTAAAATGCAAAAAGCACTGGAGCACCTAGCTCCATATCAGGCATACATTCCATGTTCATGCTGTCCTTCTCCTCACTCCCCTGGACCAAGGTCCATTCCCTTGTCCTTAAGGACACTGCCCAGCACTGAGGGAAGATGCTCACAAACTCATTCTCCCAGAGATGTTAATATCCAATCACAGTTTTATGTATTTCTTCTCCCAGTGGTATTTGTGTTCTAATTAGCAAGGTTGACTCCACAGCAAATTCCCAGTTCAGGGATTTCATGTCGTGTGGCCACATTGGCATGAGTAAGAGGGCCTCCCCTTGGAACATCGGTCTGTGCCAAGCCCATGAGTCAGCAAACCGGGTATCTGTGAGTTTACCATGCCCTTGGCCCCACTTCCATATGGTGCCACCATAGTTCATTCAAACAGCAGAGGCTAATGGGGAAAAAAACGCATAAAGCTTTGAAAAAAAACAAACAAACAACTTATACAAAGCAAATTTTTATTAACTCTCAGAGATAGATAAAAAAATTTCATTAATTTTTCACTTGAATTTTGAGTCAGATTCACTTGAATGCTGACTTTGATAAACGTTTGACAGTCCAGCCTAACAAGCTGGGATGGGCGCTCTTTCAAGTCTCTCTGCTTTCACAACTCTTCTTCACTCTACCTGGAGAGCTCTGATCACCCCTTCTGCACCTGGCAAAATCCTACTCATCTTCAAAGGCCTAGCTCAAATGCCATCTTCTCTGTAAAACTTTTCAAGATCTATATCTAACCATCCTGCAAAATTAGGCACACAATTCTTTATCTCTTAGTGTTTTGTTCTTGCCTTTGGAATAAGGTTGACCACCAGGATCCGCACATCACATTGTAGTACAATGAGTGGTTTGTGCTCTGTCTCCCACACCAGATGGAGCAATGAGAGGGCAAGAGCTCTGCTTTAATCCCCTTTGTACCCCTGGTATCATGCACTGTGCCTGGCATACAGTGTGCCCTCAGTAAATGTTGGTGGAATTAAATTCGTTAACATTGGGGCAAGTACTGAATCTCCTCAAGCCTCAGTTTCTTCCTTTATAACAGGTGACAAAGATAACAAAAAAATCAGTGTTCAGATTCAATGTCAGATGTGAAATACTGTCTTGTACCCAACATAGACCCTTATATATAATTAGCTCAATAGGAGTTGATTAAATTCATCCTTTCAGTAAAAAATATTTAGATACTGTGTCCCCAGTGCATCTCAGTAGACAGACTAGGCAATGACCCTGATCTCATGAAGTTTTATGTATCAGAGGAAAAAGATGCCTAGAAAGCAAATAAATAAACCTGCGATATTAGTGATAAGCACTTTGTAGAAAATTAAACAGGATGATACATAAAGTTATCTGGGTAAGGGAGCTGGTAGGAAGGCTTCTCAGAAGAGGTCCTGTTTAAGCTGGAATTCACATGAGCAAAAGGAACCCTGTGAAGATCTGGGAGAAGAGCACCCTGGGCTTGGCCATAGCAAGTGCAAAGGACATGAGGCAGGTACAAGATAAAAGAATTTAGAAGAGAAAAATAAGGTCAGAATGATGGGAGCATATTGAAAGTGTAATGAAAAAACTATTTAGAGATACTTAATCTGGGTAGAGACATGAAGTAATTTGTTTTTAAAAGTTTACTCAATGATTATTTAAAGAATGAGTTGTAGGAGCAAGCGTGGATGCAGGGAGACCAGTTGCTCCTGTCTGTAGCATAGGAAGGAGATGTTGACTTGACCTTGGCTGGTGAAAGATGGAGAGGAGAGGATCCGAATACATTTCAGAGACAGAGCCAAGAGGACTTACTGTTGAAAAATGAGGGAGAGTGAGAAATCAAGCATTATGAAGAGATTCTGACTTAATTTTCTGGTGAGATTAAGTTGCAAAATACATAAAATATTTTAAAACAATTAGTAGTAGGTGTACTTTTCCATATTTTTTTCTGTCTAAGTACAATTAAAAACTCTGGACATGCCGGCTGGTGTGACTCAGCAGTTGAACATCGACCTATGAACCAGGAAGTCGAGGTTTGATTCCCAGTCAGGGTAAATGCCCAGGTTTCATATATATATATATATATATATATATATATATATATATATATATATATATATATATATGAAAACTGAGAAGTAGAGAGAAAGAGGTAGATTAACTAGGGACTTTGGGACTCAAAAAACAGAGCAGTGAATACCTTTGGGTTGTCTTTTTGCCTCATATGTGCCAAACTGAAGAGGCCAGCAGCTGGAAATACCAATAGGTACATATGAAATAAGCTCCCAAAAGTCTGCTCTCTCTAGCCAAAGGACCAGGAAAGGAGCAAGACAGAATCTTTCAGATAATAGCTGTTCTATTCCAGACAAACATCACAGAAAAGCTACGGCTCCACTATCATTTACATCAGCAAAGGCCAAGTAGAGGAAGCCTAGGCTCCCACATGCACAGGGCTCTAATAAAGAGCTCCAACACCCAAAGGGATGAATGTAAATGAAGACAAGTAGGGCGCCTTACTAGAGGCCTGGTGCATGAGATTCATGCACTCCGGGGCGTTTCTCATCCCGGCCTGTGCCCTCTCACAGTCTGGGAGCCCTCAGGGGATGTCTGACTGCTGGCTATGGGGAGCAGGCCTAAGCCAGCAGTCAGACATCCTTAGCACTGGCTGAGTGGCGCTCCCCCTGTGGGAGCGCACGGACCACCAGGAGGCAGCTCCTGCATTGAGCATCTGCCCCCTGATGGTCAGTGCACGTCATAGCAACTGGTCATTCCACTGTTCGGTCGATTTGCATATTAGCCTTTTATTATATAGGATGATATCAATTGGGCAACTGGACTTCTATCCCCACCGAGCAGTAATGAGATGTCCATCCCCCTCCCTGATGTCCAAGGAGGCCTAATGGAGAGTCAGGACTTTATAACATTGTCTGTCATGGTTCTAAATGGATGTAGATAAAATGTTTAAGACATAAATAGGGGAGGGTAAAGGAACATAAAGAGAGGTAAGGTTTCTATACGTCACTCAAACTGGTAAAATAACACCACCAGTGGATTGTGATAAGTTATTTATAAATAATGTAAAACTAAGAGCAACCAATAAAAATGCTATATTAAAAGATATACTTTTAAAAAAAGATAGATGAATCAGAGTGGAATTTTAAAATATGTCTCAGTAACATACAGAAAGGCAAGGAAAAGAAGACAAATGAAAATGGCTGACATATCCTAACATATCAACAATTACATTAAATATCAATAGCCTAAATATACAAATTAAAAGACAGAGATCAGCAGGTTGGAATCGTCAGATTTAACTATATGCTGTCTACAAGAAACTTTTAATATGATAATACAAGAAGGTTGAAAGTAATATGATGGAAAAAGGCATATCATACAAGCATTAATCAAAGGAATGTAGGAGTGGCTATGTTAATATTAAGTAAAGTAGACTTCAGAACAAAGAAAATTACTAGAAACAAGAAGGGACATTACATGACAAAGGGATCAGTCCACTAGGAAGACACAGTACCAAATGTGTATGCACCAAACATCAGAGCTGCAAAGTATGGGGAGCAAAAACTGACAGCAATGAAATGAGAAATAGGCAAATCCACAATTATAGTTGGAGACTTCAACAGTCCTCTCTCAACAATTGATAGAACAACTAGACAAAAAATTAGCAAAGTACAGAAGAATGCAACACCATCAACCAATGGGTTGGTGTTTATAAAATACTCGACTCACAACAGCAGAATCCATAGTTTTTTCAAATACCTACAAATCATACACCATATCCTGGGCCTTAAAACAAATCTCAGTAAATTTAAAACTATTGAAATTATTATTTCAAGGATAAGAAATTACTACAAGCAAATCTATACACTCACATCTGACAACTTAGAAGAAATTGATCAATATCTCACAAAAAACACAAACTACTATTATTATTCAACTAGAGGCCTGGTGCATGACATTTGTGCACTGGGGGGCAGCAGGTAACCTCAGTCCGGCCTGTGCCCTCTCATAGTCTGGGACCCCCCTGAGGAGTCCTTAGCACTGCTGTAGAGGCGGGAGAGGCTCCTGCCACCACGACTGCGCTGGCCAGCTGTGAGCCTGGCTTCTGGCTGAGCAGTGCTCCCCTGTGGGAGCACACTGACCACCAGGGGACAGCTCCTGTGTTGAGTGTCTGCCCCCTGGTGGTTAGTGCATGTCATAGCAACCAGTCGTTCCGCAGTTCGGTCGATTTGCATATTAGCCTTTTATTATTATTATTCAATATGAAATAATTTGGTAATATTTAAAATTTGTAATTTAAAAGCTGCACACTGCCTCCAAATCTCTAGGCCTTTGCCCTGGCCAGTGTGGCTCAGTTGGTTAGAGCATCATCCCATACACTGAAAGGTCAGTCTTGGGTTCATACCCAGATTGCAGGTTCCATCCACAGTCGGCATGTGTACCAGAGGCAATCTCTCTCCCTCTCCCTCTCTCTCTCTCTCTGTCTCTGTCTCTCTCTCTCTCTCTGTCTCTCTCTCTCTCTCTCTGTCTCTCTCTCTCTCTCTCTCTTCTCTCTCTCTCTCCTTCTCCTTCTCCTTCTCCTCCTCCTCCTCCTCCTCCTCCTCCTCCTCCTCCTTCTCCTTCTCCTTCTCCTTCTCCTTCTCCTTCTCTTTCTCCTTCTCCTTCTCCTCCTCCTTCTCCTCCTTCTCCTCCTTCTCCTCCTTCTCTTCCTCTGGCTCCGCCTCCTCTTCCCTAAAAACATATCCTTGGGTGGGGATTGAAAAATATATCTGTACACCCAGATTGCTTCACTGGAGAACTTGATCTAATGTTTGAAGAATTAGTACCAATCATAAACAATCTCTTCCAGAAAATAGGAGATAACATTTCCCAATTCATTTTATGAAGCCAATATTACTCTTGCACCCAAACCAGACACCGACAGTATCAAAGAAGAAAACCACAAACCAGTATTCCTCATGCATATAGATGTAAAAAAAAAAAAATCCTTAACAAAACATTAGCAAACATAATTCAGCATTACATAAAAAATTCTATATCATGACCTAGTAGGGTTTATTCTGGAGATGCAATCCTAGATTAATATTTGAATATCAATCAATATAATCCATCATATTAAAAAGCTAATAAAAAATATAATCTTACCATGTACAGAAAAAGCTTTTGAAAATTTAGCATCCATTCTTGATTTTTAAAAAAACTCTCAGAAAAATAAAGATAGAAGGAACTTTTCCTCAACTTGATAAAGAACAAACAAACAACAAAAAACTGCAACCAGCATTATACTCAATGGTGAAAGAATGTTGAGATTGGGAACAAGGCAAGGATGTGCACTCTCACCACTCTTATTCAGCATAATATTGGAAGATCTGGCCAGTACAATTTTCACAAAAATTAACTCAAAATAAATCATAGATCTAAAGTAGAACACAAAACTTCTAACACTGAAATGCAAAGAGAAAATAAAATAAAAAGACAGAATATTTAAGAACTGTGGGATGATTACAAAAGGCTCAACAAACATGTAATAGGAATACCAGAAGAAAAGAATGAGAGAAATATTTGAAGGAATAATAACTGAGAATATCTCAAAATTAATGACAGACACCTACCCATTATACTGGTTTCCCTCAGTCCAGAGCCTCTCCAGGGTCCCAGAATGTGGATAGCTTCTGTATTGGTTTGCTAGGGCTGCCATAGCCAAGTACCACAGACTATGTGGCTCAGACAATAGAAGTTTATTTTTCACAGTTCTGGAAGCTAGAAGTCAGATCCAGGTCCAGCAGGGTTGGTTTCTTCTGGACTCCTTGGCTTATAGATGGCCCTTTTTCCCGTCTTCATGTCATCTTCCCTCTGTGTGTCCTAATCTATCTATATAATAGAGGAATATGCAAATTAGCCCGGACGCCGTAACATCATGAATAGCAGGGACCTGAGGCTGCATGGCGCCTGGCTGGGGCGAGGGACCTCAGGCTGTGCCCCCTACCCCAGCACCGGGCTGGGGGACCTCAGGCTGTGCCCCCTGCCTGGTGGGGCTTGACGGGGGAACTCAGGCCGCACCCTCCGCCCAGTGGGGCTTGACAGGGGTCTTGAGACTGTACCCCCCACCCAGCGCTGGGCTGGGGGACCTGAGGCTGTGCCCCCCCTGCCTAGAGGGGCTTGACAGGGGTGGGGCGGCCAGGTCTGGGTCTCACCTATTGGGGGTGGGGCCGGCTGGGTCTGGGTCTCCTACGTTTTCAAAGCGTGTGAGGGTGGTGGGTGAGGACTTGACTCTAGGTCCCGCAGCACGCCCCAGTCTCTGACAGGAGGGAGATTTTCATATACATTTTACTAATTTTCTTTAATCTCTGACACTTCTATTATAGAGAAAGGGCAAATAGCAATATTAAAATATTTCCTCTAATTAATTCCCTTTTAATGTGCATGAATTTCATGCACCAGGCCACTAGTCTTTCTTATAAGGACAACAATCATATTGTATTAGAGTCCTCATAATTATCTCTTTAAGGACCCTACCTCCAAAAACAGTCACATTCTGAGAAGCAGGGAGTTAGGACTTCACCATAAGAATTTTGGGACCAAGTACAATTCAGCCTGTAACACCTTCCTTATGCTCCTTCATGCAAATCCTTTCTATAACTCCCTTTACCTTCATTGTTCCAAAATTTGTTGGTATCTCATTTCCTAATGTCCTGTTTCCTTTTGGCTATTTATGGTTTATTCATTTTTAATCCTTTACTATGATTTACTAGAGGGAAAGAAAGGAATGTACTCAATCCCCCATCTTTATCCAGAAGCTCCTACCCATCCTTTAAATTACCACCTCCCTCTGAGATGTCCTCTTACCAAGAAAGACCATAATAATCTCTCATTTCTCTTAACTCCTAATTCGTTGAACATATAGCTGTCTTGTTTCATTTTTATTAGCCTTTGAGTTAACATATTTCTATTATACCCACTGAATATCCAGTACAGTGTTGTGGTCACTATTTGATTGATAAAAATAAGTATTTTTATGAATGTATATGATCCCATTCCTATAATTCAGAACCAGTTTTTTGTTTTAATGTAGTACATCCATGAACACATTACATCATGATTTCACAATGTACCACCCTATTATACAGCACCTTACAGGAGAAGGAGGTACTGCGAGTGTTCCCCCCACGTGGTTCAGGGTTCAGGTTCAGGGTTCGGGTTCTGGAGGAGGCCGCACACAAATGAAAGAGACTAGACAAGAAAGTATAAATTTGGGAATATTGGGGGCCAGGCGGGAGCCCAACTCAAGGGGAAGGACTTCACCCCCCTCTGGCCTTGCTATCCCTTTTATTAAGACTATGGGATACACCCATAGCCTTTAGGCAGGCAATTCCAATAATAGCCAATCAGCAAGAATTTACATAAAACTAGAAGGTGGAAGTTGCTTCAGCGACCAGTGTCTCAACTAAACAGTGTGTGGAGGCTCTGACCTTTCAGAGCTTCAAGTTGACCAGCCTTCCGGGTTCCTTGTCCACACCTCTCTGCTAGTGAGGACAATGGACGGCTTCCAACAAGGTACAAGATTTCACATCCAAATCCCAAAATGGAAGGCACACTGCCACCTTCTGATCAAAACTAAAAATGCAGCCCTTAAAAGGACAATAATACAGCTCCAAGTTAAGTCAAAAGCAAGCCTAAGAAAATTACACAAATGAGACTCTGATTTCCTTCTAACAAATGTTAAGAGTCATGTAACTAAAATCAATATTGATCACTAGAGTAATGAAAAATTTAGACCTGAATTCAGGTGATGCACAGAAAGTTGACCTATTAACAGGATCTTCAAGTTCACCTAAGGAGCCTCATTCTCTTCGGTGATTTCCTGAATTTCCTTCAGGCCTGGGCTCAAAATTCTCTGGTGGTAAGTTTTTGCTGGATTGTTAGTGAAAACTTTGTTCTGCTCTGCTCTCTCAAATGCAGTGACAAATCCAGTGTGATGAGAAATGAGATGGCAACATGAAGTGGCCTCACCACCACGTTTCAGACCACAGGGCCTGAGTTCACAGACTCCACACCCAGTGTGGAGATTTGCCTGACTTACCTTGATGATCCAAATCAGGCTTTCTTGGATAGAAACGAAGGGGAGGGATTAAGGAAAAAAAAGGGCAAAGTTCAAATCCCAGGTACCTGATGTAACAGATATGAATCAAACAAAACATTTAAAGCCCACTTTAGAGAATCCCGGCATTTTTTCTGCATTCTTGTGTGCTCATGGGACTCTTCTTTGGGAAGACTCTCCCATTGTTCCGGAAACACAATTTAAGTTTGGGTCAAGCATGTCTGAAGGAAGTGCCTACCCTTTCTTCCAGGGACGTCCTGAGAGCAGGAGTGATCCAAGGGCAAGGGCAGAGGCTGCAGACTGAGATGCTGAGGGGCTTCAGAGAAGTCATTTTCGCGGAGTGCAGTGACCTGGGCTGAGACTGCGGCTGGTTTCTGCTTCCTCTGGCTTTGGTCAACTGGTAGAGAATTCTGGACTTGTGGGGGTCCCGTGCAAAGCAGCAGTGGGCTCCAGGAGCACAGATGCCTCCCTCTTCTCTGTCCCATATGCTGTGACGAGGTCCTCAAGTATTGACTTAAGTTGTATCAGACTCTGCCTTCTAGTATGACCCGTGAATGGGAGGCTGACAACGAGGCCTGTGCCCACACTTGGGGTTCAGCGGAGGGGCAGCAGCGGGGAGAAGAGGCTGCGAGGTGGCCAGGCAGGGAAGCCTGCAGCAGCAGCCCAGAGAGCTGACAAGGGGCAGTCAGGACGGATTTGTGCCTGTGTAAACACTCCCTGGGCTCAGTGTTCTGGGCCCCAGTAGAAGACTGATGTCTTCCAGGGACGCGGGAAGAAGGCTCAGGCCATGTTTTGGGCCGTCAGAGGGATGAATGACCCCTAGAGCAGGAGCCCTTGAGGATACCTAGAGACAATATAAGTCAATCTGAATCTGGTGCTCTCTCTGGAGTCTGCATAATGGAGGCTTCATCCTAGACCTGTCCCCAAGAGGTCTAGGATGGGTTTCAGGCACTGCAGCAGGCCAGAGGGGAGATGCCTTAGGCAAGAGGCCCCCTCCAGCACTTTGTGGTGGCTGTCTAATCCAGGGCTAGAGAAGAGGACAAGGTCAAGTCTATAACCGAGCAGGGCTTCCCCACAGCCAGACTCCAGAATACTACTACTGCCCTGGGTTTTGAATTGAAGGCTCTTAGGGCTAAAATCAGGTCAGTAGCAGAGAACCAGACTGGCATGCCAGTTGTCTCAATTTATTGCTGGGTAATCAATAGATGAGTCCTTTCCTTTCCTTTGATCCTCTCGCCATCCTAATAAGCTACCACCTGCCCATGAGCAGTAACTAATCACAAAGAATTCAAGGATGTTTGGCACTCACAAAAAGCTTGATGCGGAGTAGAAAAGAAAGGGTTGAACATGGTATAATCTTTGGAATAGCAAACCAATGGCCACAGAACTATGACAACTTCTTGGTCTCACCGTCACCTGTAATAGTGGCATTACAAACGCACTATTTCACCCTAGTTCAGGATCTGCCTTGACTTCATATTTTATGCTCTGATGTTACATACATATTCAATTATCCCAGTGAGAATAAATACCCAAATCACCGTATTACTTAAATGGACTCCATAAAGTACCATCCAAACAATTTAAAGTAAACATCAAAACAATTTATTGATGACAGAAATGGGGAGGCAGGGAAAGTATAAGAGAAGCAGGTATCTGTATGTCCGTGGTTAAAACAGACCCAAGTATCCTATACAGACTCTTACATTTCCCACCACACACACACACACACACACACACACACACACACACACTCTATGTGCACATGCACACATATAACCGTACACCTCCTCCCTCTCTCAGAGGAAGAACATCTGCAGTCCTTTGTGACTGCACTTTTGTGACATCTCTTCCTCTCCAAAGTCCAGTCTGATACTCATTTTAGATGCAGGTCCCATGCACTAAAGCACTGAAGGAACGTCCCTCATGCACTCTAGTCCCTAGAAAGACCCTGTGACACACTAGGAAAGGGGCCTCTGCTTGGTGGAGGCCGATGGAGCTTCTGATGTGGCCACGGCTGGGCACTGCCTTTAGGGTCCTCCCTGCCTTTGAGGTGACACTCCCCCAGTGACCTCAAACCCTCCCTGTGTGACCAAGACACAGAGGTCAGGCAACTATGCAGGACAGAGTGAATCAGGCTCAGAACAGGGCCCAAAGAAACACAAATTCCTTTCTCATGAGCCAGCTACCCAATCCAACCACCACGGTGACGGGCAGGGAGGCCTCCAGGACCTACCCGTGGTTGACTGAATGAACCACAGAACTCATACCGGACTGTCGGCCACACTCCCTCCTCTCACCATCTTCGCTTCCATGCTGGACATGTTTGCTAGACATGCTGGCAGACATCTACAGATGCTGAACAGCCTTGCTAAGAAATTAAAATTCACTTTCCCTATGATTCTTATCAGCGTGCTTTCAGCCACATAGGTGCTATTTTCAAGGGATCCAGTGGGTGGCAGTAATACAAAGGAAATGCCAGCTGTCCTGCTTTTCTGTTACGACTTGTTCAACACTGACTATAGCACAGAAGAGCCCGAGTGCCTTTCAGACTAACCTCTGCATGACTCCCAGCTTCGCAGGACAACTTATCTCCCGGAGCCTGTTTCCAGGATTAAGTGAGATGATAGATGCAAAGCCCCTGGTACAGCATCTAGCACACAATAGAGTGCATATAAATGGCAGCTATATTAATCCCCACGCCTGTTTGAACTGCTATGACTAGTAAGAGAGTTCCACATGAGAAATTCCATAGAAAATTCCTATTCTCTTTAAAAGCAGTTTCCGGATGGGGAGAGGAACTATCTGAACACAATCCTGTAAAAGAAAATAAAATTAATCTCCATTGATGATGAAAAGGTCTTCAATGCCCAGGCAAGTTCTTTGAGCCACATTTAAAAGGCTCTTCATCTGGATCCTCCATCTCTTTCTATAGGGCTTGAAGTCATTCATTCATGTATTCAACAAATATTTATTAACTTCATATTATGTGCCAGGTAACAGGCTTTGGAAAGTCATCTTTTAAAAACACACTGCATGCTTGTAATCCCAACAATGTGAAGACTAATTCTGTTCCCATTGAATCCATTCATCATGTCATCCATGCACACAACCTTCGGGACAACTCACTTCTTACAGGACAGTGATGGTCTTTCTAACTTAATCTTGGAACATATGGTTTGACAAAGGCCTTTCTGACTTGAGGATTTAATTTTAAAGTCAGCAACATATATTATACTAGAGGCCTGGTGCACGAATTCATGCACGGGTGGGGTCCCTCAGCCCAGCCGGCGATCGGGGCTGATTGAGGCCGTCTCGCCCAGTCCCAAAGAGGGCTGTTCAGGGCCAGCCAGGAGGAGGGACCGTGGCAGGTTGGCCGGCCACAGGAGGTTGGCTATGGGAGCGCACTACTGACCACTGGGGGGCAGCTCCTGCATTGAGTGTCTGCCCCCTGGTGGTCAGTGTGCATCATATATACCGGCCGATCGTCTGGTCGTTAACAGTTGCTTAGGCTTTTATATATATAGATATACACCAGCCACTGTGCGAGTTGTTAAAAATATAAAAATCAAAGCTACAGCCTCTGCCTTCAGGGATCGCAGAGCTAGTGGGGTAATCAGGCAAGAATAGCAACTATAGTGAAGAGTGACGAATGCAATGACAGAAGTCTAGACACAGGACACAAAGCCCACCTGATGGGATCCAAGAAGGCATCCCCCAAGAGGAGACCAATCAGAAGAATATGGCAGGGCATAGGAACTAAATAATGAGCATTTGAACTAATTATAATGGAAAACAAGTTAACATTAAATAATTTTCAATGCAAATTCTAAAGCAAACCTTGGCCCAGGCTAGTTTGGCTTAGTGGTTAGAGCGTCAGCCTACAGACAAAAGGGTCACAGGTTGAATTTCCAGTAAATGGCATTGCAACTTGATTGCAAGTTCCCTAGCCCCAGTTGGGGTGTATGTGGGAGGTAACCAAGTAATGAGTCTCTCTCATGTAGATGTGTGTGTGTGTCTCTCTCCCTGCCCCTACTCCCTCCCTTCCACTCTCTCTAGAAATCAAAGGAAAAAATATATTCAGGTGAGAATTAAAAAAAATAAAGCAAATCTTGGAATTCATACTTCTTCAGGCTAGTGCCTACCCAGACAACACAACATAAATAATGCAACTGGAGTAGTCCAAATAGCTGTAGATTAAGTTAGGACAGCATGTTCTGAACCCACTCTGCTATTTTTAAACTCTGTAATCATGGAAACACTGACTCTGAATCTCCTTTTCTTATGTTAAAAATGGCAATAATAATACCTGCCCTGACTACCTTGTAAGTTTCTTCTAAGGATCACATAAGAAAATATCCTACATAATAAAAGCCTAAGTGTCCCGTCGTCTGTTTATCCTTTCAACCAATCAAAGAGTAATATGCTAATGATATGCTAAGACTGCTCAACCGCTCACTATGACGTGCACTGACCACCAGGGGGCAGATAGTCAACCAGTTGACCAGTCGCTATGATGTGCACTGACCACCAGGGGGGAGAGTCGACCAGTCAACCAGTTGCTATAACGTGCACTGACCACCAGGGGGGCAGACGTTCTGACCTATAGGTTAGCTTGCTGCTGGGGTCCGGCCAATCGGGACTGAGCAAGAGGGGCCAGACATGTCCTGGAGCCCTCCCGCGGTTCCTCCCTGGCTGGCCAACCTCCCATGTCCCTCCCTGGCCCCAACCGTGGGTGGGTGCATGGGAGGTAATCAACCAAAGACCATCCTATATAATAAAAGGCTAATATGCAAATCAACCAAATGGTGGAACGACCCATCTCTATGACATACACTGACCACCAGCGAGCAAACACTCAACGCAGGAGCTTCCCCATGGTGTCAGTGCGCTCCCACAGGGGGAGTGCCACTCAGCCAGAAGCCGGGCTCACGGCTTGTGAGCGCAGCGATGGTGACAGGAGCCTCTCCCACCTCCGCTGCAGGCAGGCAGTAAGGAGCAAGGGGTCCCAGACTGTGAGAGCCTTGGACTTTGAGAGGGATGTCTGAGTGCCGGCTTAGGCCCTAAGCCGGCAGGTGTACATCCCCCAAGGGATCCCAGACTGCAAGAGGGCACAGGCCAGGCTGAAGGACCGCCCCCCCAAGTGCACAAATTTCGTGCACTGGGCCTCTAATGAGAAATTAACTTTTTTGTCTTTGTAATACTTTTCTATTCATCTAATCAACTTCTTACTAATGGCTTGAGAAAAAAATTAAAGTCATTCAAAATTCAATACACATGTGTAAGCTATACATAAAAAGCTAAATTTTATTGTTTGTCATATGCCATAAAAAGACTATACATTTAGCAATGCATAACATTAATAAATTCTAACCTAAGGGCACTGTGATTATACAAACTATGATCATTTCAATAATTTATATCTGGACAATTATCTTTGTAAATAGATTATGATTACTCAAGCAATTGTAAGTGTAACAATGTATGATGCAACAAAAATTATCAACAGTGTAAAATAAAGTTTTAAATTTAATGCTGATAACAGCTATAGGATGGTGACCTAGAATTTGTTGTTGTTAATCCTCACCGGAGAGTATTTTTCCATTGATTTTTAGGGAGAGTGGAAGAGAGAAGGAAAGACAGAGAGAAACATCGACGTGAGAGAAACACATTGGTAGGGAGCGGATATAAGGTTAAGCCTCGAACTGACCTGTTGGGAAACCCGCAAACAAGTCCCAGCTTAGAGGGCACAGTCCTCTTAGCATAATTAAGCTTGACCTTATGATGCCTCCTAGATCCTATCTGGGTAGCCAATCGGCTGTGGGAGGTGCAGCAAGTGCTGCCAAAATAAGTGAAACACACAAGAACATTGTAACTATGGTGACCACTACCCTGTTTACCTCTGGCTATAAAATAAAGGCTCAGCTTGCCCTCTGGATCTCTCTCTGTGGCCTTAGCCAGGCACAAGAGATCCATCTAGCCCAGGGGTGGGCAAACTTTTTGACTCGAGGGCCACAATGGGTTCTTAAACTGGACTGGAGGGCCGGAACAAAAGCATGGATGGAGTGTTTGTGTGAACTAATATAAATTCAAAGTAAAGGAGCGGAGGGGAGAGCAAGAGAACCCTCCGCTCTTTCGGCTCCGCGGGCCGGATAGAACAGCCGAATGGGCCGGATCCGGCCCGCGGGACGTAGTTTGCCTACGGCTGACTAGACCCAGCTTATTCTCTGTCTGTCTTTTCTTCAATCCTTCACAGTCCCCCCTCAGGCTCACCGAACCCTTGGATGTGCTGGCCTGGCACACACATTGATTGGTTGCCTCCTGCACGTGCCCCTACCAGGGCTCAGGCCAGGGAGGAGCCTGCAACCAAGGTATGTGCCCTTGACTGGAATCAAACCCAGAACCCTTTGGTCCGCAAGCCAATGCTCTATCCACTGAGCCAAACCAGCTAGAGTGACCTAGTATGTTTTTTAACAACTTGATATTCTCTAAATTTAAATGGATTTTAACAACATTTACAGGATGCCCAAAATTTGCTAGGTTGCTACTTTCAAATTTACTAAAATTGATTCTTGCTGTTAAATTAAATTAGATTGTACAAATATTAATTGAGCACCTAACCAGATGCAAAGGACTGTGCCAGGTACTGTACAAAACAAGGATGAGTGGAATACTAGCCCTGCTTTTAAAGGCTTTATAGATACACACTCACACACAACACATACACACAAGCTATATGCTAATTGCTACTTAAATATTCCCAGTTTTTAAATTTTCTACACTTTGCTTTGGATTATGTGCCTTTAGTATATATATGATGTTGATATCATGAAGAAAAAATCTGAAGTATTAAATCTAAGGATGCTGTGACTCCTCAATGAACCGCTATAAAAAGTCTAGTTAAAAGTCTCTTTTCAACATAAATACTAAAAATACTTATCCTGCAGCTAAGTAATTATGTTAGTGAACTGGCACAATGATATTAAAAAGTTTTATAAAGAAACAATCTAGTTACCTACTTAACTCTCTCTATACAAATATAACTTTACTCAAATGCTAATGAAGCAGCCTTGTCATGTAGAAATAATGTTACACTTACAGGGCACTGGAGAATGTATCTATATCTAACATTTAAATGACTTACAAAATACTGATCTTTACAAATATACCTCATTATTTATATTTTTATTTTCAGAAAAGACTTATAAATAGATCACTTATAAAGAATACATTTCTCACTAGTTAAATCACAATTCACTTTATAGTTAATTAACTTATATCCAAAGACAGTACTTTCCTGTAAAATTTCATTTTCTTCAACGCGAAACAAAACTTTATTTCAGTAGAAAAAAATTTACATGTGAAATTCAAAGACAATAATTTTAGTAAAAATGGCAATCAACCACCATATCTTTTCTTGAGTTCTTCAACAGAATTATCCTTCAACCCTGAGTTCTCTATGTGACTGAATAATACATGTGCAACTGAAAAAGAAAAGAAAAGAAGTGTCCCATTTTAATCTCCATTTTTAAAAAAGTTTAGTGAAACAAAAATTAAAGGGAATAATCTGATCTTTTTCAAATAAAACATTTTACATTTGAAAGTTACAATATAAAGATTATTTCTAAATTCTAATTCAGATACTTAAAAAGCCAATTCGAGAATAGAAAATTATATAGCAATCCAATGTTTACCAAAATATTTTGCTTTAGCAGTAAAAAATTTCCTCTACACCCTCAATGACATTAATTTTACAGAGTAAACTTAACTCATTTTAAGCTTCCTAAAATTTTTACTCTACTTAACTATTTTACTTAATATTATAATTAACTGTTTTTCAAACTTAAATAATTTTATTTTAGAAGAAACTTTTATATCACTACTCTAATTGAAAATTAGCGACAACATCTACAATTATATATATTATATAATAAAATAAAATATATAACTATTAAGTGTTCAAAGATCTTCCTATAAACTATGTAAAATCTTTATCTTTCACACCACTGAATGGTCCACACTCTACACTTTGGAAAATACTGTTATGGTTCGTCTATTTCTCAACATTAAAACTAGCTAACAATTGTTAATAATAATGGCAATAATGGAAGATAAGAGCAGCTAATATTTATTGAAAGTTTAGTTACATGCCAGGAACCATTATAAGTGCTTCCCATGTTTAACTTAGTGGACAATGGAGACCCAACCAGGATGGAAGGCCAGTCTGAAGAGCCAACTCACATTCTTTGAGCACATTTTAACTTATCACATTATAGTGGCAAGAAATTCTTTCATTCAACATGCTTCTACTAAGAAGTTATTATGTACTAAACCCTGTTCTATGCCTGAGGCCTAGAAAATAGTAGACAAAGTTCCTGCTCTCATGGAGCTTTAATTCTATTAGAGAGAGAAATAATAAACATATACATGGAATACTGCCAGCTAGTTATTTTGAAGAAAAATAAAGCAGGGTAAGAATACAGAGGGTGAGGAGGGAGGGGAGGCAGGCAGTTATTTTAACTAGTGCTGCTGAGGAAAGGTATCTCTGAATGTTAGATGGAAACTTAAATAAAGTGAGGAAGCAGGTGGGGAGATATTCTAGGCTGAGGGAACAGCCAAATGCAAAGCCCCAGAGGCTAAATTAAGTCTGGTAGTTTGGCATATTAAAAAACACCAAGCGGTGTGGTGGGGCAGAGTGAAAACTGTGGTAGAAGATGAGGTTAGAATAGTAAGTAAGAGCGTTACTTCTCGGGGAATTTCAGGAATTGTTTTTGATTAACAGAAGATGAAGCAGAAATTTCTTTTGATTTAAATTCTATTTTAAAATCTAAGTTACATATTCACTTCCCTAAGTACAACATAAGGAGTATTTTTTCTTACTGATTAAGACTCATTCAATGTCACTGCTAGATGCATAAAAAAGAAAAGGAGCCCAAAGTACATTTAGCATAAGAGGTTTGAAAATGGTACAAGGTTTCCCTATCTTTAAAACTAAAAACACTGGTACTCTGGTATTCTAATGATTTTTTTTCTCTTTTTCCTAAAACTATACAGTATAGCCCAAACCTCTAGGTAACTGAAGTTTTTGCAGCATTTGATGTTACTTAAATTAGGGTCTCCCAAACGAACACTTTCTTCCAAAGACTGAGATATACCAAGTAGAAGTAAGGGCTCTAATTCAGGCTCATCACTTGCCACTCTTTACCCCTTAACTCGTCAATCCAGCCACACTGCCCTTCCTTTAATTTTCTAAATTCAATTGGCTCTTTCCTGCCTCAGAGTCTCAGAACACATCATCCCTTCAGTTTAAAACTCTTCCCTACCCACTTCATCTAACTGAATCCTGCCCTTCTTTGAGAATTTAGTTTAAATGAGACAAACTCAAGGGAATTAGCTGTCACAGAATGGGTTAGATTTCTGTGCACCCACACCCAGTTACCTGCTCCCTGTGGCAGGGAACCTTCACATGCTTCATGATGGCAGAAGCTCAACCATTCTGTTATTACTGCATTTTCAAATAGAGAAGCTCAGACTCTAGAGCAGGACTGCCTAAGTTTTAATCCTGGGCCTGACTTTCTAGCTGTATGACCTTGATGGCGTTCCTTACCTCCCTATGCCTCAGTTTCCTCCTTTGAAAAAGTGGAATAATAATCATACCAACACCTCCTAATGTCATTGTCAGGATTAAAATTTTTAATTTTAATTTAATTATGTTTTATTTGAATCTAATTGTATGTACCTTGGACATAGTAAACATTCAACAAATGTTTGCTATCATTTGTTTAAAAAATAAAAGAGGAATATAAGAATAAAGAGTTAGGGAAAAGTTTTGTTGACAGATCTCACTTTTTTTCTCAGGTTCTGACATGAACATCACTGCCATATCAAACCTTCTTAATTCAGAAAGCCTTTGTAAAATTTCCAAAATGAGTGATGGCTTTTCTTTCCTGAAATAAACAAAATAAAAAACAAATGATCCATTAAAAGTAGCTCATTTAATTCTTTACTAACACAATATTTCTAATTATATATAAATAAGGTCATTTATCTTTTTCCCTGGGCACTTAAAATAAAGAATACTGTCTTTATTTTAAGTGCCCAGGTGAAGAAATTTATCAAGTCAATTGAAGAAATAATATTCTCAAATGTGAGGCACCGCACAGATGTTATTAATCTGCTATAAAACTTATTCACCTCCATGCCCTACTTTTCTCTTTAAAAAAAAAAAAAAAAAAAAAAACTTAATCATTTCCCTTGTTACTCCTTGCACTTATCATCTTCACAACTTCTGCCATAGTAAAATTTACTAGAGTGCTAATATTGCTATATAGAAGGTAGTAATAAAATCAAAACAAATAAATTTCTCAAACCCCTAGAAATAGCATAACACTACAGTATGAAAGTATAACTAAAAAAATTCAACTTACTCGATATAAAAGTCATGCAGAATTTTAATGATTTGGTTGAATACATCTGGATCTAGATTTTTCTGAAACAACTTAGGATACAAGGATGGTTCAATTTTCTTGGAAAAAAAATAGTTAGAAAATTAAATTATGACAACATTCACAGGTAAATTATATAATAAATGCTTAGGTGAATATAGTAAAGAATAACTACTATGCATTAATACATAATGAATAATAATGGGGAGAGGGGGCGCTGTCACACTGAAATGTAATTAAAGATAGAAGAAGGTTAGAGGAACAGTAAGATAATTACTTTGTACAAATCAGAGAAAAACCTCAAACAGATAGATGTAAACCACCGTGAGAGAGACAGGAAACTTATCGAGTTCTCAAAAAGCAAGAATAGAGAGTTTAAAAAATAAAATTACATGAGATAATGTATTTGGAATTAACTATATATTGCATAATTATAAGGAATTACTATTATAATTAGAGGCCTGGTGCACGATTCGTGCACCAGTGGGGTCCTTTGGCTTGGCCTCGGGGATCGGGCCAAAACCAGCTCTCAGACATCCCCCGAGGGGTCTCGGATTTTGAGAGGGTGCAGGCCAGGCTGAGGGACCCCACTGGTGCACGACAGGCCGGGGAGGGACCACGGGATGGCTCTAGGGCATGTCCAGCCGGTCTCGCCCAATCCCAATCAGCCGGACCCCAGCAGCAAGCTAACCTACTGGTCGGAGCATCTGCCCCCTAGTGGTCAGTGAATGTCAGAGTGACTGGTTGGATGGTCGAACACTTAGCATATTATGCTTTTATTATATAGGATTACACTGGAGAAAAATAACCCATTATTTGATAAATTTCATATGATTTGATTCTTTTTCTTGGAGCAAATGAAATCTCATTTTCAGGAGAATGACTACCTAAATATTGCAAGCATTACTGACACAAAGAAGGCATTTAATGCATTTTAGCTTCTTTCCCCATCTTGAAGGATGAAGAAGTTCAAGTTATGATATATGAAATCAGATTAAGTTATTTTTAGAGAAGAAAATTCAAAGCAGAACCTATTTCCAAAGGTTCCCTGGTAGCAAATATTTAAAATGGTCTGGCCAACCCTGGCTAGTTTGGCTCAGTGAATAGAGCGTTGGCGTGCAGACTGAAGGGTCCCGGGTTCGATTCCGGTCAAGGGCACATATCTGGGTTGGGAGCTCAATCCCCAGTGGGCAGGAGGCAGCCAATCAATGATTCTCTCTCATCATTGATGTTTCAATCTCTCTTTCCCTCTCCCTTCCTCTCTGAAATCAATTAAAAATTTTAAAAATAAAATAAAATGGTCTGGCCAGGGTGATACATGTGTCAAGTAAGGGATAATAAGAGCATTTTCTACAATCATATTATACAATACAAAGAGCAAATATAACACTATTATTATATAGTGAGTGACAAAGGCGTTCTTTGACCTTTTATTTACAACAGAACTACTAGCTTCCTCTTTCTTACCGTCAAATACTGATATAACATATCTGGAGAACTCTTCAGTTGTCTAAAATCAGATTCAAGTTGGAACGAGTTTGCAGGAACTGGAGGAAGAACAGTTGTGATAAATTGATCAGGCAATTTGTCTCCCTCTATAGAAATCTTCTCACGGGAAGACTGACATACATCCTGTTTCATATTAACTTGAGGTCTGCAATATTGCAGAGACATCAATCAAACAATTGAAAAGAACCAAAATTAGTCAAAGCATCAAAAGAGATTTTAAAATTTCTGATTTAACTAATATTACATTATCTATTTACATTCTAAAAATACTAAATTGTTTCAGCTGATAACGTATGTATATTTTTTGCAAGACATGCCTTTGCAAATTTTCACATGCTACACAATGACTATTCTCATTTGTTGGGCTATCAGCCTGGCCACTCTTTGAGCACCCCATTTCTATATACCACATTACTACATCATGTATACTTACAACTCAGCCTTTCAGAAATCTGAATTATAAGTTTCAAGAAAGATATTCTGAGAAGGAAAAAAATGCTTTCTCCTTAAAAAACAAACAAACAAAACTACCTATTTAGTGTTTTCCCACAATCCATACTATCACTTTAAATAGAATTACTACTAAAATTCAAAGTTAAAAAAAAAAATCCAATAGAATTGTTGAGTGCAATGCAATAATATATGAATAAAATGTCAAGACCCCCAAAACAAACCTAGTCTATATCTTTTATATTCTCACTAGAGGCCTGCAGGGATCGGGCCAAAACAGCTCTCTGACATCCCCCAAGGGGTCCCGGATTGCGAGAGGGTACAGACCAGACTGAGGGACCCCACTGGTGCAAGATCGGGCATGGGGAGGGGCTGCGGGAGGGCTCCAGGGCGTGTCTGACCTGTCTCACCCAGTCCCATCAGCCAGACCCCAGCAGCAAGCTAATCTACCGGTCGGAGAGTCTGCCCCCTGGTGGTCAGTGTGCGTCATAATGACTGGTCGAATGGTCAGACACTTAGCATATTAGGCTTTTATATATATAGATCAAGGAAACACAACACTACTTTTAACAATTCCATACAAGCACTGGCTGGTCTGGCTCAGTGAATAGTGTCAGCTTGCAGACTGAAGGGTCCCAGGTTTGATTCCAGTCAAGGGCACATGCCCGGGTTGCAGTTTGATCCCCAGTAGGAGGTGTACAGGAGGCAGCTGATCAATGATTCTCTCTCATCATTGATGTTTCTATCTCTCATTCTCCCTTCCTCTCTGAAATCAATAAAAATACATTAAAAAAAATTTTTCCAAGCAAAATTTAAAACAACCCATAAATAATCTTAAATATGAACAGCTAGAATAATGTAAATGTTTAAATTCTACATTTTCCAGAAGCTTCCTTTTAAAAAATTAAATTTGATGCTGAACTAAGAAGGGAAACAATATACTGAAGTTTGAAGCGAAAAATGAACACAACCAACTTGTTAAAGACAGTTTCTTATTATCTCTAAATTCCCCACTATGGTAAAGGAACAGTGATCATTCCTTATGCAAAACGTCTCTGAAGAGTCAGAACAAATAAAAAAGAAAAACTAGAACATGAAGTTGGGTAGTTCAAAAAATTACAGTGATGAGTATAAACCAAAACTCTCATTGGTAATATCAATTTTCTAGTGGAATTAAATCCTGGGTCTGGCTTTACTATTCTAGAAGTTATCCTATATAATAACGAGCTAATATGCTAATTAGACCAAACAGCAGCAGAATGAACATCTGGATGACCTTCTGGACAAAGCTGGGGCTTTGAGGGGCTGCGAGGGCCAGCTGGGGCTGTGAGGGCTGAGCCCCTTGCACAAATTTCGTGCATTGGGCCTCTAGTCAAATAATAATAGTTCTACTTACTGGAGGGCTGAAGTCTCACTGATTTCTTCTATTTTCAATACTTTTGCTTTTGGAATATCACTCGTGGGCAAAAGGTCATCTTGGCTTGAATTCTTCTTACTTGCAGTGCCTGTGGTTGCTGTTACATCTGCTACATTAACAGGATTACTCTCTGGAACAGCATCAGTAGTGCTCTCTGGCATGTCAATAGTCTGTATCAAATTACCAGTTTCTTCAATAATCACCTTCTTGAGTGGTTTCTAAAACAATTAAAATCAATTCCTTAAATCAACACATAAAGTTTTTCTATTTTAGAATTACAAATTAAAAGATTGCTGTGTTCTTACAGACACTATCCCAGTTATAAAAAAAAAAAATCAATTTGATGGCTAGGCAGACTTAGGAGTCACACTCTGAGAACACAAATAAAAAAATTCATAGCACCTACCATACGTAAGTCTAAATGGGGAAAGAAGATGTATATATAAATAATTACTAGGCAATGGGATACAAACCATAAAAAGTGAAAGCACAAACCTATGAGAGAACACAGAGGAAGGTAGAAAAACATTGGCATTAGCAGAGACTTCTTAGAAAAAGTACACAAGAATGGCCATGTGGAAGATTAACTGTAGTATGTATGGTCAGTGAAAAGGTGGTAAGTCCAATGGCACTGATGCAAGGGGATAAGTGATGGAGACAAAGCTTGAAAGGCTCATTAAAAATAGCTTATAAAGGAACTTGTGTGCCATGTCAAGGAGTTTGGACTTTATTTTAGAGGCAAGAAAGCCAAGAAAAAATATTACCAAACTGACAGCAATATTGTGGGCTAGCTGAAAGCAAGAAAAACAAGGCTAGGCAATAACCAGCATTCTGTATGAAACAGACCAACATTAAAAACTGAATACATCTGGTTGGTGTAGCTCAGTGGTTGAGCGTCAACCACTATAGAAAGATTTATGAACCCAGAGGTCACAGTTTGATTCTGGGTTAGGGCACATGCCCGGGTTGTAGGCTCAATCCCCAGAAATGGGCATGCAAGAGGCAGCCAATCAATGATTATCTCTTATCATCGATGTTTCTATCTTCTCTCCCTCTCCTTTCCTCTCTGATACATTTTAATAATAATCCTATATAATAAAAGGCTAATATGCAAATAGACCAAATGGCAGAACGACTAGTTGCTATAACGTGCACTGACCACTAGGGGCAGACACTCAATGCAGGAACTTCCCCCTGGTGGTCAGTGTGCTCCCACAGGGGGAGTGCTGCTCAGCCAGAAGCCATGAGTCGGGCTCACAGCTGGCGAGTGCAGCGGCAGTGGCAGGAGGCTCTCCAGCCTCTGCAGCAGTGCTAACGAGGGAAGCAGGCCTAAGCTGTCAGTTGGAGGGCTCCTGGACTGCAAGAGGGCACAGGCTAGGCTGAGGGACACCCCCCCACCCAAGTGCATGAATTTCGTGCACCAGGCCTCTAGTAATAAATAAAACCTGAATACATTTTCTATATAAGACGCTGGATAAAGCCAGCTCAGGATTAAAAGTTTGCCAAATAATATTCACAAACTTGTTAAGTAATTGACCAGAATAGTGGTTTTTAATTTAATAAAATAAATTCATTCACTATTTCAAACATTACAATTATCAAACATTTTCAATTTCTTCTGAAGTTTACATATTGTACTCTGATTTTTAACAAAAAAACTTTCAGTATAATGTAAGTGTTCAATTCAATTATATAGTTAAATTTTAAATAAAAAAGTTATAAACTCTTTTGACAAATATACTAAATTCAATGTTAAAACCAGACATTCTATTAGCATTGCTAAGCTAAGACCTAATGGGAAAAATTGTTACTGGATAAATGCACATAAATAAGAAAGCTGTTAGCAAATTTGTTAAAAGAATCCTGTTAGCAGTTCTATTTTAAAAGATAATCATGTTAAGCTAAGGCCTTTGCTTTGTGAGAACTATCATCAGCAATAGATAACTATCAAGATATTGATCAAGAATGGACATGTATTAGTGTTTAAAAAATAGACTATAATTTGACAGGCAATAATTATTGAATTATATCAATATAGTATTATTTAAAAACAAATACTCTCATGGACATTAGATGTGTAAGCATGATCCTAATTAACAAATTTCCAAATAGATAGTCTCTGTTAACTGTAGACCAGGGATGGGGGAATGACAGTAGGAACAGAAGTAAAACTCAAAAGATACCACTATAGAAAGATTTATGAAAAGATGTGAAAGGTTGAATTCATCACTTTTTAAAAATTAAAAGTTAGAAACATGACATTTTATTTAGCTCTGTATAATGGCCAATTCAAGGGAAAAAAAAGAAAGAAGAATAAATAGAAAGGGAGAAAGAAAAGGCTAAGGACCAAAAAGAAAGGTGAAGTTTTGATATGGGAAAAATGAAAGTAAGTATTTTAGCAGAGACTAAGAGATCAGGAAAAACTTTCATTTGCTACCACCCTATCAGGGAACCCCAGGCCCTTGCTTAGCTGATCTACATCACTGGTCTCCCACGCTCTCTCTGGAGATTTGCCTAAAGTACTCCCGGGCTACCAGCCCTTGACACACAGGCTACCCTGGCCTAGCCTCTCACTTGAATAAAGTAACCTACCCCAGAATTCTCTCTTCACTTCTTAGACTTCCTTCCTTTCCTGACCAACTTACTACCAGGTAGACTCACAAATATGTAACTGAAAGGAAACTAACATTTATTTCACCTGACACTGCCTTAGTATTAATGGACATTATTCCTTTGATCTCAACTAATCTGTGAGTTAATCTCAACTTGAGAAAAAGTGAGGATCCCACAGGAATTAGGTAACTTGCCTAAGATTTCAAAGTTTATAAAGTGGGACTCAAATCAACTCTAAAAAGCATTATACCAACTACACCTTCTATTTTTCAAATAAATGCCCACATTTTTATTATGGAAACCTATTGTAAAATAAACAGCCTTTTCCCCCCTTGCCTACTAGGATAATAATTTTGTTTGTGATGGATCATTTATAGAATAGTTTACCCCAGATCTCTCATTGCAGAGGTGTTTTGTTTTGAGATTGTGCCACAAGAGACTTAAATTAACATTGGATTTTCACAACTATTAACATAAATTGATTTTTAAAGTGAGAGAGAAGAGAACCAAAAAGATTTATAAAAGCTTGCTGAGGGTATCTTGGCCATGGGACATTGCATATATATATAAAAGCATAATATACAAATTGACAGGACGGCAGAATGACCGGTTGGCTATGATGCGCACTGACCACTAGGGGGCAGACGCTCAACACAGGAGCTGCCCCCAGCCCACAGACCCCGATCGCTCGATTGGGGCCTGCCAGCCAACCTCTTGGTTCCTCCCCCTGGCCAGCAGGCTCCGATCGCCCGATGGGGATCCAGGGGTGGATGGCGGCGGAAGCAGGCGGTGCCAGGGCCCCAATCGCTCCGCCAGTCGCCCCACACACAGAGGGCAACCAGCAGTGGCGGCAGTGGGGCCAGCTGCTGGCAGCCAGGGAAGATCGGCCCTGATCACAGGCCAGGCCTAGGGACCCTACCTGTGCAGTGTCTTTATAATTATGGACAGCAAAGTCTGAAAATGGCTTCTTAAAAACCTGTGACTTAGTTTTTGTGAAGAAGTCAACACTCAATCACCTTTATTGAAAAGAATAATAGTAAATGAATGTAATGAATGAAAATTAATATAATGTATGAAAGCAACTAGCTTTATGCCTGGCACATGAAACAAGTATTATCTCAGAAAATTCAAGAGTAAAGTCACAATAAGAACACTGGCAAAGCACTAAACTAAAGATTCCTCTATCTGCTACCAATCTGAAATGTGAACTTGGCAAAACAATTAAACATCCTATGCCTCACTCTTTCTTTAGTAAAAAAGAAAATATCCACTCTGACATCTTATAAATTTGTTATTACTCTCAAAGTAACGTCCATATGTAACAGGGGCAGGAAAGAGAATAATCATCCATGAAGGGCATGCAGGGAAATTTGGGGGGGGAGGGAAGGGTGATCCTGGTTGGTGGTTTCATAGGTGCTCACTTTATAATTATTCTTTAAATCTTATCTTGTGTACTTTCCTATATGTATTTTATCTTTCAAAAATTTATATATACATATATTTTTAAAAACTATGTCAATGTTAGAAACTACCTTAGAGTCACATTATATATTTGCCTTAAACGAATTCAATTTTAAAAGCTTAGCACAAAACAAACTGCTGAATTCTTTTTGTACCTAAATTGCAGGAAAAAAAACTTGGCTTTGTTTAACTTAATGAAAAACAGTATGGTATACCAAAAACAACATGCAGTACATATTGTAAAATATAATCTTGGCTATATAAGATTTTGCGTAAGTGCTGATTTTAGATCTTACCCCACACAAGATGCAAGAGTATTTTAAAACAGTCCCAATCTCAAATAAGAATAGTAATAAAACCTCTTAATTATTTCAAAAATGTAAAACTGCTTCAAATTCCTTTAATATCAGAAAACGTGGAAATATTTAAATTTATGGTGTTAAAAACTAAAGGCACTTAACTCTAAATAGCTCATTTTCCCCCAATGTAATTAAATCAATAATCCTAAAAAGTATTTTTTATTGACCCTAGGAAGAGACTTCAACATTTCCTTTAAGAGATTTTAATTCAACAGTTTGTTTCCTACTCTTATTCATACCACACCGATATTTACATACCAAGAAAGAAAAAGAAAGACAAGTGTTTCACTTACAGCTGATCCAGGATGAGGTGGATTGTCAATGGGTTTTATCACGTTCTGCCTTTGAGTAGAATCGAGAAACACATCATCCCAGTGTCCTTTCTCAATTAATTCCTTGAAAATAGATTTGTAATCATGACTATAAAAATATTCTCAAGTTAATTATGCAACAAATAAATGTGTTTAAGTTGCAGAAAATAAAAGTATATATTGGTGAAAATAATATATTACCTTTTTAATTTTGGAAAGTTCAGTTATTGCTTGCTTATTTCCAGGTTCCAGAAGCAAAACAGTTTCAAAATCTAAAGTGAAATTTTAAGATATATAATAAATTAGTGAAAACACTTTATAAAGTTCAAGACATGATATATTTATTGGTATAGTAACCCCATGTTTATCTCAGGAAGTTTTACTCAGGATGCTAGGAAACATGTAAGCAACAACAAGGTCTAACATTTACTGAGTGCTATTCTTTATATGAATTCTGATGTATTCCTCATTACAACCCCATTTTACAGATGATATGATTGAGGCCTACAGGTCACCTAACTTACCAAAGCCCACACTATTAATAAATGACAAGGTAACTCACTAAATGTAAGATAGAGTCTAGTATTATTCAGCCTTAAAAAGGAGTTGAATTGTGATACATGCTACAACATGGATGAACCTTGAAGAAATTATGCTAACTGAAATAAGCCAGACACAAAAGGACAAAATACTGTATAATTCTACTTATATAAAACACCTAGAATAGTCGTATTCAGGGATAGAAAGTAGAATGGTGGTTCCGAGGAGCTGGAGAAAGAGGGGAATGGAGAATTACTGTTTAATGCATAGAGTTTTCAGAATGAAATTATGAAAAAGTTCTGGAGATAATGGTGATGGTTACACAACAAGGTGAATGGACTCAATGCCAATGGACTTAAAAATGGTTAGAACAGTAAGTTTTATGTTATGTGTCTTTTACCATAATGAAAAAAATGCGTGGGTTATAGCTGAAGCCAGGTTTAGAGAAAAACTGACAGAATTAAATGCATGGATCAGGAAAAAAGACTGAAAATCAATTATCTAGGTATTGATGTTAAAAAATTAGAAAAAACAGCAAATTAAATCAAAAGACAGTTCAAGGAAGGAAATAAAGAGTAGAAATAAATGAAATAGAAAACATACACAATAGAAACAAGTTGGTTCTTCAAAAACACTAATACATACTTAAAAGACAGATCAAGGAAAAATAAAAGAATAACTAGTATCAAGAAAAAAAGGGGGGCGGGGGCATCACTACAGACTTTACATTATCCTCTGCCTCTAGCTGGTGATTCCCTTCCTTTTCATTCTTGCCTTTGTCTTGCTTTTTTCCTTCTCACCTATAATTCAAATCTTTACTAATTTTGATTGGTAACTAGCCAGATTGTACTGTATGCTATCAAAAGATAATCAGGTCTACCATTGAAGCTGCATTCCTTCAAATCTGCATACATATTCATGATTTACACTGAGAAAGAAAATATGTATGTCTTTCTCTAAATTCTATATCCTTGAACCATGGGAAGGCTACACAAATCTCTGCTTCTATAACTTGGGAGTCTCGTCAGAATGAGTGAGTGGCAGTTGTTATAAAAATAGTCATACCTTGTTTGGCCTCATTTAGCTTTCCCAAAAATGTTCTTGCAGTTCCTCTTCTGGCATAAGCTTTAGAATACGAGCCATCTAATAAAACAGCTCGTGTGCAGTCCTTTTCAGCCTCTTCATATCTATTAAACATAATACAATTACCAACTGGAAAAATGCAGCCTATAGAAAAACTTCATATAAGCCAAGTTTCTAATATAAAAAAGAATGCACATAATTTCAAATATCAACCCCATATCTGTATTTGAGGGAACAATTATAAAATTTTATATTCTCACCAAATCTTGAGATCATCTGCTAAGGAGGGAGAAGGTACCAGATTAAAGGAAAGTCAGAAAAGGTGGAATTAAGATGGCAAAATATGAGTAGAGCAGACAAAAGAATAGTACTGCTGGAAGTCTGCCCCCGTCCACCTTCAATATACACACACTGCATTAACAATTATAACTGGCATTAATTTTCTAATAAAACTAGAGGCCCGGTGCACGAATTCGCACAACAGTGTGGTCCCTTGGCCTGGCCTGCGGGATCAGGCCGAAACCGGCTCTCTGACATCCCCGAGGGGGTCCTGGATTGCGAGAGGGCGCAGGCCAGGCCAAGGGACCCCACCGGTGCACAAGTGGGGCCAGGGAGAGACACGGGAGGTTGGCCAGCTGGGGAGGGACTAGGGGAGGACTCCAGGGCATGTCCGGCCTGTCTCACTCCAGTCCCAATCGGTGGGACCCCAGCAGCAACCTAACCTACCGATCAGAGCATCTGCCCCCTGGTGGTCAGAGCACATCATATAGCGGTTGAGCAGCCTTAGCATATCATTAGCATATTACTCTTTGATTGGTTGAACGGCCAACCAGACGACTGGACACTTAGCATATTAGGCTTTTATTATATAGGATTCCATTTTTACTTATAGTACACATCGCCCAAGGAAAAACAACCCACAAAACATTATATATTTGTAAGTATATCATCTGACACTTCATAAATCCTACTCAGCCATGCAACCAACAATCAATTCAGTCTGACTGGGTACTGCTCTATGATAACAAGGCACTAAGAGCTAAAACACAAAAACTTGAGACCCTATATATTAACACATTGCGGACAGATCACAAGAATTCTCGTGTTTTCTGTTCTAAGGCTTGTGGCTAATCACAAGAATTCTTTAAAAAGATATTAGCTTGCCGAAACCGGTTTGGCTCAGTGGATAGAGCGTCGGCCTGCGGACTGAAAGGTCCCAGGTTCGATTCCGGTCAAGGGCATGTACCTTGGTTGCGGGCATGTCCCCAGTAGGGGGTGTGCAAGAGGCAGCTGATCGATGTTTCTCTCTCATCGATGTTTCTAACTCTCTATCCCTTTCCCTTCCTCTCTGTAAAAAATCAATAAAATATATTAAAAAAAAAAAAGATATTAGCTTGTAAGAACATGTAATAAATAACTTCAGAATGCAATGGGTATTTAATTTTAAAGCGTGCCTTTAACATTTACGTAAAACATTTTTTGTATTCGTTCAATAGAAACTTATCTGGCCACTGGGTAAAGCTAGCAATAAAACTACTGGTCCACAACATGTTAAAATAACATTAATAAATTATTTTTTCATTTATATGGCATGATAACAGTATTGTGGTTACACCTGAAGTATCCTTTAGGGATAAAATGTCATAATGTCTGCAACTATTTATAATTCAGGAGAAAAAAAAAAAGCTGAGACAAATATTATAAAAAAAAGCTATGGCTTTTTGAAACTAGATGATTTAAAATATGGAGCTTTTTATACCACTTTCATGAAAGTTTGAAAAGTTTCATAATAAAAATACTTTTTAAAAAGAATCTCCTGTGATAACATTCTCTCCAAGGCCTAAGTGAATATCATTATACCCTCAAACAAGACCTACTCTGAACAAAATCAGATCTTCTAATGAACTTAAAAAATTTCTGAATTCTTGAATTCGTTTTTCAACAAGAGAGAAAGAATATCTTTCTGTGTGTGTGTGTCCATTCCCTTACCAATGTTTTCTACCTGATTATAGCATTCTCCCAACCATGATCCTTGCATAGCCCCCACACTGTTCAGGATAAAGTCAAGCTCCTGTGCAGAACACAAAGTCAGGGGCCTGCCTGACTCTCCAGCCTTATCCTTGCCATTATCCCCAGAATAACAGAAATAATATGGACCACCTGCCCTTTCCAGAAATTACCATGAGATTTCCCATTCCTGAGCCTGTGAACTCCACTGCGACACCTGTTTTTTTTCACCTCACTAATGCAGACTAACCCTTTAGATCTCAGTTCAGCTCAAATTCCTGTTTGAAAAGTTGACCCTCTTTATATTCCTCATCTAGTCTGTAATGTCTGACAACAGTCACCATGTGGTGGAGAAAACTTCTGTATTAAATGTGAATCTAAAAGATACACTAGAAAGAAATACAAATCAGAGTCATATTTAATTTAAAATATACCATTAACTTATTATAACATACTAATGTGATTATCAACTAAAACAACATAATAATATAATAAATTAGAGCGCTCATAAAAGTAGATATAATCTGTCACCTATTAGAAGTTATTATTCTTGGCATTAGTCAAACCTAGGAATCCAGGTCTTACAATTTTTAAATCATGCACAATTCTTGAATAGCAAAAAACAAAATTTTCATAAGCTAGCAAGACATGCAATGACCTTTACTCTGACCAATCAAAATAATATATCTCTAGTTATATCTTTTAGATTCAATGAGGTTAAATATACAACCAAAATTTACTTCTATGATAGGGGTTCCTAACTTGACGCCCTTTGAGAAATCTGAAAACTTAGATGGGAAAAACATTACATCCTTATTTTTACTAACTTTCAGATAAACTTTTGCTTTTCTTTCTATTATAACTATAGATAACAAATCATAGTAGTAAAAGTAGTACCTATGCCTTTGTCACCAATAAAAATTACAGATATTTTCATATCACATTATATTTGTGACAGATATCTCACAAATTGTTTTGAGATATCACCATTTCAGAATTACAATAGCAACTTAACCTGCTACTTGTCTGCATGTGATCATCCTATCCTATATAATAAAAGGCTAATATGCAAATAGACTGAACAGTGGAATAACCGAACAACTGAACAACCGGTTGCTATGACGTGCACTGACCACCAGGGGGCATGCATGGAACATGGCAGGCATCGGCAGCAAGTGGCAGAGTGTGGAACATGGTGGGCATTGGCCGCGGTCAAGATGGTGGAGCAGGTGAGCGGGGATGCCAGACCAAAGCAGGGCGCCTATCACTGTCATCAGGGTGAACCTCTGGTGGTTACTGAAAATTCTTTGCTCCCGCGTGCCGCGGTCCCTCCCGGTGCTCACATCTGCTACCAGCCCTGCTCACACCCACTGCCAGCACCCAGCGCCAGCCCCAATCGCTCGGTGCCATCAGCAGGTGAGAGTGGCAGCTGCCGGTCCTGATTGCCCCTGAGAGTTTCTCAACTTCCCCCGGCTCCTGAAGGTCAATTGGGGCTGGCAGCCGCCTCTCGCACCCACTACCAGCAATGGCCCGCTCGCACTGGCTAATGGCACTGGAGCCACTGCCAGCTCGGTGCCATCAGCAGGTGCGAGCGGCGGCTGCCGGCCCCGATCACCCCTGAGGGCTTCTCCACCTCCCCCTGCTCCTGAGGGGCGATCAGGGCAGCAGCCACTGCTCGCACTTGCTGCTGGCACCGGCCCCAATTGCTCTGCATCATCAGCAGGTGCAAGTGGGGCCGGCACTGTCAGCACGTGGGAGCAGTGGCAGTGGGAGCGGGGCTGCTGGCAGACTGGGGCCGTGGTGGGAGGGGCCAGGCAGGGGTGCGGAGAGTGGGCCGAGACCCACCCCTGTACCCACCACAGCCTCGTGGCCGACAGTTCCTTTCAAGGTGCATGAATTCATGCACTGGGCCCCTCATAGTATCCCTGTTTATAGACACTCCTATGTCATAGCTAGCCAACAACTGGCCAATTTTATCCCTAGGAGTCACTCAAATGGCAAAGAGTAAAGTCATATGTTATCACACTAGTAACATAATCATCAAGTATTCCTTAATTCTTGATGATTATTCCTTATCCACACTTTATTAGTTAATCAATATGTGGAAGATGTGTCAAAGATCACCCCAAATTCTAGTGTCCTTACTCAAGTCTTCACATTAACATATTTTAAAAACTTTTAACTTTAACTTGCCTATATTTTAAATGTAGTTTCTCATTATATAATGTTTTTAAAAGTACATATATCAGGATATTGCAAATTTTAGTATTTTTAAAACTATATCTCAATATAATTGTTTTCCTTTATAACCCTAAATGTATAATTATACATTTAATAATTCTGAGAACATTTTACAGTGCAGCCAAAGGAGTCCATGGCACAAAAAAATTTAAAATCCCTATTTATAATATTTATAGAATTAAAAAAAATTGTCACTAATGTGTACAATATTATTACAAAAGATACAAAGAAATGTAAGACATAGATTCTGCCATCAGATGTTACCCTGCTGATTGCCCAACCTGGAGCCCCTGAGAATATCCAGAAACCAAGTTTTAGTTGCATATATAATCAATTAGCAGTTTCAATGACAGCAATTCCCTTTTGTGATAAATGTGTATATATACAAAAAACACTTCCAGATAAGATTTTGCCCAAAGGATTCTGAAGTTAAAAATAATTTTCAAATCACTAATTCAGAATAACATGCATAAGGCAATTTAAAAGTGTTAAACTGTGTAATGCCAGACTATTAAAGTGGAAAAACATTTACGAGAGCTAAATTTACTTAATGTGTACTATGACATTCTCTCTCTCATTTTAATTTTAATGCTTAAGAGTAAATAAATCTTAATTTATTTAGCCAATATGCCAATTTAAGGTAAATTTCATTTTCAACCTGAAAAGCATTAAATGTAACCAATACTTACTTCTGAATCTTCAGATAGGCCATTGCTCTGTTAGCTGGAAGAAGGGCATTAGCGCCATCTGCTGCTATTCCTCGAGTATAGCATTCAATTGCTCTTTCATACTTTCCCTCTTTGAAAAATCCATTCCCCTATCATTTTGGAAAGTATGGAGAAGAATGAAAACATATGCAAGAAAATTAGTTGAATTCACTACAAGGACACCACTCATCAGTTTATTATATAAATAATTATAGTATATTTTAATTGTTAAAAATCTAGTCCATGACACATATTTTAGAATTTGTTAGTTTGGGTTGTTTTATAGAATATTATTATTCTCTTCAGCTCCCCGCAAAAAAAGTATACGACTCTATTACTCTGTAGCATTAACCATTATTTTACTAATTAAGTATCACACAAAGCTCAACTTTAAACACATTTTAATAAAGAGGCCCAAATAGATCTCAGTTCAGCTCAAATAGTATACTCTTTAGTTATTTAGATGCTGTACAAAAGATGTTCGTAACACACATAATTTTTGTGAAAGAACAGAGTATCAGAACTGAACAACTCACTCTTCAGCAACATTAATAAACCTAAACACAGGATAAATTAAGTTATACTGAAATGTGTATACTAGATTTTATTGTAACGTTTACTTATAATCCAAGTCAGGTATATCACAATCAATGATCATTCCATAAGCATTTACTAGGAGTCTTCTATGGGTCCATGAAAAGCTGTTAATATATTAAATTAAAACTCAACTCAGGATTTCTACTGGAATTTTTCATCAGATAGTCTAGTGTGAACTAATGAAAAAAATTGTAAGAACAAATTGTAATTTATTTCTGTTAAATTTATAACTACATGTAAATATGTTAAAATGCTCAAAAGTAATTTGTTCCCTAAAATTAAATGTTTTTTTAAATTATGTAATAAGTCATCAATTACTCAAATTTTGAATTAGTAGGCTTCAGAAGTTTTATTATATTTATTTAATTTTCAGTTCCTACTGAAAAAAAGAATTTTAATGTAATATTAGAAAAGACAAAAACTTAACTGATATATAAGAAATTAAGAGTAAACTCAGCAAAACACATATATGGTGGATTTCCTCTGGTTTACCCGATCTTTCTCTGAAATTGCCTGCTGCTTATGCTGCTGCTCTTCAATTTGTTTTTTCTCTCCCTCAGTTGACTTAATCACTGTGTCAGCTTCCTTTGGGTGTGCGTTTTCTTTGGATGTTAAAGCCTAGGAGACATAGCAGCTAAACTAAAACAGGTAATGGAAGATACATACATATTTGACTCTAAAATAATAAATTACTCAACTATATTAGAATTTCTGCTACATTTCACAAAATAACATTTTTACCAATTCAAAGTCTTTCTACTTACTAAATAAAAGGCAAAAGACTATAATAAATTTAATGTGCATCTTATTCCAATTAAAATAAGTAGTATCCACTAAAGGTAGGTGCTTGTTTATTTATTCAACAAATATTTATTGAATTTCTACACAGGCCAGTTACTGTTCAAGGAACTATTTTCAAAAAGAAAATAGGTAATTACGACCACATAACCAAATTCTCAAATTTAATTTCCATAGTCATTATTTGATTTAGGACAAAATGCAAAAATATACAGCACAGTTCACAATTATAATTATGTTGATATATTTACCAACAGGTTTTTATGTGCAATAAATAATGGCCATATTTAGAAGCAGATTTTCCCCAATCATTGTCACTTTTTTCTCATAGTTTCAATAGATGGCAAATAATTATAACTGATTCAACAGCAAAGTGAAAGGAATATGTAACTGTTCAGTATCATTTGAAGCAAATTTTATACTTATATAACTATTTTCTTACTATTAAAAAAATTATATGTAGATATAAACTACAAAGATGCAACAACTTAAAAATTACAAAATCAAAGAAATATGCAAAAATTTAGTACAGAAATCAAAGCACAAGCCAAAACAAAAGCAAAACAAAACAAAATTAGTGGGATAATGAAAAATAATTCTGTCACCAGGGGACAAAAAAGTAAAGCAACAGTAGTTCTAAAGATCTCAGACAATTTTCTAAAATGATGATTAAGGATCTTTAAATACCATTATACTACCCCTTATTTGCAAATTGTTTGGTAAAAGTCTATAATACAAAAAATTGAAATTAGAAAAATGTCTATATTAAATAATCTATAGTACAAAGTCTATGCTAAAACCCTTACTTCATCAAATAAAGCTAATAAGTAATGCAGTTAATTTAAATAACTAGTTTACCTGATCAATTTTCTTGAGTTCATTTGTTGCTTCAAAGTTATTTGGTTCCAGTTCTAATACTTTTTCATAATCTGAGTAAAAGAGAAGATAAAGAATACTTGAAAGGTACATATTTAAAAACAATAACTACTTGCTGCAACTGTCCTATAGCAAAATTAAGAGAAACTAAGAAATACTAACATTAGACTACTGGGCTCTCTCCATTCTCTCCCAAGACAGATAAAATCCTGACAGATCTGTTTCTTCCACCAGATAGGATTCTTGCTATCATAATTCGTATATCATAAAACCAAAAAGCTTAAGAATCTTTTACATATCATCTTTATTCAGACTATAATTTATATTACACATACCAATTTTATGGAATAATAAAATGCTGACAAATTACAAATAAATAAAAATGTATTAAGAGCTTTACAATCATTACCTATAACCTCACAATAGCCAACATCTATTCTACAGATGAGAAACTGAAAATCAGAGACAATAGATAACTTCCCCTGGTCACAAAGCTAATACATGGTGGAATGAGAATTTGAACCAAAATTTCATTGGTTGCAAATAATGCATTCTTTCCAAAAATATCAAGATAACTTTTTAAATTACAAAAATGAACTTTATTCAAATAAAGAAAACTCTCTGAAGGTAATAACTCTGATTATCTAATACTCTTTGTATAACATCTATTAAATTAAATTATTAAAAGTTTTGTTTTAGATAATGATGATCTGGAAAATATTAATACCTTTTTTGGCGTCCTCTAATTTTTGCAAAGCAAATCGAGCAGCACCTCGTCTTGCATAAGCCTTTGTATAACTCCTATTCAAGGCAATTGCTAAACTACAATCAGACTCAGCAACAGCAAACCTGCAATTAAAAAAAAAATTAAAGTGACATTAATAAAAATCATTTGTTAAACTAAAACTTCAAAATTTGTTTCTGAAATCCCCAAAAAGGGGATTAATTTCCCAACTGAAGGGATGTTTCTCATCTCCTTTTACTTAGTTAAGCCTATTAAAAGCAATAATTTTTTATAGTAAAATGTTAAGTAGCAGTACCTTTAAGGCAAAAAACACTGTTTTTTTCTCAGTATTGTAATATAGGTCCTGGTCAATATAGTTCCATACAAAAGACAGCTAAAAAGACTGAAAAGGAAGGAACAAAACTGATATTCTTAGATGATACGATAGGATACCTAGAAAGCTCAAAATAATCTAGAGACATGGTTAGAAATAACAAAGTTTAGCAAGGTGGCTACTTTAGTAGAGATCAGCAACAAAAAACAAATCTAACTAAAGATGTACAAGTTCCATATGCAGAACACTACAAGACTGTCTTAAAAAATATCAAAAAAGACTTAAGTGGAGGCATTTCACATTCATCTATAAGGCACAAAAACATAACTATAATTCTCTCCAAAATTATAAATACAAAGCAATTTTAAGAAGAATCCAACATAATTTTTCAAGGAATCTGACAAGATGATCCTAAATTTATATTGATAAGCAAAAGTCCAAGAACATCCAACACCTTCTTGAAGAATAAGGCAGGATAACATGCCCTACACCAAATACCACCAAGACTTAAAATTATAATGCTATAGTAATTAAAGATAGTATGGAATGGATTTAGTAAGAGGCAACAGATCAATGTAAGAATAGAGGGATGAGAAAGAGATCCATGCAAACTTGAGATATGACATGGCAGCACTGCAGATCCATGGGGAAAGCATGGATATTCAATAAATAGGGCTGGAACAATTGGGATATTCATATGAAAAGATATGAAATTGGAATTCTACCTTCAGCATATATAAAAATGTTTAAATGTGAAACATAAGACATAAAAACTTTTAGAATACAGGAGATTATAAACTCAGGTAAGGAAACTATTTTAACAAATCATATCTTTAAAAGTGCTAACATTTTTTAAAAAAATACATTAAAATTATGAATTTCCGTTTATCAAGACTCCATAAAGGAAATAAGCTACAAATTAGAAGATAATTAATTACTATAATCAAGCACTAAAGAATTAGTATCTAGAATAAAGTAAAAATTAATAGCAAAACAGCCCAACAGAAAAATGGCCAAAAGACAAAACAAGCATTTCACAGAAAATACAAGTGGTGAATAATCATATAAGATGCTCAGCCTCATTAGAAACTGGGGAAATGCAAATTAAGACCACAATGAATTACCATTTTACAACCCCTTGACTAAAAACAATTATATCAGTACTAGAGGCCCGGTGCATGAAATTCGTGCACTGGAGGGGGGGGGGGTGGTCCCTCAACCAGGCCTGCACCCTCTTGCAGTCCGGGACCCCTTGCTCCTTACTGCCTGCCTGCTCAATGCTCCTTACCACTCGGTTCACTGCTCCTTAGTGCTGCCGCGGAGGTGGGAGAAGCTCCCACCACCGCGGCTGTGCTCGCCAGCCATGAGCCCGACTTCTGGCTGAGCAGTGCTGCCTGCTGTGGGAGCTCACTGACCACCAGGGGGCAGCTCCTGTGTTGAGCATCTGCCCCCTGGTGGTCAGTGCACCTCATAGCAACCGGTCGTTCTGGTAGTTCCACCATATTGGTTGCTTAGGCTTTTATTATATAGAGTGGTAAATATATACAACAGGACTTGAGGTGAACACACAATACAACAACATAGAGATGATGTCTTATAATATTGTACACCTGAAATCTGTATTTTTATTAACCAATGTCACTCCAATAAATTCAATAAAAAAGTTAAAAAAAAAAAAAAAGGCCGAAACCGGTTTGGCTCAGTGGATAGAGCGTCGGCCTGCGGACTGAAGGGTCCCGGGTTTGATTCCGGTCAAGGGCATGTACCTTGGTTGCGGGCACATCCCCAGTGGGAGGTGTGCAGGAGGCAGCTGATCGATGTTTCTCTCTCATCGATGTTTCTAGCTCTCTGTCCCTCTCCCTTCCTCTCTGTGAAATATCAATAAAATATATTTTAAAAAAAAAAAAAAAGATATGGAACAGGCATTCTTATACACTGCTAATGAGAACTGTAACCTTGTACAACTACCTTTATAACAACTGGTCATCGCCATTTAAAGTTGAACATGTACCACCCAGCACCAAGAAACTTGTAGAAAAGTGTTCATAGTATCAATGTTTTTAAATAAGACAGGAAAGTAGAATGGGAGGTAGAGAGAGTGGAGAGAAGGAGAGGAAGAAATAAATAAACCAACAATTCAGCAACAGGAGAATGGATACATCATGGTGTATTCCTAAAAAGAAATTGTACGTAACGGTGAAGAGGTCTACAGCTATATGCAAACATGAGGAATCTGAGAAATTTAATGTTCAGAGAAATTTAAGATTACTTTCAGTATAATATGTTGGAGACCGGGTGTAAGCTGACAAGGTCCTTGCACCTGAGGGGACTAGCAAGGCTGTCCCCTACCCACACAGTTTTCCCAGGCTTGTTTGGATGGCAGTTATCAGTAGAATGAGAGCAACCTTTCATAGCTTACCAAGAAGTCTGTAACTATTTACTGAGATTTGCTGTACTGAGAATTTGTCCTTCTGCTCTGTCTCTCCCTTAGAGATTAAGAGGAACAAAGAATACATTCCTCTTGACAGACCTCCTATTCAGTGTTTTATGTATAAAAAGCATTATGCAGTTAATAAACTTGCTGCAGTCTCTCGATGACCTGTAGTCCTCCTGATCCCGCTTTCCTGTCTTTCTTTCTTTTCTCAATTCCCACCTCCCTACCTCAGCTCGGTTCACCCTGTCAGGCTGGCCCTGGCAATAATATACTTTTATAGTTCAAAAATAAGCAAAGTTATACAATATATTATGTATATAATAAACTTTTTAAAATCAAAACTGATATACAACCGAAGGTAGTGGTTAACTATAAGGGAAAAAGGTCAGTATATGGAGAGGTGTAGCAAGGTAGCTTCAAAAGTAATAACGTTCTGGTTCTTAAATTGTGTGATGGGTTCATGTGAGATTATTTAAAATTATTCTTTAGCACTTACATATATTGTAGATATCAAATATTATAAAATATAAATATTTCCCTAATTTGTCAGGATTTAATAACATAAATTTCAAAGATCTAAAAATACATTACTTAGCCTTGGCCAGGTGGCTCAGTAGGGTGGAGCATCGTCCCATGCACCAAAAAGGTTGCAGGTTCAATTCCCAGTCAAGGCACATACCTAGGTTGTGGGTTTGATCCCCGTCTGGGGCATGTATGGGAGGACATAGATCAATGTTTCTCTCTGACACTGATGTCTCTCTTTCTCCCCACTGCCCCATTTCTAAAATCAATAAAAATATATCTTCGGGTGAGGATTAAAAATAAATAAATATAAATATGCTATTTAAAATAGTAAAAACTCAGACACCAATATAATTCATATTTCCAAATGATAATTAAAACAGTAAGAATGTCTTCCTTGATGGTGTTTATCTTTTTAAAAATTCCCTGCATATGATAAGACCATAACACATTTATGTTCTTCAACAGTAAGAATGTATTTAGAGTCATTATGACTTAAAGATAAATGTTGGAATATATTTTAAGTTTACCATAATAAAAGTTCTCTAGGTTAAATAGTAGATAAACAATTTTTCAAAATAATGGAGAAAAATTAATTTCTAAAAAGGAAATCACCCAGCTAACTTCATTTTTCTTTTGTGAATTAGGTATAGAACATCATTATTTGATTTTTGGGGAAGAAACACTTTAGTAAAGTGAACTACAGGGCATGGTTTGAGCAGCTGAATGTTTTAAATAAAATAACTCAGTAAAAGGGAGTCAGTTATAAGAATTTACAGCTGAAAATAAATGTAGTACCAGTCCTTCCCACACATTTTGTCATAAAAATTATTTTAAAATATCAGTCTCCATATACACATAAAATATGCACACATTATAAAAATTCCTTACTTTTTCATTCTAAAGTATGCCGATGCTCTGTTTGTTGGCAACACGGGATTATATGGATCGGCATTCATGCCTTTAGTGTAGCATTCAATTGCTTCATCATATTTTCCTTGTTTGAAATACTTATTGCCCTGAAAAAAGCATACAAGTCAGATATATACTGGTACAGAATTACAGAGCTATTTTTTCCCAATATTATCCAGCTCTTTATAATTCATTAACTGTGTGATCAAGGTCAACAAGAAATAAATAAAAATAAAACAAAATGGTCTTTTTACAAGTGCTGAAATTCACTATACAGTCATCGTTTGGTCACAATCTGAGGGTTCTGGCAGAAAAATGAATAAAATACTTAGCATTATATACTTTTATTGACAATAATAACCCATAGAAATGTAAACAAAAAAGGTATCAAGATGAAGTTTAATCTGAAAAGCAATATACCTAATCCTATCTAATAAAAGAGTAATATGCAAATTGACCATCACTCCAACACACAAGGTGGCTGCCCCCATGTGGACACAAGATGGCCTCCACAAGATGGCCAGCAGGGGAGGGCAGTTGGAAGGGACCAGGCCTGCAAGGGAGGGCAGTTGTGGGCGATCAGATCAGACCAGCAGGGGAGGGCAGATGGGAGGGACTAGGCCTGCAAGGGAGGGCAGTTGGGGGTGATCAAGCCTGCAGGGAAGGGCAGTTATGGGTGACCAGGCCAGCAGAGGAGGGAAGTTGGAGGCGACCAGACCTGCAGGGAAGGGCAGTTGGGGGTGGGGGGGGGGACCCAGGCCTGCAGGGGAGAGCAGTTGGGGGGGACCAGGCCTACAGGGGAGGGCAGTTAGGGGTGACCAGGCCTGCAGGGGAGGGCAGTTAGGGGCAAACAGGCTGGCAGGGGAGCAGTTAGGCATCAATCAGGCTGGCAGGGGAGTGGTTAGCGGGCGATCAGGCTTGCAGGCAGAGCGGTTAGGGGCAATCAAGAAGGCGAGTAGTTGGGAGCCAGCAGTCCTGGACTGTGAGAGGGATGTCCCAGATTGGAGAGGGTGCAGGCTGGGCTGAGGGACACCTCCCCACCCCCACCCCACCCTTCCGTGCACGAATTTCGTGCACGGGGCCTCTAGTTTTATAATAATGAGGCACTCCTCAGAAAGATGAACATTCCTAAAAGTAACCACAGATGGCCTGTGATATGGAGAAGTAGAATATAATATTCACATCAAGAGTCACACACTAATTTAAAGTTACTTCAGTCTACTACTAAAATTCCAGAAATAACTCTCTCTATGGTCTAAGCACTTTTACATATAAGAATTAATTTAATATTCACAACAACCCATTGAGGTTTATTAATAATATTAATCTTATTTTACAGCTGAGAAAACTTAATACTACAAGGAATTTAAAGAACTTACCACAGGATTTGAACCCAGGCAATCTGATTTCAGAACACACACTCCTAATCACTAAATTATACTGCCTTCCAATAAGGGTACAGCCAATAACAACTTAACGAGTGAACATCCCCTAAACTATGTTGAAGAAATCCTAGGACCCACATGATTTTCTATATGTCCTGCCCACCTGAAGAAACCTAAAGCTAATCCAAAGAGTACCTTTTCTTTTAGAGCAAGGGCCTTTTGTGAATCTACATGAATTCCATCTTCTTCTGACTCTGATTCTTGAGACACAGAATCATGGGTACTCTCTTCTTTGTCAAGTTCATCAAGGATACTTTCCTGAAATTATAAGTAGAGGAACAGTGCTCATAATTACATGAACATTAAAAAAAAAAGTACACTCAACAGAACTTAAGTTGTTATGATCTAAGGACCTAAAGGTCTATAAAAGCAAACCAAATAATCTCTCATTGTTAAGACTACATCCAGAGAAAAAGGTGCTCTTGTTTAGAAAACCAAGATCCAAACCACTTAAAGGATTTGACTTTGATTTCATAAAGTAAGCTAAGTCAAAAGAGTCTACAAACCACCCCTAAATCACAAACTATTAGCAGTGAAGTATTATGGTTTGATGGAAGCTTGCAATAACCCTAAACTAACCTAATATCAACCAATAGCAAAATCAAGGGCTTGGGTTCAGTCAAGGGCATAGGCCTGGGTTGCAGGATTCGTGTGTGAAGCAACCAATTGATGTCTCTCTCACATCAATGTTTCTCGCTCTTCCTTTTCCTCTCCCCCTCCCTCTCCTTTCCTTTCACACTCTCAAAAAACAAACAAAAAGGAAAAATATCCTTAGGTGAGGATTAACAAAAACAAACAAATTTGTGGTATATTCACACAGTGAAATTCTGATCAGCAGTAAAAAGAACAAACCACTGCTACTGACAATATGCATCAATCTCAGATGATGCTAACAAAAGAAGCCAGACACAAAAGTACATACGTATGATACATTTGCATGAAATTCCAAAACTGGCAAAACTGATCTATAATATTAGAGACCACAATAGTGGCTGCCCTTGGAGGTAATTAACTGAACAGGGAGGCTGGTGGCATGCTGGAAATGTTCTGTTATCTTGATCTGGATGGTGGTTTCTCAGGTGAATTCATGACTAAAAATTCAGGCAGCTGCACACGTAAGGTTTTTGGACTGTATGTATATTATATCTCAATAAAAACAGAAAAGTGCAAAGAAAATAATAAACATAAAAATCAGAGTAGTGGTAATGTCTGGGGGTAAAGAGAGAAAAGATGGAATAGGGAAGGAGCAAACTGGCAGCTTCAACAGGATTAGAAAAATTCTCTTTAAATTAGATGGTCGGTTCACCTAGTTAGTACATGGGACTTTTTTTTGCTGAGTTGGGCTATTCTCAGAGTGGTAACTAAGACAGCACTTGTTCTTGACCAGTGTAATATTGATGACTACAGTATTGCTACAGTTCATACATTCACCAAAAGAACTTCTGGTTTAGACATAGAGAGGGCAGAAAATCAAAGTGCAATAATTTTCTAAGCCACCATCAGCTGACTCTTCATCAACAGAAGTCTGACTGGTTTCTCTTCTGCCTTTCAGCTTCTTTCCCAGCACCAGGTTTGTTTCTTTACAGAGTGGGGCAAAAGTAGATTCACAGCTTTGAGTACACAAGAGTTTATTCTTGAGTTATTATTAATTATATGAACAACTGGAAACCTACTTTTGTCCCAGCCTGTATTTATTTTATTATGATTTAGAACATGTATCTCCACATGCTCTTTTGTACGAATCAACTATTACATAATAAACTTTTTTTTCTAAATATATTTTTCTTAATTTCAGAGAGGAAGGAAGTGGGAGAGAGAAAAACTTCAATGATGAGAGAGAATCATCGATTAGCTGACTCCTGCACACTCCACACTAGGGACTGAGCCCACAATCCGGGCATGTGCCCTGATCAGGAATCAAACCATGACCTCCTGGTTCATAGGTCGACTCTCAATCACTGAGCCATGCCAGCCAGGCCTTAATAAACACTTTTAAAAAGACTAAAAGGGACTGTATATTCCAAATCAACCCTTAAGATGGGTCCAGACTCTAAAATAGGCTGGCCAACAGGTTTCCTTTCACAGGTTCCCTGACTTGACAGTGGCTTCTTAGAGCACTGAGTAGAGGATTCTGAGGAAGAATACTGGTTCTCGAGTTACACTGCATATCATGGTGGGAGATGGGAAGCACACACTACACTTTTGCTATTCCTGGTCTCTCACCTTCCTGGGATCAAAGCAGACCTGTTTTTATTGTCATACAGCCCGAGCCCTAAGACTAGACACAAAGGCATTCTCTTTTAGCCAGTATTCAACAGGTCCTTCAGTCTATAAAAAAGGTATTGGCGGGGGAGAACCAAATGGCGGCATAGGTAAAAACTTGTACTTGCTGTCTCTCACAACCACATCAAAACTACAACTAAAAGACAAAAGAACTATCATCCAGAACTGCAGGAAAGCTGGCTGAGTGGAAGTTCTACAACTAGAAGGAAAGAAAAAAGTGCATTGAGACGGGTAGGAGGTATGGAGGTGCGCACGGAATGGGGCTGGCAACCAGGTGCGCTGTTGTTGTTTTTTCAATCAGGAGGGAGATACAAGCTCCTGATTGCTCTGAACTCCAGTTTTGGGCGAGACTCTAGGGACCCAGACACATATGGGGAGAAACTGGACTGTCTGGCATCGGGACAGGAACGCGAGGGCAGCTTTCTCTCAGAGGTGCTCGCAGCGATCATTGTTCCTGCGTGGGGACCTCTCCAGTGCAGGGCTGACTGGCAGCCATTGCTGTTTGCTCTGCCCTGGTGATTCCCTGAGACCCCACCCCACCCAATTTACAACCCCACCCAAGCTGTATGCAGTGGCTTTTGCTATGAATGGCCTGTCCTTTCTCTGCCTAAAACCTGTCAAACTGCAGCTGGGTCAGAGAGCCCCAGAGCTTCCAAAAGAAGGCCCAAGTCTGGCAGCAGCAGCCTGCCTTGCTTCCCAGCTGGGCCTCATCTGGGCTCTTCCAAACCCCATACAAAGAGGAGGAATCTGCAGATCTCTCTGTAGCTCCTGCTGGGTGGCCTCAGACAGTGGCTGACTTTGCACCTCCTTGGAGATCCAAGAGCCAGTGTACCCAGTGGTCAGTGTGAGACCATACCGGATTACTACTCTTCACATCCATAATAGACACACTCAGGGGGCAGACTCAGTGAGCACCAAAGCCCCACTGAAGCAAGCCCTGCCCCATAAGGGTGTCTCCTACACAGCAGTCCTTCCATTGTAGACACAGCTGGTTCTCACAGTCAATTGGCCTGGAGGTCAATTCCTCCCAGTGACACCAACAGCAATCAAGGCTTAACTACAACAAGACTGTGCACACAGCCCACAAAAGGGTGCACCAAGAGAGTCCACCTCAGGTGATTGGGGAGGCTGAGCCACTGGGCCCTATAAGACACCTAACACACAAGGCCACCCTATCAACACAGGGAAGCAGCCAAAATGGGGAGACAAAGAAACATGTCACGAATGAAAGAAATGGAGGAAAGCAAACCACTGGATATAGAGTTCAAAACCACAGTTATAAGGTTACTCAAGAATCTTCTAAAAACCTCTGAGGAACTTAGTGAGACCTCCGAGGAACTTAGTGAGACCTTCAAGGATCTTAGTGAGAATGCCAAAAAAATGGAAAAGGACCAGTCAGAAATTAAGCATACACTGACTGAAATAAAGAATAATATCCAGAGATTCAACAGTAGACTAGAGGATCCCAAGAATCAAATCAAAGATTTTAAATACGAGGAAGCAAAAAACACCCAACCAGAAGAGCGAAAAGAAAAAAGAATCCAAAAATATGAAGATAGTGCAAGGAGCCTCTGGGACAACTTCAAGCGTACCAACATCTGAATTATGGGGGTGCCAGAGGAAGAGAGACAGCAAGATACTGAAAACCTATTTGAAGAAATAATGACAGAAAACTTCCCCCACCTGGTGAAAGAAATAGACTTACAAGTCCAGGAAGTGCAGAGAACCCCAAACAAGAGGAATCCAAAGAGGACCACACCAAGACACATCATAATTAGAATGTCAAGGGCAAAAGACAAAGAGAGAATATTAAAAGCAGCAAGAGAAAAACAGTTAGTTACCTACAAAAGAGTACCCATACGACTGTCAGCTGATTTCTCAACAGAAACTATGCAGGCCAGAAGGGAGTGGCAAGAAATATTCAATGTCATGAATAGCAAGAACCTACAACCAAGATTACTCTACCCAGCAAAGCTATCATTTAGAATTGAAGGTCAAATAAAGAGCTTCACAGACAAGAAAAAGCTAAAGGAGTTCATCACCACCAAACCAGTATTATATGAAATGCTGAAGGGTATTCTCTAAGAAGAGGAAGAAGAAGAAAAAGGTAAAGATAAAAAATTATGAACAACAAAGTGACAACAAATACTTATCTATCAACAAGTGAATCTGAAAATCAAATGAATAAAAAATCTGATGAACAGAATAAACTGGTGAATGTAATAGAATCAGGGGCATGGAAAGGGAGCAGACTGACAATTCTCAGGGGGAAGAGGGTGCGGGGGGTGCAGGAAGAGATTGGACAAAAATCTTACACCTACGAGGACAGTGAGGGCATGGGGTGGGGTGGGAACCGGGTGGAGGGGAGCTATGGGGGGGGAGGGGAAAGAGGAACGTCTGTAATAATCTGAACAATAAAGATTAAAAAAAAAAAGGTATTGGCAGAGTCACTCTTTTCTGGGAGTATTACTACCTTAGAATTCAGGCTGTTTAGGGATTAGAGATGGTGGGAGAAGGGAAGAGGATGCAACTATAAATGGGTAACACAAAGGAGATCTTTGTGGTAATGCAATATTTCTGTATCTTTATTGCAATGGTGGTTACCCAAATCTACACGTGATAAAATGGCACAGAACTATACATACATTGTACCAATGTTAATTTCCTGGTTTTAATACTATACTATAATTAAAATGTAGCCATTGGGGAAATCAGAGTGAAAAGTACACTGGACCTCTATGTGCTATTTTTATTCCACATACAATGTTTATAAGAGAAAGAAACAGGTTGTAAGAATTCAACATTACTTTTCATTTAATCCATGACTCTCAGCTAATGCCATGAAATTTTACTCAAATACTAAGAAACACATAATTAGATTAACTCACCACATCAAGTTTTGCCCATGCCTCATAATCATAAGACTTTATCCTATTTTTTGTGTTTTCATCTTTGGTTTTTTTAGAAGACTCTTTAGCTTTACCTTTCTTCTTTTTTCTAAAATTCCTATTTCGAATTGGAGGTAAATTCTAGGGAGGAAAAAAACAACACATGTTTTGAGCACCACTCTATTATTAATTTTTTGTATAACTAGCGATGTTTTAAATTCTCACTAAATTATATTCCATGTAAAAAGTATTTTTAAATTTAATTTTCAAGTGCTTAAAAATACCAACTTACCACCTTCACTTATAATGATAATTTATGCTTAAAAAGTTTAATTCATCCTTTGACAAATGTCAAACATTGTTCAGTCACAAGAAAAGTATTGCCCAGAAATTTTAATTATACACTTAATTTGTAATCCTAAATTTAAACTTCAAAAACTACCTGATCTTCAGCCTGAGTACAATTAATTAGCAGTGATACAATGGCAAATTGAACTGCCTCCACATCATTACATCTAGTATAAAAAATGCAGTCTTTAGAGAAACATTTTATTAAACCTAGGTACTATCTACATTTTTATGACGATAGTGTATGTTAGTGTCATTAGAAAATTATATATGATATAGATGATATATCTACTCACCACACCAGCCATACTGCTATTCATTTACTTTTTTAAAATATATATTTTTATTGATTTTAGAGAGGACGGTAGAGGGAGAGATGGAAACATCAATGAGAGAAACATCGATCGATCATCGGCGACCTCTTGGTGTGTGGGATGACATTCAACCAACTGAGCCACACCAGCCATACTGCTATTCATTTACTTTAAGAATTATCATATGATCTTTCTCTCACTAAGCCTTAAAAATGTGTTACTATAGTTAATACAATTATTACAAAGACTTTAAAAGCATAATTTTCCAAAATGTTGACAGGAAGCAAATCACTTCTATTTCAATATTTTCACAAACCATTTTTAAAGGTGCTTTATTTTAAAGTAAATAGTTCTGCTGGATTCTGAAGTAGGAATTTAATTAAGAAATTTACCTCTTCAGGGACACCATTCTGTCTTCTTAGTTCCATATCCTTTTGTTTAATATCTTCTTCCCAGTTTTCTAAATCCCTCATGAAGTCTTGTAATTCTTCTGCATTTTGTTTCACTTGTAGTTGCAATTCAATTGCTTTATTAGTTGAAGTCATTATGGCCTGCAGAGTTTTGAACAACCAACCTCTAATAAGAATTAAATTGAATTATTTACTTGTTTTATTGTTTTTGAAACCTAGCTAATTAACTGCTTTTTACCTTGTCATAAATGGCCAAGATATATGGATAGAAGTGATACTGAAGAAAGAAAATATCAATATATTATTTTTAAAATAGGTCAATCAGCATTTGCTAAATAAACAAAAAATTAAAAAACAAGTCTGGACATCCCCAAACTTTGAAAGGCAATCGGGAGGGAATCACTGAAATTAGCAAGTACCCATGGTAGCAGATTGGTTGCTCATCTCCAGAGTTAATAAATTTATCCTAATTAACTCCTTTCCTCCTTTTTCTTTCAACATTTATTGACCTTCTGCTATGTGATAGGTGTCATGTATCAAGATTGAAGGATACAAAAATAAATAAGACGAAGTCCCTTGTCTAGTGTAGAAGAAAACAAAACAACCAAATACTAAGTAACAAAATATTATGTTAAATTGAATTATTTACTTGTTTCTCAACCTTGGGACTACTGACATTGTGGGTCAAACCATTCCTTATTGGAGGGGGACTGTCTTGTGCATTGTAGGATGGTTGGCAACATCCTTGGCCTCTACCGACTGGGTGCCCATATTACCACCTCCCTGCTAGACTGTGACAATCAAAAATGTCTCCCTGAGAGGCATAATAACCCCTGGTTGAGAAGCATTGTGCTAGAGATACATATAAATGCTATGTATCACAAAGCATATGCCTATGACCACAAAGGACAGGCATAAATCAGATGGTAGGATGGTAGGTTCAAGAAGAGTCCCCATAGGTGCTGTGACTTCAGCGGAGTTTCAAAAGAGGCCATCCAAGTGATTTACATGAAGGAGTGAGCAGACACAGTGAGGGACTATGAAGGACCCTTCATGGAAGAGAAAGTGGAAATGAAACATCTTAAAATGCCAGAGAGCTATGTGAAAGTATTAATGTGGTAAAATAAATGGTGACTGATTAGACTGAGGAACTACAGAGTGCAGAAGACTCCATCAATGTCTTAGGTTTCTTGTTTGGGAGCCTGGTAAGATTAGTGGTGACATTCTGAGTCAGGGATCACAATTTTAAAAGGATAAGAGGCTTCAGGATTGGAGGACAAATGAAAAGACAGATATTTCTGTTTGGGATATGTTTTCTTTGAGTGCTTATGGGACATCAGGAGGACATGGTAGGTAGTTACAGAAGGGTAGTTCTAAATTTGGGTATCATTGGCATAAAGGTGGAAACTGTGACTATGGGGTGGGGGTGGGAGATTAGAGAACACTAATATTTAAACCAGAGGTCCTCAAACTACGGCCCTCGGGCCACATGAGGCCCGCCAAGGACATTTATCCGGCCCGCTGGGTGCCGCTGCCTGTCCTGCTTAGCAGCCAACTCGTCCCGGGCCCACAGTGTGCATAGGAATTTGTTCATAGTTTTTTTTTTAACTATAGTCCGGCCCTCTGATGGTCTGAGGGACAGTGAACTGGCCCCCTGTTTAAAAAGTTTGAGGACCCCTGATTTAAACAAAACCAGGAAGAGATGCCCATCCTATCTAATAAAAGAGTAATATGCAAATTGACCGTGCCTCGGCTACACCCACAAAGCCACACCCACCAGCCAATCAGGAGCGGATATGCAAATAAACCCAACCAAGATGGCTACAGCCACAGAGAGCAGGAGGGAGGCTTGGGTTTCCCCGGCAATGGAGGAAGCCAAGCTTTCCACACACCCTGGTGGGCCCAGGCCTCCACTCCAGGCTACAAATTTCAATTATAGAAGATAAATAAATCCCAACAGAAATGGCTGCTGCCACGGAGCAAGCAGAAGGCTTGGCTCCGCTCCAGGCTACAAAGTTTCAATTGTAGAAGATAAATAAATCCCAGATACCAGGGCCTCCACTTGGGTTGCCGGGGGGCGTGGCCAGCCTGCAAACCACCCCAGGCCCCTCGCCCAGGCTGCCCCACACCCCAAGGGAACCCCCCACCCTGATCCAGGACACCCTTCAGGGAAAACCAGCTGGCCCCCACCCGTGCACCAGGCCTCTATCCTATCTAATAAAAGAGTAATATGAAGATTGACCATCACTCCAACACACAATATGGCTGCCCCCATGTGGTCAAAGATCCTGCCCCCATGTGGACACAAGATGGCCACCAAAATATGGCCAGCAGGGGAGGGCAGTTGGGGGGGACCCAGGCCTGCAGGGGAGAGCAGTTGGGGGGTACCAGGCCTGCAGGGGAGGGCAGTTAGGGGTGACCAGGCCTGCAGGGGAGGGCAGTTAGAGGTGACCAGGCCTGCAGGGGAGGGCAGTTAGGGGCAAACAGGCTGGCAGGGGAGCAGTTAGGCATCAATCAGGCTGGCAAGGGAGTGGTTAGGGGGTGATCAGGCTGGCAGGCAGAAGCGGTTAGGGGCAATCAGGAAGGCAGGCAGGTGAGCAGTTGGGAGCCAGCAGTCCTGGATTGTGAGAGGGATGTCCGACTGCCCGTACCGGGATCGGGCCTAAACGGGCAGTTGGACATCCCTTGAGGGGTCCCAGATTGGAGAGGGTGCAGGCTGGGCTGAGGGACACCCCCCACCCCCCGTGCATGAATTTCATGCACCGGGCCTCTAGTATAGAAATACTAGGCAGTAGCATCTAGGGAGCTGGGAAGAAAACTTGGAGAGCACCATCACAGATGAGTATTTTCAAGAGTTCAACAAGGTGGGATAGGTTTTCAGTGCCAAATGTCGTAGAGGTTGTATGGGGAAAAGAAAATTTTAAAGATTATAATATAATCTCTATATCTAGTCATACAAAGATTATTGAGAGTTTTAATGGGATTTTTAAGAAGAATGAAAACAAAGCAAGCTGAGTAAATGAGATTACCATAAGGAGATTAACATGATTTTGTCTTTGATATTGTAAGATAGCTCCTGTGCCACATAACCACACATACAACCATGGTTCCATCTATACCATAAAAGCCTAAGCGACGGTTACAACCCAATGACCAGAATGACCAGTCGACCATTTGCTATGATGTGCACTCACCACCAGGAGGCAGACGCTCAATGCAGGATGATCAGTGCGCTCCCACAGCCAACCTCCCTCAGCCAGTCAACCTCCTGCAGCCCCTACCCCCTGCCTGGCCGGCCTCCCCATCAGCTCTGATTGCGGGGGGGGGGGGGGGGGGGGGCAGCCCCTGTCCAGACCTTCCCCACAGCCAGCTGGCCCCTCGATAGGCCTTGACCGCCGGCCAGGCCAAGGGACCCCACCAGTGCATGAATTCCTGCACCAGGCCTCTAGCAAGATAATGGATTAAGATAAAAAAAATTTCCATCACCTAGTGACATCGTGGCCATGTAACACATGCATTACTCATGTGTTTGTGGTGATGCTGGTGCAAACAAACCTACTGCACTGCCAGTCACATAAAAAAAGTAGAGCACATATAATTACAGTACATAATACTTGATAATAAAAGACTATATTAATGGTTTATAATTTACTATACTACACTTTCTATCATTATGGTAGAGTGTATGCTTTATACCTATTTTTTAAAAAGTATGCTGTGTTACACTAGCAGCCTCATCCATCTCCTGTTTACCAAGTCTCTTCATTCCTTCATTTTCTCTCGTGCTTGATTTAGTCTGTGTTGTTTTGTACAGTAACCTGCTGTACAGGCTCCTAGCCTAGGACAACTAAGCTATACTATGGAGCCTAGGTGTGCAGTCGGCTGTACCACGTTTCTGTAAGCGCACTCTGTGACTTCCACACAACTACAAATCACCTAACCATGCATTTCTCATAACTTTCCCCAGAACGTATCTTCATCGTTAAGCGGTGCGTGACTGCTGGAGGGGCCTGGGGAGAAACACGGTGAAAGCAGATATGAGAAAGAGGTAGTGATGGTGCAAGGTCACCAAAGGGTGAGAGGGGATTCAAAGCTTAAAGGAGGAGGGGAAAGGGGAAGTAGAATGCGGGAGAGAAGTGATTAAAAATGGGATTCGGGCCCTGGCCGGTTTGGCTCAGTGGATAGAGCCTCGGCCTATGGACTGAAGGGTCCGGGGTTCGATTCCAGTCAAGGGCCCATGCCTGGGTTGCGGGCTCCATTCCCAGTGGGGGGCGTTCCGGAGGCAGCCAATCAATGATTCTCTCTCATCACTGATGTTTCTATCTCTTCCTCCCTCTTCCTTCCTCTCTGAAACCAATAAAAAAAAAAAAAGTATATTAAAAAAAAGGGGGGGGGGGAGAGATGTTGCAAATGCAGATAGGTCTTCTAACTCCCAGCCTAGACCCAGACACTAGACTAAGTTTAAGCTCCTTTCGGGCAGTGCCCATGTTTGATCACATGTGTCTATCTCATTAAGAAACAAAACAAGTACAATGCTTTGCTGGGGACTCAAAAATATGAAAAGTGCAGCAAGCCAGTGAGATGCTGTAGGGGGGTCAAGGGCCTCTCCATTTCGCCCATCACCTCTGCTACCCCTGCAAGCCCAACTACTCCCACGGAACCTGCGATGGACCGAGTGAGGTCCAGGCAGGCAACCAGAAACTTCCAGTGCTTGCGGGGGATCACTTTACGCCCAGTATCCAGGTGAGCACCGCGCACCCACGCGGAAAGGGGGCAGGCCCCACCGCGGACTTCTCCGGAGTGTGGACCTACGGTCCTGACCCCCGCAAATCGCCCAATGCCCGGGCAGCCCGGGTGGAGGGGCCGTCAGCCAAGCAGAACGTCCAGGTCCGGGCGGCGCAGGGTGACCCCCTCCCGGAGCGCGTCCCCCGGTGCGCCGCTACCCGGGACATCGCTGCGCCAAACAGCGCCCGCCCTCGCCCGCTCCGTCTACCCAGCACCCGCGGCCGCGCCCCCTTCACCCGCCAGGCGACCCCAAGAGCTTCCTCGGTGATAACTGCAAAGCCGGCTCACCTCACCAAGCCGTTAGGGCCTGCACCTCCGCCGCTTCCAGCCCGCAGCCACTCGCGCCGCACCCCGCCTCCCTGGGCTTTCCCACAAGTCCCCGCGCGCTCTCGCCCCGCCCCGCCCCGCCCCCAGGAGCGTGCGCAGAAGGTAAAACCTGAATAGGGAGTTGGCAGGTGTGTTAAAGCAAAGTGGGAAGTTTGCCTGCTTCCAATATGACTAAACTTCACGGGAGGTTACCCAAAACCTTCAGGGTCATCCTGACTTGTTTCCCAAATTGTAATGCCTTGAATATTTCCTTGGACTTCCCTCAAACTACTTAATCCCGAATATTTGCCTTGGATCTTTGTGAGGATGATAATCATGTGAGAGAGTTACTGGTTCTCTACCGCGAACAGACGATATAAACTTGTAATTGGCAATTTTGCAAGGTTTCTCCTCCTTCCTCCCCCCCTTAAATGCTATATTTGGTAAACCTGTTCTTCAATCCACCTTTGCAAGTAAACTCCTTTTCTGTGTCTATCTTTGAGTCCTTCTATAACATGTGTGAGTATTAAGGTCTGTCTTTAGATGTGTCCTGGCTTACAAGGCAGAAAGAATATGAAACTTGTAACATTTCTTGCTTCTACTTCCTATATGAGTGATTTCTCTTTTATTTTTATGACAACTCCAAAAAAATTGTAAAACAAAAATAATTTTTAAATTCCATGAAAACAAACAAATAAGCAAAACTTTTCATTTGGAACAGCTCTATGATCTTAAACATTAGCCCAAAAATTCAGATCAGTGGCTCTCAAAAGCTTGATTAGACTTTGGAATTACCTAGGGAGTATGAAAAAATGTTTGATTTCTAGGTCCCATACTCAGAGATTCTTATTTAATTCATGCAACCTGGGCATCATGACTTTTTTAAGTCAAAGGATATAGCTGTACAGTTGAGGTTGGGAACCACTAAGCCAAGTAATGGTCAATGAAAAACCTCCCTCGGGCCCTTCCTTAGAAGGTCATATTATTAGCACATCTTTCCCACTGTATAATTATTTGGTATCTTTGTATTTAAAAATCATAGTGGTCAAATCATTAATCTCATTAAAATATTTAATAATAAAATTTAGTAAATTTACTTTGGTTTTTGTGTTAAGAGAATAGATAACTAAGAGTTTTTTTGTTTTAAAAATTAATAGTAAAAAACTCAAAGCAAATATTGATGTATACATGTTCTTAACAAAAGCAACTTGTATTTTTAAAATTAATTCTGGCAGAGTCAATTGAGATGGGAAAGGAAAGAGCCACCTGGCTGGTCTGGTAACACCTCATAGACCCTTGGGTGAATTCCCTTTCTCTCTCAACTCACAATAATCAGACAGTTGTTTAATGAGTACAAAATCAAAGTGAGAGGAGTTAGTTCAATGGTCTCCATGGCCATCATTACCTAATTCTGAGGCTTCCATTGGCCTACAAAAAACTATGCCTATAATGGCAGCCTTCTCTCTTCAAGGGAGTTTGAGCATTTTTAATTTTGGGCAGTCATGTGCTCATCTAAAAACTAAGAATTCAATAAATAAGGAAGAAGAGGAGAGCAGATATTGAGGGACAACCAGTAACCTCTGTCCCAGGCCTTAATAAGTATCCTTTGAAAGAAGCATGACTGAATCAGTACTGCTAGAAACCCAGGCTCACAATAACCTGAGGAAAAGGGTTGAATTTTGTAACCCTGATTCTGCTACTTACTGAGAATGTAATCTGTTAAATGAGGCATAATCTAAATCTCAGTTGTTTCGGTATAATTAAAATAGTGAAGATAAAAAATACCTACCGGAGAGAGAAAATGAATGTAAAACTCCTATCTAGCACAACTTGGGATATGGTAAGAGCTTTAACAAATGTTATTGCTCCCCCGCCCTCTCAGATTAGGCTCTGTCTAATTAGTTTCCCCTGACAGCAGGCTTTAAGAAGGACAGTGCTCTGGAATATTTTAAAACTAGGGGCCCAGCGCACGAAATCGCACGAGACCCAGGACCCAAAGTCCCTAGGCTCAGCGGGACCCAGAAAGAGTCTTGTGGGAGGCGGGACCTAGAAAGAGTCCCGTGGCCACCACTGCCACCACGGGAGGTGGGACCCAGAAACCCACCTGCCACCCTGGTGGGACCCAGAAACCCAACCACGCCTCTGGTCAAGTCCTCCAGAGTCAAGTCCCCACCCATCTGCACACCTTGCCATGCACGCAGCCTCCTGCTGATCAGTCATTACGGTGTGATGGCGTGATGACCACAGGCTTTTTATATAATAGACTAGAGGCCGAGTGCATGAAATTCGTGCATGGGGGGGTGACCCTCAGCCCAGCCTGCACCCTCTCCAATCTGGGACCCCTCGAGGGATGTCCGACTGCCCGTTTAGGCCCGATCCCGGTAGGACTGCTGGCTCCAAACTGCTTACCTGCCTGCCTTCCTGATTGCTCTTAACTGCTTCTGCCTGCCAGCCTGATCACCCCCTAACCACTCCCTTGCCAGCCTGATTGATGCCTAACTGCTCCCCTGCCAGCCTGTTTGCCCCTAACTGCCCTCCCCTACAGGCCTGGGTCCCCCCCCACACAACTGCCCTTTCCTGCAGGCCCGGTCACCCCCAACTCCCCTCCTCTGCTGGCCTGGTCACCCCTAACTGCCCTCCCCTGCAGGCTTGATCACCCCCAACTGCCCTCCCTTGCAGGCCTGGTCCCTACCAACTGCCCTCCCCTGCTGGCTATCTTTTGGTGGCCATCTTGTGTCCACATGGGGGCAGGATCTTTGACCACATGGGGGCAGTCATCTTGTGTGTTGGAGTGATGGTCAATCTTCATATTACTCTTTTATTAGATAGGATAGAGGCCTGGAGCACGGGTGGGGGCCAGCTGGTTTTCCCTGAAGGGTGTCCTGGATCAGGGTGGGGGTTCCCTTGGGGTGTGGGGTGGCCTGGGCGAGGGGCCTTGGGTGGTTTGCAGGCCGGCCACACACCCCGGCGACCCAAGTGGAGGCCCCGGTATCTGGGATTTATTTATCTTCTACAATTGAAACTTTGTAGCCTGGACTGGAGGCCTGGGCCAGCCAGGGTGTGCAGAAAACTTGGCTTCCTCCATTGCCGGGGAAACCCAAGCCTCCCTCCTGCTCTCTGTGGCCGTAGCTATCTTGGTTGGGTTAATTTGCATATTTGCTCCTGATTGGCTTGTGGGTGTAGCGGAGTGATGGTTAATTTGCATATTGCTCTTTTATTAGATAGGATGGCTTCTTTTCTCCTACCTGTGTCAGGGAAAAGCACTGGTTTCTGCTCCAGAATCTCTTCTCCAGCAAGCCCTATCTACGGTCTCCTGTCTTTCCAATCTTGGGGCAAGGGTTTGCCTGTGTCCTCTCTTCTCTTACGAATCCAAGGAGAGTTGTTGGTTTTTCAGTCTGTTCTGTTTTCACTTGTTAGGATAGAGTGGCAACTTCCAAGCTCCTATATGTGGAACCAGAAGCCAGAAGTACACTCCTCCCATTCTTCACATTACAAGTCCACCAGGAAGAATTCTCTCCCAATCTCTGCTAGAGGGACTTGGTGATACCTCAGGGACTTCACCGAGATACCATGTTCTCCAAGCCATCTTGAAGAAACACTGAAAGCAGAAGTACCACTCCCAGCCCTGTTCCTGGGCAAAAGCAGGGAGACAGACATTTGAGGAAGGCCCATTACAAAGAAGAGACACATTTCAAATTTTCTTAAATGACTTTAATTGGAGACTCAAACCCTCTAGTTCAAGCCTGGCTCTGTGGAACAGCATCTGGTTCTCGGTGCAGTTAGGGGAGAAATGCATAATTGAGGTTGAAATGCAGTCTCCCCGGTCTTCCCTTCTAGAGTTTGTTGTTGCTTAAGCCTTAAAATAATTATTAATGATACCAAGCTATCGGCTCCTTTCTTCTTCTGATGCAAAATCCTCCGATGGGGTAACTCTTTCACATATTATTTGGGATCAAAATACAGCTCTGTAATTGCACTAAAAAGCTACAAGCAGGAACATTCTTGATGCAGTTACTGAGCTGGCTGTAAAAACCGCCAGGCCTGGAGAAGTCCACTCCCTGACAGCCCACTCACTGTGTCAACCCATGATCCTCTCTGTCTAGCATTGGAGTTCTCCCAGACCCTGCTCTGAGAGGATGTAACCCTAGAAAAGACCAAATACCCATGCTTGATTTCCATGGCCTGATTTCTTTGAGGCCCCAACATAGGGCTGAATTGCTGTTTGCAGAGCTGTGTACAATAACAGCCATTATAGTAATCTTGAATGTCTATCAGCCGTTCTTCCTAAGAACAATTGATAACACTTTCACAGTAATAATCCATCAGGTTTGCCCTCTCCCCAACCCCAAAAAGAGGAGAGGGGACAAACCCCTTCCCTTACATTAAAAGGAAACCTGAGGCCTGGAGAGGTTGTTCACAGTTCCAACTTCTGTCAGGGCAAAGAGCTATGGAAGGCCCCACCTTCTGTGTCTGGATGCTGTTTCCAAAATGCTGGAGGACAAAGACTTGACTGTTTCCCTGCATTTTTCTAATTTGTATCTTTTCTCTCTTTCTCTCTGTCTGGATTTGGGAATCCCTCCCAGTCTCCTCCATCCCTCCTCCAGCCCAGAGTGTATAGCATCTCCGTCCCGCAAAAGCTCTCACTGCCCTCTTGCCCCTTTCTGGCCCCAAGCTCTATCGGGTAGAAGACACCACGTAGGCTGTGGCAATGTACTTCTTGCCATTTCCGTAGGTGGACTTGTCCCAGCTGTAGGTCTGGATGGCCAAGGGATATCCACCCAGGCTTAACTGGCACCTGTGGAGAAAGATCATCAAATCATGGGTTCCTGCTTCACTCCACCCCTGTCCCCAGACAGGAAGGAACAAGCCCAGTTCATGCAGAACTCCAGACTATCTTAACAGGCCTCTAAGAGGCTGCCACCACTTACTTCAGCTCCCCACGTGCATGGAGCCCTTTCAAAATCTATGCCTATTTCCTATCTTCTTAAGACAAACAAACAAACTGCTTTTCATCTTTCCCAGAGCAGTATTCTAAAATCCCAGATTCTGGAGCTGAACCTCCAGAAATTAAATGTCTGCATAGGGTTTCAGAAGTAGCAGGACCCAGGGTCCTCAAATGTTAGAGCACATGAGGCCCAGTGGTTTCAACAGTACTCTCTGGGGCTCCAGGGTTCCCCCAAGCAGCCTCAGGGGCAATCAGAGAGGCTTGGAACACCAGGGCGACTCCATTTCTCACTGTTATATACATTAAGGTCCTGCATAAGATTTTACTTGAAGGAAAGAGGGGCGGCAGTTCTCCGGCTAAGATGAAGTTTGGCAGCCTCCAATCTGATGGATTCATGTCCCAAGTGAGAACTCTGAGGCCCAGTCCATACCCTCTGCCCCCTGGCCTGGCTGGCCCAGTCCATACCCTCTGCCCCCCTGGCCTGGCTGGCCCAGTACTTACGTTTTGCCTGGCCTGGCAATGAAGCACAAGGAGTACAGCGCAAACTCAAACTCGGGGCTGCTGCCGATGAAAGCCGAGCCCACTTCCTTATAGTAGCCATCCCAGTTGAACTGCATCGCTAACACGTCAGGGTAAGACTCCCACTGCGGACAGAGAGGGGGTATGAATGCCACAGAGTGGAGGCTGACTGAGTGGTAGCAAATGGCAGCAGTCAGCCAGGATTTGTTGAGGGCCCATTAGGTGTCTGTGTGAACTTTCGGGGGAGGCTGGATTCTTTAAATAAGCAGTCCCTCCTACTACAGTGCGTAAGCCCCTCTCAGACCCTGTGTCTGGAGCTGCCAGGGTGTTATCTCCCAGGGAGGCCAGAGTCAGCTTCCATATGATCGATGCCTGGGGAACAGGGACATATCTGTTCCCTATGGCCCTCACACGTGGAAGAAAAGGGTCGTTTATCACTCCCAAATTATTTTCTGGCACTGGGCAGTAAAGTTTTCATTTTTATTAAAAGTTTAACTCAGACTAGCCAGATGAAACTTCCAGCTGACACCACATTCTAAGATAATTCAAGCAGGAAGTAATTGCATAACTGGTTCTCCCCTCTGAGAACCCTGCCCTGCCCACAACCCCATCCAGAGATGGTGCCCTCTGCCTCCTGCCCCTACAGTTGGGGAGCCTTCACGGTTTGGAAAGGAATGCCAGTGTCCTGGCTGGCTAAACCCGCTGTCCAGCAGATGGGGAAGTCAGATCTGTAATCCCCATTAGCTGCCAATGAAGGTCAGGGTGAGAGACAAGTCTGACTGCTCGGAATGCAGAACGAGGGCAGAAAGTCTGGCTACTAACAAGGCGTCCACGGGGTCAGCACTCAGTACTCACAGGCCCATCATAGATGTGACTGTAATAGTCAACCAGGCCCTCCTTCTCTTGCATGTAGAAGCGGATCCAGTTATGGAAGCCAGTGACCTTGCCTTTTTTTATTTCACCTATAATAAAGAGTGCAACGTGGGTGATTGGGCCTCCCCTCTAGCCCCTCTCTCCCTCCCATGCCAAGGCTGTCTCACTTTTCAAGTCTCTGGCTCCTAGACTTCCCACCTGCTCAGCCCCTTGCCCAGACTGCTCAGAGTCCTTTGCATTCCTAACTTTTACCTCCAGAAGGCCCCCCTTTCAGCTCAAGCCCTTGGGGAAATTCCTCCTCCTGGCTGACTCTGCTAACCAATCTGAGATACATTCCTACAAGAGCAAACCAGACTTGCTGGGAGCTTTATGGGTCAGTGCAGTGGGCAGAAAGACCAAGGCCCTCTTGGGAAGCAGGTGACCAAACCCTGGAAGTGGAGGGCCATTCAGAGGTAGACAGCCATGGCCTCCAACATGTCTCCCTTCCTACATGTGCCCCTTGGGAGCCCAACATCTGGTCCTCTTTCACCCTTAGACTGTTCTTCAACAGTGACTCCTCAGACCCCACCCTCTCGGCCTGGGAGTGGACATGTCCCTCCCTGCTAGCTGGTGCAGCTGCGGATTCATCAATGCCTAATCCTGAAGGAAGCTACCTCCCCATCTCTTTCTTTCCAAGCAGAGTGATCCCACCTGAGAAGACGTGTTCAAAGCCACTTGAGTCCCCCTCTTCATTGCCTCTTGAATAGAGCCCAAACCACATGTTCTTCAAGTCATTGACAAACTCTTGTTCAGAGCTGTAGCGGTCTGGGGAGAGAAACATAGAGGATATAACAGAGGGGAAGGCAGGATCTGATCCTGGGAAAGAAAAAAGGGCCACCTGCTCCATCATGTCAAGAGACACATGGGTTCAACCAACAAATGTATTCAACAGTGATCTATGGGGCAACTGTTTTGTGCGAGGCCCAGATCTAAAAGTGTAGGATTCAGCAGGGAAACACAGGACTACATCACTGTTTGCATTCCAGTAGAGGAGACAAATAATAAACAAATAAACAATAAGTAAACAATATGTTTTCAAATAAGTGCTATGAAGGAAATGAAGATTATCCCATATGACTGAAGGTGGGGATGAGGGTAGGAGCTCTTCTAGAAAAGGAAGATCAGAAAGGCTTCTCTGAGAAGATAGGAATAATCAGAGACAAAGGATTTAAAAAGAATCACTCCTCGCTCGGCTGGTGTGGCTCAGTTGGTTGAGCATCCTTCCATGCACCAGGGGTTGCCGGGTCATTTCCCGATCAGGGCAGATGCCCAGATTACGGGCTCGATCCCCAGTAGGGGGCATGTAGGAAGCAGCCGATCAATGATTCTCTCTCATCATCGATGTTTCTATCTCTCTCTCCCTCTCCCTTCCTCTCTCTGAAATCAATAAAAACAGTTTTTTTAATCACTCTGGTTGTGTATGTAAAAAAGTCAGCAGGGCATATGAGCATCAGAGAGACCAGTTTTGAGGCTAACACTTTGTCCAGGTTACAAGTGGTAGTGGCTTAGACTGTGGTGGAAGCCATGGAGGAGGGGTGAGAAGTAGGCAGATCAGGGGTAGATTTTTTAAAATAAGTATGTTTTTACTGATTTTAGAGAAAGAGGGGAAGGAGGAGGGAGGAAGAGGAAGAAACATCAATGGTAGAGAACCATTGATTGGCTGCCTACTGAGGATTGAGCCCTCAACCTGGACATGCACCCTGACTGGACACCAGCGACCTCTCGGTGCATGGGACAATGCTCTGAACTGAGCGACTCCAGCCAGGGCCAGGGATAGATTCTGAAGGGGACATAATAGATGTTACTGGTGAAGGAAGTGGAAATGGGGAACAGTGAGGTAAAAAGAAGAATAAAATATAATTCCTGGGGTTCTGACCTGAGCAACTGGATGAATGACAGTGTCATTTATGGGATGGGGAAAACTGAGGAAGAAGCAGGAACCTCTTTACACTAAGTTCCGAAGAGATGCCATTAGATAGGTAGGTAGGGATGTCGAAAAGGCAGTTGGGACCCAAGGAAAAGGTCAGGGCTGGGGGTCTAAATGTAGGAGCCATCAAATACCAACTGTTTACTGCCCAGAATTGTGTGTGGGGGATACAAACGTGATACCAGACATAGTTCCTTCTTTCAAGGACTTAAAACACAATTGGAAAACAAGACTAAATATGCACAAAATAACAGAATGGTTCCACAATCTGAATGGCAACCACTTTTTTGGCGCCAGGCTTTCCACTGGGTGCTTTACAAGCATAAGTCCTCCAAGACCCCATTTCACAGGTAAGGCTCAGACAAGTAGGATAACGTGTCCAAGGTCACTCCACTAGTAAGTGGCAGAGCCGAACTCTAATCCAAGTCTCTCTGGACCAAGGCTATTTGGGGCCAGACCCCAAACCCTTGACCTCTGAAGAGATGATGAAAGCCAGCTAGCTGGGAGCTGAGGCAAGTACAGCTTCATACATGCAGTGGGATGTGAGCTAGAACTTTAAAGACAAGTGGAATTTGGACAGGGAGAGGGATGAAGACAGGGTGACTAATGCAACAGCCTGCTTCAGTATGGGAACCCTGGGTTTCAGCCTGGCTCTGCTTACAACTTCCTTTGTGGCCTCAGCCAAGTCACCTAGTCTATCTGGGCCTCCATCTTATTTAAAAAGTTAAAGGGTAGCCAAAACCGGTTTGGCTCAGTGGATAGAGCGTCAGCCTGCGGACTGAAAGGTCCCAGGTTCGATTCCGGTCAAGGGCACGTAACTTGGTTGCGGGCACATCCCCAGTAGGAGGTGTGCAAGAGGCAGCTGATCGATGTTTCTCTCTCATCGATGTTTCTAACTCTCTATCCCTCTTCCTTCCTCTCTGTAAAAAATCAATAAAATATATTTTTAAAAAGTTAAAGGGCTCAGCCTGGACCGCCAAGATTCTCTCGAGTGTTTACTACAAAGAGAACACCAGGGGGCGTTGAAGGATTGCCTCCTCTTCATAGGGATTACAAGTGTGCCTTGGACTTCACCTAAAAAACAGCATGTTACTAAGTCAAGGCAGAAGCCCTTGGACCAAATGCATAGCCGAGATCAGAGGGCCAGGGAGGGAAGACCTGGACAGAGCCGCTCTGAGGCAAAGCCCAACTGCCTGGATTGCAGGAAAGGAATCTGGAGGACACTAACAAACACAACCCGTGCCAAGAAGTTCCGCAGCCCTGACCTTTTTTGGTCTGATTCAAATGTTTCTATCTGGAGTCACTCCAATCAGAACCCTTCCTGGTAGAACCTTCCCCTATGAACCTTTGTTGATTTTCTGTTGCTGCTTCCCCAACAACAAAAGTGGAGTGGGCCGACCTCCTTCCTGGACTTAGCAGGAGCAAGGAGTAGAATCAGGGACGCTGTAAACCTGGAAAGTGGTGCTGAGCTGGGATCGGCTGAGGTGGCTGACCATGTTCTGGGTGGAGCGGGCCTTGCAGAAAACCCTGAGACTGAAGCAGTGAGTGGGAGGTAAACAAGGCAGCAGACAGTAAATCAAAAGATGGGGTGACTTCCAGGCCAGACAGAAGATTCTTCAGCCTCTGCTTGGGTCCATGATCTTTTTGGACTTCTCTCTGGCCCTCTCTCCCTTCCCCCTTAAAAAATGGACACCCAGCCCTGGCCAGTTTTCTCAGTGGTTAGCGCATTGGCCCTCTGGACCAAAAGATATTGGGTTCGATTCCCAGTCAAGAACATGTACTTCAGTTGCAGGCTTGATCTATAGCCCCGGTCAGAGCAAGTGTGGGAGGCAACCAGTCGATGTGACTCTCTCACATTGACATTTCTTTCTCCCTCTCTCCCCTCTTCCCTCCCTTCTACTCTCTCCCTAAAGATCAATGGAAATCCTCAGGTGAGGACTAAAACAATAATAATAATGATAATGATAATAATAATAATAATACTACAATGGACACCAGCCTCCATGTAGTCCCCACCCATGTTCTTACTCTCCCCACTGTGGAGGCCCCAGAGGTTCCTGGCTCTCCTGCAGACAGACCAGAGCCCTCAGCACCGCCTTGGGGCCGGGGGCAGGTTCACTCACTCTGATGATGGAGGAAGCTGTACAGTTCCTTCATGACGGCCGTCTTCATGACCTCTCTGAGGAAGGTGTCCTGCTCGGCCAGCTGCTGGGCACTGAAGTGCTCCCCCTGGCCCGTCGCCCGCTGGTAGTTGTTGAGGAGGTTGATGAAGGCTGCGTAGGTCGGCTTGGAGAACAGCTCTTCGTTGACATATGTGAAGAGCCTAGGGAGGTTGAGGGTGGCCCAGTAAGAGGCCTGAAGGTGGCGCAGAAACCCCTCCAGGACTGCTGATGGGCCAGGGCAGGCCTGGGAGGGTTGGGTTCAGGAGCAGCTTGGGGACCTCAGATGCTCTTGAGGGCCTGCATGAGGTCACTCTTTCCTTACACTTCAGCTCCTGGAAGGTTAGGTAGGTTCTCAGCCTAGCCAGTCACAGAAACCCTCCCCCCTGGATGCCCACAGTCCCTCAAGGTAGCTTTGTCTGCCTCTGGAAACCTATTTTTTTGCTCTCCCTTTGATCCTCCTGCCTGGAGGATAAAAGAGCTGAGGCATCAAAAGAAGCAAGCTTGGGGGAGAAACTGCAGGAGAGGAATGACGGGAACGCACGGCTCCGGGCAGTGGTCCACTTGGTCTCTGGTCTCAGAGGGCGAGATGGCATTTTGGCTGTTGAGAATGATGTCTTCCTTCTGTGCTTTGTTGGTGTCTGCCCTGTAGATCTTCTCAGAGATGGCCTGTAGCTCCTCCGTGGTTATGGCGTCACTGCTGTGGGAGAAGCCCTCTGGGAGGAATTGGGAGAAGGGTGTCTCAGAGCCAGAGGGTAGACAGGAGGTATCTGTCTGAATGCATCCCCTTCAGGCACCTTCCAGAAGCTGGCAGCAAGGGAGAGGGGCTGCAGTCAGGCCCCCTCGTGGCCAGAGGACAGGGGCCTCGAGCCTTAAGGATCCTTAAAATCAGCACCTGGCCTTGCCCACAGAATGTCCAGAGAATGTCCACACTGGCCCCTTTCTCTAGGAAGGTTCTCAAACTTTGACATGCATCAAAATCACCTGAAGGGCTTGTTATAACAGGTTCGTGGGCCACACCACCCCCAGAGGTTCTGATTCAGTAGGTCCAGGGTGAAGCGTTTCCAATACATTCCCAGATGATGCTGATGCTGCCGGCCAGGGACCCCACTGGGAGAACTATTGCTCTGGAGAGTCCATCTGTCCCTGGGGCTAGGCTAAAGGGAGCAGGAGACTCACCGTGGCCACACTGGCTCTCGAAATCCTTGCAGCAGTTCCCAAACTCTGGGCAACGGGCATTGCAGTGGCATGGGTGGTGCTTGTCGAAGGACTCATGACAGCGGCCCCGGCAGGAGTCGGGTGCTGAGTACAGGGCTGAGAGAACAGAGGGAGGTGTATGCCCGGAGGACCTCTAGAGGTCGCTGGGTCACGGCTAGCTCCCCACACTTAGCTTTGTTGGCTCTCCTGACTCTATTGAAGATCTCCAGGGAAGGGAAACAAACAAGCTTCATTGGTCCACACCCTTCACAGTCAGGAAGTCCTTTCTGATGCCCAACTCTCCTTTCTGGCCTGTGTTTTTATAATCTTCCCACTCTAAAAATAAAATCTCTTCCACTTCCCTCTCCGGCCTCTCCACGGGCCTCGGGCCTTCTTTCCTGCCAGAGCCCCCACCCCCAGGCTGCTGAGGGCCTCAGGCTTCTTCCTGCCCAGATCCTGAGTCCAGCGAGCCCCTCTTACCACCTCCAGGTGCTGGACTTGGGGTCTGTCTGACGTAGGCCTTGGCCTGTTGCCGCTGATATGGCTGCCCCTCCCCTGTCACCCTCTCATGTCCCTTCTTCTTTATTCTGAAGGTCCCCTTTGAGAAGGTAGACTCACTGCTAGCCGAGGCCTCCTCCATCTCTTCCTCCATCTCTTCCTCCAGCTCCAGGAACCGCTCTGGCTCTTTGGGGTCCTCTTCAACTGAAACAGAGAAGTAAAGTCACCAGCCATCCCTGAGGGACCCCTCCCTTTATCTCTGGTTCTCAGTCCCCCCAGCCTCAGGGACAAGCATGTGTAGTAGAAGAAAATATGAAACAGGAGCTAGGGAACAATGAACAAATAGCAAGTGAAGGAGGAGAAAAACTGAAAATGGAAGACAGAAGGGGACTGATTATTGAAAAGAATCTCCCCAGGTGACAGCCCTCCTTACCACTTTACCTTCTGGTCTCAGTATGCTCATCTATACAAAGGGGAGGGGGAGGCAGAAGGTGGTCCCTTCTGGATTGAAAACTCTGATTTGGTTATGATAGGTGGACAGGCTTGACATTCTCCAAATGACAAGGCCCTTACTTAGAAACACGCAAGACCTATCCTAACTCCTCATCAGAGTCAAGAGTGAGCTCCTCCCAGGGCCTCCAGGAATAAGGACTGCTTCCTGAGAAACCAGCTTCCCTTCTTTCTTTGCAACACTTGACAATGGCCACTAAGGCTGTGTTTGGGGGAGTGTGTGTTTAGAAAAGCCCATTCCTATTGCTGCTCCATTCCCTTGGCTTGCAAGCTGGGTGACTGCAGCCTCTGCCCTGGGCTGAGTCGGGTGAGCTGGGGTGGGGACGAAGAGGAGGAATGTTCCTGGGACTCTGAGCTCCTTGCTCATCACACGGCGGAATACTTTCCCCCAAAGAAACAACGCTTTTACAGAGTGACTGGGAATCCATGCGTGAGTTCGCTGGCTAATACTGTGTGATTACCATCAGAACCACCGGTCACGTTATTCATTCAGTTACCAGGAATCTTCTGACCACGTACCCTGTGCCAGGCTGTGTTCTGAGTGCTGACGATTCACAGGGTGCTAAACTCAGTTACATTTTATGCCAACAGACATTTGTGAGCTGATCTAGGGTCTCAACCATCATTGGTTACATTTTGAGTTGCATATCAGAGAGAGAGAGAGATTAAACGGCTCCTGGCTGAGTGTTGTCTCTATCTAGACATGCGAGTGTGATGGTCTAAGGTGAACGGGCCTTCCTGGGTCTGCTGAGTAGGGCACAGCAGCAGCAGAAAGGGGCGGCTCAGCTTCTGACAGTGAGCACTGGGCCTGTGCTCCCGCCTGCACCCGATCAGCAGAATTCCTGCGAGTAATGTGGTGTGTTTGTGTAAATTGAAGAAAGGTCCCTTCTGGGTGGAAGCAGCTCTGTGGGCACAGGACTGGGTCAGCAGACACCACCTTTGGGCAAATTAGGAGAAGTCACCCCTTTCTTTCAGCAGGCGCAGATCTGCCCAAGGCACATGGCTTAGCAAGAAAGATACAGATTCAATTTTGATCCGATTTGCCCTCTCACCAGGTGCCCTGGTACAGTGCACAATGCGCGCAGCCATATGCAGTGATCTTGTGGGCCATGATCTACCATGGCTCCAGGGACCATGTTTTCCAAATTGAGAGTCAGGACACATGGTTTGGCAGAGAACGTAGCAAGGCGTTGTGTCCTGAAGCAGATGATCATTTACCTGAAAGTCTGAAACATCGGCAGTGTGCAAACCAGGTGGTTATTCAAAATGATGTTTTTTTAATGACTCACTTAAGACTGTGCCACTGAAGTAACAGAAGAACTACTGGCTCTTGAGGGCAGTGCGTGTCCCATTTAATCACTAGACTGGGAATGAGGGTTGGAGATGTTGCGGCCACTCGGTCCACTCACTACAGGAAGAGTGGTGTGAACTGTGACAGTCGCTGTGTCACTGCCTAATCTCCCTGGGGGCATGCACGTGGGAAAAGTATGCTGCCGTTTTTTATACTTTTTCTATTTAAAGTGTTGAGTAACCATTGGTATTGGAATACATAATAAAATGAAATGTTTATCATTTTACTTTTGGGGGAATTACTTAAACTTTCAAGATATCATTAATCCTGATAATTCAGATAGATAATCCAGGTAAATGACATCTGTTTTATTTTAAGTTGGGGTTTTACACTTGGGACATCCTAGAATACCTGGGACAAGTGGTGTCTAAATTGCTGATCCCTGCTGCATGCCCATGTATCCTCATCCCAGACCCCTGAGTGCCGGCATCAGTCCTGAATCCCGTTCTAGACTTCTGGCCATCCAAGCCAGCAGCCCTGGGGCAGGCTTGGCATGGACATGGCTCAACCTACTGTGCTTTCCAGACCCTTTACCCCCCCCCCGCCCCCGCCCCCCCCCAAGGAGACTCACTAGTACACAGGTGCTGGTAGTCGTCACAGCAGTCCCAGTACCAGGGACACTGGCGGTCACACTGGCAGGCAGCATCATGGTTAAATTTCTCATTACAGCGCGATGCGCATGACTCCATTTTTCCTATGGGCGGTAAGGGTCACAAACTCAGCCCTTTGAGGATCCTATTCTCCTCATCAAGGTACCCCTAGCTGGAGGGTTCACAGACAAGGGCTGGGACCCCGCCTGGCAAGGAAGGTCATTGCTGTCTCCAAGGGAGAAGTACTTCCACAGCCCCAAATGCACTATGGCCAGCACCCACCCAATACTGCAGGGCTCAACATATAGACCAGGATCACACACTCAAATGCTTATGGGGCTAGACCTGTGACATAAATGAGTGAAGAAGCAGGAAGGCATAGGAAGAGGTGGGGACTGTGACAAATTTGGGACTAATGCCCAGCCTGAAACTGGCAGCCACCGTCAGCTCTAGCCACTTGCTGCCATGTTGGGATACAGGCTCAGTGTTGCCACAACCTCTAGTTCTTCAAGAGAAGCCTTCATTTTTATGTGAAATTTTCCAATTTTAAAAAAATTCATGCTGACCAGATAAAGAGGTCTGTGGGCTGGGTGTGGCCCCAAGGCCACTATTCACCTGTCCTGTAGATGAAAGGGATCCCCTTGCCCCCTCCCCCTGACCCATCCCCTTCCTCTCAGCCTGTCCCTTTTACGTTTTCTGCTTCTTTGTTCTTTCCTCCCCTTCACTGGTCTTCTCTGCATCCTATTCCCCCCCACAGTCACATCTTTCTGTTTCTTGAATCTTTGGAATGCACTCAGATTCGTTTATCGCAGGGTGGGGAATGAGGCGGGTGTGGGTGGGAATTGGCCTTTGGAATAAGCTGTTATGTAACCACAGACCACATCCCTTACTCCAGCCAAAGGGCTTGCAGAAACAAGCTTTTGGTCACAGGAGCATAAGGACAAGAAATTGTAAAAGAAATGGTACAAACCCACCACCACTCCTAAGAAAACAAGTCCCACCACGCCCACCGCAGCAAAGACAGTGGAGGGTGCAAGCCAGGGTGAAGCTGGCTGTGGGGCCCTTCCTTCCACACTGGGCTTTAAGAGAGCCTTTGATAACAGAGCCTTTCTTTCCATTTGAGGTTCCTGAGGTTTGGATTCAGCGAGTGCTGGGGTTAGGGTCAGGCTGTGGGTTAGAGAATGTCAAGATCAGAGTCAGAGTTACTGTCGGTGCCGGAATGGGTGTGAATGAGGAAACTGAAACTTAATTTGGGCCGGGGTGGGGGTTAGTTAGGTTTAGATTAAGTGCTACAGTTAGGATTTGGGCTTGAGTTAAATTTATTGATAAAATAACTATTTTGTATTCATGTTTGGGTAAAGCATTGGGGATAGCTTTAAGACCACATTCAGGGTTGTGGAATGTGTCAGGACTGGGAGAGAGGAAATTAGCCCAGTTTTGCCTTAGACTAGATTTGGGATTTTGGTTCTAATTATGATCCCATGCAGGTATAGCACCTCAAATTAGCCTGGGTTTAGGGCAGAGGTGAATATTAGGATATGGGTTAAGTTACCGCTTTGGATTCTGGGATTAGGGGTTATACTGTGCTAATGAGGGTGACACAGCAGGGAGGTGAAGAACCTGGAGTCTAGCACCCAACTGCCTGGGGCTGGAATTCTGGTTCTGCGGCTTTCTGGCTATGCAATCGTGGACAGGTTATTTGACCTTCTGTGCCTCGGTTTCCTTATCTGTAAAAGTGTGATAATGAGCCCATCTCATAGAATATTTATAAGAACTAAATGAGTTAGTATTTGTAAAGCACTTAGGATAGTGCATGACAGATTAGCGCCATGCAAGTGTTTGTGAGATAAATAAACAGTGGCAAAATTTTATGCTCGTCTTCAAGGTGACAGGAATTCAGAGTGGCTGGAGCAGTCTTCCCTCCCACCGACATGCTATCCAGCTACTCCCTCCCTGGGTTTCAGCTAGGCCTTCCCTTTGGCTGGGGTGCCCACGATGAATGTTGCTGACAGTTTCCTAGCTGACACCCCCACTATAAGTCTGTTTTCCTTACATCAAAGAGGTGTCAGGTCAAGTTTACCCAGGGCCTGAGGCAACTTCATCTTATGTACAGGGCCTCCTGTGTGGCCGGGAAGGTAGGCCTCGGATCCAGTGAATTGTCCCTAAAAAAGAGCAGGCCCCAGGCCCCTGTCCCTTCAGGCCCAAGGGAACTCCTCTTGAATCTTAAACGATGCTCCTTTAGAGCCTGAATGGGAAGACCTTAAGGAGAAATGTCCAGCCCAGGAGGAAGGCTCGGTCAGCTGCCTGCCGGTCAGCCTGGCAGTACACCCAGAATCCGAAGGAGAGAATTCAGACAAAACAGGGCAGCGTCTCTAATGGGCCAGATCAGCAGAGTCCGAGGAAAGAATTCGCTTCATTCCAGCAGCTGGCACCCGTTGAGACGGGTTGCGAGTGAATAGACAGCTCTGTGGTGCTCAGAAGAACACCCCACCCCCGGCCCCAGCTGAGTGGACGTCTTCATCTCCGTTCAAGAACTGTGTCCCCAGCAAGAAGCCTGGCCCGGGATCCTGCACGCTTTCAGTAAGCTTAGGCTTCAAGACGACCTTGGGATTTGAGGGTGGAGGGGAGGGGTGGGAGGAGCTGTTCCTCAAAGGGACTTTTCCTGCTGTGCTGCTCTGGGGACACTCACCCTGACTCCTCACACCAGTGCACCACCCAGTGCCTACTGTTTACACCAGTGCTGTGTGTGCCTCGCTCACCAGCCAGGCACCTGAATCCCTGCTCCAGCCACCAGCTGCCCTCGTCCCTCTGCCCCTTCTCTGACTCTGCCTTTCTTCATTTTGGCCTTTCTTCTCAGACTCAGATTCTTCCTCCATTCCCCATGAAGAGCTTAGCCATGAGCACCCCACCCCAGCCCCAATAAAATACTAAATTTCTCTGCACCCTCCAAGATGTCAAGATGCTAGCAGCTAGAATGAATGCTCACTCCCTATCCATTCTGCCCACCAAGAGAGCCTGGGCGTCCCCTTATGCCAGTGTTGAGCCCCTCTGATGCTTGGGGCAACCTACATCTGTGCCTCTACAGGGGCCCAGATGCTATTTCCATGGAGACCTAGTCAACTAAGAAAATTCATTTCCAGGACCAGCTTCCTACTTCAGCCAAAGGCTCCGCAATGTGATTCATATTCTTGCATCAAAGTTCTGAGATGTTGAAATAGGATAGACAAGAGCAGAGCCTCTTCCCTCCCACCTGAGGAAAGAAGGTGGCATCAGCCACTTGACCCTCACTTCCCCAGCAATCCCACAGCCAGATGAGATCACCACCATCAGAGGCCAGGGCTCCACCTGCATGTCCGAAACCACTGTTGCCTCTGCCCACCTCCTCACCAGAGACCAAAAGTCTTTATTTTATTTTATTTTTTTAATTCATTTCCGAGAGGAAGGGAGAGAGATAGAGAGATAGAAACATCAATGAGAGAGAATCATTGATTGGCTGCCTCCCGCACGCCCCCTCCTGGGTGGGATTGAGCTCGCAACCCAGGCGCAACACGGGTATGTGCCCTTGGCCGGAATTGAACCTGGGACCCTTCAGTCCGCAGGCCAACACTCTATCCACTGAGCCAAGCCAGCTAGGGCAGAGACCAAAAGTCTTGAGTTGCTGTCATCTACTGAGACTGGGATGTATCAACCCTGCGGCCACTCCTTCACACTAAGCTAGAAGTTTTCCTGTCCTACCTCACTCTCTACCACTGGCTCTCTGCCAGGCAGGGCCCAGTCAGAGCTGATTTCCGGCTGCTCTGCAATGAGCGCCGCAATGCAGGTACATGATCCCATCCAGGGTTGGACGCCTGGGAACAGTTTTCCCTCCAAAGGCTCTCCACTTAGAAATCCTGCCAGGGGTCCCCTTATCCACAACCTACTTAGAAATGACTCCAAGAGTAAGCTTCTCACAGGAATATTTATAGTCATAATCAAAGCCCCAATTCATTCAGATCTCACCCCATATAGAATGCTTTTAATACATTATCTTATTTAGTCCTTACAACAGTCCTATACAGGAACCACCTGGGTTGGGTGGAATGGGTATCAAGCTCTGATTCTTTCTCTTCTAGGCCACACACCTCAGCTCAGCCCTCTCCCTTGGCACTTGGTTTCACTCACTCATTAGCCACAATTAACACAGGGCCCCAGCGTTTTGCATAGCTACTAAACAGGAAAGGGCTCCTGTTCCTCTGCTGGTCCCATCCCATCCCCTGCACCGCTAGTAGCTGTGGACCAGGACCCTTCTCTATGTGTTAATCCCTCTAACACTGGGGCAAGACCGATTCCCCTGACCACTTGCATGGCCCCAGGTAGCACATGGCCCACTTCCTGGTCAGGGGCTCTTCCTTCCAGTTTCCCTCTGAGCCTGCCCATCTCAGAGAAAGGTCCCACCCCAGACAACCTCATTTATTCCCAGGCAGCAGAGGGGGTAACCAAGGGCAGCAGGCTACTCAAACCCAGCAGACTCCAGCCCCAGCTTTATACCATACAATGGCCACAAAAAACAAAACTTGGGTGAGATCAAAAGTCAGGTTGGACTAAGGAATGTTTGGAGCTGGTCTTCCAAGCTGTCAAGAAGTGTCTCCCAGGACATTAGTCCATCAGCCCTGAAACTCCCTTCACACAGTCCACTCCACTCCAGAGGCAACTCCTGCACCTCAGACCAGGACCAGTATAAGGTGCTTTGTGGATTTAGGACGGAGCTGACCTTCCCTTGTCCCACTACTCTCACCCTCTACCAAGTTCCCCAAACCTCTGCTTCTTTATGCAGGACCTCTTCTACCTCCACCAGATAATGACTTACCTGCCCAGGCCAGGCCGCAGAGCATGGCCAGTATCAGGGGGACACCGGCCTTCATGGTACCCAGTTGGAGGCCAAAATGGGATTGTCTGTCGGACTTCGACTAGAGTCAAGATGAATGTCACAGCTCTCAAGTGCGCCTTATTTCCCAGGCTCATCCTTTTAAAGACATCAGAACTTGTAGATCTGGTACCTCCAGATCCTTCCCAAAAAAGGGGGAGGGATCCCAAATGGATCGGAGGTGGATGGGGGTGGAGTTCTCCAGCTGTTTGAAGCCAGAGGGAAGGTGACTAAGCAGTCAGGTAATGCCAGATGTTTAGAACAGGTAATGCTAGCCATTTGTAGCTAAGAAATAGGTCATACAAGCAGGCAAGGCAGATGGGCCTATGTTGAGGATGTTTTGTCCAAATTGGGGGCAGCTATGGCTCATCTTTGGGTGATATCTTCCAAACACCCACCTACCTGCAAGCCACAAGCCTGACTTTACTATGGGGAAGGGGCTACAGGCTGGCTTCATCTTTGAGTTACTGGTACACAGCATAAGGAACATAGTAAGATGATCATTACAAGTTTGACTAACAAGTGCTCAGGCAAGCGTTGGGGTTAGTGGAAGGAGAGATAAAAGAGGCATGGGTTGGAAACAAAGGCTGTTCTTACTACTACCAAGCCACATGTAGCTAAATCACCTTATAAATATCATGCAAATTGGCCTCTAACTCTTACTGAGTCAGCATCTCAGCTCTTACACGTTTCAGGTCCTCATGGATTTCAGGTTTATGAGGTCAGGGAAGGTTGAGAGGCCTCTTAAAGGACACACCCTTCCTCTTCTGGGAGCCCAGGGCTTCACTCCCTTTATCCCCTACTCAGTCTCCTGGCTCCCAAAGACCATCCCCAGAAAGATGAGGCCTCTCAGGGCTCCTTTCCTCCCAAGTCTGAGAACAGGAGTAGCCACTCGGGCTGCCAAGCTTTCTCCTCCTACTGAAGGTTAAATCTGCTAAGTAAAATGCCCTTTCCAGAAAGAGCACTGCATGGGAGTTCTCGGCTCCCTCAAAAAAGAAAACTCTCATATAAAAAGGCAAAGCTGCCCTAGCCGGTTTGGCTCAGTGGATAGAGTGTCAGCCTGCAGACTGAAGGGCCCCAGGTTCGATTCCAGTCAAGGGCACATGCCCGGGTTGCAGGCTTGATCCCATTGTGGGGCGTGCAGGAGGCAGCCGATCAATGATTTTCTCTCATCATTCGTGTTTCTATCTCTCTCTCCCTCTCCCTTCCTCTCTGAAATCAATAAAAACATATATATATATATATATTTAAAAAGGCAAAGCTTATGAACAATTGAGATTACTCCACAGTTTTCTGTTTTGGGGTGTGTTTTTCTTTTTTTTTTGGGGGGGGGGGTGGTAGCATGTCCTTCTCAGCCAGAGTAGTTTAACAGTGAAACTTTTTCCCTCTTGTCCTGTTTTCTCCTCTTTGAAAGAATAGGGTTGCATTGGACAATTCCCTTCCAAGTTCTCAGACTTTATTTTGAAGCTTCCTGCCCACATCCCAGGCCAAGCAGTTGTCGGTAGGTTAAGGAGAGCCTCTCACCCCCTTGCTGTGTGGAGATGAGATCGAATATGTCATGGTCAGGAGTGAGAGGCCAGCCTGGGCAAGCCACCTTGAAGAGAAACCCTGGCCCTGTTAGGAAGGAAGCCAGTTACAGAGAGTAGGAGCAGAAATGGCTGCTTGTTTGTAAGTTTCATTTACACAACCTGAAAGCCGACTGCTGAGCGGCTGCCAGCCCGACTTCTCATTCTCAGATGCCAGTTAGTTTAGGGAATAAAGGAGAGTGTCACTGCTGGGTCAGGAAGCAATGACACCTCGGGATCTGGGATTGGATGGTCTGTCCCTCTCAAGGGCCCAGCTGGCTAGATGGACCCTGGCTGAGGCCAAAGCTATCAGAGGGGGTGTGGGTTCTGGCCAGCATTGCCCTGCTTTGCAACTGAACTGACTGTGGGATGGAGCTTTGTGGTGGGTGCGTTGACCTCCATTAGGTGAATGTTAGGTCAAGAGCAAGGCTGAAAGATGGGCAGACAGACTGACCCCATAGAGCCAGATGATCCCCTGAGGACCTGTGTGTTTCAGACTGGGCCCTCCAACAAGAACCACAATGTCAACTTAACAACCATCACCAGCACTGATGGGGCCCTTTCCATGTGTCACACACAAAGACCATCCAGTGTGCTCTCGCCTTCATTCTCACTACAGCCCGTACCAGGGACTCTTGTCATCTCATTTTACAGATGGGGAAACTGAGGCACAGAAAGGTAGGGAGATGTGCCCAGAAGCACACAATTTTTAAGTTATGCAGTCAAGTTTCTGACCAGAGTCCACCCTAGCAAACACCGAGGCCACATAGCCCCAAACATCACACCTTCAAGTACAGCAGCAGCCATTCCATTATGCCTGCATTACTATGCAAAGTGCCCTGAAATCAGATTCACTGGAATTGGGGACCTCAGAGGTCACCTAGTTTCACTTCTTATGTGATGGTGCAATGCCCTAAACAATCCTACATGCTTGTTCTGCCTCCACTTGAATACTTGTGGTGCTAAGGATCCCACCCTTCAGGGCTGCTCATACCACGTTCCCAGATCTTATTTGAAAACCCCAGGACTTTGCAACCCAAGACATGCTGACCTGGATGAAAATAGATAGAATAACAGGGAAAAAATCCACTCAGCCGATATATGAGCATACATCCATACATTCGTGCAAAGATGCCTCACAATAACTTAGATGCACATATATAGGGTGTCCCCCAAAAGTGGATACACACTTTGAATGATTATAAAGTCAATGTTTATTAACATACAGTTCATTTTCAAAATTTAAAAGAATCCTCAGAAATGAATAATTTCTTTTTTTGTCAAGCCTGTTTTCAAAATGATAATCATTCTGGTCCAGGCACTGCTGATAACATGAAGCAATGGAATTGCGAACATCAAGAATCATTTTGTTCAGTATTTGTGCGCCCTCAATTCATCGACTGTTGCGGTTTTGTACCATAAACTTTATCTTTTATATATCCCCCCCCCCAAAAAAAAAGTTTAGTGGCACTTTAGGATAAATGTTCTTTGTTTAAAGCTTAGTCAGGCTTCACCCATGATTTCAAACCAGTTAAACCTGAAAAGGAGTGAAAATTAAATGACTCATCAGATGTTAAAGTGTATATACCTTTTTTGGGGGTACCCTATATATGTATATACTGGAGTGGACCAAATAAGTAGGTTTACAGTTGTGAGCACACAAAACACAGATTTTATTCTTGTGTTATTATTTATTAACCTGCATGTCTTTTTCCATACGAACAACTGTAAACCCACTTTTGACAGAGAGGCAGACACATTAAATTGTATTGCGAACAGTTTCCCTTCTCGGCCAGCTTGGTCTGTACAGAAAACTCTGTGGCTCGTCCTTCTAAGTTCTCCCCCAGTTAGTTAGTCCTCACATCCACTTTCCACCTTCATTGTAAGCTCTTCCCCAGGAGCCACCATGGGAGGCAGCCAGCAAGGTGAGAGTCCCAGGAGGCGGGGTCCCGGACCCCTGGGGTGGGGTGTTGCCTCTGTGGAGGGTTGGAGGGTGGGGAAGAGGGTGAAGCTGCCTACGCCAGGCTCTAGGAGTCAGTCAGCGGTGAGCGCTGTGGAGAGTGGGGGTGCCAGCAGTAAATGTTTCCTGAATGCTCACTATGTGCCTGGTCCATGCTGTTACTGGACTGGCAGGGTTCAGGCTGGGCTGGAACACTATTCTTGGAACTGGTTGGTTTCTGGTGGGACGGAGGACAGGGAAGCCGAGGCACTTGGTCGCTGTTTGAAGTAGACCCCACTCATCTCTGGGCTACCAAAGTGGTCAGGGGTCTGTCAGGACCAACGGGCTGTGAGAGAGACTGGCACAGGGGACACATGCCCAGGCCAGCCTATTTCACCACCCTTGCCCTCTGTAAAACCAGGACCGAGTCACTCCAGCACAGGACCAGAGACTGGAGGGACCCTGCAGCCGGCGCAGCTCAGGTGAGGCCTGGACTCACTCCCACGGGGACCCCTCCCCTGAAGATCCTGTGTCTCCAGCCTCCATCCCACTGTGGCATATGAGTGCCCTGGATAGAGGCCCAGGACAGTCACCTGCATCTGATCACTTGTGAACCACATCAGTCTGTCGTGTCCTCTTACTCAGTGAGTGTTAGACAGGTCCCATGTGTGATTTTCTCCCACACTAGCTTGTATACTGTGCACCACATGTGGGTTTCCAGGCATTTATTTTTAAGTTTGTGGGCAGCCCTGACATTCAGCATCACACTCATGGCCAGCCCTGGGCACATTAGTCAGACAGGCTGCCGAGCCATTCATCACAGAGTGCCAGGCTGTGATTCTGGTTCTGCTGGCCAAGCCCCATGCCAATCATCTGCCTGGAATGCCCTCCCCCACTAGCCAGCTGTCTGTCTGCTGCTCATCCCTCAGCCCCAGGGCAAATTCACCTTCCAGGAAGCCGGACTTCCTCCCACCAGGATCCCTTCTGCCTATGGACTCAGTTCTTGATATTTATTTGTCCTGTGTTTGCCTTTGACACATCACAGCTGTCTCTGATAGATACTGCCAATGTGCTGGCAGTTAACCCATGCACTGCCATCTAACTTTTCATCCATATAGATGTTTGTTCAGCTCACCTCTGAAATTCCTTGAAACTGATACCCTGCCTCACAGGTCCCTTCTACTGCTTTGAATCTTTTTTTAAAAATATTTTTTATTGCCCTAGCTGGTTTGGCTCAGTGGATAGAGCGTCGGCCTGTGGACTGCTGGGTCCCAGGTTCGATTCCGGCCAAGGGCACTTCCACACGGAAGGCCCAGGTTTGATTCCCAGCCAATAAAAAAAATATATATGTATATATATTTTCATTGATTATATATATTATTGATTTCAGAGAGAAAAGGAGACGGAGGGAGAGACAGAAACATCAATGAGAGAAAATCATTGATTGGCTGCCTCCTGCATGCCCCCCACTGGGGATTAAGCCTGCAACTCAGGCATATGCCCTGACTGGGAATTGAACCATGACCTCCTGGTTCATAGGTCAATGCTCAAACACTGAGCCATGTTGGCCAGACCCTTCTACTGCTTTGTATTGTCATCCAATATGTGTTAGATACCAGCAACATGTGCCTAGGACCAAGAATGAATGAATGAATGAGCCTTCCAGCCCCTATTTGTTATAAAGAAAAGATGATGAGCAAAACAGAGAGAGAGAGCAGGTGGATCCCTCTATGAGATTTGGAGGTTCCAGAATTTGTTGGAAGGGAGGGGAGCTTCAAGGGTAGTGGGTGTAATGGGGTCTAGGGATTCATGTGTAGTTGTGTTTCCATATCAAATACATCATTTTAAGCTATGTTATATGTTTATTTGGGACTAATTTGGGGGACCTAAGCCCCCATACCACCTCTTGGCACCAACACTGCAAAGGGCAGCCATCACAGGAATCAGAGTGAACCCGGGATTCCAGGAGGTTCCGAATCCACAGTGTAACATATAACTCAACTTGATCTATCTTTCTAGGATCCCAGCGTAACCACCTGCCTCCATGTTTTGCTAGCTATGCTAATGTTTGTTTCACATTTCTAACAGTGATTAAAAATAAAATTTCTATCTCATGTCCTCAAACCCCAGTGGCTTTGGAGAGGGTAGAGGCACAGTCGGGAACAAAGAGAAGAGGATGAGACAGGCAGGCAGCAACAAGGAGGCTCAGAGAGACCAGAAGGGTGTGAGCAAGGGCAGATCAAGACAGCGAGCCTGGCAGAGGCCAACCAAAGCTGGGTGCTGCCATGGGCCACCTCCCTGGCTGCTCGCCCAGGTGTGTTGGCACAGCCAGCTGCTCTGTCCTCACAAAGGTGATGACAGGACTGGCAGGAGCCCTTCCTGATCCAGGGTCTGTAGATCTGCAATAAAATTATCATACTCAGTGTGCTAAGGTAGTGGGATTGTGGGCATTTCCCCCTTTCTCATTCACTCGTTCATTTGCGGGCTGTGCGAAGCCAAGTGGATACTAGGGCAAGGAGCTCAGCGTCTGAAGGAGGAGGGAGACGATGGACAAAGTACATTCAAATCTATGATTGGTCCCTGGCCAGTTTGGATCAGTGGATAGAGTGTCGGCTTGTGGACTGAAGGGTCCCTAGTTCGATTCCAGTCAAGGGCAGTGCCCGTTGCTGGCTCGATCCCCAGTGGGGGCCATGCAGGAGGCAGCCAATCAATGATTCTCTCTCATCATTGATGTTTCTATCTCTCTCTCCCTTTCCCTTCCTCTCTGAAATAAATAAAAATATATATTTTAAAAATCTATGGTTGGGGCAGCAATACATAATGCTGAGACCACTGGTTCTAAAGACAGACTGCCTGGGTTCGAATCCTAGCTCCACCACTCATCAGCTGTTTATCTCAACCCCAGGCAATCTTCCTGACCTCCATGCCTCAGTTTCCCCTGTCACTTAAAATAGAGCAAGTAAGAGTACTTTACAGGCTCGTGTGAGGACCGAATGAGTTAATACTTGCAAAGCTCTTTTTTTAAAAAAAAATATATTTTATTGATATTTTACAGAGAGGAAGGGAGAGGGATAGAGAGTTAGAAACATCGATGAGAGAGAAACATCGATCAGCTGCCTCCTGCACACCTCCCACTGGGGATGTGCTCACAACCAAGGTACATGCCCTTGACCGGAATCGAACCTGGGACCCTTCAGTCCACAGGCCGACGCTCTATCCACTGAGCCAAACTGGTTTCGGCTCTTGCAAAGCTCTTAAAACAGTGCTTAGCACATAACAAGACCAGATAAGTGTGTATTCAACAACAACAACAAAAAATAGGGCCACAGAAAGCCTAATTTAGCTAGAATAATTAGGGAAGCACTCCCTGGGGGAAAAAAAGGCATTTAAAACAGACACAGAAAGTGGAACTTCTGGAACTTCTCCATACTATGATTTTTTTTTTTTAATTCAAAAAATAAATGTACATTTTAAATTTTTTTTGAGTCCTGTGGATAAGTCTTTAATGATGTACACTGCCTAGCTCACCAGGTTTGGTTGGCAAAGGTAAGCACCCATTTTCTGGGAATGTGGCCGCAGCCTGGGGAGCTGAGCCTTGCTCTGCCACCAATGGGGAGCATGTCCACAGCTCCAGCCTCCTGCACCTTGGGCTTTTTTGATGAGATCACCAGCAGCTACAGGGTGCAGGATCCAAGAACCAAGAGAGAGGAGAAACGAAGAAGGCTGACCACCTATCTCTTCCGCCAACTCTCTCCCCTGGGGGCCCTGTGCTCCCCAGAGCCACTGCAATATGCCCTAAGGAATACTCCAGACCTTGCCCGTTGCCCCATATTATAACAACTCCCTCAGTGCCATTGCCTCAAGGCTCTGTCTTCCCTTTCCTCCCCCTGAAAGTGACCATTAGAAGTCTTTCAAGTTATATATCTACACAACAGAGGCCTTCTGCAGACAAGAAAGACTCGGGCAAGCTGCAGGAAGTTTTATTTAGGGACAGGGAACTCTCTGAGAAGCCTTCTAATAAAACTGTGCTTGCAGCGGGCTCTCCCTCTCCAGGGCAGTCTGCCCGGAGGCCACTGCTGGGAAGATGCTCGGAGGAGTCGCCAGCATCATGACCAAGAGAGGTCTGTGTCCCCTCACCCCGTTTGATGCCTTGGGCTGCCTAAGTCATAGACACTAAATGCAGGAACACATCCCCTAACCCAGTGGTCGGCAAACTCATTAGTCAACAGAGCCAAATATCAACAGTACAACATTGAAATTTCTTTTGAGAGCCAAATTTTTTAAACTTAAACTTCTTCTAACGCCACTTCCTCAAAATAGACTCGCCCAGGCCGTGGTATTTTGTGGAAGAGCCACACTCAAGGGGCCAAAGAGCCGCATGTGGCTCGCGAGCCGCAGTTTGCCGACCACGGCCCTAACCCACCTAGTCCAAATCTCTGTTTGTAAGCAAGGAAACGAAGGCCCAGGGAGAGAAAGGGACTTGCCCAAAGCCACGTGGCCACTGTGTCCAAGGCTCCTCACCCCCACACTGCTCACTGTGGGAGGACCACCTGACGCCTCGCTGTGCTGCCTCACGCTCTGCTTCACAGGGCACTTTTCTGGAAGGCAGAAGGAGCCTAACATGTCCTGCTGCCATGGCCCTAGCAAAATGTCACCCTCTGTCAACCCCTCTGCTACCCAGAGTCCTCTGAGTGCCAGGAAAGCCTGCCCTCTCCACCACTCAGCAGCCTGGAAACATCGGGCTGCCCACAGCTCACACCCCAGCCAGAGCACCGAGGCCCTGAGCGCTGCCCCAGAGCCAAGAGCATGGCCCGGGGTCCATGCTGGTCAGTCTAAACATACGAGGCACCAGAACCTCACTTGCTTGTAAAACTCAGTGGGCCTGGGCTCTGAGTCTGGCCTTCTTCCTCCTCCCGGGGGCGGGCCCTGGGCCCATGCTCCTGCCTCCGTGTTCCACCCGCCGCCACCAGCAGAGCAGCCTCCTCCGCCTCCATCAATGGGAGATGGGGCCGCCTGCCCCGGAAGGCCCCGGGCATGGGAGAGAAGACGCTCTCTAAGCACAGCTGAGTCAGACTCCTAGCTCTCCAACCACAGCTCCCAGAGTGAGCTGCTGTCAGCATCATCACTGTGAGGGACAGCAGCCACCGGTCCCCCGGGAAGAAAGCCCCTTCGCCCTCAGGTGCCCCGTCAGGCTGGGCAGCAGGAGGGCGAGGCTCAGGTCTTGAAGAGTCCAGAACCTTGGAGAGGGGTGCCTGGGGCAACTGGACAGGACTGAGTAGACACCATGTAGTTCAAGCCCGTGGCCCTGGCAGATGTGAGAAGCCCAGAACTCTGTACGGGGCAGGGTATAAGGACACATTTGGAAATGCATTTACTTTCTGGCCTATCCGTCCATGGAAGGGAGGGAGGGATCCAGAACAACAGCCAGGTGAGAGCTTTTGCCTGAGCCACCAGCCCTGTATCTGACACTCGGGCCACTCTGGTGGCTTGTACCAGTGGGGAGCTGAGAGCGTCCCCAACTCTGGGCGGCAGAGGATTGCAGACTGGTGTGCAGGGCTCTGGGAGCGGGGGAGGGGAGTGACTGGGGCTGTGCACCTCCATTCCAACGTGGAGCAGCCGTGGGCCTGAATGCTTGCGGGTGAGCAGTGAGCCCTGCAAATGAGGCATCCCCCCACTCTCTGGACTTGCCCTCTGAGGCATCCTGTCCCCTCTGCTGGCCTTATTCTGCACCCATCTGCCGGCTGGCTGGTCTACTCCCTGAGGAGCCAGGACTGTCTGTGTCATTCACAGAGCCTCTACCAGGCGCTTAGTAAGGGTTCCACAATGAAGGGAAGGAGGGGGGACGGGAAAGGGGAATTTGGAAAGGGGAATTTATATGCCAGGGTCTATGAAATGCTGGAGTTCCGGGGGCACAAGGAAAGGTCACGGATGAGCAAGGTTCATGGCATAGGCATGGCGGAAACACATCCAGCCCTTTCACCAACCCACCCGTTATTAACCAGTAAGGTGACCTCAGGCAAATCTTCCTGGGCCTCAATTTCTTTGACTGTTATCAGGGGTAAAAAAAAAAAAACAAAAAAAAAAAACCTCCCTATCATCAGGGTAAAAAGATAATAGAAGTGAAAGTGTGCTAGAAAGGATGAAAACAATTCAAATTAATTAGCATGCTAAGTACTGGGAACGACAGCTATATTAAGAAACTTAATTTTGCCCTGGCCAGTGTGGCTCAGTTGATTGGAGCATCGTCTTGTGCACTGAAGGTTCAAGGGTTCAATTCTGAGTCATTATACCCAGGTTGTGGGTTTGATCTCCAGTCGGGGTGTGTGCAGAAGGCAACTGATCAATGTTTCTATCTCTCACATCCATGTCTCTCTCTCTCTCTCTCCCTAAAAGAAACAAAATAAAATACAAAACACAGAGCAGCCAGAGACCCAAGGCAGGACTAGGAGAGAGGGGAGGACTCCCTCCCAGGGAGAGGAGCTGCAGCAGCTGGAGGGTTAGACTCCCCATCCTGCCCTACCCCTTCACCAGATCCTGCTCAGCCTGCTGGAGATGTGCCCCTCCCTGTTGTGCACCCCACAATTAGAGTCCTGGCCTGGTCCCCAGCCTGTCTCAGGCCTGCACAGGGAAGCTAAGGATAAGAGGTAAGGGAGGGGGAGGTGTGTGTATATTTGAGAGAAGGGATTACCCCTCCTTTCTGTTCTCTCCCATAGGACACACGTCCCCTCTGCTTTACCTCCTTTTAGGTAAAAGGTTTTTTAAAGGCTTGACCTTGCACTTCCTTCTCTCAGCCATCCCATGAGTTCCTCCTCCCTTCAGGGTTCCCCTGAAGCTGGGACACAAACTGAGAGCCCTACACACAGCCTGGCTGCCAGGACATCCCACCCACCACACCCACCCCACCCCTGGGCAGTGAGGGAGACAGGCAACACCCCTCAGAGCTTGAGTCACTGTGACCTGGAGCCTTTCCCTCCTCTGCGGTGACGAAGCCTGGTCACTGGGGCCTCCAGCACCAAGTCAGTGACCTCCTGCCACCTTGGGCACCTGTCTCCTGGCAAGGCCTCTCCCATAGGCTTCAAGGTGTCCTGCCCAAGAGACTGAGCAGCTGGGACGTGACAGGCAGTCCAAGGCTGAGGGAGATTCAAAAGTTGCCAAAGTCCTATAGGGACGTAGGTGTGACCACAGAGACGTAGGTGTGACCACAGAGGAGAAACACTGATGGGGACACAGCCCCCACCTCACTTGGCTTACATCGCTGCAAGGCTGGTCTTGCCCTTGGGTCTTAGAGGACGGTGAAGGGCAGGCCGGTCTTGCCGGAGCCCTGACAGACATGGGTCTGGAAGAGAAGGAAGCCACTGGGAGTCCTCACTCAGGCTGAGGCTCAGCCGTGCGATTGCTCAGCTCTGGAAGCTTCTGTGCCCAGTGGTCCTCCACCTCCTCTCCGGGCAAGGGAACTGGCCTGGTTACCGCTGCCACCTGCTCCACGCCAGGTTCTCCCTGGGGAGCGGGCTCTGCCTGACTTGGCCACGAGGAGGCACCCCATCAGGCTGAGGATACGGGATAGCCCACCGCTCACTGTGGATAGCCCACCGCTCACTCTGGAGGCAGAGCTGCAGTTTGATTGCTTTTTCACCAAGAACTGGACTAAGATCATCACACCCATCTCACAAACGGAGAAATGGAGGCAGAGAACTGTTCATTGACGTGCTCAGGTTCACTTAGAAACCTGAGGTTTCATCCCAGTTGTGCTGCCTGTCGCTAAGCGTCTGGTGCTTCGGGGAAGCAGCTTGCATGAGACCCTGAGCATGGGGATGAGGTCTGGCGCTGTAGGGGTGAGGGGAGGTGTGTGTGTAGGGGTGAGGGGAGGTGTGTGTAGGGGTGAGGGGAGGTGTATGTGTAGGAGTGGGGGGAGGTGTGTGTGGGGGGTTAAGGGGAGGTGTGTGTGTAGGGGTGAGGGGAGGTGTGTGTGTAGGGGTGAGGGGAGGTGTGTATGTGGGGTTAAGGGGAGGTGTGTGTGTGTAGGAGTGGGGGGAGGTGTGTGTGTAGGGGTGAGGGTAGGTATGTGTGTAGGGGTGAGGGGAGGTGTGTGTGTAGGGTTGAGGGGAGGTGTGTGTGTGGGGGTGAGGGGAGGTATGTGTGTAGGGGTGAGGGGAAGTGTGTGTGTAGGGTTGAGGGGAGGTGTGTGTGTGGGGGTGAGGGGAGGTATGTGTGTAGGGGTGAGGGGAGGTGTGTGTGTAGGGGTGAGGGGAGGTGTGTGTGTGGGGGTGAGGGGAGGTATGTGTGTAGGGGTGAGGGGAAGTGTGTGTGTAGGGTTGAGGGGAGGTGTGTGTGGGGGGGTGAGGGGAGGTATGTGTGTAGGGGTGAGGGAGGTGTGTGTGGGGGGGTGAGGGGAGGTGTGTGTGTAGGGGTGAGGGGAGGTGTGTGTGTAGGGGTGAGGGGAGGTGTGTGTGTAGGGGTGAGGGGAGGTGTGTGTGTAGGGGTGAGGGGAGGTGTGTGTAGGGGTAAGGGGAGGTGTGTGTAGGGGTGAGGGGAGGTATATGTGTAGGGGTGAGGGGAGGTGTGTGTGTAGGGGTGAGGGGAGGTGTGTGTAGGGGTGTCCAGCCTGAGCCCTGGCAGATGTACCTGCTGAGCAAACGCAGAGCCCACCTCCTCCACATGCCCTGGACCCTGCAGCTCAATACCTATCCCAGGGTCATCTCCAAGGCCAAGAGGCCCCTTGTGGGGCCACACAGTGCACCTCCCCTGCCAGGCCCAGGGCCATGGGGAGCAGAGAGCAGTGGAAGGGGTCCTCACAGAAACTGGTTCCCGGGCTGAAGAGAGGACTTAATGCTGACAGAGCCGGCTGGGACCATTCTTGCCACTGATGAGAAAGCCTGATTTCTGGAAGCCTGTTTGGCCTCAGCAAGGGATGGACTCCCCTCGGAAGCCTCTGCCAAGCTGTGCACCAGGCCGAGGGACAAGACGTGGAGCGAAGGAGGCAGTGGAAGGAGATAGTTGTAGCTGGGCTGTCACTGTCCCCTCAGACCACTGTGAAGAGCAGAGGGTTACCGGGCCAGCCAGGGATGGGCTCCAGGCTCCAGCAGGTGCTGTGCCTGGGGTGGTGGCAGGGGTAGGGATGTAATATGGACAGCAGTGAGCCATCTGGGAGCCCTGCCTGGGTCCCAGAGACCACACACAGCCATGGAACTGCTCCGTCAGCCTCTCTGGGTCCACTCCAGGGCACAGCACCGCCTCCTCAGCTCCTGGCCTTCCCTGCCCCACCCCACAGGGCTGGGCACACCCCACACAGGCATCTCTGTTAGTGTTCAGTAACAATGAGGTTCCTCAGGGACCACCACTCGCGCATAATCAGCCCTGACCACACCCAAGTGTTTATCTCCTGTGCTATGGAAAGGAAAGCAGGGCTCCCCGTCCCTCTCCTCCCTCCCCACCACCGGCCCTGCCCCTGCCACACACATGCCACACAAATGCAGACACTCTCAGTCCACTGTGCAAACACACCACAGGGGCCAGGAGATGGCTGGACAACAAAGCCACGAGGCACACAGTCTGGAAAAAACCTGGTGTGGAGAGCTCTCTATTGAACGCAGAGTCCCAGCGCCTGCTCTGCTCTCCCACCCACTCTGGCCTCTCTGTCCCCCGTTCCTTGGCTTGGGCCTCCGCTCATTCCACTCTGAGGTCCTCCTTGGCCGACAATCATCACAGGGGACAGATGCCTCCACGCTGCCCGATCCAGGGCCTCACGTCCATTCCTCAGTCCATTCCTCGGAGAGCCCTGCCCAGCTGCGGCCGGCCTGTGGGCCCCTGGGCCCAGGCGTGCCCTGGCTTTCCAGGCGGGAAGTGCCTGCTGCTCCAGTCCCAGCCCCCTCTTCAAGGCTCTAGCTCCCGGGAGAGGCGGGACAGTTCCCGCTGGTTGTCGATGACCTTCAGCTGCTGGACATAAGCCCAGGTGCTGGCTGGACTCCGGGTGCTCAGGGACTGCTCCGAGCCTGGCGGGATGGGGGAGGCGGTCAGGGAGGGCCTGGACACTGCTTTGTAGAGCCCATCTCTTCCCCCTCCAAGGAGCAAATCAGCCTTATTGCCCGCCACCACCCACCTGGCCACTTCCCACTCTCCACCATCCACCCGGCCACTTCCCACCCCCAGCCCTGAAGACTGCTCTCCCACCTCCCACTGATCTGGGGGCAGAACAGCAGTCGGTTAAGACAGGAAGAACAGGTTCCCAAGATTACATATAGCATAGAATCTCTTTTACTAAGTTCAAAAACAACTAAAACTAAAGATTACTCTGTTGTCGTTATATATGTATTTATATGATATGAGGCATATATATGTATGTATGTGTATGTATGTATCTGTGTGTGAATGATAAAGCTATTTTAAAGAACAAGAAAATGACCTGGCCAGGTAGCTCAGTTGGTTAGAGCACAGTCCTGATACACCAAGGTTGTGAGTTTGATCCCGGTCAGGGCACATATAGGAATCAACCAATGAATGCTTAAATAAGTGGAATGACAAATCAATGTTTCTCTCTCTCTCTCTCTCAAGTCAATAAATATATATTTTTAAAAGTTTAATTAAAAAAACAAAACAATGAGCGACTCAAAATTCAGGATAGCAGTTACTGTGGGTGGGGAGGTAAGGAGACAGGAGAGGGGAATACCACAGAGAGGTTTTACTGTCAGTGTGCTCATGCTTGGCCTGGGTCCAGAAATGTTCATTACATTGTCAGAATAAACACATACATAAAATATAATAAAAGGCCAATGATGACAGTGTGGTATGAAGAGTGAATTATGGTTAATCCCATTTCATGCAACTGAGAGTCAATGTTTAAAATGCAGGTCTTGAGTAAGCCTGCCTGGGTCGCAACTCTCTCGCTAACTAGTGTGGCCTCTGCAAGTTATTTTAACATCAAGCCCGTTTGTGCATCTTTAAGTTGGGATAACATTCCACCTACTTCATAGAGGTGCTGTGAAGCTATCAGCATGTATCATAGATGTATCACGTATGCAAGTGCTTAAACACGCTAACTCATCAGCACCCACCCTGCCCCACTTACACGTGGAAACCCTCGCTGCCTGGCTGTCCTCATGGAGGTGGGAGACACGGCTTCTGAGTGGTGAGAGCGGCACTGGGTAGGGGAGAGGTGGGAGTCAGAAAGACAGAGCCAAGCCTGGAAGGGGACACTGGGGGGGCTCCTACCCAGGGGGGCCGGCCCTCTCACCGTTGCTATGGCTTCGGCAGTGGTGCAGCATCCGCACGGCTCTGGCCATCATTCTCTGCAGACAAAGCAAGGACATGAGACTGGGCCTGAGGGAAGAACCCCGGCCTGGCCCGTGGGGCAGCTGGGAACCCGAGCTCCCTGAGAGCAGGGTGCACCTAGAGGCTAAGAGGCTATGGGGTAGGTGTGTGGTGGGGGGTGTCCCCTTTGCCGCAGTACAGGCAGAGGCCCAGCAGGAACCAGGAAGTGGGAGAAGAACAGAGGTCAGGAAGAGCTCAGAGAGGAAGGGGACTGGGAGGGGCTCTCGCTGAAGGGTGAGAGAGTTGAGGCTGCCACCCCAGCAGCCCCAATAGAGCAGGCTCTCCAGTATACAACGGAGTTACGAAAGGGCTAATTTAAAATAAGTCTTCACATTCATATTATTAATAACTTTAGACCATCTCCTACCTGCCCTCCCCCCGCCCCCACTTTCTTCCAAGGTCATAGTCATATCCCCCAACCTACTCCAGTAGGAGGCGACTACTCTCCTGGAACTCACCATCTTCTCAAAGTTGATGAGATTCTCCACCAGGGTGTGGTTTCCCTCATGGATAAAGGTCATGTCTGCAAAGAAACTGGTTGTGCTCAAAGATCCCCAAATGCCTTTCCCCTTTAGCAGTCCAAGAAAGGTGAAGGGCCGATAATGAGCCTCGGGCCTACTCCCTCCACGCAACCCCCCCCCCACCCTCACCCCCACCCCCACACACACTGCCCTCTTCCTCTGGCTCCCCTCCAACTCCTGGAGTAATTTCCTTGTATCTCTTAGGCTTCATAGCAGAGGCCATCTGATGTCACCAATATCTGTCTGCATGTGCTGACTCTGCTTCTAGCCTGTGAACTTCTAGCCTGTGAACTCATAATTCATCTCTGTGCCTCTCAAGGCGTCAGCACATTGGAATCGCTCAGAGAGGGTTGGGTGGACATACAGACATACAGGCGCAGGAATGTATAATAGGATGGAGGCTGGAAGGTAAGCTCTGGTCCCATTACCTTTGAGAAGGAGGGGCATGAAGGGGATGACAGGAGGGGAGAGCTTGGTGAGGGCCAGTCGATACACTCGGTGGTTCCATGAGGGGTCCTGGGAGGAAAGAAGTCACAGGGAGAAAGGGAAGGTCCCCCACACCATAGCTCACCACATATCATAACACAACCAAATGCCTCCTTCCCCCACCCGAAGAAGGGCCATATGCCCACCCCTTGGAGCTCAGCCTCTGCTCAGCCCCAGGTCTCACCAAGGCAGGCTCTATGGCAGGCGGGAAGGCCATGTGCGCATGTGGCTTCCTGGCTTCCAATTAGCCGCCAAGGAAACTTCATAGCCATTAGTCACAGGGCCTGAGCTTTCATGGATCTCTCTCTCTCTCTCTCTCCCACCCCCACCCCTACCCCTCTCTGGCAGGTAAATTTCTTTGACCCTCTTGAGCTCCACCAGGTGAATTTTTCGCTCAAGAGCTCCCAGAACCATACTGATAAGAACACCTCTGAGCCAGTTTTCTCCTGAACATTGTCAAAACCTTTCAAACCCCCGCACCCACCCCCACAACAATTCTTGGGAGTTGGAGTTCTGCTCCTCAACTCTTTTCTCGCCTTTTGGCCTAGTCTGACCACAGGCTCCTGGAGTCAGGCCCTGGCACACTGTGGGTGCTGGTGCTGGGACCTGCTTCCTGAGTCCTGGGGCAGGTTAGCTGGAGACCAGCATCCCCCAGTGCTCCCCTGGCACCTCAGACCCAGGACCAGATACCGCATGTGCCTGTCCTAGTCTTCACACAGGACCTCAGAGCCACAACAAATGTACCTCCCTAATACCCACATCCTGGGGGACAGAATACCCTATGCACTCCCTCCATAATGCTAAACACCCATTCTTCAGCCAGCTCCCCAAACTCACAGACCAGAGAGAACCAGGTCCTGGCTCAGGGCTAGTAACCTTGGCAGTGACCAAGGACAAGTAGAAGAGCTGCTGGGAAGCCAAGGAGCGGGGTTTCTGGAGGGACAGGCCAAGGCCCAGCACTCACCAGCAGCCTCTCAAGGGCCGAGTACAGCTTCCGGACTTTGTGGGGCAGCCGCTGTGAAGGAGAGGTAGATGGAGATGAGGCTGCTCTGGGTCCTGTCTCCAGAGGGGTCTTGTTCCCAGGATGTGCGTGGGGTCCAACCTCAGGACTGGGGTGGGGGGAGGGGCTGGCCACCCCCTCCAGGAAACACCTACCTCCCAGGTGTGGGCCAGGCGGCTGATGGCCGAGTTGCTGAGGCCAAACATGACGGCAAAGAAGGAGTTGAGGTTCTTTTGTTCCTTGAGGCTGTTAGCAGAAGAACCAGAGACCCTCAGGGGAAGCAGCCATACCCACAGAACCCCACTTCAAGACAACATCCATATTTGGCAACATACTGACCAGGGACGGGGAGGTTTAAGAAAAAGTGGCCTAAGGACTCTGCCACACATCCCATGGATCCCCACAGGCACTCACTGGGCTGCCAACTTAATGAACTTCCTGAGCAGCTGGGCCCTCGGGCCGGGCACGGGGCAGAGACACAGCTCCGTGGCCACCCAGTACTGCAGCTCATTGAAGCGGCGCATGAAGCGCTCCAGGTTGGCGGTGGTGACATCCCGCAGGTGCTGGGGGCCCAGCACGTAGTGGATCAGTTCTACCTGGGAGGGGGCAGCACAAAAGATCAGCACATGCCACTCAGGGTGCCTGCCACCTGCTGTCCTCCCCTCAGCTCTGCTCCCCGCACCTGGTGGATACTGTTGAAGAGGTTCCAGTCATGGTCCGTCAGCTGGACGGCCAGGTCCTTGGCGCTCACCAGGTCCAGCCCCTCAGCAGAACCCACCGTGGGCCCCAGCTGCTCAGGGTGTGGGGTCTGCAGGGGGGAGGGTATTCAGGGGGGTGCCCGAGGAGTCCAGAGGAAAGGTATCAGGTGGGAGAAGAGTTTGGGGTAGACTCTGTGCCCATGAGCAGAAGAGTGTTGGGGAGGGCAGGGGTGCTGCAGGCAGTGAAGGGGCCTCTAAATGATAGGGCTCCCCAAGGAGGCATCTTCCTGACAGCTCCCTGGTACCGAGACCCCGCCCTGTAGGGCTCCTATCCCCTGGGGAGCCCCTATGGGGGCAGATCTTCCTCTTTCCCCTTGAGAGCTCCCAATCAGCGTTCCCCTCCCCATCCTTTGGCATACCCCATCAACTGAGGCCCACTCCTTCCTCTCTCCACTTAAGGCCCAGCAGCAGCCAGACCAGGCCCCCTTCTCCTCAGTGCCCATCCCTACCACCCCCAAAACGCAGATCTGCCCTGGGTCCTGGCGCCCTGCCTGACCCTACCAGCTCATGCACTTCCTGTGGGTTGACAACAAAGAGCCGCTCGTTGAGCCCCAGGGATGTGGCCACACCACGGGCATCTGGCTGCAGGCCGATAGCATCTGCAAAGAGAGCAGAGGATGCACCAGGTGGGGACAGGGAGTGAGGCCGGGGAGCAGCTGGAGGCAGGGTGGACGCCCTGTTGGGAGGTTGGGAGGTCCTTCTCTCAGTATCAGGGTTAGAGTCCTGGACAGGTGCTCTAAATGCACAAGTGCACGTGCCCACGCATCCACACTCCTGGAGGGGAATGAAAGGGGATGCTCAGTGAGACAGGAAGACGTTGGGCAAGGTGGGAACCCCCCTGAGCCTCAGTTTCCTCCTTTGTCAAATGGAGACAATAAGATTTACCCTCACTATGCAGTCAAATGAAAGAGTTTATGTAAATAGTGGCTATACATATATGATACATGTAAAAGCTCTATGAAAATTGGGAAGTGTCTTTACAGAAGTCTTGGTGTTGATGTTCATCAGCTCTTGTGGACTGAGACTGTGTTTTCAGTCATATTTGAGTCCTCAGTTCCTAGATCGTAGCCTCAAAGTAAGGAACACAAGGCCATCCACGCATCCAGGAAAAATATTAGCTCTTCTACTTAAATTTAGTTTTCTCATCTGTTTTGTACCTCTATTTTGTGTACAGTTTAATTATATAACATTAGTGTAGGAATTCATGTATATGACTTATAAGAAAATATACACATAGCAGGGGGTTTGTAATAAAATACCGGTTACTGACAAGGATGTTGTTCAAAACACTCTAGAAATATGTTCTCTACACAGCACCTGGCTCAGAGTGGGTATCAATAGATGTTGGCTTTGGGCAACCGCAACTCTCCAGGTGGCCACCAGAGGGCAATGCTTCCAGAGCACGTAGGCACAGGTGACTTCATCCTGTCTCCCCAGGTCCTGAAGGGAGAAGGTTTTGCTTTTCTGCCTCCACTCCTTGCCATTCTTCTCTGGATGCCCCTAATTCCAGCCTACCCTGGGCTCCCGTGGTCAGACCTGGGCAGCATCCTTCACAGACAACAGTGGCTTTTAATGTCCTTAAGTTCTCTGAAGGCAGGTCTTAAAAATCCATGCTGCCATGTTCTGAGCACTGACTGTGCGCCAGGCACCAGGCGAAATGCTTTACACACAGCATCTCACTTCATAGTCACAGCAGACCTATGTGAAAGTCCAGTTACACCTTTGACAGACAGGAAACAGGCTCAGAGTGGTTACACCGCTTGCCCAGGATTACACAGCTTACTAGCCGTGGCTCTCAGATTCCACAGGTCTGGGGGTCACAGTCTTTGCTCTTAACCATCAAGCTACTCTATCTTACCGACCATGGCACCTCTAGCTCCGAACACATTGCTGGGCCACAGCTGATCCTCCAATATGGTTGCTGACTGACTAAATGAATGAAGGCCAGCTAAATTCAAAGGCTAGCTACACTCACTATGTGAGCTTGGGAAAATCACTTAATCCCTTTGAGCTTCAGTTTCCTTGTCTGAGATAGGATAAAAGTACCTATCTCATAACACTGTCATTGGATTAAATGAATATATAAGCATGATAATAATACCAGTAGCAGCTAATATTTAAGGAGTGCTATGTGCCAGACACTGTTTTAAACACTTCCATAGATGAGCCATGTGGTCCTCACAGTTCCTCTATGAAGCATGTCCTCTTCTCACCCCCATTTTACAGATGATGAAACAGAGCATGGGGAGATGAAGCACCCTGTATGCCCAAGGCCATGCAGACAGAGAGCTAAAGAGCCGGGTTCAGATGCGGGCAGCAGGCTCCAGAGCTCATGCTGTTAAGCACCACATTTAAAGCACTTTAAAGAGACATCACCAACCTCCCACAAATGCCAGGCATCATTAACATTGATGAAGACAATAAAGATGATGATTTTAATTGGGGGATCTGGGCATGGCTCTGAGGGCCCCTCCTCCCTTGGGGCCACCCTATTCAGACACACCACTCACCGCCTGCAGAGTTGACCTTCACCAGCACCTGCCCCTTGGTCCAGCCGTCCTCCTGGGCCAACGCTGCCATCACCTCTCTCACTGAAGCCGTCACAGGCAGCTGCAGGGTCAGCACCGAGTGGTCTGGCCGGCAGATGTCATAGGGGACTGGAGAGGAAGATCAGGCTGAGCTGTGGGAGGGGGCTGCTTGGTCTTCCCACCTCAGGAGAGAAAGGGCAGCAAACAGTGGGAGGGGCCCTAAGGAGGCAGGCCAGGGCAGGGACCCCAAGGAGGAAGCCTGGGTGGGCACAATGTGCAGAACAGCGAGAGGCCCTGAGCCCAGGAGAGGGGGAAGCTGGACCTCAGGCCCCGAGGAGCACAGGGTGCCATCCTTGGCCTGCCACACCGTTGTCAAGGGTGACCACAGCAGAGTGTGAGCTATATCCTGGCTGGTGCAGGCCACCCACCTTTGTCTCCAACTCGGATGGCACAGTTGCTGCTGGGGAGGGGCTCGTCCAGGCTGGGGAGCCAAACAGACATGTTCCGGGCCTGAGAGGGAGAGAAAGTAAGGCCGGGAGGACACAGAGGAGAGCATGCAGGGCCAGGGAGGGGCCTTTGTCACTGGGAGCATGGGACCTGCACAGCATGCTTGTTGAGTGAACCTGAGCCCGGTGAGACCCTGGGACCAAGGCTCCAGGGAAAGAGACAGATGATGCTAAGAATGAGGGTGTGCCCCTCTACGTGTGTCACCCCCTCTGCCAAATAGGCCCAGAGCTGTTCTAGTGTGAACACACCTCAGCTGTCTTTCTCCTCCCTTTCCTCCTTTGGCTACCATTTGCTAGTTTACTATTTCCTACATGCCAGGCTATGGACACGCTTATTCTAAGTATCTAAATATTCAGAATCATCTTTTGACAAAAATAATATTATTATTCCCATTTTATAGATAAATTAAGCTCAGAGAGGTTAAGGAACATGCCCAAGGCAGCACAGCTGTTAAGTGGCCCAGCTGAAGTCCTCACCTGCTCCTCCCTCTCTCTGTGCTCTTATCTACCAACTATGTCAACTGTCCTGTCAAACCCACAAGCCTTCCTCCGTGGGCCCCTCCCCCTCACACCGTGCAGCTCTCAGCTCCAACAGTTACTTCTCAAGGACACTCCATGACCATGACCCTGACCCTGAGCCAACCATTCCCTTCCCTGCTTTCAGAGACCCCTGTCTTAGCCCTTAGCATGAGATGGTGCCTCACTTGACCCTTAAGACCAAGGCTGGCTCTCCCAGCCCAGGACTGCATCGTAGGCTCCTACACAGTGTCTGGCACATGAGGACCATTCTACGCGGTTCCTGAGTGCCAGCCACAGGCAGCACCATGAGCCCAGCAGTCTAGTGGGATGTGATACTAACAGCCAACGAGCAACTAGACAAATAAAACAACTCCACATGGTGATCCTGCTTTGAAGAAAATCACAGTAGACACCTTGCAGGCCAGTGGCCAGTGGAGGGCTGCTCTGGACAGAGAGATGGAAAGGGGCCTCTCTGGAAACCCAACACTCTGGCTGAGATCAGAACGATAGGAAGGATCCAGGCAGTCAAAGAGCCAGAGAAAGAAAGTTCCAGGCCCTGAGGTAGGAACAAGCTTCACCTATAGAAGAGAAGGGGCCCATGAGTGTCTTCAGCAGCGAGGAGGGGAGCAGGTGAGGTGGGAGAGGCACGGGGAGACCCGGAAGCCCAGGGGAGGCTTTTAAATTTATTCCCAATGCAGCACCCCCCACAGTCAGCCCCAACCTACCTTTCCAGTCCCTTTCCCACCATTCCTCAACCAAATCTCAGCTCCAGTCCCTCTTTGCCCCCCTGGGCCCCGACCCGGAGCAGCACTGGCCACCTCTGACTCCAAGGAGGGGTCTGCCTTCCTCTGGGCTCCCACACTGGCCACCAGGAGCCACTGGGCCTCAAAGGTTCACCTGGTGGGAACTGCTAGCTGGGTCTAAAGGTGGTGGTGGGGTGAAGGGGTGACCTTAGACCTCAGTGTCCGCATAGGACCTGGGATATGAGGGGTGTCTGTGCATGGGAACCTTCCATGCAGGACCCCTCAGATAGGGGATGAAGGAGGACCCTACAGTCCTGGGGGAGCAGAGGGAAGAAGCTGAGGCTGACAGAGGTGAGAGGAGCCGATTCTGAGCAGACACCTTTATCTGAGGAGATGCGCTCCCACCGCCATTTTCCAACCTGTGGAGCAAGGGAGAAGGGGGTGAGACTGGAGCCAGGCCGGAGCAGGGAGGTGCCCGGGGCTCTGGATCCCATCCGCCCTCACCCCAGGCGCAGAGTTTCACAGACTTGGTGAATGTCCCCTGAAAAGGGGCAAAGGGGCTGAAACTGGGGCCCCGGATCCTGATTCCCCCAGGTCAAGAGGGGAGGGAAAAGGAGTTCACGGGGGGAAATGGGCCCAGGTGCCAGAGGTTCAGGTGAGCTGTCCCCATGGAAATGTCAGGGAAGGGGAAGCTAGACTCTAGGAAATTCACTGGGTGGGGCTGGCAGGAACTGGCACCGATGGTGCCGGGTAATAAATATGTGCCGGATGGAGGAAGTGAGACCAGCAGGTGCACTTGGGATAGGAGTGACACACAAATGGCTGTGTGATGTGTGAGAATGGCTGAGCATGTGATGTCAGGGTGAACAGCAAGAGACTGGTGGGAAGGACTCATTGAAACAAGCAGGACTGGACAAATGAGCAAGGATAGGCAACATTCACACGGCACCTGCGCAAGGCACTGCTCTGCCCTCTGAAGGAGCAGTAACCCTTTCCCGTGCAATGAGGTAGGTGCTCCCCCACATTACAGACAAGAGCCCAAAGTCCTCAGGGGGGTGCGGTCATGTGCTCAGGACAGCACAGCTGTGAGTGGTACAGCCTGGGTTTGAGTCCAGAGTTGGTGCGCTCAGTCCCCGAGGTGCTGCCTGTCATGCATGCGACAAGTTAACTGAGAGCCAAAGTTACCGGTGGTGGTGCCGCCGCCTCTCCGGCCAGTGCTCCCGCAGCAGGTTGCTAAGCCGGGCGTCCCTGCTCACCAGGTCTGAGAGTTTCTGGGAAGAGCCAAGATTCACTGAGACGCTGTAGCCCTGTCCACCCGGGCAGCCCTGTCCAGCCTGCCTCACTGCCAGGTACCTGGAGAAAGCTGCTGGCCACGGGGTCAGTGTGGAGCATGGGGCCATACAGGGCCATCCACTGGCTGACCAGCCGCAGGATCTGCTGTCTCTTGTTGCAGATGTAGATGTTGCGCTCCTGCTCACTGCCTCCCGCGGGCTCCGCGTGGAAGGTGGGCGCCAGTCAAGGAAACCACAGCATCCAACTGAGCCACCCCCACACCTCAGGCAGAGGAAGGGCAGGATTCGTAGGGCCTGCTGACAGACCTGGCTTGAGGCTGGTACTTTGGAGGGTTCGGCACAGCCATGCTATGAGCGATCCCTTCTCCCCACTCCACACACCATCCCTGGGCCTGGAAGGATATTGGTGCAGGAGGGCAGCGCAGAGCTGGGTGCTGGGCATGAAGACTCTGTGGGTCAGGAGGAAGTCACTGAGGAATGTCTCTGTAGGACAGGCAGGGATGAGAGACAGGTGGGAGGTGGGGCTTCAGAGGTCAAGCCCATTGAACACAGGTACACGCACAACTGGAGTGCCATCCCCCAGTGCTACCATAGTCAAAGTACCACTGATGCCCAGCCCCTGTGACTGCACTCCCTACCCAAGCCAAGAGCACAGGAATGAGGATTTACTGCCAACTGGCCCCACGGACCAATCCAGCACCCAATCAGGTCAGAGGCAGGTGCCTAGCCCTCTCCCCGGCTGCGCTGACCACCTGATGAGTCAGAGACAGGCAGGTGTCTCCTGTCCCTACCTGTTGGATCATGAGCACTGGAATCAGGCCTCATGGCCTCCAAGAGCAGTTCTAGGATCTTCTCCGGGGTGCCAGACATCACCGTATACCTGGCAGAAATGGCCAATCCATGCCCTTGTGCCACCACTCCCCCTCCCACAACCAGGACAGATGGCAGTAATCAGTCATATCACTCTTCCCTATTTGTCTGCCCTGCCCCACCTTGGGGTGGAGGGGTGGCTATTCAGGGGTACAGCCGAGTCCCAGGATGTCTCTCCACCCAGGAGGCCAGCAGGCAGGGGTATGACACGGAGGAAGGAGTAAAGCCTGGGGAAAGGAAGGAGAGGGAGCTTGGTGGGTGTGTTACCGGTTCCTGCCTGGGGTTGGGGGGCAAGAAGAGGCAGCGCCCTGAGAGGTTCTCTCCAGCACCAACACCACTTTGCCGTGCTCTTCCAGCCTCATGGTCTTGGCTTCCACGTCCTGCAGAACAAGCCACACCCAGTGCTCAGCACACACCATCCCCTTCCCCCATCTCAGGCACCTCTCCCCACACCTCCCTCCTTCCCAACCCTGAGCCCCACAAAAACCCTCAGCCCTTCTCCCACTCTATTCAACACCCAACACGTGGATCTGCCCCTCATCCCACCCCTGCTTATCCCACAGCCTGAGCCCCTCCTCTGCTCCATCCCTCCCCGCCCTCCCTCCATGGATCCCACCCTCCATCACACTGCCCCCTCGCACCCGAGTCCCTCACCCCTCGGTAGCCCCACTGCCCCCATGGTCTCCTGCACAGACAGAGTGGAGTTCACGGGCTCACAGAACCTCATCAGCATGCTGTGGACTTCCTCACACTCCCCAGGCTGGGCTCCCCACTCCAGCCATCATCTCCGAGCTTCTCCATCTCCTCGCTCCCTGCCCCTCACAGGCTCTCTCTGGTCCCTCCTCTGCCCCACACTTCTCCAGGGAACCGTCCTTGCCACCTGCCCTCCCCACCCCCAGCAACAGCACCTTGATGATACGGTTGAAGTCCTGCTTGTCCACTCGGAGAAAATGACAGTTGTCTTCTCTCAGGATGATGGTGGCTGCCCGGGGTGCGTCGTTCACCAGAGCCAGCTGTCCAAAGTCATCTCCCTCATGCAGTGTGGTCACCAGCCCCTGGAGCCAGGCCTCAGTCACAGCCCGCCCGCCCAGCCCCAGCCCTCGTGAAACAGACCCATGGCGGGAAGAAGCACCGAGGCAGGAGAAGACCTGGGTGTCGGCGCCTTGGGTCCACCAGAGGCACTGCCTGTGGGGGCACAACCAGGGAGCAGTTACCACCCAGGGGGCTGGGGAGGAGGGCACACTCACCTTGCCATGGGTCACTACATTGACGGATCCCTTCCAGATAATGTACCACGAGGTGCCTTTGTCCCCCTGGCTGAACACTGAGAGGAGCACAGGTCAGACACGCCCCAGCACCCACCACCTCTCTGGGGCCCCCAACCATGTTCAGGTCCCCAGTGCCCAGCTTCCTGCCAGCTGTCTGACTTACACACAGTCCCCGCCTTGCTGTGGGGTTCAAAGAGCAGAACTGCTGCTAATTCCCGCTTCACCTGTGGGGCAGGGAAAGGGTGGTCAGTGGGCAAGTCCAGGGCAGAGGGCCAGGTTAGGGGTGAGGAGGGAAGGCCCAAAGACATGAGTGCCTGGGGGCAGAGATGTGGCTAGGCCAGGTGGCCTGGGATTTGGGGGGCGGGGGAGGGCTAAGAGAGGCAGAAGGATTTTCAGACAAGGGTGCTGGGAACAGGAAATTAGATGGAAATTTCCAAGCCATAGGCAGAAGGGGAGGGATGTGTTTTCTGGGCCAGCAGCTGGCGCCTCCTGGGGTGGTCACAGAAGAGGAGGCTCCTGGGGAAAGGGCAGGGCAGGGCAGGGCGGGGCGGGGCCTGCGGACTAACTGAGTTGGAGAGGTGGGCCACAGCCTTGATGTGCAGCAGCTCCTCAAAGATGAGTTCCAGCTCCTCGTCCGTGCGCTGCCCTGGGCTGCAGGCCAGAGAGGACCAGAAAGCAAAGGATGAACTCCTGCCAGGGCCAGGGCTGGGACCACTCACCCACAAAGCACAGGCCTGAAGCCAGCTGGTGCCTCAGCAAGGATTGTTATCACTAATGGCCAGCCATTCCCACTGTGTGCCAGACAGGGGACTAAGTGCTTCACACGCATCATTTCAATTGCCCTCACGACAACCCGTGACGTGGGCATTCCTATTCTCCTTTGACAGAAGAGGAAGCTGGCACAGAAAGGCCCAAGGCCACCCAGTTCGCAGCCAGTAGAACCGGAATTTGAACCCAGATCTGCCTGAGGACTCGTGAGCCCACCCTCTCTCGGCCATTGCTGCCACTCAGAGTGGGCACGGTCTTCAGAGGCCTTGTGCCCCACACCTTCAGTTACAGAGGAAGAACGGGCTCAGCGGGGAAGGAGGGCTCAGATCACCCAGCAAGTCTGGCAGAATGAGCTCAGGCCTCTGATCCAACTGGGGTCCTTTCCCTCAGCGAGAAGCAAGGGAGCCCCTCGGAGATGAAACTGAGACGTTATGAGGTCTGGGAGTTGTGTGGGGCCTGGGGTCTCAGGGTGCAGGGTGCAGAGTGCCAACTCACGGCTTTCGAAGTGCCACAGTGAGCAGGGCATCCGGCCCCCGCTGGGAAAGCAGGGCCATGGCCTCAACCAACTCCTCCTCCAGCTCATGGACTCCCGAGGGCTCCGGCTCTGGACCCGGGAAACGGTAGAATTGGGTGTCTCGGTCCTGGAAGGTCCAGTCGTGTTTCACTGCGGGAAGAGGCCCAGACATGGGGGAAAAGAGGAAATTGAGGCTGAGTGGGTCTGAGGCCCTATTACAATGCTCATCCCTCCTTACCCCAGATGCCTGCTCCCCAGGACTGCCCAGCCCCGGGTGCCCTGCCCTGGGCTCAGGCTCACCATGGCAGAGGGCACCTTCATCCAGCAGGACTTGACAGATTCCCACGGCTTGGCTCCGTGAATGTACCCCAAGCCCCAGGGCCAAGATCCCATCCACTAGCTCCCGGCCTGAGCAGCATTGCCTACAAGAGTTAAGGGGACAGGGAAAAGGACGGAGAGTCAAATGGCAGGAGGGGAGAGGAGAGAGGGAGCAATTCTCCACCCAAAAGGCACCTTCCTAGGCCCAGCCCCAGTTCTGCTGGAAGCAGGGCCAGGCCCAGGTGCCTGGAATAGAATGAAAAGGAAGAGAAAAACAGAGGGGTTAGGCCAGGAGGCAGGCAAGGCCTCCACTCACCGATAGAGCCTAAGGTGGTGCTTTCTGTCTCGGATGAGGTTCTGGCAGGTGGCCAGGAGATGTCGATGCAGCTGCTTCCCCGCCCTGAGCACCCGCTCTGTGGAAGCCTGGGGGGTGGGCAGCACAGCTGGCTCAGGCCCTGACCCGCTGGCCATGCTGCCCCCTCCCAGCTCCATCCTCAGGCTTGTACCTGCTCCAGGCTCACACTGAAGTCCAAGGATTCCTCGCTGTTGGTGAGAGGTGTCTGAGGGCAATGGGAAGAGTCCGCACGTTAGTGCCAGGTCTTCCTTCAAATCTAGCTCCTGGACCCCACCCTTCCCCCATCCCTGCACCCCTTGCCCAACCCCCAACTCCAAACGCATCCATTCAGCTACTCATTCAACAAATACAGTAGTCTCCCTCCTATCTGTGGTTTTGCTTTCCAAGATTTCAATCACTCACACTCAGCTGTGGTCTGAATGGAAAATTCCAGAAATAAACAATTCATAATGTTAAATTGTGTGCCATTCTAAGCAGTGTGACCAAATCTTGTGTTGGTCACACATAGCTGCTGGATGAGAGGCGACAACAATAAACAAATACTCACTGATCACACGGTGTGCGTGGCATCGCCTCTTCCCCGCCCTGCTAACCTGTCCCCTGACACCCAAGCACTTCATCCCCACAGACGAGCACCCGGAGATCCCAGTTCTGCTTACTCAGGGCCCAGGTGTGCCCAGGCTCCCAGGTACCTGCCCCTGGAAGCGCATGAGGAGGTAAGATACAAAGGCCCCCAGAGGCCAGGGGGTGCGTGTCTCGGGAGGCCTGGAACACTTGTTCCTCGGCTGGTGTCACAAGGCCTGATCCCAGAGCCAAGGTCTGTCCCCAACCACAGGACCGTGGGAAAACCTGCCCTGTGTGGGTTTCCGTGCACCCTGGTAGTTAACACAAACCTTGGAGCCAGACTCCTGGCTCCAAATCCCTGCTCCTCCATTTATCAGCAGTGTGACTCTGAATACAGCACTGCCTGGTATAGAGTTGTATGTACATGTCAGCTGTTATTACTCATCTGTGAAGCAAAGGGCGGCTGCTTGCACGAAGCTCCTGACCTCTCTGAGATGCTGCTGCTAGTCCATAACCCTGTCGAGTGAGGAGGGCTGGGAAGCACACAGGGCTGGCTCCGTAAGACAGGATTTATGTAGAAACATCGGTTAACAGGTTTCCTGACTTTTGTATCAATCAAGACACCCTGCCCATGTGCCCCGGATGTTGGCCATGAAAACCTCTCCCGACCCTTTTCTTTGCCACCTGAGAACTGGAATTTGTGGCCATCCCTGGACAGGATGCCCTCCCTGTACAAGCCCTCCCTGAGGCAGAGCACTTTACAAAGCATGATCACCTCTGTGACTCCCTCTGATCCTGTATTAAATAGGATCAGACGTGAGCGAGGCGGGGCAGGTATACTAATCTGTCTTCTTTGATTTACAAGGAAACAAAACTCTTGAGGTGAAGTGCTCAGGTAACTCAGTCATACATACTTGAGACAGCCAGACAGCCACGGATAAACTCAAGTTCCGACCAGAAGTGCTCACATTCTTGGTCTTGCTCCACCCACCACACCTTCCCCTTCCTCTCCCTTCCCCCTTCTCACCAGTGCACTCTCTCTCTCTCCTGCTTTCCCATCTATCCTCAGGTCCCTGAAAACGACCTGGCTGGGAGCTGGGGTACAACCAGGCCTGGGGCCAGAACCCCCTCCCCTGGTCCTGGCATCTTCCACTGTATGCCGGGCAGAGGCCTGAGGTCTGGCATGTGTAGATGCTTGGCCCAGCACTGAGCGGAAGTCACTAGGTGTCCCAAGGGTATCCCTGCCCGGGTCATGGGGCCCAGCCTGGTGCCAGACACAGAGCCTAGAGACTTAGCAACAGGAAATGAGGAGGAGGAGGAGGAGGAGGAGGAGGAGGAGGAGGCAGGGAAAGAGGAAGGGCAGGAATGCTACCCAGCCAGCCCCCAGTGTTGGAACAAACAGTGCTGAGTGCTAATAACTTGTTGTTGTTCATGTCAAAATGCCCAGGTGGCCCCAGTCCCTGCCCCAACTCCCTTTGGTGCCCACAACCCAGGCCCCAGCACAGGCTCCCTTCCTGGTATTATTCTGACCCCAGAGGGCACTTCAGGAGGGGAGGTGCCAGGTCATGTGGCCAGGCTGGTCACCATCCAGATCCCAGATCCACAGGCCTTGCCTCAGCCATTTCCTGTCCTGCCCCAGGGGATGAGCACGAGGGTCAGAGGCTCTGGCCCATCAGAGCTGAGAAGGGACCTAAAGGCAGCCCTCTCACTTTGCCAAGGAAAGCAGGTGCCCAGAGACGAAGTAGCTCACATGCTGCTTAGAAATGGAAGATCCTACTGAATAACTGCTACCAGCGCTGACCCTGAACGTAGGTGTTTGTTTCCTATTTCACGCTAGAGAAGGAGGCTCGGAGGTTGCATAACATACCCTGAGAGTAGGTAAAATAAGCATCAGGATTCACACTGTGCCCGTCTGATTCCAAAGCCCATGCTCTTAGCCACTATGCCCTGCCATCTCCATGGCAACTACCCCATGTTTCCCCCACTGTGCCATAGAAGTTGAAATAGCAGAGGTATTCTACCCTCAGGAATGTTCGTTCCATGGGCAAGTAAGCCTGGAGAACACTGGGTAAAACAAATTCAATAGGTTTGTTATCATAGTCCCTCTGGGCCCAAGATGTTGGGGTGTGGGTGGGTTCTAGAGCTGGATGCCTGGGTTCAAACCTTGGTTCTCCCATTACCAGCTGGTTGTGTGACCCAGGGCTGCTTATTAACCTCTCTGTGCTTCAGTTTCCTCACCTGCACCTGGGGTGGGTGATAAATATACCGCCCCCCCCCCCAAAAAAAAAAAATACCTATCCCATAATTATTATAAGGATCAAATGAGAATAGTAGAAAGCACTTGGAGCAGGGCCTGGCTTGTAGTAACGGCTTAGTAAGTGCTAAGTAACTTGATTAATCGTTATTTCATGTTGGGCACTGGACACTGTAAGAAATGTACCTCGTTGACCCTATCCCTGACCCGATGACCCTGAATGTCAGCTTATGGGTTCTCAGTGGGAAAGAAGTAGCTGACGTGGGTGGAGGTGAAGGTCCTCGCCCGCCTCCTCTCATGCCTTCACAGGAACTACTCAGGGCGGAAGAGACGTTGCCAGCTAGCTCCCATGGCATCAGCACCTGACCTGCCCCACCCTCCCTCCCTGTCGCTGAGTGTCAGAACCCCACTGGCAGTGCAGACAGATGCATGGGGACCTGTCAGACAAGTTCCATAAGCCCATGGCTAGGGTCTCAGGCCAGGGTTATTCATGGTGGGACAGGGAGAGGATGTATGGGGTGGGGCAATATTTTGGAGTGTCAGTGTTACCATTCACAGCAAGAGAAAATATACCATGAACCTGGACTCTGAAGCCACGTTACCCAGGACCAAAGGCCAGCTTTGTCCCTTAGCAGCTGTGTAACTCTGGACCTGTCACTTAGCCTCTCTGTGCCTCTGTTTTCTCATCTCTAAAATGAAATGATGACATTAGCACCTATCTCACAGGCTGTTGTGCGAGTATTTGATATGACGAAGGCCTTACAAAACTGTCTGGGACATAAGTCCTAGATAACTACCAGCTACTACCATTATTTGGACAGGTTGGATGAAAGCATGTTTTCTGAGTTAGCACATAGACACACCATCCCCAAAACAATCACCCAAAGAGAAGCATCCCAGGCTTTTGTGAGCTCATGGGACCCACCAGAGGTCATCCAGATCTTGTCACTGCCTCTAGACAGATTGACCCCTCTGCTGGTTCCCAGACACCAAACAATCTCTCCCCTTCATGTTTTCCAAAGGAGGTGCTCTTCCATTCCATTCCAGTGTCACCTCTGTCAGGGTTGGTAAGTCCTTCCTATATCTAACCTCCGGCCCTCCTGATGTAACCTGCTTTTATTTTTCTCTTGTCCTGGTCCAGTAGGAACAGAAAGTGCTCTCTTTAGCCTGCAGGAAGTTGATGGGTTTCCCCTTGCTTTTCTAAGAAGTAGGCAGGGGCTGCATAACTGCCAGCACTGTCCTCCTGGGACTCTGGGCTCTGCTCCCTCACAACATCCACCCTTCACCCTGTGTGTGCATATTCCCTGCCTGGAGCTTGTCCCTCTCACGTGAGCTCTTCATGGGCCAATCATCCAGAGATTCAAGGTGCAGCTTTGTAGGTACCCAGAGTCACAGACACAATGAGCTGAAACCACCCCACTCCATTCCCCAGAGAAGGTCATCAAGAGAGGGTGTGGCAGCCCTAAAAATCTAAGTTCCCTCTAATCAACAATCCCCACTTGCCCCCCCACCTGGCAGGGGAGGGGCCTTGCTTCTGTGCCTTTGACCCCATTTACACTCCAACAGCCCTCACTCCCACCCTTCTGGCCTCCCCAAGCACACCAGGGGTTGGAGGGGTCAGGAGACAGCCTGGCGACCTCATCTACTCACTCCCAGACTTTGGGTCCCAGGGGATCCTCCAGTGACCTCATTGTCCTAGCACCTGACCTTCCCCCCACTCTCCACCTTGCCTCTACAAGCTGGGAAAAGGACAGGAAATGCACAAGTAATTATAGCCTAAGAGGGAAAGAGGGAGGGAGTGTTCCAGCCCACTGGCTCCGAGCAGTAGCTACTGCCAGGGACCCGGAAGGGCGGGGGGCAGCTAAGCCCAGAAGTGACTGGCTCCCTTGCCTCCTCCAGAGCCCCATCTTGAGCAGGACCAAGGCCAGGGGGTCCCTTATCAGGAAAACCCTGGGAGGCAGGGTTTGGGGGACTGCCACCTAGATTCTCCTCTCAATTCTGATTGCCAGGATGACCCCCTCATGTTGGATGACCCCCCTCAGTTTTCTCAACTCAGCCTCATGTTTTGGTAAATATAAATGGCAGTTGAGAGAGGTAGGAGGGAGCAGGCAGAAGGTGGTGGTCATTCTGTTCAATGGGACTTGCCCATAAGCGATGAGCTCTCCCAATTCTGTCACCTGCTCCTATTTCCCTCCATGCCTTTACCCAAGTGCCCTCCCGGCACTCCCCGCCCCCGCCGCCCCCTATACAGGGCACACAAGACACACACTGAATCTCAGGTGAAGTCACTCTATTAAGTCCAGGAGATTGAGGAGAGCTTCTCTGACAATTTGGATCCTGCAACCATTATCCTGCACCCCACCTCACCATTACCCCCTCCTGCTCTCTCCACTTTTGCAGCTCCAAAGCTGTTATCCAATGACAAGGGGAACTCCAGTCGCCTCAGGTTCTCTAAACTTTTCAGAATCCTCCCCTGAGCTCCCCAATGCCAGATACCTAGCAATGTTCGCATGACCACCTCACCCCAAAATAAAAAAACAGAATTGGTGCAGTTCAGTTGCTCACTAACCAGGAATGTTGCCACGGTGATACGTGGAGAATAGTAACCAAGTTTACCTCAGCCCTGACTTGACCTGGCCTTCACCCCCACAGGGAGAACACACAAGCACCTAATCCAAGGCATGCAGAGGTTATGAATAACTGACAAATCCCTTGCCTCTTCCCCATGCCTAAATGGGGGCACTTGGGCACCACACACACACACACACACACACACACACACACACACAAACAATGCAGCTGTGTGAGCCACCCACACATACCCATACCAAAGCTAAGCTGCCTGACCAGCTGTCCATCCGGCAGTACCCCCACACTCCCAGAGCAAGCTGGGCCACCACCAGCATGCCTGTGCTCCCTATCCAGACGCTCCAGCCCCGGTTCCTGGCCTGGGCAGGCGATGAGCACTCACCCAGCGAAGCCCCTGGATTCGGCTGGGGCGCTGGTGCTCCAGAAGCAGCTGGTAGGAGCAGCTTCGGGGCAGGTGCATCCTCCTCAGCACCATGTTGAGCAGTGTCCCCTCGGGCACCACGTCTGGTAGGCTTCCCACCTGTGGTGCTCCCAGAGCTGGGCTGTCCTCCACAATCAGGCCCACCTGCCAGCGGCTCTCACCTGGCCAGCCCACCTGTGAGGAAGGGAGGAAGGCGGACAGCCATGGGGCTGGGGCAGCTGGACCAGGACACAACTCCCCCGGCAGCACCGCTTCCTTAGAAGCCTCTGGACTGGGCAGGCGGAGGTGCTGCAGCCCTGCCAGGAGCTGGGGGAGGGACAGGAAGACCTTCGCTGGGTCTTGTCGGTCTGGCGCACTTAGGGGTCTCCGCTGGCGGGAGGTAGAGCCTTCCTTCCCAGCCTTCTTTGGACCTCTGCCCCACCCCGCTACCCAAGTCCCTGCAGGGACCTCCACCACCTCCCAGTGAAGCTATGGACTCACTGGATCCCCCAGAAATGTAGCTTCAGCTCAAACCCTTCTTCTCCCCTCCTCCCTCCCCCAGTGACCAACCCTTTCTCTCCCACCCAAACCCCCCATCGTGTCGGCTTCCTCTTCTGCTGCTCTTCGCCCCTGGCCCCACCTTACCCACCTTCATGATCCTTCTCAAGCTCGTCCAGCCCTGCAGGCTCTAGCAAAAGGCTGGGGGGCTCCCCAGCGAGCCCGGGTCAGCTCCGATAGGGGGATCCTGGAGGGCTGCGGGCTCTGAGTCCTGGGCGCAGTGACCAGGGCCAGTTCCTAGCTGGACCCACCGCCAGAGCAGCCAGAGGCCGGCTGGGAGGAGAGGCTCCTTTTGGGTGGGTAGAGGGCTGGGGCCTGCGGGGGGCCTCCCCCCTGAGCGACAAGGAGCCCGAGCCTCCACCTCCGTCCCAGACGAAAGAGCCAGCTGGCACGGGGCACCGAAGCGAGGCTGCAGCTGGCACTGGTCCGGGCGGGAGCTGTCACACCCCCTGTGCTGCCCGCCCCCTTCCCCTCCCGGACAAGCTGAGGGGGCAGGGAGGAGGCTCCAGCCTCGCGGTCGGGAGGGAGGGCGTAGGACAGGGGGCGGACACGGGCAGGGGTGGAGACCCGACTCTGGGGTAAGCAGAGCGGGCCAGAGCCCGAGCTCTGAGAAACCCCATGGGGCAGGAGCGCCCCGGGGTGTGTGGGGGGTGTGCCGGGGCCACTAGGCCCAGGTGATCGGGTAGGGGCGTTGAGTGGCTGCACCGGTCGCCACGTGGCCCGGAGGACAAATGCAAACAAGGAAACCGGGGGAATGAGCAGGGGGAGGGAGCGGGAGGTGAGTCATTGTGGCCCCACCCGGGAGGGAAATCCGGGCTGAGGCCGCTTCCCGGCTGGGGCGTTCTGCCTCCTGTTTCGGTTCAGGGTCTCAGACAGCCCCGGGGAGGGATTGGGCTGCTTTCCGGTGGGGAATCCCACTGCCTGGCCTCCCACCGCTGCGCTCCCAGATGCACACCCCATGCCCCCCTCTCCGCCCTCCGTGCACACGCGGGCGCGGTTGGGGAAGCTGAGACTGGAGAGAAAGGACTGTGCTTCGAGATGGATGAAGCTGTGGCTGAGCTTCAAAAAAAGAGGGGGTTTCGGAGGAACATGTCCTCCACCTCGCGCTCCCAGTTGGCGGGCGGTGGCAGCCCAGCCCCGGGACTGCAGAGTCCCGTGCAGGCTCGTCCCCTCCTCGGGCCTCAGTTTCCACCACCGCGCAGGTGGCCCAGCGCCTCCCTCTCCGCCCCACTCCCGCTTCTGACGCGGCAGAGACAGCGACTCCTGCGGCGCCCGGTAATTGCCCAGCAAGTTAATGAGGGTTTTAGAAAGAGGCGCGCGCCCCGCCCCCGACTTTCTAGGACTCGCTCCCTTTTGGCCCCATCTCTGTCCCTTTCCCTCTGCTGCGGAGCCTGCTGGACTGCGGGAACCACTTCTCTAACAATCCAAACCCTTGCGCTGGGACACTGAGTCCCCATCTTCCACCGATGATTGTGCTCTTGGAGCTGGGGTGGGGCTGCCAGTTTTCATTGTGATGATTGTGTATTAGAAAATCTTCCCAGGAGCTCATCAAAATGCAAGTTCCACACACGCCCCCCCCCCCCCCCGCCCCAATTCAGATTCAGTCCTACTGGTATGAAAAGGGAAATTTGAATTTTGAATTAACACCCTCGGGTTCTCTGCTTTGCCCACACTTTGAGAAACCATGGTGGCGTTTTAAATGCCCCTCCAGGGAAGGAGGGGGACCTGAAGATGATCTGGACCCAAGCCCCAATCCACCCACCCAAGCCCTGGGAATCTGGCAAAAGGAAGAACAGCTTGGATATTGGCAGGAAGGGATAACAGGCTGGGGTCACGGGTGTGCTTGGGGAAGAGTGTTCAGGGGGAGTTAGGTGTGGGGGAGTGTTGAAGCTTCAGGTTGCTGTGGCCAGTGACCTGGTCTAGAAGCACCTGCAGGGGAGTTTCCAGAGACTGTCAGTGGGGTCAGAATACTATTCCTACTGCCCCTTCTTGGGCTGGTGGAAAAGGAGCTGGAGAATGAGGCAGGACATCTGCTTCTATAGATCTCTCTGCTGGCCACAATAGCCTGTAAGTGCCTGGCACGGGTCCAAGTGCTTCACGTGCATATAACCTCTGCCATTACCCTGTGAATTACCACTTTGCAGATGGGGAACTGAGCTCAAAGGTATTAAGTAACTTTTCGAGGCCACACAGCTAGTAAATAATGGAGCCGGGGCTTCAACTCAGGCTGCTGGGCTTCACTGAACCCCCATGCCATGCTGTGTTGTGTGTATGTTATATTCATTCTTCTCATCTGGACTACATGTCTAAGGGAGGAAGCTAAATGGTACAAATTGAGGAGTGGGGTGCAAGGATTTAAAGAAAGTCATTCAAATCGGTGAAGGTGAAAGTGTTCCAAACCCACTTTCCCCCATCTGTATTCTCCCTCAACATATCCTTTCCTTGCCTTTCTGTTTTCATGTCTCTTTCTCATTCCCCCAACCTGAGAAGATGGCCTGGTGATTACCTGTTCACTGGTAGCCAAGGGAGACCATCAAGGTTGGACCTTCCACTTATTTCATTGTTGTAACTGGCAGGCAAAGCCCCTGGCTCCCACCTAGCCGATGATGGGCAGGTTTCTTTGGCTCAGGATTCCTGGTGGGGGCTGGCCAGTGGAATGACTGCTCAGAAGAGATCTGACTGAGGCTGAGGCCTGGAGGGGCAGGGAACTAGGGTAGTGTGTCTGAGGAAGACATCCCAAGCCAGATGGTGAGTCATCTTGGGGACACATGCCAGGCCCTGCCCAGACTGGACAGATACACAATAATAATAATTAACATGCACAGGCCCTGTACTTGATACTTTATGTACATTCACTGATTTAATCATCACAACAATCCTGAGATAGGTATTATTATTACCTCACTTTACAGATGAGGAAGCTGAGACACCAACAGGTCAAATGCCATGCCTAAGGTGCCATGACTAGGAAGATGTGGAGCCGTGAGGGATTCTCCCAAGCAGTTAGATAGAGCCCGTGTGCATTACCATGCGCCATCCTGCCTCAGCCTGACTGTTCCCACCAAGGGGGAAAGCCCACATCCAGAGTCACTGTCCCCAGGCCTGGGTGCTCACAGGCTGCAGAGGTGGCGGAGGAACAGGCAGATGGTGGAGGCTGAAGAGCAGGGCCCCTTGAGTCAGTCTACCCTCTTGCCCCATTCTCTGCAGGCAGGTGGCAGAGGACCGCAGAGGCTCCCAAGTAATAGTTGAGGAGGGTGAATGGGTAAGGAGGGCTTCTCAGCCCCTGGCTTCGATTCTGGGCCAGATTCCTCCCACACAGGCCTGTTTGCTTGTAGAGCCTAAAGCTCCTGAATCTTCACAGGTCCTTCTCCCTAGGCAGGTCTAAAACTCCCTTTCCACCCACCTGCCCCTCCTCCTGCCTTGCCCATCTCAGCTTTCTACTCCAGGAGGCTCACCACTGCCTAAGCGAGGAACCTTGTTCCCTCCTTCTCCCACATCCAATCAGCCACCAAGTCTGGTGGATTCAACTAATGAATAATCTGTTGCATCCATCCATTATACCCCTTCTACTCTCCCCCCCAACACACACCTGCTCTAGCCCTGTGATGGTCTCTTCCAGCAGTCCTATGTGCAGGGCACTGTTTGCCATTTTATAGACATCACCTTTTAATCCTCAGAACAATCCCTATTTGCAAATGAGGATACTGAGGTCAGAGAGGTAGAGTAGCTTGCCCAAGCTCACACATTGAATTGGGCCCATACTCTTCCCCACTGTTTTGTACTGCCTCCCTGACTACTATGCTCAACATCCTCCCTATGTAATGCCACAAGAATGTGTAATTCATTCCACAACATTCACTGCAAGTGCCAGGAACTCTGCTGTACACTAACGATCTAAAACTGAGCAGATACTGGGCTTCAGGACCACGGAGTCTAATGGAATTTTCTTTTATCGCCCTAACACACTAATCTGGTTGGGCCTCTCTACCCAGCACAGTGTCTGGCATAAAGTAGGTGCTTACTGATTATGGGTGGAAATGAAATGAATGGGAACTGTGGGAAGTCATCTGGTGCCGGCCTAGGGCCTAAACCCAGGGCAGGATGAAAGGGATGGGAGGTGGTTTTTCAGTTCCTTTTCAGGGCATTTTTTGCCATCTCTCTCCCTCCTTGCTGCTTCTTTGTCTCCTACTCTTTTCTCCTGGGCTGCAGCCTTTGCTCACAGACTCAGCTATGTCATTTGAGGTTGATTGGTGGAAAGGAGAGTGGGAGGTTGGAGGAAGTTATAACTAACAGGGCTCCAGTGAGCCAGGCCTCCTGCAGAAAGGGCCAGTTTGGAGACCAGAGGATGTAAGGGCTCCGCCTGGTACCTTGGCCACTGCAGCTTCCCTTGGCTTCCCTGGGACTCCACCTTGGCCATCGTTGATCGACATGGAGAGGGACTGAGAAGATAGGTACCATCATGTGGGCTCTACCTTTGGGCTCTGGAAGGTTCAAGGTCCAGTGATGCTTGCCCAGGCTCCTTCCCCCAGGGGTGATTCCACTTCAATTCCCCCACCCCCCCCTGCCCATTCCTGGGGTGGGGGCAGAGGCAGGGAGCCGGAACCCTGGTGGGCACTGAGCCAAACCTCCTTAGGACTAGCAGGTTGCAGCCAGTCACTTATGACAGAGGTGGGGCAGGGAGGCAGAGGAGAGATGGGCTCTTGTCTTCTCCAGGAGGGAGAGGTAAGCAAGTTAGAAGGAAGTTCATGAGGGCTAGACAGGGCTGGGACCAGTGGGGAGATGACCAAGGCAAGAGCAGGGACCCCCCCACTTTCATGGAGGCACATTCTTCTGACTGGTGCTCACACTATCCATGCATGAGAGGGGCGAGGAAGCAATCGGTGAGCTGGCCAGTGGTGGTGACTGGGCCGTAGGGGAAGCAGAGGCGGGGAGAGCAGCAGAGATTGCAGGGGCAGGTCTGGAGCTGTGCTAAAAGGAGGGGAACAGGCCTGCCTACCAGGGAAATTGGGTGTTATATGAATGTGCACAAATCCGTAGCTGAAACCTCCCTCCAGCTGCTACTTTTCAAGGTATGTGTTCCAAATACCCAGGAGACACTGCATCTGACCTTGAGGAATCAATGTTCTAAAATGGTGGCTCCAGTCTGGTTTTGGCCACTTTTCCTCAGGCTCAGAGTGTCCTTTTCCCTCACTCCTGCACCATGTCCCAGCTTCTGGTCTGCACTAGCCTTCCCCCAGCTACACCACTCCCCAGCCACCACCCACACTACCTCCTCCCCCTCCTGTCTTTCCAACATTCCCAGCCTTTCCAAACCCGGTCTCAAACCTCCCATCGTCCAGCCTATCCTGGCAGCCTTTGTTCAGGACTCAGACTCTGTGCTCACTGCACCGCGTGTTTCAGAGACCAGGCAGTCAGCTACAGGGGCCTGAGAGAGCCCCAGCCCCAGCCCCAGCTCTGCTCGCAGATGCCCGGTTCTGTCTGGATCCAGAGCACTGGCTGAAGAGGGGGCAAGAACGTGGGTAATGAGGCCGGCAAGCCAGGGAATGAGGCCGGCAAGCCAGGGAGAGAGGCCCCTTCCTAGCATCAGAGCAGCCCTGAATCCTGCCCCAAACCCCACTCAGGAAGTGCTGGGGCCACGGAGGAAGCTGAACATTCAAACACTTCCAGGCACCAGAGCTACTGCCCATTTCCTCCCTCCAGGGAGAACACTCTGAAAGCCCAGAAAAGGCTTCAAAGATGGGGTCCAGAACAGGAAGCGGAGAGAGATGGGGTCCAGAGCAGGAAGTGGAAGGGAAGAAAGTCTGCAGCTATGAATGAGAGAGCCGCAGGCCACTTCCTCTCCTCCACTGTCAGTCTTTCCCTCCCTACAGAGAGGCAGCTCCTACTGCTCAGAGGTCCCAGCCCAGGTCTCTGGCAGTCCCTTCCTGCTCTTGGCTGCCCCTCCTAGCGAGGCCTTGAAAGGCCTGAATCCCAGTTTAATCTTCCCTGAGGCTTCAGTTCTCCCTGGGCCTCAGGCTCCTCGGACCTTAGCCAGGGTGCTTGCAGGGGCCCTGGGAGCCAGGCAAAGCAGCCCTGACCTTAGCCTGGTTCCTCTCCCCTGACAGAGCCCCAGCTTGTGCCAGGATTCCCCCTATTTCCCTGCTAAATGCCTGGCACTCACCACAACTGAATTGAAATCTGCCTAATTATTATCAGTGATCCCTCCTCTAGGAGAATGTAAGCTCCCAGAGCGCAGGGACTGGCTCTGCTTTGCCCGAGGCTGCAGGACCTGAGTCAGGGGCCTGCACGCAGAGGCCCTCCAGAGAAGTTTCCTGAGTTAAATAGGTGAATTAATTTCCCCTCTCCTGCCCTGGGTCCTTTCACCTCCCTCATACCCCTCCCCCCATCTGTCCTTCTTCCTGGTACCTTTCTATCCTCTTCCTCCTCCTGGAAGTGCCTCAGATGTGGCCTCTAGGGTATTATTTTGGGGTCCCATGATCTGGACTGAGCATAGGTGACAGACAGCCTTATTTCTAGTCCCTTCGCTTCACCCAGTGCCTTGCAGCTGGACTACAGGAGGATCTGTATGTATTGATTAAGCCTCCACAGTTAACTTTCTCATTCAAACATCAAATCCCCAAATTCAAATCTAAAGGACAAATATATACTCATCCCTGTGCCAGGCTTTGTCCTTTAGGAAGAGTTAATGCCCTCCCCTCCTTTTCTCAGCCTTAGTATTCTCTCCCTCCCACCTCCCCGCTGTACCAGGTACAAGGCCATGTAGAGGTTAATTGCAGGCTTTGCTGCTCTCCTTCTCTCTCTTCTCCTCCTCCCCTCAGCCAATAACAACCTCAAAGTGAAAGGAAAAAGAGAGTTGGAGTAGGTACCTTGATTGGGACGTTCAGGTCAGGAGATGGAAGTCGCCAGAGAATGTTAGGAGAGGTGAGCAGGCCTGGGCCCCTCCATGCTGCCCTCCCAAATGCTACTGCAGCTGCACGAGCACATGCTTCCCCTCCCCTCACCTTGATGCCTCTCACCCTGCCTTGGATACTCAGGTACTCATCAAGCTCTTGAGCTCTGAGACCTGTTGCTTCCACTCAGCATCCTCTCAGCAACCTGCCCACTGTGTGGACTTCCTGACTGTCAGTGAGCAGGCAGAGGAAGTGGGTCTCAGCGAGAAGCCAGGTGCCGAGCAGTTTCTCTAGCCCTGAGAAGGGAAGATATCCTCTTTGAGAGTCAGAAGACAGCCACAGCCCTGGGGAGCAGCAGTGGGGAGCCAAGGTGAGCCCCTGGATCAGAGCCCTCAACTCAGGATGCCTTCCTGCAGCCAGGCAGCGGGAATGTTCATGATGGGGCCAGCGCCTCCCTGCAGTGAGCCACCTGCTCCTCCTCTCTAAGACAGTCTTTTCTGCTCTGTGGTCTGTAAGCCTGACCTCAGGAGGAAGATGAAGCTGCAGAAGGGGGCCAAGGTGGGGTGGAGACAGGGGACGCAGCTCTGTGTCAGGCACAACCTTGGGCTGCCTTAATCAGAGTTCGCAGGCTTGAACTCCACAAGAGCCAGGGATGGGCAAGGGAACCACATAGGATCTTTGGGGAGGAGCCTGTGGAACTCACCACCTAAATTCATGCACAGGAGATTTTAGCCCAACTTTGCAAAGCTGGGTCTCAAGTCACAAGGTTGGGGAAGGCTGCCCCCTAGAGCCAGGATCAAAGAATTCTTTACGGACAGCCAGCCCTTCTTTCCTTCATTCATTGCACAAATATTTATTGAATTCTACCTATTCACCTGGCATTAGACTAGATGCTGGGAATGCAGAAGTGATCAAGGCAGGAAATACGGTGACTAACCATCATGGTTTGCTGTCTAGACCGAGTGATAAAACCAGGACAGCTCTGAACAAACCAAGAGAAGTTGGTCCCCAACAGATAAAGCCACTGCCCTCATGAAGTTATATTCCAATGGAGTGGCAGGGGCGTGGATGGAAAGGATAAACAAATACATAAGGTAATTTTACATAGTATAAGTGCTATGGGAAATAAATCAGGCGAGGGATTGTACTTCACATAAGAACAGGATTGCCTCTCTAAGGAGGTAATATTTGAGCTGAGACTAGAGTGATGAGGGATTGATCTTATGAGCTCTCAGAGAAGAGCCTTCCAGGCACAAAGTACGAAGACCCCGAGGCAGGAACAAACTTGGCACATTCGAGCACAGAAAGAAGGCCAGTGTGCCAGAAGTGAAATGGGCAGGGCTGAGACTAGTTGGAGTGGGCGAGGCCCCATCATTGCACCCTAAGAGCTGGGGGAAGCTATTGGAGGGATCGCAGCAGGGCCATACCATGTTCTGTTTTTTTTTGTTTGTTTGTTTGTTTTTTAAATTTTTAATTGATTTCAGAGAGGAAGGGAGAGGGAGAGATAGTAACATCAATGATGAGAGAGAATCATTGATTGGTTGCCTCCTGCATGTCCCCCACTGGGGGTTGAGCCTGCAATCCGGGCATGTGCCCTGATTGGGAACGAGCCATGACCTCCTGGTTCATAGGTCGATGCTCAACTACTGAGCCACACTGGCTGGGCAGGTTGTTATTTTTAAAGATCACGCCAGCTGCTGGGTGAAGAATGGATTGGAGGGGAAAGAACGAGCAGAGGAAGACCAGTTAGGAGGCTGTTGCAGGGGGCAGTGGAGGTGATGATATGACAGGACTAGGGTGTTGGCAAGGGGATGGAAAGAGGATAGGGCAGACCCAGCTAATGAATTGGATGTAGGGGGTGAAGGAAAAGGAGGACTCAGTAATGACATCTAGGTTTGGGGCTGGAGCCATAGAAAACAAGGACATGCTCCAGATGACATCCTGCTGGGTGGGGATTAAGGAACAGAGAGGAGGAAGTCCTGACAAATTTTATCAACTGGAATATAGCTTAGTGAGGATAGCCTTGGCGTAGCCTTGTGGGAGAAGATATGTCTGGAATGTGCCTGCTTTGGGGGAGTGAGGAAGAAATGCCTTAGGAGGCAAGGTTCCTGCAGGTGGGAATCAGGAATCTGCCTTAATATTGGTGGGACCCAATTCTAAGTGACTTCAGAGGGATTGATAGTTCAGACAGGTTAGCCATATAGGCTATGTCTACATCACCTGAAATGGAATGAGGATGATGTATTGTGATAATAAGGTTAACTGTAACAAACAACCCTGAAATCTCAGGGGCTTAGCCCAACAATGGTGCACCTCTCACTTATGTTACAGTCTGATGAGGGGCTGCGGGATGGAAGGAGTGGCTCTGCTCCATTCATTCATTCAAGGGTCCTAAGCTGTCCTCAACATGTGGCCCCTAAAATCATCACAGAAGAGGAAGAGGGAATGGCAGATACATGGGAAATTTTTATGGGTCCAACCTGGTAATGGGACACATTGCTTCTGTTTTGATTCCATTGCTCAGAACTCCCTCCCATGGCACCCATTTAACTGCAAAGAATCTGGGAAGTGTTCAAAGTTCAAAGTTAGTATGTCACGTGCCTGAAAAAAGCTGCTAATAGTGGGCATTTGCAGTTTCTGGGGGGTGGGCAGTGGTTTCTGTCTTGGATTGGGCTGGGAGTGTGCTTTCTGAAAGTACTTCAGAAAGGAAGCTGATGTGGGAAGAATCATACGTACACCTTTCTGCTTGTAGCTTCATAATCCTTCCATTTCTTCCATTCTCATGGGCTTTCTTAAGTAAGATCTAACGCACACCTTACCACTGAAATAGCCTTATGAATGCTTTCTCTTTTACAGTTTTCTTTCCCATTCAGTCTAACCTGGATACCACAGTCTAACTAATATTCCCAAGACATGGCTTATGTCATGCTATTCCTGTTCAATAACAATAGTAAACAATTTCAACAATAGCAATAAAAATGTGTTGAGTTATACTGTGGTGAGTGCTTTAACTGTAGAATCTCAATAAACCTTAACCATTACAGCAAGCCTATGCAGCATCATCATTCTCATTAGATAGATGGAGCAATAGGGGCTCTGAGAGGACCACATGCTAATATGATAGCCACATGTGGTTATTTAAATTAAAATTAAAAACCATTGAAAATTCAGCAAGTCACATACTATCTAATAAAGAGGGGATATGCTAATTGACCATCACGCCCTCACAAAGATGGTGGTGCCCACAGCCAATAAGGAGGGAATATGCTAATTGACTGCCACACCCTCAAAGATGACAGCACTCACAGCCACAAGATGGTGGCACCCAGTTCCCTCAGCCACACCAGGGCAGCAGGCGTGCGGCACGGCCAGGCCCGCCCCGCACGCCTGCCTCCAGAGTCCCCCAGTCCCCTCAGCCACCCAGGGCCGGCCTGAGGCGCAGGCAAGCCTTGGATGGCGGCTGCCCAGCCACCCAGCCACCCAGGGCTGCCCGAGGCTCAGGTAACCAGGGCTGGCCGAGGCTTGCACTGCCAGCAGTGGCTGCAGCAGAGGTGTGATGGGGCGTCGCCATCCCCTGATCGCTGGGTCACCTCCCGCCCCTGAGGGCTCCTGGACTGTGAGAGGGGGCAGGCCAGGCTGAGAGACGCCCCCTCCAGTGTATGAATTTTCATGCACCGGGCCTCTAGTATCAAATAATAGCCATATGTGAATAATATCATTTTGGAGAGCGCAGATATAGCAAATTTTTTTCTTGGCAGAAACTTCTATTAAATTAGGGACCAAGGGCCACGAGTAAGTGGTAACCCTATCTGAGTATAAAATCCTTCAACAGTTAAGAAAAAGTTTCCACAATTAAGAAAAACTTGCAGCCTGCCCTTACCCTTCTTGTACAACCTGGGCCCAAGCTACTGTTGCATAATTATTTCCTCATTATTTTCTTGCACAATTTCATACTCCAGCCTAACAAGTTTGCTCCCTACTCTACAATACTCCTAATATGTACACTCATAATATTTTTGCTCTCCTCCTTTCTGTCGGCCCAGCTAATTAATTCCTATCTGACCTTTAAGGTTCTAATAGTTTAAGTATCTCCTGAATCAGCTTCCTTGTTTCCATTCTCACTGCCTTGACCAAACCACCTTTCAGACTCCCCACATCATTTGCCATGGCAGCTGGTCTGCTGCTACTAATCATACTTGTGGACATTCAATGAGCACCTACTATGTGCTAGGCACTCTTTTAAGCACCATGTCCTCATCACAACACTTGTAGATTTCACTGCTGTCCCCACTTTACAGGCGGGGGAAATTTCACCCCCACACTATTACTCTGGCCACATTTCTAGAACACAGAACTGTTACTCTCTTCCCTCCCCTGGCTCCACAGGGAGGGGACAGCCTTCTTAGCAGAGCACTCAACGCCCTTCATGTTCAGAACATTTCTAACTTCAAACCCAGCACTCCACCCACAGACCACAAACTACTTACAGATTCCCAACCTGACATGTTATTTCTTCCCTCTGTGTTGTCTGTATACATGCTGTTCCCACTGCCTGGAGTGTCATGCCAGCTAGCCAGTGTACTGTGGACTCTGAAGCCATCCATGGCAGTGTACTGTGGACCTTGGGGCTCACTCTCTTCTCTGACCGTCAAGCTCTGCGTCTCTCCATCAGTGGTTCCCAGAGAAGAGCTGGGTTCTCACCACATTAAAATCACTTCTCATTAAAAAAATATATACTCCCAACATTCAAATGTAATGGGCCAGGAGAGGCATCTGGGGTCTTTTTGTTTTTAAAGAAGCTCCCAGACGATTCTGAAATGAGGCAGATGGCGTTTATTCACACGGGTTTACATCGCTCATTTTGCAATTAATTAATCTTACCCTGCCTAGGTTTCATGTGCATGATTGCTATTTAATGCTTACCTTTATTCACTTGCATTCATTTATTTAACTAATGTGTATTAAGGGGCTATTATGTGCCAGGCATTCATCTAGGTGTTGGGGTGAACAAAGGTGGTACAGTCCCTGCTCACGGAGTTTATTTTCAGAAGGGTGTGGTAGTCAGAATAACGCCTCTCCCAAGATGCCCATGTCCTAATCCCCAGAACTTGTGAATATATTACTTTACATGGCAAAAGAGATTTCGTTGATGTGATTAAGTTAAGAATTTTTAAAATATTTTTTACTGATTTCAGAGAGGAAGAGAGAGGGAGAGATAGAAACATCAATGATGAGAGAGAATCATTGATGGTCACTTCCTGCATGCCCCCTACTGGGCATCGAGCCCGCAATCTGGGCATGTGCTCTGACAGGAATCCAGATGAACCCGTCCCCTCCTGGTTCATAGGTTGATGCTCAACCAATGAGCCATGCCGGTTGGGCCAGTTAAAGATTTTGATGTGGGCAAATTATTTTGGATTATCCAGATTCTTAATCACCAGGGTTCTTATAAGGGAAAAGAGGGAGGGAGCAGAGTCAGGGAGAGAGAAGATGTGACAACAGAAGCAGAGTTCAAAGGAATGCTTTGAAGATGAAGGAAGAGGGCCTTGAGTCAAGGAATGCAGGTAGCTATGGGAGCTGGAAAAGGCAAGGAAGCAGATTTTCTCCTTGAGCCTTCAGGAGGGCAGTCCTGCCACCCCTTTCATATTAGCCCAGGGAGACCCATTTTGGGTCTACAGAACTAGATTATAAATGTATGCTATTTTAAGCCATTAAATTTGTGGTAATTTGTAGTGAAAAGAAATGAATACAAGAAATACTGGCTACTTATTCTGTGCAGGTATGTGATGGGCCTCCCCAACTTGATTCTAAGTGCCCTGAGGGCTCTGTGTTAGGTCGGGTTTTCCCTTTCATCTGAGTCCTGTTAGAGAGTAGAAATTTTTGAGCATGCTTCCTCCTAGTTGACTTAGCCTTGAATCCCAGCTGCACCTCACAAAATAGCCTTGCAAGATAGAACACTCTCAGCTTTCTGAAGAACAGGATGACCCTGTAAATAACATGATCATCAATAACCTGGCCCTGACGTTACTTAAGAAAAACTGTTTTGTCTTAAATTGCTTGCTCTGCAAAAACAAGATGTGGTTAATGTACTTAAAAGCGGTCCTGCACAGAGGGTCGGGGCTGCTCTCTGGACTCCCTGCGTGGAGAAAGGCAGAGCAGTCGCCGGCCGGCTAATAAAGGCTCCCTAAATTTTAATTTGGTCTGGACTCCAGTGGTTGTTCACTCGCGTTCGCTCCACAACAATTCCGAGGGTGGAGGTGATGTTTGGTAGGGATTGGGGAGGGGGGGAGGCTTGTAGAGATGAAAGGAAAAGGGAGCAGTGAGTGATAGAAGGTGATGGTGGCAGGGATTCTCAAGCTTCAGTGTGAAGTACCGTCTGAAGAAAGTCTGGGAGGGAACTGGGCAGGGCGGAAGGAATCATATTCACTGTGTACTTTCATGTTTCTTAACTTATGTTTCCATTTTTAACGAGACATTTAAATTTCAAATTTTAAAAGAGAATGTGCCGCCTATCCAGAGGTTAAACTTTTAAAGCAGCCACGGCAGCTGGCTTCTATAAACATGTATTGCTAGGCCCCGCCAATGCCCAAGTACCCTGATACAGTGGGTCTGAGGGCAAGCCCGGGACCTGCCGTTTTAACAGGTAACCCTCTGACGATCAGAAAGCCCAGCAACCTCAGGACCTCAGGTGCCAAACTCTGCGGGTCTGCGGCTCCGGCGGCCTCCGGCCAGGGAGGGCGCTGTGCCGGCGGCGGCGCGGGGGAGGGGAGAAGGGGGCGGGCCTGGGCGGAGCTCGGGGCGGCCGGCGGCTCCGGCTCGGGCTCCGGCTCCCGGCCCTGCACCTGTGACTCTCCGCAGGCTGTGCTCGCCCTCGCGCCCAGCGCCCGCAGCCCATGGCCCCGTCTCGCAGGCAGCTCGGCCTCCGCGCCGCCTACTCCGGCCTCAGCTCCGTGGCCGGCTTCTCCATCTTCATCGTTTGGACGGTGGTGTACAGCCAGCCGTGGACGGCGGCTATGGGGGGACTCGCAGGTACCCCGGGGCTCAGGGGGTGTTGGGGCCGGGTTGTGGGGCGAGGGGAGGCGCTCTGCTCCCGAGGCTCCTCGCGGGTGGCACCTCCCGGGGGAGCGGGTGGGGTGTTTACCCAAAACATCCTTTAGCATCGCAGGCCTCTCCCGGCCCAAGCATTCTCCGAGCCCTGGCGCTACCCCGGGTGCCGACGTCCCGCTGCTGGGGCTGGCACCAGCCTGCCTGCCAGGCGCCGCCGCCTGGGTTAGCTCGCGACCCCTCCGCCCGCCCACTGCCTATGACAGCCTCCTCCCTGCGCCCCGCTTCGCTCGCCACCGCTTCACAGGGCTATCCCTGGGCTAAGTGTGAAGACCCTCCAAACACACCTGTTCGGGCGGGGGCGGGGGCGGGGGCGGGGGGGGGGGGCTCCCGCTCCTGAAGCGCCTCTTCCTTGGGGGCTGGGTGAGGGCAGAGAGGGGTAAGTGGAAAGGAGGGCTGGGGTTCCCGGGGAAGCCCACCTGCCTCTTTCTAGTGTGGACCCCACCCAGCGGAGTCCTTGGTGGAGAGCAGCACCCTGGGGATGTGAGGGAAACTGGACATTCTGTTTCCGCCACGCCGGTGTCTCTTTGCCACCCTTGTGCTGTGACTCCTCCACCAATATCTGCTAACCCGCCCTTTCAGTGCCTCTAGGAGGGAAGCGGAGACAAGTACTAAAGTGAGAACGTCAGCACCCTGGTGAAAGCCTGGTGCTGCACCCGTTGTGCACCCTTTGGGCATGCCATTAACCTCTCTGCGTTGTAAAACTGGTGTGAAAACGAAACATATTTTTTTCTACTTGCCAGACACTGTTAAGCAATCTGCTTCCATTGTCTAGTTTAATCCTTATGTTAGTCCTGTGAAGTAGGGATTATTATTGTGCCTGCTTAAACTGAGGCTTAGAGTAAATAAATAGCTTGCCTGGGGTTCCACAGCTACATGAAATAGTACGTGTGGGAAAAGACCTTTGGAAAAAAACGCATGTAAGGATAATGCTTTTACATGTGATGTACTTATTCCATTAACTAAAATCCTCTGCCCAAAGAGACCTTAATGGTCTAATGACAGATAACTAGATTTGCTCATTGCCCCTGAGCTTACTGAGAGCCATCCCTGGGCAGAAAAGGAGCGGGATGTGAACGTTCTGCCTTATAAGAGGGCATACATAGCCACAGCCTAGGCAGTGCCAACCAGAGCACTAGGGGGTCACCAAGGAAGGGTGGTGGGTGCCTTGGCTGGGCTGCTCTCCTGCCTGCCTGGATGCCCCACCACCTGTGGCTTTCTGTTCTCCCTGTGGGCGGCCAGACTACCTCTGTTCACCTGTTCATCTGCAGACCCTGACTCCTCCCTCCACCTGGAACCCTCACCGTCTACCCTGTTTCTCCTGGTTCTCTTCTTGCAGTTTTCCCCGTTTCTTGTCAGCCCTCTGCTTTCCCCTCAGAAAGGTGGTGTCTTCAGGCCAGGCGCTGTGGTTGTACTGATAAGACCTGAGATGGGGGCTGGTTGGGGGTGAGGAGGGAGGGCCATCCCTGGGCGTCTGGCCTGGTGCAGTGAGCCCAGGCTGTGTGACCTTGGGCCCATCAATGCCTCCTGGGCCTCAATTTCCTCATCTGTAAGGAGTGGGAGGAGATGCCAGTGAAGGAGATGATCTCAGAGACACCCCTACCCCCCCACACCCCTACCCACCCTCCCACCCCACCCCCTACCCGCTTTTCAGGCCTGAAATGTTACAGTTTGTGTTCTCTCTCATTCATCTCACAGCTGCCTGTTGGAGGGCCATGAACTACCTTATGCTCCAGGGAGTCTTGGGGCTTCCCTCTGACCCCAACTCTGCCCTCTCTCCCTCCCTGCAGGCTTCCTTCTGAGGCAGGCCAGCTGTGGAGTTGGGCACCAGGGCAGCGATCAGCGGGAGCAGGGTCCTGGTGCCTCCCTGACAGTCTGGCCTTGGACAACCAGGAGGTGGCCATGGAAGAGCCAAAGCTGCCTGGCAGTGGTGTGGTGGGGCGAAGGAGGGCTTGCCTGGCCAGGGCTACCCACGTGCCCTCTCCACCCTGAGTGGGTTCTGAGAGTCTGTAGCCAGACTTCTTCCTCTTTTTGGGGTGATGCATCAGCGAATTTACTGACTTGTGAGCACCCCACTTCTGACTTGGCATTTTCTAGCTCAGAAACAGCCAAGTCACCAGAGGGCAGCCCTCGTGTGTTCCTTCTTCCTGGGTACCAGGCAGTGGCCAGTGGAGTGTTGGTTTCTGGGACAGGGTGAGCCTGGGGCCCCTGGGGCCAGTGGGAAGAGCGTTCATGGGTAGAGACCTGCTCTCTCCCATCCTGGTGGTGCCTGGGAAGAAGCTTGGAGGAAAAGCAGTTGCAGAAGAAAGTTTTGCGGTGGGAACCTTGGGGAAACACGCACACTCTTACTCTATATCCTGCAGACAAGGAAAGAGGAAAAGAATAGAAAAGTTGCCCCAGGAGTCCAAATGGCTCTGTGTTCTTCCCATGGGAGCTGTGAGTGAGAGGAGCTCTGGGCCTTGCTTTTCCCTGAGAGCAGCAGGGTCTCTGTTCCTGGAAGCAGGTCGGGTGGAGTGAGGGGTGAGGTCTGGCACGGACATGGGTGTGGGTGGGCCTGGGGACCTGTCCATTCTGCCTGGATTGTGCAGACCAGGCTCCTGGCGCCCACAGTATCCTAGGAAAGGGAGCAGGGCTGAGGGACAGTTGCCTCCTGCCTGAGGGGCCAGTGTGGGCTCCTGCACCTTCACCTTTGGGTGAGAGAGGTCCTTCTTCCACAGAAAGTGGTGAGAGCCGGGGTAGGTGAGACTAAGCCTGCTTCCAGACTTGGCTTGTGTTTATCTGGAGGTGAGCCCTGTGTGCAGGGGAAGTGAGAGGTGGGGAAGGTTGTGCCTGCTAATTAACAAAGACCTGGGACCTGGAACACCCAAGATAGCCATCTGCCTTTTCCTCCTGCTCAGCCCTTTTTGGTATGTGGGTATATGTGGGGGTGGGTGTTTTGGGGGCACCAGTGGACTAAGAGATGGCATTTCCATAGGCCCGTATTTCAGCATTAGAAATTGCTGAGTCACAGAGGAATTTCTCTGACCTTTTTTTTCTCCTGGGCTAGCTTCCAGAATCTTTGAGTGGCAGAGGATCTTAGAGCTCAGCTACCCCAGCCACTCCATGGCATATTAAGGAGACAGAGGGTAATGGGGCTGGCCCAGACAGGTGCCATTCTGACTGTTCCTCAAACACACTCAGTGACAATAAGCCTCCTTCCTGGGCCCTTTAAGAAATGATTGGCTCTCCAAATGAACACTTAGGAAGCATGTGAGAAGGTAGGGAAAGACTCAGGGAAGGGTGGCTGGCGCACAACCCAGATCACGTAAGATGTGAGCTGAAGCCATGGGGTTGCTATTCTGTTCACCTCTGGCCTGCTCCCACTTCCTGCCTCGGCCATGGAGAGATGCTTGTTCGGGCTCATCCTGATCTCAGAGGTGGAAGGACCCATGTTCCAGGCCCCCCACTCCTCTTGGAAGGTTGGGGTGGGCAGGGGTAGAGCTAGGAGAGTGTGAGTGAAATAGGGTAGGAGGGGAAGCTGCAGGATTGGCAGGGCTGCACCTCACTAGGGTGGAACTGGAGTCTCCCAAGTTTCCATGCTGGCGGGACCTTTGGGCTTAACCCTCTTTAGATGTGAAACACTAAGGCTCTGAGAGGTCATGAGGGAGTGACATGGAGTATGGCCCCAGGCTTCCTGGCTGGCAGTCTCATGGTTTTCGTCCCTTGCCAGGCTGCCTGAACTGTGACAACTTCTGGGTTGGTGACCAGAGCATAGCTCTGTGATGATGCTCCCCTCTGCCTTTTGTTTTCCCTAACTTAAAAAACATTTTTATGAAATATTTTGGGCAACTGAAAAAGGGTAGATAATTTAACACTCTTCCACTTACCACCCAGCCTAAGAATTAAGATATCGTAGATTCAGTCAAAGCACTCTTCCCACCCCCACCTCCTTATCAACTTCCTTTTCTTCTCTTTCTTGCCACAGATAACCAACCACTTTCCCCAACCAGATGTCCATCCTTCCTGTGCATGTGCGCACAGGTCTCCTGACTCCTACGACCCCGGCCTGTGTGGCCACACCTGCCAGGCTTGCAGCTGGCTCTGCCTCTTTCCTCATTCCTTGCAGGGACCCTGCAGGCCTGCTCCGGACCCTTGCCAATGGAATTGATATTTGTTCCACTCTTTAGGCCGTGCGGCAGGCACGGCCTGGCACAGAGGGCACTCGTTGTATTGGCTGAGCAGCAGCTGTCACTGTAGGGGAAATGCCCAGCCTGGCCCAGGGGGTGGACCAGGAAAGGCTGAGGGCATCAGGCCTGCCCTTTGCAGCAAACTGGAGGAGTGCCGGAGTATGGCCATGAGCAAGGTCTTGAAAGCCCTGCGGGCTGGGTGGAGGAACCTCAGCGTGGGAGGACTGCTTCCCACCTCCGTGGCCCCTTTACACTCTTGAAAAGTAGTGAAACCCCAGGAAAGTTTTGTTTGTGTGGGTTATATCTACATGTACCATATTACAAATTAAAACTGAGAACGTTTTTAAGCATTTAAAATATTAAAAATAACATTGCATTAACACAAGTAATATTAGTGTGTGTGAGAAAATAGTCATGTTTTCCAAAACAAAGCAAAAAAATTAGGGAGAATGGTATGGTTTTATCTTTTTGCCGATCTCTTGACTGTGTGACTGAGGAGAAGACAGATTCCCTTATCTGCTCTTGCAATGAGGCCCTCGTGATATCACGGGCCCTATAGCCTCCAAAAACTCCATTCCAGAGTCACGAGACTGTAAAGACCAACACTATCTTTGTATTTCAGCATTTCCTAACCCAGAAATAGGTCTGGGTCCTAAAGATCCCTGAAGGTCCCGGGGTCACTGGCTGGAGGCTGAGCGGAGAGGGTGATGGCAGAGTCTGTCCCTCTGACCAAGTCTGTCCCACAGGTGTGCTGGCACTGTGGGTCCTGGTGACGCACATAATGTACATGCAGGATTACTGGAGGACCTGGCTCAAGGGGCTGCGTGGCTTCTTCTTCGTGGGCGTCCTCTTCTCAGCTGTCTCCATTGCCACCTTCTGCAACTTCCTTGTGCTGGCCATCACCAGACACCAGAGTGAGGGCCGGTGCTGGGGGGTGGAGGGAGTGCTTACATCCAAGGGACTGGGCAGATCACTTAACCTCCTGTGTCTCAGTTTTCTCACTATTAGTGGGTTGAATGAGAGTACCCATCCCCTGGGGTTGGGAGGGTTCAGTGAAATGTGTGGGAAGTGCTGAGCACAAAGCACACTGCTGGTTAATTGCAGTACCATGTAGTAGGATGGGAGTGCCCCCTGGTGGCTGCAACCAGCAAGAAGCTAAAGGCCCTTGTCCCTGACCCTAGGGAATCTGCTGTTCAGGCAGGTTCAAGTGGGTTGGAAGTGGCCGAGGGTAAAAGTGACAAAAGCAGAAGCCCTGACCTTCCCTCATCCCACTGCCTGCAAACCCTGAAGGCTGGTTCAGCCTCCGTTGGAGGTTGGAGAGGGTGGCCCCAGCCTTGTGGGATGGGGCTGGGAAAGAGGGCAAGGCCCTCTAGAGTCACATCGGGCTCCTCTTCCTTGCAGGCCTCACAGACCCCCACAGCTACTACCTGTCCTGCGTTTGGAGCTTCATTGCCTTCAAGTGGGCCTTCCTGCTCAGCCTCTATGCCCACCGCTACCGGGCTGACTTTGCCGACATCAGCATCCTCAGCGATTTCTGATGCAGGGGTGAGATCTCTGCACCCTGGGTCCTCAGGACCTGGACTCAGCTTCTGAGACATCAGGTGGGACTGTCCCACCCCTGGGGGATCCCAGCACTGTGGCAGAAAATACACAACAGGAAGACTTTGGTCTCCCAAGATGCTGTCCCATCCCCTTTGGGGGAAACCTGGGGTGGTGGAAAGGGGTCCTGCTCTGTTGCTCCTCATTAGCCTGGCTGGAGGGAAGCTTTTCAAATAGATCTATTTTCTTAGCACTCAGTGAGGAATCCTTGTAAGGGCCAAGGCAACAGTTGAGGAGCAGAGAGGCCTTGACCCATGCCTGGGGGCAGGTGATTTGGTCCCTGCTGCCCCAGGAACTTTCCCTCAGACCAGGGTGGAAACCTGGGAAGGGAAGGTCAAGTAAGGGGTCTCTAGTAGAGACCTCACCCCAAACCCCAGCATCCCATCCTGTTGTTCCCCCAAGGTCTTGGGCAGAGAATTCAATGTCCCTGTTCCACCCAGAGCTGGCCTCCTGAGTATGCCGATCTTGTCCCACCCATAGTGGTTATGGGTGGGCCCCTAGATCCAGGACTCCCCAAATGAGGCCTGACTAAGAATCTTGGGGAAGGTGCTCCTGCCCCCAGAAGGGCTTGAGTAGGTGTAGGCTAGAAGGACCCCAGATCTGTGCCTACACACCTGCAGTCCTGCATTTCCACTCAGCCTTCTCACACCTGCCCCTGGTTACACCCAGATCACCCCCTGCTATGAGATGTCCCCCCAACTCCTGCCCCTCACCTAGAGCTTGTATCTCTTTATCTCCCTTGTGAAGGATAAAGCTTCTCTCTGCCCATACACTGGCCCAAGGGCTCCTGACTCGGGAGGGAAGAGGCTACTGGGACGTATGTCTTTTTATGTTAGGTTGCCATTTTGCACGGTCTACCCCTTTCCCACTTCAGCTCTTTGCCTTATCTGTGTTACTGTCACTTTAGCAGAAATACAGCGACTGTTTGTATCAGACAGCCTCTGGGTGTTTCTTGGGGGGATTGTGAGAGCAGCGGGTGCGAGGGCTGGTGGTGCTGGGTCTCTAGTTATCTCGTAATGCCATTTCCTTAGCTCACAATGTGCCCTGGCGGGCAGGGGAGGGGCTGGTGTCTCAGGGGCTGGAGACCCTCTCCCGTGAGTCCCCCTACCGGCTTGGCTTTCCTCCTCTGGCTCTCAGCACCCCCTGGCCAGGGTGAGGATGCCCATGGACACAGCCTCAGCCAGGACGGATGGGATTTAGTATCTGTCACCCAAGAGGCAGGACAGATGGGAAGCGGATAGAGCCACTTGCCTTCATACTCTCCCAGGCTGTGAGGGCTTGGGGCCAGGTCTGAGGTAATGAGGCTCTACTCCCGTGGGCTAGACAAGCCTGGCCCACTCAGAGCTACAGAGACAGGCGCTGGCAGCCCTGGCACCGTCATCTCGGCATGCGCTGAGCTTGTCCGGGCCTGTGGCCTCACCTGTTCTCTCTTTGAGGCTCAGTATACACTTAAGAAGTCCTGGTGCATTAGAGCAGGAACCATAAACAGGGCCTATTTCTGGAGCCTTTAGCTGGTAAACAGAGGCCCCTAGAGGTGACATGACACACCTGACCTCCCAGCTGGGACTGGAACCAGGTAAGTCTGATTCACAACTCTTTGGGGATGCCTTAGTGAGCAGGTTCTGAACAGCTATATACCGCCCCCCTCCCCCCACCCCACAGTGGGCCCTCTGTCTATGGACTCAGCCCAAAGCTGCCACCTCCTTATTACCCCAGGTGGGGCAGGCGGGGCAGCTATAGTGTGTTCAGAATGGATTCTTCCTGCAGGGCAGCTCCACAAGGGGCAAGGAGCTGGAGGGGGGCTGGTCCTTTCTCCACAGCCAACAGATGCACACTGAGCTGTGGAGCTGTGTGCCCACTGCACACCCCACCCCCTGTCATGTGCACCTTTAAAGCAAATAAAACATTTATTTTTCAGATTTTTTTCCATTTTTTTTCTCTTTTTTACAAAAACATGCATACATACACAGGGTCTGGAAGTCCTAGGGAAGACATGTACGCACACACACACTCACGCACACACACTCGCACACATGCGCACACACATACTGTCCTTCTTGGCCCCAGAAGCCTTGACTTTGCCAGTCTGCCTCCCCTCCCCCATGTCTTGCATCTACTCTCCCACCCCCTTCCCCCTCAGCCAAGCTAGTCCTATGTGGGGCAGGAGTCAGCTGGGGTGGGAGAGACCCCAGAAAGAGAACACTCCTGGAGGGGGCAGTGACCGAGGGATCCCTGGGGGTCACACTGTGCTTCTGAGGGGAGATGAGGGTTTGGCACCATTGGATCAGGAAGCACGGAACTCCAAGAGCACCCATCTCCTCCACCAGGGCACTGAGATGGTCGGTACCAGAGGGGAGCCTACCGATGACTGCTATTGAGGGAGCTTTGTCTCACTGCCCGACGGTGGTGTGGGGGTTGGGGTGACTTCCATAGTCATTTGAGTAAACAGGCAAGAGGAGGGACTCCCCCTGCACTCAGGGATATGGGACCCCTTGGCTCCTCCTATCCATCCCCCTCCCCCCCACTCCAGCCCTCAGAGCCTAGGAAGGGTTACCCTGGCTGAGGCCAAGTTCACATTTCTGTGTGGAGCCTGGGGCTGTGTGCAAAGTCCAGGGTCTACAGCGCCAAGAATAGTGGTTATGGGTGGGCCTGACTGAGCCAGTCCTCCATGCAGTCCTGAGGAATGGGGGCCCAGCAGGGCCTGGACCCCACATGGGCAGACTCTGTTTTTAGGAGAGCCCTACATGGGGTTGGCCGGCTACCCTGCCTGCCTCCTCAGGGTCCTCTTTGGTCCCTATCCTAGACCCAGGGGCCTTTTCAGTCTCCTTGGAGTGACTGTCAAGGGACTGTTCTCTGGCCACAGCTACCTGCCCAGAGGACCTCTGAAAACCCCAGGAGCAGGTACTATTGCCAGAGGTCAGAAGAGAACCAGGTCAGAAGGGCAGGATGGGCCAGCAGAACCATTCCAAAGCCTTAGAGATTCATAGGTTCTTCCTCCTCCACCAGCTGCTCTGAGGGCCTGGGGGAGGATAAGCATGGGGTTGCTGGGGGGCCAGGGGCTACAGAAAGGGCCTCAGCCCACCTTCCCAAGAAGGCTGGGCTGGCTGGGCTGGAATCTGGGATCCTCAGGTTGGAAGGGCTCAAGGGGTGGAGAGGCTGTCGGCCGGGGGTCGGTATTACCTCTCTTCAGCCAGGATGCCAACTGAGAGGGATGCCAGTGCAGTCACTGCCTCCACTTCTTCTGTGTCGGCTCCTGGCACCCTGAGCACCCAGGATTCTGGACAGGAGGCCAGGCGCTGCATGCAGCCCCAGTATTTACCTGGGACAAGAAGCCTAGTCAGAGAGGGTTGGGGAAAACAAGTCCTTCAGCCTGCCTCCCCACACATCCTAGACCGGTACTGAGACCGAATATCTCAGGCCAGGGTCCAAGAGTAGCGGCTGTGTCCTCAATCTGGGGTCAGTTCTCTCACCTGCCTCTACCCTCAAGATACAACCTTCCTCGACTTGCCCCCACAGCCCTGACAAGGTGAGTAGAGCAGATTCAGCATGGCTATGAGGTGGCCTCATAGGTGCCCAGGCCATTCTCCCCGCTTTGGCTGAAAGGTCGCCTCTAGCCTATTCCCATAGGTACAGGGTTCCTAAGAGCATCAGCCCCAAGCAATGGTCAGCCCAGAAGACAGGAAAGGAGCAGATGGTCAGTCCAGCAATGGTCAGCCCAGGACCCAGTACGGGGAGAGCTGTCATCACGGGGTGGCCATCGGCTAGCCACTCACCCTCCCTGGGCTCCCACATGGACATGCCCACCCTGCCTACTGTTGTGAGCAGTCGGGTCCAGGGAACACGCCCAGAGCCTGGCCCAGAGCGAGGGCTCTGTACAAAGTGCCAGCGACATCTTTATGTTACCTACATGCCCTTACTGTGCCCGGGTGCAAGGAAACAGAACATTCCTTTTTGTATCCCTAGCATAGATCATGAGTTTTTACACAAAATGTTCCATAGACACCGAGTTGAAATGGAGATTTTAAAGTGCTTTCCAAATGTGGGATTATCATCTTAAGACCCAGCCCCCAAAACGGGCAGAGCTTCTGAGGCCCTTGTGGCCGGGACTGAGGGTTGCAGTGGGAACCAGCACTGTTAACAAACAAGCCTGAGTGTAGCTGTTCACTGGCCCTGGCCTGGGGCTGTGGCTGGAGATCAGAGCTCAGTCCTGCCTTGAGGAGGCAGGCCACTGTCTGGTGGTCCCTGCGGGGTCCATGGGGAGGTTCTGAGGGTATCTACACTTGGGGTGTTGCCCCACCAAGGGTAACTTATAGGAAGCCTATTCCTGACCAGCCCCAAGGTTCCTGGCAGTGGAAGCTCTGGTGACTGGGAACAGCACCCCTGAGGTTCTCCCAAGGCTGGGGTCAGCGGGTGTCCTCTCCACACTCACTGTGCACCCGGATCACAGCTTCCAGAGAACGGATGGCGTTGAGGTTGGGTTTCTGTTTCCAGCCTTTTTCTGCAAGGGGATCGACCTACGGAAGAAAACAGTACATCAAGCACCAGTCTTGGGGACCCATAGCCCAGGTCCCCCCACGCCAAGGGCCCTGGCTTTCTGGTTTCTGGGCACAGATAGGCATGTGCCTCTGGCTCCACACCTTACCTGGGGAAGAGGCATCCACTCTGTCCCCCTTATTCCAGGCCTAGCCATCCCTGCCCTATCTGTGAGCCCTCAGGGACGCGCCCCATTTGTATGCTCTTCGGGGCAGTCCTGCGAGTGCCAGGCTCCTGTTCCCACAGAGGCATGGATGGGGGCGAGCAGCTCACCTTATTGCCCAGAAGAGCAGCCACACAGGCCTCAGAGGCGTCGCAGATGGCTGTGAGGTCATGGCCGCCCTCCAAGGCCAGCACTACTGCACCTCCAGCCAAGCTCATCAGCTGCTGCGTCATGTACCCAAAACCTAGATATGTGAGGAAAGGGGAGGAAAGGGAGGGAGAGGGGTGGAGAAGAGGTGGACCCTCTCCACCTATTATGTCCCTGCTTGCTTCTTCCCTTATAAATAACTAGAGGCTCAGTGCACGACTTTTGTGTACTGGGGGGGGGGGGGGAGGGGAGGGGTCCCTCAGTCCAGACTGCACTGGTGGACATCCCCCGAGAGGTCCTTAGCGCTGCCTTGGAGGCGGGAGAGGCTCCCATCACTGCCTCTGCGCTCGCCAGCTGTGAGCCCAGCTTCTGGCTGAGCAGCGCTCTCCTGTGAAGCACACTGACCACCAGGGGGCAGCTCCTGTGTTGAGCATCTGCCCCTGGTGGTTAGTGTGCGTCATAGCAACCGGTCGATCCACAGTTTGGTGGATTTGCATATTAGGGCTTTATTATACAGGATGATGCAGATGCAACACTCTCTACCATCCCAAGCGCTTTCACATGGAGTCCCATGTAAAACTTATGAGTATGCCTCACTCAGGGCTCAGAGAGGTTAAGGTCCTTGCACAAGGGTTCACAGCTAGTAAAAGGCAGGGCTAGGACTTGAACCGGGGGCACTGACTCCAGCGACATCCTTTTCAACTGAGCCTCACCATCTTTTCTTTCTGTCCTGCAGGCCCCATGGCCCAGCAGGCTGAGGGGCTCTCTCAATTCTGAGAACACTGCTCCTCTTACCCTCCCTCAAAAGAAGCTGCAAGCCCAGCCTGGGAATGACACACTTGGGGGGCGGGGGGGGAGTCCTATGGCGGAGCTTCCTGTGTCCCCAGGGTGTGACTTAGTCAAGCTTTCCATGGTGAATGGAGCTGGTCGTGAGAAAGGGCTCTGGGCTATGCTAGGCTAGGAGAACCCAGGGAATCCCAGGGCCAGCTGCCATACCCCAGTCCTCACACTCATGATCCTGGCCGGACACAGCTGCCTTCCCCTCCCAGCCCAGCCCTCATTCCCCTAGGCTGGACCCTTCTTACATTTTGCGGAAACATGGTAGCCACCCAGTGGGGCTGGGTGACCCTCGGCAGCATCAAACCCAGCCGACACCAAGACCAGGTCCGGAGAGAACTCTCGGGCAATGGGCATCACGACTATCCTGTGAGGGTGCGAGAAGGAGGGCTCACCACACTGTAGCCTTGCCGGGCGGAGGTCAAGGGCCCCCACTGGTGCCAGCCCTCTCCACCACCTTTACTGTGGGGCAGCCTGCTATTAGGACTCCAAGATACCCAATCTCCCAGAAGGATTAATGAATCCCTCTGACTTCCTTTTGTTTTTTTAATCCTCACCCAAGAATATTTTTTCCATTGATTCTTAGTGAGTGGGAGGGAGAGGGAGGAAGAAATATCGACATGAGAGACACATCAATTGGTTGCCTCTCCCCCTCCGCCCCCCCTACCCCCCACACACACACACCGCTTGAGCCCCGACAGGGGCCGAGGTCAAACCTGCCGAGTTATGTGCCCTTGACCAAGAATTGAACCTGCAACCCTTTGGTCAGTGGGCCAACACTCTAACCACTGAGCAAAACTGGCCAGGGCCCCTCTGACTTCTTTGACCTTAGCTTCTGCACAGGAATGTGCCATTACCCTGACAGAGCCTAAGGGCTCAGCCACCAAGTGTGCTTAACTGGTACAAGGCAGGAAGGAGCCAAGATGGGGTACCAGAGGGGATGAAAGAGTATGTGTGTGTATCTATAGAGTGCAGTGGTCAGAGCCACAAAAAAGGTACAGGTCACTGAACCTCAGGGATTAGAAATACTCGGTACTCAGTTGCTACCACACCTCGCCACTCACCACCCAAGAGCTGACCAGGGTGCCTAGACTCTGAGATCCTGGGCTTCCCAGATGTACTCTCTCCTCCTCAGCCCCTGCCAACCCCCATAGCTGCCTCCTACATCCCTGACCTACCTCTAGGGTCCATTTTGGTGTCTTCCAAAGCCCTGGGCTATGGGCAGGGCTTCTACAGAATTAGCTCCCATGGAAAATGTCTCCAGGAAAGTATTTGGAGACCTACTTCCAGATTTCTTTTTCCCAAATGGAGTGGTGGAGCCCCAGAAAGAAATATATAAGGGCTCTTGAACAGAGCCCAAAGCTGCTCTTCTAGAATGGCTTTTCCTAAGCAACTCCCCCAATATGGACATCATCTGCTTTCCCTCTTGCTCTGCAATTTCAGTTTCTCACCTTCTGCACAAAGCCCACCTCCTCCAGGCAGCTTTCTTGGACTGAATGCTCTGCTCACTCCACCTGCCTGTCTCCCAGCACTCAATTCAACATTGGCTCTTGGTAACAAGTGACTTTATAAAGTGCCCTTTGCCTATTTCATTCTATTTCCTGTCTTGCAATTGGAACTGGAGGCTACTAGAAGCCAGTATAACAGCGCCGTGGCTTTTGTTTGCCGTGGTTCTGGGGCTGGCTTATAATGTCTGGTAATTGAATGAGGACAGGCTGACAAACCAACTGATTGCCTCCAACCTGGTGCTGCTGGGAAAAAGGGCAGGAAAGGGTGGCCTTGATGCACTAGGCCTCAGAGCACTTACCTGAAAGCAGCCAGGTACTCAGGATCCCCCATTGGGGGGTCCAGACCTCCGGCCCAGGCCACGTTAACGTTGAAGCCCTCACCGCTGCCAGCTCCCACCTGGAAAACAGGACGCAAGAGAGACATGACGAGAGCAGAGTCCCAGGAGAGGAATCCCAGATGTTAGCTCTGCAAGACAAGCTCATATACCCTTCTCACTTTCAGATGGAGAAACTGAGGATCAGAGAGGCTAAACAATCTATCCAGGATCACACAGCTAGTTGGAACAGAGGCAGAGTAAGGATCACGAGAGAGAGAGTCAATGGGGCTGGAAGAGGTAGACCCGACACGTGGTTACCTCCTCCACAGCCCCACTGCCTGGGAAGAAGTTGCCATCGTCATGGCGATGCAGGGAGATGTAGAGCACACTGGGGTCCTCGTAGAAGGTGTGCTGGGTGCCATTGCCATGATGAACATCCTGTGGGAGATGGGCAGTGGATTAGGGAAGGTATGAAAGCAGAGAGAAGGAGACTGGAGCAGGTTGGAAGGGTTTTGAGGTTAGTGACCAGTTTGAGGGTCAGGACCCTAGACAGGGGGCGAGGAAACTGGAGACCCTAGAGCCAAACTGTTGAGTGGCCCCAAGTAATAAATCCATGGGCCCTCTCTGAGCCTCAGTCTCTCCATGTATGCAGAGATGTGTACATAACATGCTGAATGGGGGTGGCTATAATGAGAGCCTGAAGGGGAGGAAGCAGGCCTGGCCGTGAGAGAGTGTGTGGGAGTGGATTAGTGGAAGAAAGGGAAGAGTCCAGGATTACACATCAGAAAATCTCACTGCAGTGTCTTGTCCAAGGTCATGGAATGATGCGGGTGATGAGAAACAAGCCCAAGTACCGAGGGGCAGGTACGCAAGGCCCATCGCCATCCATCCTAGGGAAAGCAGTGGCTCTGCAGTCAGTAACTCACGGCCATGCATGGGTGCACGTATGGAAAGCTCCCCTGTCCTCAGCTTCTGTACAGGCTTGTCCCATTCACAGGTGTCAATGCAGAGTGGGGTAGCTTATACTTAGATGCACGTACGCTAGCACTAAGCAACTGGTCTCAAATCTGGCTCAGGACAGACTAGGTGTGTGGCTGTATGCAAGTTACTTAACCTCTCTCTGCTCACTTCCTTTGTCTGAAAACCAGGTTACAGTCAGGAGTAAATACGTCACATGTGAAATCCATCAGTGTTTGGATGTGATTAGTGGAATGTTAGCGTTATCTGCTGTTACTATTATTGTCACTACCTATAGGGGAAATGCAGAAATTAGAGCTGCAGAAAGAAGCCAACAGAGGCCAAAAGACAGCACTCAAATGGTTCCTTCCTCCCATTGTGGGAGTCTTATGGATGAAGGCCTTCCCATACACCATCTTCTCCCACATTTTATACAAGGGGGAAGCTGAGGCTCAGGAGGCCAATGCCGAACTAGGACATGAAACCACATTTCCTGACGCCAGGCTCAGGACCCTTTCCACAGGGCTCCGGGTCTGAAGGGGCTAGGCACCAGGACATACCCAGTCCACAATGAGGATCCGGCCGGCCTTGCCCTGTTGTTGCAGCTGCCGGCAAGCGATGGCCACAGAGTTGAAGAAGCAGAAGCCCCTGGGAGGAGGAAAGGGAAGTCCTGACAGCCCATCCTTCCTGTGCCTCCACCTGTCCGGCCTCCCCTCTCTACCCGCTCCTGGCCTGGTCCAGCCCCAAAAGGCTCACCCCACCTAGGCCTTCCCCAGACCTTACATGGCTGTGGAACGGTCCGCATGGTGTCCTGGGGGCCGAACCACAGCAAAACCATTCTGGAAATGGAAAGAATGCTTATCAACCGAAGGGCCAGCCCTCTGACCCCATCTCCATAAACATGCCCCAGCCCCAGCTCCTCCCAGGGCCAGGATGGGTCTGAAGTGCCCGGTACTCAGCCTCAGGCTTGGCATCCTCTGCGTTCAGGCTGGATGTGAACAGAGAAACCCCCGCCCGGTGTGTCCTGGCTGTTAGCATTTCGTAATAACAGCTGTTTGTTGGGCCAAAACTACGTGCCTGGCACTGTGCTAAGCTCTTTATAAACACTGGATTTCATCCTCATAACATCTCCATGAGGTAAGTATTATTATTAGCTCTAGCTTACAGACAGGAGAAATCTGAAGTTTAGGTGGGTTAAGCAATTTGTGCAAAGTTGCCTGGTTGTACATGGTGGAGCCAGAATTCTAAACCCAGTTCTGTGCCCTTAACTGCAAAGACCCACCAAAGGGCTTTGACACTGAGGACACTGTGACCACCTTGGGCTGAGCTCCTAAACAATGGGGTGGGGGGGACCTCAGGACAAGCCCCTGTAAGGTGTCCAGCCCAGGTACCAACCCAGTCTATAAAACTTCAGCATTGCAGGGGGGTGTGTGTCGGGGGGCGGGCGGGGAGCCCGGCCGGTGTGACTCAGTGGTTGAGCATCAACCTATAAATCAGGAGGTCATGGGGCACATGCCTGGGTTGCAGGCTCGATCCCCAGTAGGGGGCATGCAGGAGGCAGTCGGTCGATGTTTCATTGATGTTTCTATATCTCTATCCCTCTCCCTTCCTCCCCCTCTAAAAACCAATTAACAAAAAACTTCATCACTGCAAAGAAACGATCTGCCAATGCACGGAGGTCCAGAGACGCCTGCAACTCGCCCACAGTCACACGTTGGGTCCATGTTAAATGATCCTGGGTGGTCATGACCTGTGTCCTTTAGAGTCTGAAGGTCCAGGGTCACAGTGCTGGACTCTCCACCAAGTAACATGAAACTACGGTTCAAATCTCATTTTGGTCCCCAGAGCTCTTGATTCCCCTTCCAAAACCCTGTGGTGCTATCCAAGAGAAATGAGATGTTGGGGCTCTGGGTCTGGCCCCGCTGCCGCCCCATTCTGCTACCTCCTTCCGTGGCTTGCCCACCTTCGACCCAGATATCCTACCTTCAGCTCGCGGGAAGCCACTTTGAAGGCCAGATCGGTTACGCTGCCGGCAGCCCAGCGGGCTGCATTGGAGGAGTGCAGCTCGTTCCAGATGGTGTCAGTATCCACCTGTGGGGGCCAGAGTCAGGGCCCGCATCATCCAAGGCTTCCCCCAGGAGCCAGGGCCCATGGGTGGTGCCCACCCCATGGCCAGGACCCCAGGGGCAGGGAGCTGGGCAGACAGTGCTGCCTCCCCAGTGCCCCACCGCCCCAAGGCAAGGCCTCCTGTATCCCCCAGTCCCAGCATGACGTCTCCTTCCCAGCTTCGGTCCACATCACCAGCCCATATCTGGCCAGCACTCCACTGGCAGCATGGCGCCTGCCTCCCCGGTCAGAGGAGGGGGCATGGCGTTACCTGGGCGGGACTTGGGGTTTGGGCCTGGAGGGGGTTTTAAGCCCCAGCTGGCTCTGCTCAGGCCCTGCGGGACGTCGGAGCTTGAGGGGCCGTCTGCACCACTGTCTTCCACTCAGGGCCCCTAGCCCAGGCTGGGAGGCCCCCCAAACCCAGTCCCTGGGCCTCAAGGCTAGGGAGGGGCCGGGGGGCATGATGGGGAGATGGGGAGGGCGAGGCGGACCAAGAGAGGCGAGGAAGGCAGAGAGAGTCTCAAGAGGCTGGAGAAAGAGAGAGAGACAGAGAGAGAGGGAGAGGAGGGAGGAGAAAACAGAAGCAAAAACAGTTGGAAAAATCAGAAAGTGGCAAGAAATGGGAAGTTGTGAATAGGGCGCTGACTGGCTCCCAACAGTCCCCCCAGCTACAGCTCCCATTTCCCTCCAGAACCAGGCCTCCATCCCCTGCCTCCACACACCTGGCCGGGCAACCGCTGCAGGGACCTTTTAGGCAAGGTGGGCACTGCTAGGGAGGCAGGAAGCCCTCCACGCAGTGTGAGGAGGAGGGAGGAAAGTGGGGAGTGGGAGGGAAGTGCCCGAGTCCCCAAGGACACTGGAGGCACCCCACAGTCCCAGCCTAGGCAGCCCCGACTCTGCCTGGGGGCTCACTCAGTAAGTGGCCACTCCCGACCCCTGGGGTCTTATGAAGGGAGATGAACTTGGACTGCGCTCTGAGCCTCACTCGACATTTACCAAGCACCTTCTAAGTGTGAGGCACAGGCTCCACACTTAGGAGATACTGGTGGGCTGAGGACACACCTGTCCATAAGGCGCTTCTAGCCAGCAGAGGGGCATTATGGGAAAGTCCCTGGCCCATCGGGACTGGCAGAACCACAAGAACAAGCAGGCAGGGTGGGGCCTGGGGGAACGGAAAGGAGGCCTGAGAGCCCGTGGCAATGCCTGCTCAAGAACCCCGGGCACACTTACCCCAACCCCACCACAGGGCAGCATCACAAATATCCGCTGTGCCAGGAGCCCTGTGGAGAGAGGCCAGGGGTGTGGGAGCTGAACCCTCGCAGCCTCTGGCCTGGCCAGGACACAGGGAGGCCCTGGAAAGAGGGCCAGGGTGGGTGCACAGGCGAGGGGATGGGCAGCAGAGGGGCCAGGGGAGGTGTGGGGATGTCAAGGATGCTGGGGGGACAGGCTGGCAGAGCTGGGACCGGAGAGATTTGGGATGGGTAGGCGAGATGAGCCGGCGGAGGTACGAGGGTCCCAGACACCACTGGGACCTACCTGCCAGCTTCCCGTTGTCCAGTTTGAGGCGGCTGAGTGGGTTGGTGCCGTAGAGGTGCACGTGCCGCTCGGAGTGCACCGACTGTAGCTCCTCCAGGGAGGCCTTCCGGCCTCGGAGACACTGAGGAAGGGCCCACGGAGCTCCTGAGGTCCTGCTTGCCCCTTCTCTGCCATTACCACCACCCGCCTACTCCTTCCTCTCATGCTGGCTCTAGGCCCTCGGCCCCTTCCCTTCCATTACTCTTACTTCCCCGATTCCACAGCCCCCACCCACCTCCTCACCTCACACTGGCCTCGGAGCCCCCGCTCCTGCAGCCGGGACCAGATGCTCTGGATGCGGCCCGCATGCTCTGGGTGCCTGCTGTTGTCTCCACAGGAGCACTGGTGCTTCAGCATGACCGAGTCATACACCAGCCCTGGGGGGAGCAGGGGTCAGAGCCAGGACCCCAGGGAGTCCCCAGTGCCCCCCCCCACATGGAACCAGGCTTGGCACACACCCCCCACACCCCATCCTACACCTTGGCCCTTCCCACGAATTCACACCCCCAGGTGCTCACCCAGGCAGCCTCACCACCTCACATGCACACCAACACAGCCCCACCTTCCCGACACACGGATCCTTCTCACATGGCCACTACCTTTCCACGACATCAAGAACTCAGAGCCTAACAAAGGGAGGCCTGATGTTGGGGTCTCACACTGGATGCATTGACTCAAATAGGAGGAGTCAGAGGAGAAAGAATTCCACAGAAACTCCAAAACTGGGAGCTGGGAAGCCCAGAGTGATAAGGGGCCATGTGACAAGACAAATGCTGTTTTGGGGAGGGTCTGTTTCAGCTTGATCAGCGAACACCTAGGAAGGCCCTGTGCACTGCCAGTGGGACAGTCCCTTTCAACAAGTCTAGGATGTCAGGGTCTTCAGAATTCTCACACCACTGGACCCAGGGATGCCACTCCCTGACACTGACCCTTGGAAAACAGTCCCAAGGATGGATGAAGGTTTAGGCACAAAGAAATTCAAATGAGGAAAAATGAGTAACCGTCTAACTGCCCAACCAGTAAGAAATCTCCTGTATAATAAAAGCCTAAGTGACCTTGGGGCGGAACGACTAGAACAACCAGTCGCTATGATATGTACTGACCACCAGGGGGCAGCTGCTCAATGCAGGAGCTGCCCTCTGGTGGTCAGTGCCCTCCCATAGTGGGGAGTGCTGCTCAGCCTGAAGCCAGGCTCACGGCTGGCCAGCACAGCAGCTCTAAGGAGCAGAGAACCCAGAGGGGTAAGGAGCAGTGAGCAGGCGGGCGGTAAGGAGCGAGGGGTCCCGGACTGCGAGAGGGCACAGGCCAGGCTGAGGGACCCCCTGTGCACTGGGCCTCTAGTCTTTAAATAAAAATAAAGTACTCTGATGGAACACTATAAAAACCTCAGTTCTGAAGATTTAATTTTATCACAAAGTGTTCGTAATATGTTAACTGAGTAAAGCGGGGTACTGTGTCTGTGGTACATACGGTGTTTGTTGTGTGTGTACAGACGGCCAGGACAAAGACAGAACAGAGCAGTGTTTAAGAGTGGCTACCTCTAGGTGGTGGGATACTGATTGGTGATTTTTATGCTTCTTCTGCATTTTTCAAAACTTCTAAAATGCTTTTTTTAAAAAATAAAGTATTATTTATTGATTTCAGGGAAGAAGGGAAAGGGAGAGAGAGATAGAAACATCGATGATGAGAGAGAACCATTGATTAGCTGCCTCCTGCACGCCCCCCACTGGGGACCAAGCCAGCAACTCAGGCATGTGCCCTGATCAGGAATCAAAATGTGACCTTCTGGTTCATAGGTTGATGCTCAACCACTGAGCCACGCCGGCCGGGAAAAGCTTCTAAAATGCTTTTGAGCTCTTTCTCCAAGCAGAGCGAAAACAATAGATGACATTTTTGAAAGGCCTGAACTAGTTGTCAGGAGCTCCTGACAATTCTTAGCCCCGTCTGCCAGCTTGCTATTTGACCACAAGCTTGTCGCCTTAGATTTCCTGAGCCTGGTCTTCTCGTGTGTAAAACGAGAACCACCACCTATTCCCCTGCTTCACAGATGATGTGTGGGTCTCACGAGACCAAGAAAGTACGCTGTGGCCTCGTCCTGAGAGGTACTGTGACGCAGACATGGACCCGTGCCTGAGCCTCTGTGTGTCCCAAGCCCTTCCTTCTGCCCCACTCTAATCCAGGAGTTACCTGTGGTGAAGGGCAGGGTCCTGGTGGGGGCCTCAGAGCTGGGCAGGACACGGGCCTGGTTGGGGGGCTCTGGCGTTGGCAGTGAGGCAGGTGCAGCTGGGGATGACTGAGTCCTAGACAGGAGCCGGTGACCGCCCTGGGCCGGGGAGAGCAGCACAGAGTCCCCAGTGCCTATCCGTGGCAGCCGTCCGGCCAGTCGCTGCTGCTCCCAGAGGAACACCTGCGGGACACAGGGGCCTCAGTCTCCAGGTTCTCAGGATCCTGCTCCCTGTGCTTCTGCCCATCTTGGAAACCTCCCAACAGGCCCCTTTTCCGGCGTGATTCCAGGGGTGATGCCTCTAGTCTTGCCTCCCAGCCAGGCTCCAGCCTTTGACTCTAAGCTCCCTACTCCCACTAGCCTCCAAAGGTCTGCACCTCAGACTGACCAGCCCATTCCCCCGAGCTCCCTGGGCCCTCGGGACTCCAAAGCCAGAAGCCAGGTGAGGGGTCGCAGGGACAAGGACCGTGCACCTGCCCGAGGACATGGGGACCTGTGTGAGCCACTGTTACCACAACTGATGGGCCCACTCATATTGATGAAGGAAATCCTAACTCCTGGTACCTCGGAATGTGGCCTTAATTGGAGACAGGGTCTTTACAGAGGTAACCAAGGTAACATGAAGTCATTAGAGTGACCTTAAGCCATGACTCTTGTCCTTATACAGAGGAGGAATGGGGCTACAGACATGGACGGAAGGAAGACAGTGTGAAGACACAGGAAGAAGACAGCGTCTACGAGCTGAGGAGAGAACTGGAGCAGCTCCTTCCCTCACATCTCTCAGAAGGAACCAATCCTGCCAACACTTTGATTTCAGGCTTTTAGCCTTCAGAACGGGGGCAATGCATTTCTGTTGCTTCAGCTGCCCAGTGTGTAGTACTTGTGACAGCAGCCCTAGCAAATGCTGACCCCGTGGCTTGACTCACACGGTGAGAGTGCCTGGTTAGTGCGCTTGAGCCTAGCTCTGCCCCACTTCCTGCCCTAGGCACCTTCCTGGAAACAGTACAACTGGTTCCGGGGAGAAGTACTAGGGGAGGCATGTGTATGGCTCCATCAAAGGCTAGTCCCACTGCTGGACAAGGGACATACTTCACCCAGAGCCTGGCACGCTGCTGGAGTGCATGTGTAAGTGAAAGTGTGCCTGCATGCATATATGTACCATGTGCGCCTGTGTGTGTGTGTGGATCTGGCGGACAACCACGGGTCTCAGAGCTGTTCCCCGCACTGATATCCTATCTCCCTCCCTTCTGTCTATTCCAGGCCCCCGCATTAACTTACTACACCTCTGAGGGCGCTTGGGCACTGCCATACCTGCTGGTGCTGCTGGAGAACAGGGCCTCTGGCTTCATGCTGCCCCGAGCTCGACCCCCTGCATGCCAGGCTGTCATCCCCCGGGGGCCCCACTCCCCCACCATCCGTCTCCAGGTCCTCAGCCGAGGGTATCTGCCGTAGTCGGGGCTTCTCACTCGGCTTGGCTGACCTCTGGGGAGGGAAGATGCCCGCTGAGAAGCCATGCTGGAGTGTGGAGTGTGGGGTGGGATGTGGTGGGCTAGGTGGCCATTTATTTGGCTGGGATGCCACTGGCCAAGTGGCTCTCGGCCCTCCAGATCCCTGCCCTTCCAAATCCTCCCTTCTTCTTTCAGCCCCCGTGGGCCCAGTGAAGCAACCCCTTCCACCTCCCCTACCCAGTTCCCCTCACCTTGATCAGCTGGACGTGAGGGTTGAGCCGCTCCAGGCGGGGCTGCAGGGGGCCCAGTGATGGGGGGGCGGTGGCGCTTGGGGGCAAAGGCTCTGAGCGGGTCCGGCTCAGGGGCCAATGGAGGCCTGACCCAGAGAGCCGCTCGGTGGTCAGTAAGGACTGGGCAAAGTGGAAGGGCAGGGGCCCAAACCCGGGCACTGGAAAGAACGTGGGGGGGTGGCATAAGGGGGGAACCATGGGGAAGAATGGAAAGAAGCAAGGGCATGGGTGGGGGGCAGGACTCAGCAGGGAGATGCACAGAAAGATGGGGCAGTGGAGGGGGTTGGCCCTTACCAGGGTGCAGGGATCCAGCCCCTCCCCTGGGGAAGCAGCAGGACTCACCAGTCAGCAGGGGGGTGTGAGAGACTGAGGGATCCAGGAGGAGAATGGGCTGCAGACGAGAGGGCATGGTGCCCCCAGCCTCGGACTCAGGGCCATGGGGCAAGAAGAGGGGAGCATGGGGGCTCCCTAGGACTGGCCCCCGAGGGCCCAGAGTTGGATGGGTCCTGCGGTCACCATCAGCCTGGGGGAGAGGCGGGGAGGAGTCACAGGGGAGCATGTTCCAGCAGAGAGAACAGTGAAGGCGATGGGTGAGGCAGAAGGGAATAAAGGAAGCTGGGGAACTTGGCATGTGGGAGGGCGCCACAGCCACTCACCCTGGCAGGGGCGGGTAGCCCCAGTGTGATTGCGGGCAGCAAGGACACTGTCGGCAAGGCGAATGGGGCCAGAGAGGTCTCCTGCCTCCGCAGCCGCTGGCCCAAGAGCGTCTGCCATAGGGAGCAGGGCAGGGGTCACTGGTCCCAGACCTCCACCCCTGGGCACGCCTTCCCCAGAACACCCAGCCCCAGCAGCCCAGCAGCCCCAGGGCCCCTGCTGAGAGGAAAACTGAGCCTCAGAACTGCCCCTGAGAGTCCACCCAGCAGGGCCTTACCTCAGAGCCCAGGATGGGGTTGGGGCCGTGCTCGCTGTCATTGGGAGAGCTGCACCCTGACGCAGGTGTGCTGCTACTACTGGGGGAGGAGTCTGGGGAGCAGGGGGGCGGGGAACGGGGGAGAGGGAGGCACAGTCAGAGGCCCGGCAGTAGCCAGTAGCCAAGAGGGCCACCTCTGCTTCCTGCTTTCTTCCCAGAAGGGCAGGAAGAAGGCAGGCCACCATTAGTCACCAGGGCCTTTGCACGCTTTTTTAAGGCACCTCTCTGGGCAGCTTAGCCAACAGAGCAGAGACTGGCTTTCAGCCCCAACTCACCCCTGGCAAGTGTGTAGGGCACACCCTGTACCTGCACACCCACGGTAACCCTGAGGAAGGGACCCATCTTGGTGGGACCTCACCCAAAAGGACAAGATCAGTCACCCCTGCCTGCGCCCGGGCCCCGCTGCTGGCCCTCACCTCCGAGGGTCTCGGCAGGCCGCCGCCGGAGGCTGGGAGGGGCGCTCTCCTTTCTGAGCAGCGGATTCTTCCTCCGCTCCAGGGACTTCTTGGGCTTGTAGCGCAGCTTCAGGTTGGGCTCAGAGACTATGGGAGCACCAGCATTACTTGGCCCCACACCCACCTTCCTCCCCTCTGCCCATTAGCCCTCCCTCCCACTCATCCCATGTTCAAGGCCTTCCCCCTAACTCCCAGAAGGGTCCCTGCGTGCCTGTCCCACTCACCGGTCTTACGCAGAGGGTGGTGTTCTGGGGGGTCACTGGGCAGGCTGGGAACAGGAGGCAGGAAGCTGCTGAGCATGGAGCGGGCAGCTCCTTCTGTCTCCAAGGGCTCGAGAGTCCTGTGGGGTGAGTGCCAAGGCTGCTTCAGAGGGATGGGGGTGCCCAGAGGCCTGGCAGCAACCTCATTCCACAGAGGCCCCTTCCTCAGCATGGCCACCGGACTGGCCAGGGGAGGTGGCAGCCAGCAGGGTGGGCAGTGTGGGACTGGCAGGAACAGGGGCCATCTCCAGGTGGCAGCATCGGGCCACCCACCCTACCAGCAGCCAGGGTCCCAGACACATTGGGGACCGTCTCCCTTGAGAGGAACCTGCTCTAGGAACCAGGATATTTTTGTGCTTAGGGGAGACACAAACAAGAGAAGGGACTTGTGTGGAAGAAGAAAGCCAGTGTGGGTGGGTGTGTGCACAAAGATGGAAGCCTCAGGTGGGGGGGGGGGTGTGGGTGGGGAGGTAACTAAAGAAGAGAGGAGGGCAGGTGTCAGTTGGGAGAGGGGACTGGGCAGGAATTACTAAGGGAGGTGAGGCATAAGGATCAGGTGATCAGCAGCTGGGAAAGGGTAAATGAGTGCTCATCGGTGGACTTATAGGGAGGCGAGGGCATGGCAGGGACAGGAGGGAACAGGTGGGAGGGGTCGTTACCTGTAGGGAATGCTGGGGCTACTGGGATGGACTGTCCTCTCTAAGGCTGCCTGCTGTTTCTTCAGAATCACCTCTGCCAACTTCTGCTTGACTACACTGCTGGCCACAGCGCCTGCGGGGGTGTGGGGGGCAGCCATGAGTAGGGCTGGAGTGGGTGGACAGGTGGCCTGCCTGCACATTTTCTGCCCCTTGCCTTTCCACACCCCTAGTATAGTACAAGGTGACCCAGGATTCCTCAGGCAAGAGCCAAGCTCGAGGCCCCACCTCAGACCCTCCCCCCCCCCCCCCCAATTTCTACCCCACCTACTAGTACATTTACAGACAGAACCCAGCAAGCAGAGGCAGACCTGAGCTGGTGTCACTACCACCCCAGCCCTTCTGTGCCCAGGTGGGTGGGCCATGGACACAGGCGGGAGGCCTCCATCCTTACTTCGCTTGCTCTTGTCCTTATTGAGAAGCTGCCGCAGCTCTTGCTCCTGCTGCCCCATCGGCAACTCGGGCATCGGCGTGTCCATGGAGAGCTGTGGGCAGGGCTGGCCGCCCAGGAAGGGGCAAGGAGTTAAGGACTGAGATAGGGTCTGGGGGGTGGCTGAAGGGAGAGAGGGGGCTTGGGAGCTGAGCTCCTATCTTTACCCTCATGGGCTCCACTGAGCGATGCTGCTGCAGGCCTGCCAGGAAGAGGTGGTGGTGCAGGTGCTGGGGGTGCTGCAGGGCCAGCAGCGCGGGCTCCAGTGGGGGCTCCACCGGGGGCCGCTGGCCCACCCGCAGGTCCATAGGCTGGGGCTGAGGGCCTGGCGTGTCTGCGTGGGGCCTGGGGCAGCCTGAGGACACACAGAAAGGAAGCAGTCAGCTGAAAAGTCTGTATGCAGGGGCAGGCTACAGCCTCATGGCCTCCTTCAAGGCTCACTCGACTCAGAATGAAACATACTTTAGGGGCCTGTTCCTCACTCCATCCTCACCGTGGTCCTAGAACAGGGGTGGGCAAACTTTTTGACTTGAGGGCCACAATGGGTTCTTAAACTGGACCGGAGGGCCGGAACAAAAGCATGGATGGAGTGTTTGTGTGAACTAATATAAATTCAAAGTAAACATCATTACATAAAAGGGTACGGTCTTTTTTTTTTTTATTTCAATAGTTTTATTCATTTCAAACATTTTAACAAGAAGAATGTAAACACTAATTATTATAATTTGAAACTTCAAAAAATGGAGGAATCATAGCACAATAACATACCTTATATTGAAGATGGCAAAGGCAAAATAAAATTGCCTAACGAAGGAAAGGTACAAAAGCCTTTCAAATTAAACTTAAATATAATAAAATAATTTAAAACTAAAACTAATAGAAAAGAACAAAATGTGTAAACAGTAAATTAAACATTTTCTTTAGTGCAACTTCCAAATTATGCCCGGGACGTAGACATAGATGGCAATGTAGACTGGGTTGAAAGGTTTTTGGTCTTTAAAACATCAACTTCAGTGGGAACAGTGTTGTTGGTCTCCTTTTTAGCTAATGCTCTGATACTGTGCTCTCCAGGGGCGTGTCTCCCTACATCACCACGATAATGTGTCTACACATTCCCAGGGTGATGTCGGGGGACGCGTCCGCGGGCATTACAAGGAGCCTCTGGAAGATTGAGAGGTTGTTCCTTCTACTGAATGGGCGGATATAAACCCGCCCACTCAGAAGGAGCTGCAGCCATGTTTTCCGACGTTGCCATGTTAACACTGCTGCTGGTGAAGGAGCGGAGGGGAGAGCAAGAGAACCCTCCGCTCTTTCGGCTCCGCAGGCCGGATAGAACAGCCAAACGGGCCGGATCCGGCCCGCGGGCCGTAGTTTGCCCACGGCTGTCCTAGAAGGTAGGTACTTTCAACTCCATTTCACCTATGAGTAAGGAGGTGATCTCAACTGTCCATGGTTAGTCTATCGCTTGTGGGGTTCGAATTGAGCCTCTGACTCTGAGCATACTGCTTTCCCACTAAAAGACGGGAGGCTGGGATTGTGGGGATCTAGAAACAGCTGAGAGCCTTTTGGTGGTACATTCTGGGCCTTGCCCTCTCCTTCCCTTCTGCCCACCTGGAATGAGGATTTGACCCAGTTGCCCCCAATGAGCTGTGCTCAAAGACAGAGATGAGACAGGTACACAGCCCCCCTTTATTCAGTCTCCAACCCCAAAGGGCCTCAAAGGCCCTCTCAGTCATCACCCTCCCTACTCTACCGCAGGCCATAGGATAAAGAAGCGATGCCTCGCCCAGGCCAGTTTTCTCAGTGGTTAGAGCGTTGGCCTGTGGACCGAAGGAAGGGTCGCGGGTTCAATTCCAGTTAAGGGCATGTACCTTGGTTGCACGTTCCCCAGCCCCAGTAAAGGCCCAGGTATGAGGCAGCCAATCACTGTGTCTCTCTCACATCGATGTTTTTCTCTCTCTTTTCTCTCTCCCTCCTCCCTTCCGCTCTATCTAGAAATCAATGGAGAAAATATCTTCAGGTGAGGATTAAAAAAAAAAAAAAAAGCGGTGCCTCCAACCTGCAGCCAAGCCCTGGCCACCACCCAAGGGCTGCACAGCCCGTGTGCCCATGGAGCCTGCTCTCAGGTGCCCTCACGCCAGCTCTGGGCCAGCATTGGTGAGGAGGCGACTCAGGTGCCTCTTCTCGAGTGTCCTCTGCACCCACGCCAGGAGCACCCTGCCAAGGCTGTGGGTGCAGGGGCTATTTATAACTAGCTGCCGGACCAGGTTCTCCACCAGCACAGCCAGCTGAGCCAGGTTGGGCTGAGCAGCCAGAGATGCTCCCGGAGAAGTGAAGGCAGATAGGGGTGGGAGCAGGTGCCCTCAGAGCACAGAGCACTGAAACCTTTCTGGAGAGGCCTGCTTCGGCTCCTCCAGTGCTGAGCAATCCCCATCAGGGCAGCCCCAGGCTGTCCTCGACGCCTGAAGCTGTGGGGGACTGAAGGCACTGTGGCAAAGCACCAGCCGGGGAGTCAGGAAATACGGCCTCCAGGCCCAGCTCAACCATTACTAGTCACTGTCCTAGCCTCTGTAGCACATGTGCACATGTGGCTACAAAACCTTCTCACCTCATCTCCACCATAGGCCCTGGGAGGTGGTTGTTACTATTCTCTTATCCCAAATAAGGAAAAGGAGGCTCAGGTAAAGGCCACCCAGCTCCGAGCAGACTGAGGGCATGGGTTCTGGTCCTGCCGAGGCCAGTGTTCCAGCTCCGCTTTCCCAGTGACTCTCAGCAAGTTGCCTCCCCTGGTGAGTGTTTCTCACTGGGCACAGAGGAGGGGCCTACAGTAGGCTGAGGCTAAGGGGCACCTGCTCTAACATCCTCTCACCATGAAATGGACAGAGAGAGGAGCAGAGCAGGTGTCAGAAGACCAGAAAGGATGGCTGTGCACCCAGATGCAGCCCGTAACTGGCAATGCACAGCTTTGATTCCCAGACCCCTTGTTCATACATCCATCCAGGGAATCCAGGTCATTCTGGTTGAGTATGGGCCTCCAATGCCAACACACTCCTGCCCCAGGAAGGGTCTCAGTTCGTCCTCATCTGGTGTCCTGGCTTCCTGGGGTGACTCGCCTGATGATGCAAGAGGGCTTGCACCTGGTGGCTTCAGCCACACATGGACCGTGAGCAGCCCCATCCCTCACTCACAGCACCTCTAGGGTCCAGAGCAGAAGTCGTCTGGAAATGGCTCTGCCTAAAACCCTGGGAACGGCTTGCGGGGTGATTCAGCATGTGGAGGTCTGAACCGTCTGGTGCTAACCCTGCTTCTTTCACCTTTTCTCCTACATCTGAACATAAATCCTTCATCTCAGCCATCGGCTCCCATCCTGTCAAAAGCCCATGTGCCTTTTGTCCTCTGAGTTTTGCATACAATGTCCCCCTCCTGGTGCTGTCCTCACTCTTCAATTATACTTTTCTAGGTCCTACCCTTTTTTCCAAGCCCAGCTAGAATCTTCCCTCTTCCCTGGACCCAGCCCGGTGCCACATGGATTTCAATGACGTTCCCAGTTCTGTGCCCACAAGCACTGCATGGTCTGAGTTAAGCCCCAATGGCAGGGACTTGGTTTTGTTTATTGCTCCCTATCCCAGAACCTAGAACAGTGCCTAGGACGTGATAGGCACCCAATAAACACTGGCTGAATCAATGAATACATCTCTGTATCACCCCAAAATGCATAAGAAGGTGCCCCTGGCACAAAGACGGGGTTAATTTTTCTTTAATTTCTGTATTTAATTTTTAGAAAATTACACATCTATGAAGACTAAATAGTAATAGATGGTGAATTTAATGTTTCTTGAATGAATGGATCAACACATTAACCAGATGTCCCCTCATTTGGCACTGGTCACATAATGCAGTCTATTATTTTTCTTGCTTTGTGTCCTATCTCCCCAACCTACCTGTAAGCTTTTGGACAGCCAGGACGGATGCAAAGAGGACACCTGGCCTTCATTTCTCCCTGCCATGTGTAACTATTCGGCGTCAGGTATGTACCTAGTAGGTCCTCAGTGGATCCTGGCCGAAGTAAGGGAGCCCTTACCCAGCCTCAGCCCCAGCCCACAGGCATGTCCTAAACAGAGCAGCAGCAGGAAGCCCACTCCCCTCCTTGCTCAGCGCAGCCTAATAGCAGGCAAGGGAGATGAGAGAGGCAGGAAGAGGGGCACCTCTCCTCCTACCTGAGCAGCACAAGGCATCCTCCATCCTGCAAGAGCTGCCATGCCACCTTAGAAGGGGCGTGAGGACAGAATGAGCCAACAACCAAGAACATGAGCCTGACGTGAGGCAGGGGCCTGAGTATAAATATGAGCTTCCTACTTGCCTTCCTGTTTCACTGCATCCTGCCTTTCCTCTTCCTGTCATGCTTCCTAGCACTGGGGCTGGCCTGGATCCAGAATGGCCTCTTTATCTCCACTCCTCACCCTTTCCCCATGCAACCCCAATTCACCCTCTCCCCCAGAACCCCAACCTCCTGACTCTGTGGCAGATCAGCCAGCTCCCCTACCCAACCACTACTCAGCTACTCGCCCGTCTCATGTCCTTTCCACCCTCAGCTCCCACTTCCCACCCAGTCTCCCTCAGGACTGATGCTTACCTGTGCCAGGGGGACTGGGGCAGTGGGCACCCGGGGTCACCTGGGTCCCATCTGTAGAGAGAAGAGAAATGGAGTGAAGGGGCTGCAGGAAGGGGGCAAGGAAGAGGGAGGGAAAATGTCCAAGCCAGGCAGGCCCCTGTCTCTCCAGGGGGCCTCCCTCCAGCTTGAGCCCTCCACAACCTGGCACCTCCAACTAGGGCTCACCAAAAAGAGAAGACTCCATCCCATTCCTTTCCTCAAATCCCCATGCCTGATGACAGCGATCCTCAGCTCCCTCTTCCTCATCCAATCTACTAAGCGACTCAGTATCTCACCCTGTGGGAGCTCAGGCCACAGCAGGAACCCAGGGAGGCCCTGGTTCACCCAACAATGCCCTCAGCCCTCCCAATGTGCTCAGATACAATCTTCCCTGGGCCCAGGCTCGTGTAGCCCCAAGGGAAAGAAGAGGGCTGGGAGGTGAGGTGGGGCTGGAGGTGGGACAGCAGGGCTGGTGAGACCTGTTGAAGATGCCAAGAGGGAGGAGGAGGAGGAGGAGGAGGAGGAGGAGGAGGAGGAGGAGGAGGAGGCGGCGGCTTGGAAAAGGGGACTCAGAGGCTTCACAGTGGGGGAGGGACTAGGTCATGGTCTAGAGGTCAAGTCAGGCCTGGTGGGTGCTGTAAAGTGATGGGTCTGGAATGCACAGCCCAGGGACCCCATAGTAGGTACCCCTTTTCCTCCTCCTGCTCCAGCCTGCGCCCTTCAGCCAGTCCCACCCCCCCTCCCCAAGAAAGAACTGCTCACCCTTTTTCTTGAGTAAGTTGTAACAGAAGTGCTTCCTTCTGGAAATGGCCACCTGCCCCAGCCTCCTAAGCCCAGCTCAGACCCATCCCATTCAGAACCCATGAAACGCACGGTAGGGCCAGAGCTGGTGAGCAGCAAAGAGGCCCTGAGGAGTATAGAGACTGTGGGGTGGGGGGAAGACAATGTGAGTCCAGAGGCCACCTGTCCAAAGTGGACACTTTCCCTCCTGCTGTCCCAGCTCAGGGTCGAGGAGACAGGCGGCCAGGAGATTGGAAAGCTGGGAGGAGGCGTCTGGTGGACACACAGGAGCCCTCCTTAGGCACAAGGAATATTTTCTGGAGGACAACTGGTGAGTGCTGCTCTTTGGGTTGTGTCGAAGGGGCAGCCACAGTTCCTCTTCCAAAGCTGAAAAGGAGAACTCCCTGCAGGCAGGCGCTGGGGGAGGGGGCAACTCCAGGCACAGAGAGACTCCCACCAACTGGCTTCCGTCACCAGGGCCCCGAGCTTTGAATGGCAATGTTTGGGAGGGAAATACCACTCCACCTATTCAAATTCTGCCCATCTTTTGAAGTTCAGTCTAAGCCCATGTCCTCCTGAAGCTCATCATGACCTCTCCTGGCTCCCCAGAGCAGCCATTCTGTGTCTACCACCTGGACATTCCATTAATTATGGTCTCTGGGTGTCGTTTGTAAGCCATGCCCATCTGCACCTAACACCTTGCTGGGCACACGGCGGACACTGGTGAATGGAACATAATGGCTCTCTCCTGGCCCCTTGCCTGGGACAGGGCATGAACATTTCTCAAGGCCTGTGAGCCCCAAGGAACACTAGTGTGGAAGGCAGCCTCTCCACCCCAGGACATGGAAACCCCTATCGCAGGTTCTCTTAGGACCTCCTCTTTCTTTTGCAGGATCTGGTCCCCCAAGACAGGTTTCTGAACCAGGCTCCGGGGTACCCTCTCAGAGGCCATGTCAGGCCTGGAGTCCCTGCCTCTGGGGAATTCTCTCCTACCTCTGTGGGTCCCTGCCTGAGGCCTTCACTCTCTGGAACAGAACCCGGTTCTCTGCGCTTCACTCCCCTGGTAACTACGGATTCTGGACACCCTGCACTTTATGGATAGGAGAAAAATTAATGGCCCTGAACTCTGTAGTGTATGCTGCCTGGCCCCAAAGGGATGTTCTGTGATGCTGATTGATGGTCTAAATTCTGTTCAGAAAAAGTGTGTGTGTGTGTGTGTGTGTGTGTGTGTGTGTGTGTTGCCAACAGGGGCTGCTTCCAAAAGCAATTCCTGGAAAAAAGTTCTGCTTCTCTCCTAACTCCCTGGCTCCGTGCTGACAACCTCTGAGTTCAGAAGAGCCCAGAACAATAGAGAAAAGATCCCGGGAACAGCTTTCCTGTGTCCCAGAGGGAGGAAAGGTATTAAACGGGACACAGTCAGTGGTTGAACAGAAACCAGAAAGTGAACATCCTGCATCCCAGGCTTGGGGATAATGCAGGGGACCCCTCTTCTCCTTGGCCCCTCTCAGAGCACTGTTACCACTAATTTTGGGTCTAACTATAACAACATCAGGAGTGAATGGACCTGAGGGACCGAGAATGCTTCATAGGGCTGGATCCTTCTCCACACATCTCCTGGCCAGGGTGGGGACCTCTCCTTTTTGGAATCATGGCTGCCCCCCATTTCTACCATCTTGGGAAGCAGCTGTAGTCAGGCTGAAGAGGCAGTTTACTCAGCACTAAGGCACTGGGCCTACCGAGTCACCTCCCCAAACCAGAACACCAGCTCTCATCCAGAACCAAAGAGCTCCAGAAATCCTGCTCCAGTGGTCCACCCCGGCCCTCAGCAACCTCCAGAGCAGACACAAAGACCACTCTTCTATCCTTGGGCACCTGCCCGAGCTGCTCTGCCCTCCTACCTTGTTGCCTTGGGCCCTTACCTGCCCCGCAGAAACCTGAGCCTGCCTGATCACCTGCTCCCCAGGTATGGCAGGCCCCTGGTCAGGGACAGGGCTTCCCGAGGAGCACTGCCACCCAGAAGCCTCCTCCCAACACCTACAAAATCTTTCTTAAGCGGTTCCACATGCCTGGTCTCCTGACCAGCTAAGGAGGTCCAGGCCCCAGGAGCCAGAGGAGAGCAGGCAGCAGCAGCAGGCCAAGTGCCAGGTCAGGGCTGACCCCTGCCCGCCCCACGCTGCAGCTCTGACACAGGCAGGACAAAGCTTGACTCCTTATCTGGCTGGCAGAGAAGAGGAAAGCTGCGGGGTGAAATGGCTTCAGGAAGATCCCCAAATAAACAAACACAAGAAACAACAGCATGGTTGCCAGACCTCTCTGACATAGAGACGGCTGAGCACGGAGAAGCTCTTCTTGAAGGCACTCAGGTCACAGAGTCTGAGAACTTTAGGAACTGTGGGCTTTAGAGACTGTTCATGCTAACACAGAGGAGGGAAGACAGAGGGAAAGGGGCTAGGTCACGGTCACCTGGCAGGTGATCAGACTAATGTCAGGGAAAACCCAAAAAGTCGATCCCAGACACATGTACTAAGGACCTCCATGTGAGGTCACTCATCTGGGGGTTGAAGAGATGGAAATAGAAATGAAATCTGGTTCTCACTTTCAAGGAGTTTAAAATAAAGCACACTTTTTTTAAATTAAAAAAAAAATGCTACTTAGAGATACTAACAAATTTTCAAGGAGCCTCAAGAAGCATAAAAAAGTTTCTCACTCATCCAACTCCCTTGAACATCCCTAGAATCGACCCTTTTTGACAGTTTCTTGAGTCTCCCTTCCAGAAATTCTCTTACTAATTTTCTTGGCACGAAACTGCCTATTGCTCAGATTTACCCAGAACCCAGGGAGTGGAAGCTGCCTGGAAACTCCTGCCACGTGAAGTCATGGAACTGAGGGTCCTCAGAGTAGAGGACATTGGCTTTGAAGTCAGATGGGCCTGGCTTCAAACTGACTCCCTCAGTGACCAGCAGGGAGAGCCAGGGACACAATGTCACCTGGTCAAGCCTCAGCTGCCCCCGTAACGAGCGGATAAGAATATCTGCGTGGGAGCAGTCATCTGAGATTAACTGTGCTGAGCGGGAAGCACCTAGCATGTGGTCGGTGCTGCCTTAATGGCTGTGATCAATAATACTGCTTACTCCTGAACTTGCCTGAGGCCTCTCTGGCACAAGCATTTCATCCTCCTCTCCTCTACCACAGTCCATTTTCTCCCAGACGCAGTCCCCAGCTCCATCGTTTATCCCATGCCTCTCCCAACCAGTCTCATCGCTTTCTCTTCCATCTGAACTTTTGTAAACTAACACTTGACTGTATGCCAGGAGTTGCTCTAAGTGCCTTACATGTGCTAATTCATCTAACCCTCATGATAAACCAACAAGATGGCTACTGTTTTTATTGCCATTACATAGATCAGTAGGCTGAGGCCCAGCAGTGTTGTCTGAAGTCACGTAACTTGGATGTGGCTGAGCCGGGACTTGAGCCAGGCAATTGGGCTCCAGAATCCAAGTTCTCAACCAATACACCCAACTGCTCCCCAACACTTTTTCTCCCCACAGGCCAGCAAGGGGAGAGCAAAGGCAGGACTTAGCTGGGCACAGGGAAAGTCGCATAGCCCCCAGAGATCCCTACCAGCAGTACACCCCACCCCTACTGCGGGCTGGAGGGGAGAAGCTGCCTGTTTCATCTCTGGGCCCAGTGAAGACAATCCTGAAGAATCACTTCTAGAAAGCAGCTAACTGTTGTCTTCCCAGATTCCACGCAATGACTTCAAACTGCGTGTGGGCACATGGGGCTGGCAACCGGTGGGGGGGTCTTGGAGGAACATCCGCTTCACTTCCCCTGCTCTCCAGTGCTCTGCCATATCCCTTCTCTAGAGGCTCCCAGGTCCCTCGAGGCTCTTCACCAGCATCCCAAAGCAAGGTCCACAGTGCAGGCAGAGGGGCCAGCTGCCCACGGGGGCAGAGGCTGCGCTCCCAGGTGAGTTGCCTGGGACGTGGGGCTGCCACGACAAAGGCCTCCTGTCAGTCTAAGGCGAGGGGACTGGAGCTCTGCAGGCTCAGCAGCTGTGCACCAGCAGGAGGCTGGATGTGAGAGCCGCAAAGCTGGCCCTCCAGCCTTCACAGCAAGCCTGCCCCTTTCCCCGCGCTGGGGCCGGGTGGCAGCTATTTTTAGCTCTTGACACCTGGGTATTTTGCAGCCGCAGGATGTCCGGTTTGGAGTCTCTTTCTGGGAATCCCGCAAGCGGCTGTTGTAAACAGCCCCACGCAGCGGTGGCCAAGCTGGGAGCCTCGCCCCCCCTCTTTCTGCTGTTTGAGATGAATCAAACAGGAAGCCGACGTAACCATGGCAGCGGCAGCTTGAGCTCTCCAGGGGTGGGAAAAGCGCCCTCCCTGGCTCCTTGCCCAGCCCCAGGTCCTCTTCCACTCCATGCCTCTCATGGATGGAGACCCCTGAACCCTAAGGCAGGGAGAACTGGGCGTTCTGAATGTGGGCAGCCGTCGGTTCTCGGGACTAGCGCTCTCTGGAGAGCCTCACAGTCCCTTAGCAAAGAAACACGGGGTTTCCTCCAAGCCCTGCCGGCCTCGGGGGGCCTCTGGGACCCACCACTCAGTCATCCCAGCCTGCTCTTTGTGAAGGTGTGAGGGCAAGAGCAGAGCTACTTGCTCAGGGAGGCAGCATCCACTTCCTGTCACCCACAGCCTTCTTGCAGCAGGGGAGGCCTGCCCTGCCACTTAGGGAATTCCTGAGCAGGCTCCCCTAGTCCCAGCCCCTCGGTCCAGACTGCCCCACTTTCTCAGGCCCTGAAGCACTCAAAAATAAAAGTTCCCACTTACTCTCACTCCTTGCTCCAGTAGCTCCAATCCCTAAGACAGGAAGTTCACCCAAATGTCTAACCACCATCATTCCTATCTTAAGCAAAACATCCCGAACAGTCAAGATGGGAGCCCCATCTGTAACATGAGAAGAGTTGAGGTTCTGTCAGCTTCTGCTTTTGTCTCTTCCCCTCTCCCACCTCCTGGTGCTCCACTTAAAGCAGCTACTCCCTCTTAGCAGACAGTCCTAGCAATCTTTCTCAAGGTCCAGCGCTTGCTCCAACAGGAGGGCTTCCCGCGCTCTCTTTCTCTCTCTCTGAGGCCACACGCCTGGGGCTGCCTCTCAGGGCCTCTCCGTCCCCCCTCAGAGGTCTCATAGTCATTCATTTGCCCTCCTCAGCTCTGGGCCCTCCATGGCCAGACCCTGCCTCCCTGTGTGTGTACCCCACTCCTGCTTGCCCGCCCATCTGCCTCTCCCTGCTGCACGTGAGCCAGGAGATGGGCCTTCCTCAGCTCCTCTCCCCTATGCCAACCAAGAGGCCACTCAGCCATTCCCGAGACTGCCAGGGAAAAGTTTAAGTTATGTTAATAATTATCATATTATAATTAACATTAGTAATGATCAACAACCATGTATTAAATATTCACTGTGTGCTGGTTACTGTACTAGGCATCTCTCTTTTACTGTCTTGTTTGGTCCTCAAAACCCTATGAAGGTAGATACTATTATCACCCTCATTTTACAAAGAAGGAAACTGAGGCTCGGGGAAATTAGGAAAATCGCTGAGGTCACACAGATGGCAAGAAGGGCTTCTGGGACTCCAGAACCTAAGCTCATAATCACTACACTAGTGTGCACAACTAGTTCCACCCACCTCCACTGAGGGGCCACAGGGCACAGCTGGGGCCCGGCCTCTGAAGGCCTGGGGGTGATTCCCAGTGCCAACATGTTCCCACAGTGTGCTGGTCTTCCATCCGGAAACATCCACAACAACAAAAATGAAAACAGAATAATCTCTGCATGTGTCCCTCACATGTTTTTGGTCTCCAGGAGGCACTCCCCAACTCCATCTTCACTCCCTTTTTCATCCTATATTTTTCCTGCTTTTTCAATGTATATGTTACCATTTTGTTTCCTGTGCACTGCCTCCAACAGGGTTTAACTAATCAAACAAACCTCCCAGGGCTGCAGGGGAGGATCTCAAGCTGTGTGGAAGCACTCTGGAAACTGTTGGGCCTATCTATATAAATGCAGGTTGCATAACCACAGCAAGTCACCCTTCATAGTGAGCAAACTCCCTTAGGAAGAGATGCTGTCCCAGGCGCTCCCTTTCTCTCTCTCTCTCTCTCTCTCTCTCTCCTCTCTCTCTCTCTCTCTGAGGCCACACACACACACACTGCACCCGTGGGCTGGTAGAAGGGATGGAGCACCCACTAGTGTAGAAGGGAGCACCCACCTTCATGGCAAGCTCCTGGGGACTAAGAACACAGCCAAAGGGCTATTGACACCCTTGCACCTGGGTTAGGGGAAGGCAGAGGCCACTGAGGGGATCCTGGCTTGCTCCATGGCCTGGGAGCATCATGGGTATGAATCTGTGAATGGCAACAAGCTATTGATGAATGCTGGCATTAACAGGGAAGCCACATTAATATTAATGACAGTAAATACCCTGGAGATTGCCATCCCACTTTAGGCCTTGGTAGCTCCCTTATTTTGCCTGTTATTTTTGGAAGATGGCCAGTGTTTAGAGCAGATTCTCCAGGTGACATGATTCCCTTTTGTGGCCACGGCTGCCCTTAAGACTTGGGCAGCTGGATTTTTCCAGATCACAAATCCAGCCAGGGTGCTTACACAGCCTTCAGGGAATGCAATAGCCAGATGCCTGGTCCTGGGTACTGATTTGGACAAACCAGATGTGAACGATTTCTGGCCAACTGGGAATTCGATGAAATGAAAAGTGACCTTAGTGGAAGGTGGAGAGCACTGCCTGGGGGAACAGCACACACAATGTAATCTCATTTAGGTAAAAGGTATGGTGTATAAAGGCCTGTCAGGAAACGGGAAGGTGTGCACAGAGGTATCGTGGCAGTGATCTCCAACAGCTGGGATTGCGGCGTTTGTGTTTTTTTTTTTTAGTTTTTAATTTTTGTTTGTGTTGTCTGATTACCTGCAATGCACAGAAACTGCTTCTATAATAATAAAAACAGAATACACACACACACACACACACACACACACACACACAAATATAAACTGACACAGCCAATGGGTTGCAGAGTCAAGACCCAACCTCTGGTTCCCAGAGACCCACACCACTGGGCTTTCATTGACTCCATTTGAATTCTTGCACCTCAAGTCTTTTGAGGTTCTGAGTGATCTACAACCCAGCGTCCTCTGCCTCTCCTAAATCACACAGAGGACCTAGCACAGGGCTGGGCACACAGTCAGGACTTACTCAATGAATGCCTGCAGGCTGAATAATGGTCATTTACTGAGAGAAATGCCTTCTGCCTCTTCCAGGGCGCTGTGCTGGGAATACTCACTGCTGACATCACTGACCTTCCATCCCTACTCTGCCTCATGTTCCTCTTAAGAGCTGCCAGGGAGAGGCTAACCGAAAGGTCACCCCAGCAGATGCTGGCGAGGTGCTCCACATCGGGGCCATGGGGGTGGTCCCGTCCCAGGCCCTCTCCAATGCTAGCTGGACTCGAGACCCTCAGGTCCCGGCGTCCAACCTCGCTGGGGAAGGCTGGGGGCAGTGAAGTGAGAGAGGAGTTCACCCTGTGACTTCTGGCTCCAGACGCCTGCTGCTCCAGGCCCTTATGGGTGGAGGAATCTGGAACAGAGAATTTGGCCTGATTTTTTCCTGTGAACTGGGGCTGGGCCCAGTTTCTGTTCTTAGCGTCTTCAGCATTCCCTATCCCTGACCTTCAAAAATATGAAAATAACAATAATAATAATGACGAATATTCTGTGTACACTGACTTCATACTGGGCACGGTGTGAACATTACTTACTTTAATCTTTATAGCATCTCCATGAGGCTGAAACTACTATTATTTTCATGTTACCGATGGAGAAACTTGAGGCACAGAGAACCATGTACCCAAGGTTACACTTAGCTGTTCGCAGGAGAAAGGGCTCTGCAAACGTCATCCAGGCCTCCCCCTGTGTCCTTACAGGAAGGCCCTCCCGCCAAGCTCTGCAATGGGCACAGCAGACCTAGGTGATAATGAACTTCTGTCCGATGCTGTAGAATCCACCAAGTGCTTACATATGCATGTGAGAAAATCCCCACTTGAAAGACTAGGAAACCAAGACTTAGAGCCCTTGGCAACCTTGCCCAAGGTCTCTCAGCCATTCGGCTGGGTTTCAAACCCAGGGCTTTGGCCTCAGAACGACACACTTCTTCCCCTATATGTCATAATCCCCCTGGCCCAGTTCTCAAGACAGCCCTGAAGGCCAGGAGGGAGCTGCATATCCTCCCGAACCTGGGATGAAGCCTGCGCTCAACCCCTGAGCCAGGGTCGCGGTGCCAGCACCTCCTCAGCAGCTCCACGGTGACTCACTCCTGGGACCCAGGGGAAACAGCCCTGCGCTGTGGGCAAACACGGCTTGCCACCGCCCCGCCTCCAGCTCCCCGCCTCCACATTTGCTAACTGAAACCCGGCTGCTGCTATTTTTAACCCTCCAGCTCCCCCTTGCCTGGGGCTCCCCGCCTTCACCCCACCCCCACCCCCTGACCCAACTGGGTGCCACCAGCCTTTCATTCTGAGAGCAGTTCCACAACCTGAACGCCCCAGAGGGCGCAGCGGATGCCCAAGAAGGTTTGTGGGGCAAGCAAAACAAGCCAGTTTCAGCCCAGTCCCCAAATTCCCCCACCCAGGGCTCTTTCCGACCCTGTGGCTCCCAGCCTGCCCTGCTTCTCCCTGCCATCCTGGGAGCTGGGGGAGGGAGGAATGGGGTAACTACAGAGCCAGAGCTGGGCTCCTGGAAATGGGCTCTGCAGGGAGCTGAGCGGGACTCCTGAAAGGGAAGAGGGTACCCCTCCTTCTCTCCAAGGCTCAAGCTGGGCCCTGAAGGCCCAAAGTCTCAAAGCACCAGGGTTTCCAATCCCTGCAGGCAACTGAAGGAAAAAAGGAAGTGGCTGGAGACAGGGCGGGGATGGTGAGGTTAGCCCAGGGCCCTCCTCATTAGGAGAAGTCCCCTCCCCACCTTGCTGTGGAGGTAGTGGAGTGGCTAGGGTTGAGCCTGGCACAGGAGTCCAGGGGGTTTCTGCACTGAGCAGCCTAAAGGAGGCCCAGGGTGGAATGCCAGCCGAGGCGGGACAGGCGGGCCTCTTCTCTTAGATGAAGGCTCCTCTAATTCTCAGCTCTCTAGAGAGGGCTTCATCTTTCTGCAGCCTGCAGCTCCGGGTGCCCTACCAGAAGAGGTTGGAGGTGAAAGGGCCCGAAGGCTGCTGCCCGAGGGGGGCATTGCCTTCTAGCTGATGACTCCCCCTGGGCTGAGAGTTTTCAGCCAGCTTGGGGAGCAGATTCCAAGGGCCCAAGAGGCTCTGCAGGCCCTGCCAAAGGTATCTTCTGCGCCCTCTCTTGGCCCTGTCCTCTACAGTATCTGCCCCAACCCTTCTTTAGGGTTCTGTCCTATTTTCCAGGGTCTAGGTCCTCTCTCAGCCTGGACCCCCTCCCTCTCTCCTCAGTGATTTTTGAGCCAGGTAAATAAATTCCAGTGGCCACAGAGGCAGCCAGGCTAGACCCAGAGGGGAGGGACTTGGCACAGGAGTTCCAGGGTGGGGAGATGGGGAGGAAGGAAATGAGGTGGGAGGAAGGTGAGGCAGGAGGGTCAGGAATGGGGCGGCGCTTGAGAGCTCCTGGAGAGAGGCTGCTACCTTCCCAACATCCAACATGCCCACAGGGCCTGGACTCGCCTATGAAGGAGCGGCTGCTCTCCCAAGCCACGGAGTGGCCTCAATGCGGACCCTGTCCAGCTCTCCATCTTCCTCTTCTCCTTGGCCAATCTCTGGGGGCTGCTTGAGGAACAGAGACCCTACTGTATCCCATGCCAGGCAAGAGGCTGGCAATTCAGATCCCCCACCTGGATCCAGGCAGTTTCCAAGCATGCTCAGAAGGCTCTGAGGGCTCACTGCTAGTCTGGGGAGGTGAGAGAAGGCGTCAATGTCACCTTCTCAGGCAGGCCTCCCCTGGCCACCCTTTCTAAGGAAGTCCCACCTTGTTATTCTCTATTACTGCACCCAGTTCATTTCCTTCTTAGAGCTTATCACAATGTGTAACTAGATATATATACTCATTTCTTTACTTGCTTACTTGTTCTGTCTGTCTCCTCTACTAGAGTGGAAGTTCCCTGAGGTCAGATGCTCTGCTTATGTGTTCACTGCATATCTGTGCCTGGCACATGGCAAGGCTCAGTAAGCATCCAGTGAATGGATGAATAGCTGAATGACTGGCTCAGTAAATAGGGCCTCCTGGTTGCCAACATTACCCTTAGGATTGACGCTCAATAGTTCCAGGATTTCCCCAGGGAGATGAAAGCAGGATGTAACCAGAGAGCAAGATTAGGAAGCCTGGGACCCTGAGGGAAAGGTCAAGGCCCAGTTAGTGTGTGCATCAGCCTCACCTAGTCGCCTCCATCACGCTGAGTGTGGACAGGGGCATACCTGCATACATAGAGCATGCATAGCTAAGCCCAGACCAGTCTTCATAGGCTTGAGTTCTTCCTCTCAATAGCCCTTGTGTCCCTGGACAAACTGCACACCTTCTAAAAGTCTCAGTTTCTTCAAAAGAAAAAATGAAGAGGTCCTCATGTCCTCAAACGCAGCTTTGCACCAGAATTGCTAAAATCCAGATTCCCAGGCCCCTCCCTTGCAGATTCTGAATCTGTCTGGATGGGGCCTGAGGATCTTTCTTTTTAATACACTCCCACGTGACTCCCAAACAAATGGTCCAGAAACTGAGACTTGAGGACCACGAGTGAGATGGTGCTTTCCAGCCAACATCTGGACTTCTATTAAGAAGCCATTTCTGCACAGGTATACAGCCCCCCCAAACATGAACATATTCCCCACACAGAGCCATAAACTGCAAAGGTATACACTACACAGATGACATACATCTGTATTACACGTGTACATACTCCCAAAAGACCCAACACAAAGCCACTACGTGGATCACAAACTGTCACAGAACCACACCTGCAAACATAGCCTGGGGCACACACACAGGCCCCCACTACACACCCAGTGTGCACACACATCCATCACATGTTGACCCACACTAACGAGTCGCTATCCTGAATTTATTTTGCCTCTGGGAACTGGTCCAGGACCAAAGAAGCTATGCTCCGCTGATGAAAACACCCCTCCCGCCTCCGCCACCTCCACCCTTATCCCCTGCCCCAGGCAGCATGCTGTCCACCTCCCCCTTGTAGGGGGGATGCTGAAGGAGGGCAGCCCCCAGAGATGGGATGAGTGCAGGTACAGAGCCCGCCCCAAAGTCCAGCAGCCCTTCTCTTCCCCTTTCCCTCACTCCAAAGAGATGCAAAAGGGCCTCTACCCAGTCATCCCTCAGTGCTCTGCCCACTTGCCTAGATTCCCAGGCCCTGATCCTAGCAGCCAAAAGGGTTAAGGAGGTGGCCAGATTTAGGGACTCCTCCTAATACTCAGGCCTCTAAGGAAAGGGCTGTCTGGGGGCACCTTCCTGAAGCCCAAAGGCCTGGGTCCCCCAGGGAAGGTTACCACAGAAACAGGGGGAAATATCACAGGGAAACACAATACCCGGCAGGGTCACCTGGTGACCAGGCTTCCTGCTGTGTTGCCCACCACCCCCCTCATCTCAGCAGCCTCACAGCCTCCTTCTCCAGCCTCAGCCTGGGCCTCCTCACCAGTGCTCTCCATCCTGCCTTCCCTGGGTTGGGGGACACAGCCTTTGCAACAAGTCTGCCCCCTCTGTGGTTCCAAACAACAACATCAGGGATGGCCCGGAGCTGAGCCCCCCACTCCTAATCCTACCAACGCCCCCACCACAGGAAATCAAAGCTTCCTGCACCAGAGGAAGTACCCCATCTAGTGAACAAATCCAACACACACAAACGCAGTCCTGGAGCCTCAGGGAGGACACATGCCCTCCCCCCAGCTCCCAGGTCCATGATAGGCCCCAGTCTCAGTCTGGGCTGAAGGCAGACCAGGGCCAAGCTCTGAGGGGCAGGCATGGATAGGACCTGAGCCAGGCCAGGGAGAAGGCCAGGAGAATGGGCACCAGCAGGGTTAGGTCTGCTTCCTGCTCCACCCAGCCCGCCATTCCCTACTGTGTGACCCTGGGCCTTGCATTAGCTCATCTTCTCTCAGGCCCCTGCCAACTTCTAAATTACCAGCTCGTAATGAAAAAGAGGTGGAGGTTACACAGGCTTTTTCCTCCCGGGTCCTTGGGCAAGCATGCCCACAGCCAAGAGAGGGTCCCCCACTCCATCACACATGAGCTCACTCCCATTATCAGGATTAAGGAAGGGACGCAGGAAGGAAAAGTTCCAACTCTCATTCCCAGAAGCCACCAAGGATGAAAGCTGGTGTTTGTTATCCCTGAAGGTAGTGGTGGTGGTGGTGGTGGGGGGGGGGTCATAATAGCCCTCACACTAAACATTGATCCCTCTTTATAGTTAACCTCTCCTCCTTTGTGTTCTGGGAAGTGCACCTGAAATTTTCTCCCCGTTTTATTGATGGGGAAACTGAACTTCAGTATCAGAGCAGAGTGACCATTTTAGATTCTTGGGAGGGTCAGTGCAAGACCTGAATGCAACTTCCCAGCCTCACAATGCCAGCCCAAGACCTGGTGGCCAAAGAGACACCCACCCATGGGCTCAAGCTAACAAACACAGAGGCCTCAGGAGAACACTTCCCCAGACCATTCCAGATGTAACACCAGCGGCAGCTCTGAGCCTGGCCCTGCTAGGTTCCAGGAGCATCAGGGGACTAAAGGCAAGGGAGGAGTCCCAACAGGTCCAGGACCTGGTTCCAGTCTTGGTTCACTGTGCGTAACACAGCACGTCTGCTTTGTGCCTTAGTTCCCCTCAGAAGTGACTGCAGAAAAGAGGAAAATTACTTATTAATTGAGGTGGGTAGAAGGAACAGAGAGCAGAGAAGAATGAGATGCTATAAGCTATGAGGAGCTATGAGATGGCTTGCAGATGCTTAAACGGGAGCCTGGGATGTCTAAGAGGGCTGGTGTGAAGAGAGAAGTGTGTGTGGCAACCTAAGCCGCTTCATGGAAGGGTCCTGTTGGGGAGAAATGGGCTGCCAAGGTGCCCCATTAGGGGGTGGGAAACTGAGTCACAGTCTCCCTTCTTTCAGCCCAGTGCCTGGGAAGGAGTCTTAAAGAAGACCCCTGGGTCCAGGTGCAAGTCCCGAAGGAGCAGGCTGAACAGTCCAGAGGTTGAGTCCACAGCAGGGCCACTAAAATCCAATGCCCCATTCTCACCCTAGAATTTGGCAGGTCAAGCTGGGCCTCAAGCAGATGTTGAACTGGTGTGTGGAGAGGAATGGGCAGCAGCAACACAGCCAGTGTCCAGATGCAGGGGGAGGCCTCTGGGTATGCAGGACAGCCAACAGGCACTAGGGAATGGCCTAGACTTGGTGGGAGGAGCAGCAGTGGCTGGAGAGGTCAGATCCAAATGTGCAGATCCGAATGGGCAGCCAGAGGGAAGAAAAAAGGGGTTGGGGGAGCTGGGTGGCCTGCAGGCCCCAGAGAGCTCTCTCTCAGCGCACAGGTCTAGAAACTCCCGGTGTCAGAGCCCAGCCCAGCTTCCAGATCTGCAGCCTGCTCTCACACTTCCCTGCACCAGCAGACCCCAGGCCTGGGCGTGCGCACATCCTGTCCCCAACACTCAGGACACCGCCTGCAGTTCTACCTCTGTCAGCCCCTCGGCAGCGCACTTGGGCACAGGTGTCTCTTCACCCTAATGGGTGAGCAGGGTGCGGGGCGGTGCTCAGAGAAACCTCCCAGTCCCGGACCCTTTATCCAGGGGATCACTTTGCCCCAGCCTAGGGGTCGGGGTAAGGCCCTGCGGGATCCGCGAGATGGGATGTCCAGCACCACCGGTCCGGCGACAACTCAGTGGGTCCTGCCCTTTGCCCTCGCGCTTCCAAACCTTCCGTTCCGGAGCACCGCCCCCTCCCGGGGCCGCGGTAGCCGTCCCTCCTTCCCCGGTCCCCGGTCCGTCCTCCCCAGGAATGGGGGTGAAGGGACCCCGGGCCTGAGCATCGGCGGCCCGGGGCCTCCAACTCCCTCCCTCGGGCCTGTCGCTGCCCCGGGGCGGGCGGATGTGGGCGCCCAGCGGGAGGCCCGAGCCCTCCGGCCCCGGAACCAGCCCCGGCCAGGAGCCTGCCCGAGCCCGGCGGAGCCGGGTGGGGCGGGCGCGGCCGGGGGGCGCACGCGGGACCGGGCCGCGGAGCGTCCGGAGCCCAAACCGGAGCCCGAGTCCGAGCCCAAGCCCGATCCGGGCGGACGGAGCTGAGGAACCGCGCAGGGCGGGGCGGGCGGGGCTGGGGGCGGCTGCCCGGTACTCACCAGCGCGGGGACTGTGCATCCAGGGGCCGCGGCCCTCAGAGCGGGGGGCTCATGGCGGGGCTGGGGGCTGGGGCGCTGGCCTCACATCCCCCCAGTCGCCGGAGGCTGCAGAGCGACTGAGAGACGGCAAGAGGAAGGGAGGGGGCCGGGAGGGGGAGGGCCCTGGCAGCCTGGCCGGCCGGGTAGGATGACAATGGAAGGAAATGCTTTATCTGAGGCTGAGAGCGGGGCCAAGGGGGAGGGGAGGGAGGGGGCCGGCGCGCGCGGCCCTGGGACACACCACCCGGCAGACGTGCCCCGCGCGGCGGCGGACACACCGCGCGGCCGGGGAGGAGCGCAGGACGCGGGACGCGGCCCCTATCCGCGCGCGGTCGCCGCTCTGCCCGCCGCCCAGCCCGAGGCGCGGCGCACCGACCCGCGCACAATTCCCGGAAACTCGGCTACCTGAGCGCCCACAGCCTTGCGTGCACAACACAGACACACTTCCATGTTTACACAGGGCCAGAGTCGTTTACGCAGACACACTTCAGGGAAGGACCTCCGCGCGCACAAGCACAGACAAGTACAGCCCACGAGCAAACAGTCACACTTAGGGACACGCGTGGAGTCTCAAGTCCTCTGAGAATCCTGGGCACCCCCCCCCCCGCACGACTTGCCTGAGGAAAGTTCCAGGATCTGATTTGAATCACTGCCCAGCCCTCCCCCTTTACCACCCCCCACCCAACGACGGCAGAGGGGAACTGAAGGGTCCAGCCTGTTCCTATTAAAAGAAAAAGGGGATGGGGGCGGTGCGGATTTTGAAAGTTTTCTTTTTTTAAAGAAATTTCTCAAGGGATTTCCTTCCCTCCTCTCCTCTTCCTCTCTTCCTCCCATTCCTCTCCCCCCACAACCCTCCCTCTTTCTTTCCCCCTCCCGGTCCCTATGAGTCAAACTTCAGCAATGTGCCCAGTGTCTCCCAGTGCATTACAGCGGATCACAGAAATGTTCCAGTCTGTGAGTCGGAATGCAGCCGCCTCCAGCCCTCCCTCAGCTAATAAACTCAGCTCCTGCCTGCTTTTCGCAGCAGCCCTCCCTGACCCCTCCACCCTTTTAGCCGAAGGAGGTCAGATTCAGGGGTCAGAGGCTGAGGACCTCACCACTCTGCTTCCCAGCCTAGTCTATCAGCCCTGTCGCCTCTGGCAATCTGCTGGGTTAGAGACACAGTGGCTCCTGGGAAGGGGAGAGGTCCACAACCTGATCCACCAGGCTCTCGGTTCCCGGGAGGCATCACCACTGGAAGGCAGGGCGCAACCTCCATCTGACCCCAATCTTCCCTTATTCCTAGGAACCCCAAGAGTCTCAGGATTCTACAGAAGGAGAAATTGAGGCTGAGCCAGAGGCAGAGTCATGTCAGACGGAGAAACAGGAGTCCACAGTGTCCTAAGAGGGCCTGGCCATATCGAGGTCCAACTTCTGGCCATAGACTCCTAGTTCCCACAAGCACAGCTCCAGCCTCACCACTTGTTGCTAACTGGGATTTTTAGCAGCCGACGTGTCTTCAGTCCCTGTGGGTGTCCCAGCACTCAGTCAGCAGGCAGTGAGTGCATTTGTTAACTTATCCTCACAAAGTCCTTTCCTGGCCTCCAAGCCCCACTGCTGCCTGGCACATACTACACAATCTCTCTCTCTCTTTTGCTGATGTTCTGCCCAGTGCCTCCTGGTACTTAGTTCTCAACAATGTTAGTTGTTATGATTACTATTATTATTTCAGCCAAAGTGGGCTGCTGGGCTGCTTCCCATTGTGTTCTCATTCTTTCCCAATCCCTCACCTTGGCTCATCATGTTCCCTCCAAAAATGAATGTCCTCACAGTCCTTTCTCCTCCTGTTGAAATCTTTCCAATCCTCAAGTCTATACCAACTTCTCCAGGAGCCATTTCCTGATTCCCATAGCCAGAGGGATCTTTCCTTCCATTAAAGGACCCCACCCCACGTTGTCAATCTTTTCTCTTTACATTGACCTTTATCCTCCTAGTCTGTCTACTTGTCTCAACTCTCCTTCAAGAGTGGACATCCCTGAACCCAGCTACTACCTTAGTCATGACTGCATTTCTTGTAGTGTCTTGCTAAGTGCCTTACACGGAATTCAAGCTCCCTGTAGTTATTTGCTGAATTGGGGCAGATATTCATGGCCTTCAAGGACCATACCCCAGCTGGACACCTCCAACGCTCCCTTTTTTACTCATGACTCCCCATGCTGACTCTGCAAGACACATGTTCTTCCACCTCAGGTCTGATCTTCCCAGACCTTACTTCCAAACGAGATCACTCTCCTTCCAGGTGCCTCTTCTGTGCCCATAGCCTCCAGAAAAATTGCTTGGTTACTTCAGACACTCAGTCTTTTCCCTGTGCTTCTCTCCTTTAGCCCCCGCCTCCCCCCGGCCCCCAATGCCCTCTCTTAATCCCCTCAGGACTCCTGTCGTTATTCCTGGACTGAAATCAGGCCTTTGAATACTCATTTCTACCATGTACATCAATCATGTATTTATTTGTGAGCCTTTTCTTTTTTACATAATCACTGAGCTCTGAGAGATCTGAGCAAAAACGGTCTCTCCTGCCCTAGCTGGTTTGGTTCAACGGATAGAGCTTTGACCTGTGGACTGAAGGGTCCCGGGTTCGATTCCGGTCAAGGGCACATACCCGGGTTGCAGCCTCAATCCCCAGTAGGGCATGTGCAGGAGGCAGCAGATCAATGATTCTCTGTCATCATTGATGTTTCTATCTCTCTCTCTCCCTCTCCCTCCTTCTCTGAGATCAATAAAAATACATTTAAAAAAGGGGGTCTCTTCCCCTGCCTGTACCCAGCACCTGACTTCCTCCACACACCAGGACTCACTGCCTCCAAAGTATAGACAGAGAGAAAGATAGCTTGTGAGACCTGCATCTGGGAAGATGGACTGTGCCCTTCCCTCCCTTCCCAGGTTTACTTACCATTTCACACACCCTACTTCCCATGACCGAGTCTTAAGCCAGTTTTTAAGTCACATGTCCCTTGCTGGGATATGTTAGAGTGCCTCCAAGAACCCTAAGAGACATGAGGCAGAAAAGTACAGGCTACCTCTCTCTCCTCTACCCTGGTTACCATGGGAATTTTTTTTTTAAAGGCTCTTGAGCCCAGGCTTCTCACAGACTGCTCAGCTAAGCACCTAGCAGAAGAGATGAGCTCCATGGGACCGGCCTTGTCTCCCCTGAGTCTTCCTGGAATCTCTGCCCAGTACAAGCCTGAGGGGCTCCTCTTCTGCTCCTCTTTGTGGTCTGGGCCTACTTGACTTTTTCTTTCTCCTTTTCCTCTTCTTCCCATACTTAGCTTTTTCTTTTCTTTTTTTTCTGACTATTTACCATGTAACAGTCCTATACTACCCCCTTGGCAAACATCAGATCATTTATTCTTTTTTGTTTTGTTTTTTTGTTTTTTGTTTTTTAATATATATATTTTTTATTTCAGAGAGGAAGGAAGAGGGAGAGAGAGATAGAAACATCAATAATGAGAGAGAGCCCTAGCCGGTTGGCTCAGTGGATAGAGCATCGGCCTGCGGACTGAAGGGTCCCGGGTTTGATTCCAGTCAAGGGCATGTACCTTGGTTGCGGGCACATCCCCAGTAGGGGGTGTACAGGAGGCAGCTGATCGATCTTTCTCTCTCATGGATGTTTCTGACTCTCTATCCCTCTCTCTTCCTCTCTGTAAAAAATTAATAAAATATATTAAAAAAATAAATGAGAGAGAATCATAGATCAGCTGCCTCCTGCACACCCTACACTAGGGTCAAGCCCAAAACCCGAGCTTACAACCTGGGCATGTGCCCTGACCGGGAATTGAACCGTGACCTCTTGGTTCATAGGTTGATGCTCAACCACTGAGCCACACTGGCTGGGAAGATCATTTATTCTTAACAATAACCCTTATTATGGTCATGATTAAAGTATGGCTCATAAAGGGTTAAGAAACCTGACCAAAGTTACACAACTAGGAAGTGATGGGGCCATTCATTCATTCAACAAATATTCCTGGGTGTCCACCTTGTGCCAGGATTCAAAGCTCCAGAAGGTCATCTGGTTTAAACTCAGGGCTCAAGATCACTCCTGATCCGGCCATCCTGATATAGCAGCCGAAGCCACAATCCATCCCCCAGCCCACACTTTCCACACACTCTCCACAAAGGCAATCAAAAAGCGCTCCGTCCCCAAAGGCTGGTGAGATCTCTGAGGACTGTCTCATTGGGTTGGATTGGGCCTTGCATTCCAGGTTCTGAACCTGGGATCAAATGCCAATTCATAGGGTTTTGAAGTGGCAGATTAATAGAGGGGGCAGGTCCCCAACTCCAAATAAACGGTTTCATGGGACCAGATATAACAAGTGGAAGGCAGGAAGGAAGGGAGGGAAGATAATTAGGATTTACTGAGGGTGTCCTTTGTATCATATGCTGTTCAAGGCCCTTTCACTTATGTCTCATTATTATCCCTATTGTTTTAGTGAGCAAACTAAAACTCAGAAAAACAAAATGACTTCCCCTAGGCCACAGAGCCAATAAGTGACTTAATCCTGAATATGTCTGATTCAGAGCCTGTGCAATTTCTTCTAGCAAGTCACAACAATGGAGAACCTGCGGTCAAGTCTGGTAATACCTGGCTATTTGAGGTCCCAGCTGACCTAGGTGTGACATCCAGATGCCAAGTTTTCTTCCTCACTGACCCAGCCCTGTCATCTCATCTCTGGTTCCCACCTTTCTCAGTTGAATTGCATAGGCAGGATTAGGGAGCTACATAAGTATTCTGGCTAGGATTGGGGAGCTGGTTGTGTGGCTTTGGGATGCAGCTAGGCAGACCCCCATCCAGGATTTCAGGATCTGAGAGAAGAAATGATAAGCCTCCTGGGCCATAATTGGATGGATAAATGAAGAAGAGGCTGGGGCATGGCTTCAAGTCCACATGGCTCTGGTTGGGAGGCCGATGACCGTGGGGACGGAGGCAGGTGGAGAGAACTAAGCAAGTCCCTTCCCCTGTGCCCCTCCCTCCCTCGGTGTCAACAAAGGTGATGTGGTTTCCCCTGTGGTCTGTCACCCTAGACACCTGCAGTTCTGAGTATATGTGTATGTGTCTATGTGCCAACAATGCTGTGAGGGGACACAAGGAGAAAGCGGTGGGACAGGATGGGGAGGGGCAGGAAGCCAAAGACAGGCTCTCCTCAACCCCAGGATGAAGAAAGAGCAACGAATATACAAGATGTCAAAGATCACCCCCTTGATAACTCCAGGTGCTCAGGAACATCAGGAGAGAGCTCCAAGAGAGGTATTGTGGGTATCAGGGCCCCTGGTTGGGGCTGGGAGTCAAGGAACTTGAATTCTAGGCCTGGTTCTGCCATTAACTTCCTGGGTCTCACCTTTCTAAGTCTTAGTTTCCTGCTTTGTAAAATAACAATAATTTGGCTACCTACCTCACTGGGCTGCTCTGAGATCATATGAATAATATATGCAAAAGTTTGGACCAATGTGAGTTTTAGAAGTATTGTCCTGAGAGCATAAGAAATATTATAATTACTTACTCTAGCCCTGGGTACAACACACCACGTGCGTGCACGTGCACACATACACTCCACAGTGGAGATAAAGAACATTAAAGGCAAAAACAAAAACACAGCCTCTGCCCTCATATAGATCACAATGTGTTGAAGAAACAAAACAAACACATAAAATACTTGAAAGCCTCTTGGGAAGCCAACTATTTTAAAAATCTCACTATCTGCGCGATCTTGGCCAAGTCACAAGTCCTCTGGGCCTCAGTTTTGTCATCTGTCAAATGAGGGAGCTGGTTTGGATCATCTCTACTTATTTTTCTGAGTCTAAAGCAGTTTTCTGATTCTGTTATTCCAAGTGTAAATGGGTACATAGCAAAGAGGAGAGACTTGAGCAGAGCCTGGCTGGAATGAAGCAGGCGAGCATTGAGCTGGGTTTTACAGGAGCCCAGAAATGTGAGTCAGTGTGGGGGTAGGGGGGTGACATTCCAGGTAGGGAGAAAGGCATGTGCCAGGGCAAGGCAAGGAAGCAGAGGGGTGGCAAACAGATTAGCAGGCTCAGGAATGAGGTTGGTGAGGATTGAGGGAGTCCAGGGAGGAAGTCAGGTCTGGAGGAGGAGAAGGGGCAGTCCCCAGGGCTGAGGCAGCTGAGACACGAAAGTGGGGGAGGAATATGGGTGGGAAGACTCTCTCAGCCCCAGAGGTCGATGCCAAAGCCCATGCAGCCAAACTCCACCCAGGAGAGAGGGAAGGAAAGGTTCCCTTGCCAAGAGGCTCCACCCACCAGAGAAGGCCCATTCCTCCCTTCCTTTTATCCCAGTCTCACCCCCAACTTGGAGGTAAGTGAGGGTCCCCTGAAGCCAGAGCCTCATTAGTGATAGAAACAAACAGCTGGGGTCACTGCCATCTCCCTCCATAACAATAATGTCAGCATAGTAGTAATAATAATAATAATAATAGTGATGATGATGCTGATAATGAAATAAACTACTCCTCACTTGCCCTGTGATAAAACTTCCCAACACCAAAACCTCCTGATACACGCCCATTCCATTTATTAGAATCTTTGCTCCTAAGAGCTGCAAGTGATTTATAAGATTATCTAGTCTGTAGGAATCCCCAACCCCGATAATACATCAAAATCACTTGGAAGAACCTGATTCCTGGGCCTCCTCACAGACCTGCTCAGACCCTTTGGGGTGGGGGTACCCAATAATCTGCAGCTCCCAGGTAATTCTAAAGAGGGGTTAGGTTTGGGACCCCCCGGCCTAATCCAAACCACTCTTTTTACAGATGAGGAAACTGAAAAGCTGCGGGGAAAATAACTTGCTAGAGACGACCTGGTTAGTCATGAGTCAGAGAGGGGAGCTGGCAGAGAACTCGGGCGTCCCAGCTTCTAGGTCAGCGCTCCTTCCACAGTCCGCACTGCCCAGCCCTCAGATGCCTGTGCCAGCAGAGATTACAGTCAGGGAGGCAGCCACCGGGCCATATACTAATCATGAGCAAGAAGAAATTTGTCTGAGTTGCAGAATGGTTTTCTGCAGCCAGCTCACGATTACTCGCTCCAATGGGCCCCTGCAGGGATGCCGGGGTCCACCCACTGGTGAGCCTGGGGCTTCAGCTTTGCTCCGTGCCCCCAACAGCACCCTCTGTAGCCCCAGTGGCTATATTGGCTGAAGGGCAGGGTCCCATCTTGTTACGAATTTTAAAGGTGCCTCTCAGGAGGCACTGATCTGCAGCCAGGGAACCCCCAGGGAAGACCTTGAGGAGGTCCTGGCCTAAAGGCACTCACCTCTGTTCCCAGGAGTGGCTTTTGGGGTGGGTTTGGACAGGCCCCTGCATGTCTAGGGAGTGGAGGCAGCAAAGGAGCAATGAGCTGAGGTGAGGGTGAAATGGGGTGAAGGTGGCTACGAAGGGACAACATGGGTGGGAGTGTCCTTAACCAAGACTTCGAAGTACTCCGCCCACATGTGACCACCACGGCACTCTTCCTCATTGAGTGTGACTTATTTATTGAGCGTCTACTCTGTGCCAGGTTCTTGGGCATGGCACAGAGGCAAAAGAAGCCACAGGTCCTATCATGGAGGAATGCATCATTTCCTGGAGAGCAGGAGGCCGCCGAAAAGAGCCTGGATGAGAGAGCTGTCAGACAGGGGCTCCAACGGCCTGTGCTGCCAAGGAGATGCTGGGTTCACAGGGTCACAGCAGTTCCGTGTTGGAAAGGACCCAATGCATTACCGGGTCCTTTAGCCTGGGGCACTAATCCTGCTCTGACCTGTTCCCTCCTTGCCGGTGGAGGCAGTAGTTGGGAGGCTGAGAGACAAGGCCACTCTACTCTGGGGCAGACCCTGAGGATGGGCTCCACGCTTCTCCACACTGAGCTCTAAAGGAACCATTTTAAAACCTGTAGAGGAATGGTGAAGGGAGGCTGTGGCATATTGTAGTTAAAAGCAAGAATTTGGAGTCCGGCTGCTTGGGTTGGTGTTGGTCGCTTACCCACTGCATGATCTTCAGCACGGAATTTGACCTCTCGGAGGCTCAGTTTCCTCATCTGCAGACAGCGGTATGGAGCGCCTGCCATATTAGGGTTGTTGTGAGGACTCCTGAGATCAGGACATGAAGTGCTCAGCACAGAGCCTGACGCACACAGGGCTCTGTTGGGGATGGAGCTCGATGCTGACATTAGTAATAGGAGACAGTGTCCTGTCTCGTCTCTCCCTCTAAGCCGCAGTTTTCCCCTACAAATGCAATCTCAATGATGCTGACCTAATTTATGCAAAGGAATCCAAATGGGTCTCTAACCCAAGCTGACCCCTGTAGGGCGTGCAGGGTGGCTTGGCTGGGCTATGGGGAATGGGGACACTTGCTAGACCAGCCCTCCCGAGGTCCTCTGATCTTGTCTTAGTTGCGTCAGTCAAGGGGAACCTGGACCCAGCTGCTGGGAATGCCCAAACCGGCTGTAGAAAGAGCCTTGCCTCCTCTCCCCAATCCTGGCAACAGCACATCTGGAGTGATCTGCACATCTGGCTGCATCCCTGGAGTAATAGCCACAGCTGCTGACATTTGAGGGAGGAGAGATCTAGCTCCTCAGCCAGGGCCTGGGGGGCTATAAATAACTAGCTAAGAGGACCAGGGGGACAAGGTTGACCTTTGGTGGGGCGGGAGCGGCTGGCAACTTCCCCCACCCCCTTGGGTCCAGAGCCAGAGTTTTAGCAAAACAGGAAGAGACAGCAGCAGCAGCTGCTGGGAAAGTAGGAGTGGCTCCTCTTCCCCCACTTGCCTGGGGCCTTCGGATCCCAGCCAGGACCTGGGAGAGGTGGAGTCATCTAGGCGGGAGAAGGGGGGCAACCCATACAGACTGTGGTCCCAGCTCCTGGTGCCCTCCTATGGCTCTTCTGGGGCACAGGCAAGAGAGAAGGAAGTTGAGAAGGGCAGCCCAGTGGGCTGTGCCCTCCCTCCTGGCTCCCTCCTTTTCTGTTCCCCCATCAGTGGGACAACAGGAAGGACAGACATTCAAAATTGAGCATAAAATACATCTGCTGACCTAGCCAATGTATCTACAGGCCCAGGGGCATGTCAAGCCCGCCTCCCTCTCTCATCCCCTTCCAGCCCACAGGTGGGCTGAGCCTAAGCGCAGGTGCGTGGGAGAGAGGGTGCTAGACAGGAGGAAGGATGCCTCTGGGCTTCTGGAGAGGGGCCCAGGGCCTGGCCTCAATGAATGATGAAGAACTTCTCCATGAACTATGGAGGTGGGTGACTCTGGGTGACTGTGTGTCTGGAGTAACAGGGCATCACAGAAACAAGCTCTGGAGAGCCACACGCCAGCTCAGAGGTCCTTGTGAAATGCAGGGATAAAGGGGTTACCCAGGAAATGTTGCCTTGTCCAGGAGCTGGGCCACTCAAAGTCTGTCCTGCGTATCCATCTGGGTGGTAATATCTCCAGTGGGGTCTGCATCTAAATCTGTGGGGACCTGTCATCGCTTCTTAGCCTGGAGCCCCGAGTTTTGCCTGCAGGGGAGTCTAGACCAGCACTGTTCAATAGAAACAGAATGTGAGCCACATATGTAACTTTAAATTTTCTTTACAAAAAGTAAAAGTAAAAAGGTGAAGTTCATATTAATAGCATATTTATTTAACCTAATATATGTAAAATATTGTCATTCAACATGTAATCAAAACAAAAAATTGCTAATAGTTTACATCCTTTGTTTCATACCAAGTCTTTGAAATCCAGTTTAGATTTTATACTTATAGCATATTTCAATTCTAACTAACAAAATTGCAAGTGATCAAAAATAAAATAAAATAAAAAGCCTTAGCCAGTTTGGCTCAGTGGATAGAGCATCGGCCTGTGGACCGAAGGGTCCCAGGTTCGATTCTGGTTAAGGGCAGATACCTTGGTTGCAGGCTCCTCCCCAGCCTGGGCCCTGGTGAGGGTGTGTGCAGGAGGCAACCAATCAATGTGTTGCTCTCACATCGATATTTCTCTCGGTCTTCCGAGGAGATTGGGCTCAGTAGGCATGGACAATGTTTTAAAATCATTCTTATAGAGAGAGCTCATACAGATTGAGAGGAAACACTAAAACAATGCTAGACTAAAGTTCAAAGCACAGAAACGACTCTTCAGGGAAAGAGGAAACACAGCTAGTAAGCAAAGGTAGGGAAATGTTCAAAGTAACGCCAATTAAAACAAGATAAAGGTAGAAGCCACTTTCAGACATCAGTGAGAGTGTGGTGAAATGTACACGTTGTTGTTGGTGGTGTAACCTCTTTTGAAATCAGTTTGGCAATATATAGTGAGAGCTATAAAATGTTTTTACCCTTTGGCTCAATAACTCCACCCAATGTACCTAAACTAGCTGTCTATAGCCGAAACAGAATGGAATAAGTGCATAATGATGTCCACCACCACACGATTTGTAATGGGGAAAATTAGAAACAATTTGAACACCTACAGGTGGAAAATTGTGAAGTAAATTATATTTCCACTTAATAGAAAATTATAAAGCTGTTAAAAAGATGCATATGAATGCAGCCTAGAATCTCAGGAGAATATAGATTTGCGTATGCCCTGTGATGGCAACTGTATTAAACACACACACACACACACACACACACACACACACACACACACCCCACATAAGCACAGAGAAAAAGATTCAGAGGAAATACATGCAATAGTAATGATTATGTAAGGTGGCATGAGTATACACATTTTTCTAGTTATTTAATAATTGTCAATCTTGTAGAGAGCTTGGTGAGTGGGGATGAAGGTTGACCAGAATCCTAGACTGAGCTACTCGTAGGCTCCTGACATCCTCTTGGAGGTCATGAATTTATTCACTTAGCAGATGCAGGTATATACTGGGCTCTGTCCATGTGCCAGGCACTGTCACTGTGGGTGTTAGCTCAGAGCTGTCCTGATGGGAAAAGCCCAGGTTTCCGGCCTGGGTTCCCAGGTGCTCTGGCCACTGGAAGCTCCTGGTGTTCCACTGGCTCTTGTGCCCCTGCTGAGCAGGACCTTATCCTGGTCCTGGAAGGGCAGCCCCAGAGGGCGGAGCCAAGGGAGGTCAAGAGCAGATACTGGGGAAAGGGAACAGTGTGTGTGGGTAGTAGTGGCCCAGGGAGGTTAGGGGAGGGTGGAAGGGATCGCCAAGGAGCTTAGGGGATGGGAGGGCTGCTCTGCTCTGGGGGAGGGGTTGGCGGGCTGTGGTCAGCCACTTGCCATTTCACAGCGCCTGAAGGTGCCATGAGATGTAAGTGGGCCATCACCTCCCCCCCCCCATACACACAGGAACTCCACCTGGGCCCCCACCTACGGGCACCATCTGCTGGGAAGCCTCCTGCTCCTCCCCCCTCAGTTATCTTCCTACAGTGACACACTGGGGCCTTGAAATAACACGTCTTTATTTACGCCATCATTTCCACATCATTTGCCTATGATTCATTTGTTGTCAAGAGGCATTAAAACCTCCAGGCCCACTTCCCAGGCACCCACCAGTCCTTGTCCCACCCTTCCTGTGCCCCCCTGCCCTTGCCCAGCTCTCACCCTCATCCCTGCTCCCTGAACCCAGCATCCCCCAGTCCCACCTGCACCCCCACCCCATCTCCTCCCTCCCCGGCCTTTGTTGGGGAGTAGGAGGCAGGGGCTGGGGCTGTGCAGGGCCCAGATCACATCTGTCTGCTTCCCTGCCCAGACCCTGGCCTGAGGCAGTCCTCCAGCCCTAGGACCAGGATGACCTCATGCAAGCAGGAAGCCCTGGGAGAGGGAAGAAGCTTCCATTTGCCTAGAAGCAGGAAGCTCTGGAACCCCCATCCCTTTCTGCGACCCCCACCCCTCACTTCCTCAGGCTGGATTTTCCTCAGACCTCAAGGCTGGTCCCTGATCCCACCCCCTCATTCTGTTTCCTACATGGCACACGGGTATAAAGTTTCCACCATGTGTGCACGTGTGTGTGTGTGTGTGTGTGTGTGTGTGTGTGTGTGTGTGTGTGTGTGTGTGTTGTGGGTAAGAAGAGTTGTCTTTCACACACTCATTACCCAGTAAGGCTGTAAGGCTTTGGGGGGCCCCAGGCCTCCCAGGGGAATCTAGGTGAGCCTGGGGAGCTGTAAGGTGGGGGAGGCGGGGGAGGAAGAGAGCAAGGAGCGAGAAGGGGGCTGCTAGAAGCGGGGTTGGGGCGAGGGGAGCTGCTGTGGTTGGGTTATCTGATGTGAGGAGCCAGGTGTGCTCTGGGGGTGGGGGAAGAGCCGCCTAAGAGACAGAAACTGCAGAGCAGCCTGGAGACACAGAAACAAGACAGGCTGAGCGGTACTGAATCAAAAAGGAGATAGAGGAAGACCAGACTGGCTTTCCTCCTTGAGTTCTGGAGGCCACCCATGGGTGGGGGCAATGTCCTCCTGGCCACCCTGTTCCTTGGTCCCCTGCCCCAGGGACACCTGCTCCTCCAGCTCCCCAACTCCCAGAGAAGCAAGCCGAGGTGGGGGTGGCCAGGGACTGTGGTGTGGGGACAGGGTCCAGCCTTATCCATGAATCAGAGCAGTTGGAGACAGTTGAGGGTCTATAATCTCGGTTGGGGGTTGACGGGTGGAGGAGGCTTTGCAGGAGGAGATAATGGGGCGAGGCAGAACCCTGGCCTGGAATAGGGGGCCCAGGGCCAGGAGCCCCTCTACCAGCTCCCCCTCCACAGGGTCTCCTGCACGGGCGGGGGGGGGGGGCTCCACTCAAGACAGAAGCTGCCCTGCTGCCCTAGAGCTGGGAGGGGCATGGTGAGCAGGCTGTGTGCATGGCTGGGGCGCCATCTCAGTGACAGGGCCCACCTGTGAGTTCCCCGCTTCAGCCTTGACTTGGGCTGTGAGGGGAGGGTGACCCCTGTAAGGAAGAGGATGTCTGCTTAGAGGAGAGGATGCCCAGGTGTTGATGAACATACTAGTAAAGGCTAATAGTTCTCAAGCATTTACTACTCGCCAGGCACAACTCTAGACGCTGTGTATGAACTCACACCTATGCAGTGGGTCCCATTATCTTCACTTTACGGAAGAGACAGCACAAGTACACGTTGCCGGCAGCCCCACCGAAGTTCAGATCCTGCTCCCCTCGGTGCTGCTTTCCTCACCTGCTACCCTAGATGAGGCCCTGCCAGGCACCACGCTGCAAGCCTTTCTTTGTGTTATCTCCACAAAGACTCTATGTCCCCATGCATAGAAGAGGAAACCCAGAGGGGCCAAGTAATTTTCCCCAAGTTGTACAGCGAGTGAGAGACACTATCAGAGGCAGACGATCTACTTGTAAAGTCCATGTTCTTATGCAGCACCTTGCTGCTTCCCTCCAGGCTGGGAGTGGCAGGGAGGGGGGCTGGGCGAGCACCTGAGCTCTCTCTGCCTTTGCAGCCCTCACAGCCTAGCACCTTGCTGGCTTGTGGTAGGAGGAGCTCAAAGAATGAACTAACAACCAAGAGAAACAACAGGGAACGGACATCTCCCAAGGCCACTGATATCCTGCCCAGCGACAGTGTTCCCTCCCCTCCCATCCATTCCTCTACCACCTCAAGGCTTTCCTGTCAACACAGCAGAAGGCAGCAAGTGCCTTGGGGTGGGGTCCCTATCAGAGCGGAAATGGGGCTGGCCTCTCTGCCACCTCCTTTATCTTGTCTCCCCATCCCCACTTTATCACCCAGGGCTCTTCCACCATCCCCTCCCTGCCACCCCCGTGGGGCTCCAGGGGGAGAGAGGAGAAGACATTTAAATCAGTGGATGGGGGGTGGGTCTGGGGGGGGGTGGAGAAAACAGAGGGACCCCAGGAAGGGGTTGCCCTGGCACTCTGAAGCTGGTGCTCTCAGTCCTGCAGGCCCAGGATGGGCTAGCCTTGTGGCAGAGCCTCTTCTGATGGGCTGCTGGATCGGGTAGGCAAATGGAGAAACAGGAACCAGGCGCAGACATGGGGCCCCTGCCTCCCCTCACCTGAGCCCTGTGCCAGCTGCCACAGATGTTCACAGGCATCTACGGGATTCTTAATTAGATGGGGTGGCACAGGCCTTTCCAGACGTCTATAGGGTTCTCAGTGCAAGTGAAGGGAGCAGTGGGGAGGCCACATGGAGCTAGATGAGGATGGCCAGGCTCAGTGACATGTGACTTCTCCATCCCTCACCATGATAGGGATGCCTACGGAGTGTTCTGCCCACTGCCCATCGCCTTTCTCCTCTCAGCAGCCAGTATCTAGGAGACCATTTCTTTCTTTCCCGAGTCTAGCTCAGACAGAATTTGCAGAACAATTCAGCTTGGAATTTGACACTTGATCCACTCCTCCCTGCATCCCTATATCAGATATCACTGGATCTCTGATCCTTGGCTCAGATATGATTTAATTCCATAAGGATCTGTCCACACTTGGGGTGAGACTCTTGGGTCCTAAGGACGGAGGGGTTGTGGAAGCACGGACAGGTTTCCCAAATTGCAGTGGATGCCTGGGTCTTTGCAACTATTCCCTTCTGCAACTCAGTCTCTCATCACACACCCCCTTCTCTGGCTCCCTCTGAGGTCACGAACAGCCGAACCACAGAGCACTGATATCAACCTGCAGGAGGGGCCTGGCCTAGGGCTCTGTGTGAATTAACTTTGTGCATGGTCTGCAGACCTAAGTTTTGGAAGATTCAAGGCCACGAGGATGATCAAAATACTGAATGACAAAATGAGAATTCAAAAATTTGAGCAGGCTAAGATGTGGGATAAATCAAATCAGATAAATATGAAGAGGGAAAAATGCCAATTCTGCATTTTGGTACAGAAAGCAAACTGTCCACCTACAGATAGATACTTTAGGGAGAGGTAGTTAGCATGTGGGTTCTGAAGCCACAGGGACTTAACTTCTCAGTTTCCAAAGTTCAGGGGAAGGTGTTTAAATTTGCATAAGTCTGTTTGCATCTCATTTTCTAGTAGGGACCCGAGCAGGATTTTTAAAACTTGACATCTCTTATGTAGAGCAGACGCTCACAAAAGTGGGTAGTACACGACTTTGTATTCACTCATTCATTCATTCATTTATTCATCCATCTTTTCAGCTAATTTATGGAATCCCTCCCTCTTTTCCTCCAGTCTGGAAGGGAGCCCCATAGGCAAAACAGAAACTTGAAACCCACTACACTTCATTCTACAAATAGGGTAGGTGCACAATTCTACCCAGATGGGGCAGGAGGGGGGTATAGCAGGGTGACATCCAGGGAAGAACTTATGGGAGAATGAAGCCTGAACTGGAAATCGAAGGAGCAGTAGGAGTTTGCCCAGTTGAGAAAACTGGGGGAGAGAGAGCCAGTGGAGGGCATGTCAGGAAATAACATGTAAAAATGCATACAATGTGGATCTCAGAGTGTAGTATGGGGATCCCTATGGGTCCTTAAGCCCCATTTAGGAGCTCTGCAAGGTCAATACTCTTTTCACAATAATATTAAGACATCATTTGCCTTCTTACTCTTATTTCCTCACTTCTGTACAGAGGAGTTGTCCAGAGCTTCCATGATGTGTGATATCCTAACAGATGGATTGTAGAAGCAGATATGAGAACTAACTGCCTTCTAGTAAGCCAGCATTGAAGAGGTTTGCGAGACTGTAAAACCATACCCTGTTGTCACTAAATTTGTTCTGCGTTGGGAAAAAGGTTGTTTTAATAAAAATTATGTGAACTTATAATAGACTAGAGGCTCAGTGCACAAAATTTGTGCACTGGAGGGGGGGTACCTCAGCCTGGCCTGCGCCCTCTCACAGCCCAGGACCCCTCGGGGGGATGTCTGACTGCCAGCTTAGTCTCGATCCCCCCAGGGATTGGGCCTAAGCTGGCAGTCAGACATCCCTCTCGCAGTCTGGAGCTCTCACAGTCCGGGACCCCTCGCTCCTTACTGCCTGCCTGCAGTGGAGGTGGGAGAGGTTCCCGCCACCGCTGCTGTGCTCACCAGCCATGAGCCCGGCTTCTGGCTGAGCACTGACCACCGTGGGGCAGCTCCTGCATTGAGCGTCTACCCCCTGGTGGTCAGTGTGCATCATAGCGAACAGTCGTTCTGCTGTTCGGTCGATTGGCATATTAGCCTTTTATTATATAGGATTCATTACTGTTATTTTTAAATACGTTTTTCAAATTTCTTAATTTGAATTTCTAACATGGTACATATTGATGGGTATGCCCCACAGAAACCAAAGCTCTTTGCAGTCCTCATTTTTCTCTTGAGAACAGCTGGTTCGTGGAGGCAGGCTGCCAGCGCACACGGTTGGAGACCAGAAAGTGGTTGGAGGTGGCAGGGGCTTGAGTTCCAACATCTGGACACGTGACCCTGGAGAAGCAGACAGACCTGATCATAGTAGGCTTTATCTCGCCAAAGGAGCTTAGGACCTGGGAAGTGCTTGGGTAAAAATGAGAAGCAATAACTAAACAAGTACATACAGTAAACCTGATTTTTGAAGCTCCTTTTGATTCCCCTTCTCTGGGCATGAACCACTTCTTACCAGAGAATACCAACATTAATTATGGGTTGGTTGTGTGTGCAATGAAATTGGGTGGTGGTGGTCATTGGGGAAGCAAAGCTGGCAAAGAAAGACCATAATTGAAGGAAGTTGGGGACCGTATTAACTAAGTTCCATGTGTTTCAGTTTATGTGCCTACTTTCCCACACTTTTCTCTCCAAGCGGACTGTTTCAGTTGGGACCCATTTAGCTCATTAAGTTGCATACCTGCCCCCTGGTGGCCAGATGGCATAATGATGCCTCCCAGCTGAAGTAGATATTCCTGGAGCCTGCAGGAGGAGCCCATAGCCCCAGAGGCCTAAGAGATCACCTGGGGCCAGTCCAGAAAGCCCAGCAAGGATCAGTGGTCAGGGGATGAGAGCAGTGTCAACATCCGATGCAAACTGATTTGACCATCCCTCCACTCGGCAACGTAATAATGATGCTGGCCAGCATTTGTGATTCATGGCTATGCCCAGGTAGTGTGATAAATGTTTTACACAGATTATAACACAACAACAAACCTGGAAGTAAGTACTATTATTGTTACTGTTGTATAGATGAAGATTCTAAGGCTCAAAAACATTAAGTAAGTTGCCCAAGGTCATACAGGTAATAAGTGGCAGAACCAGGACAGGGACCCAGCAGGTTATACTGTTAAATGTTATGCTTTGTGGCTTCTGCTTGTACTGCTTGGTTAAGGTCTGTTTATAGGTCTGTCTTCTCCCACGGGATTGTGCCTTTCTCCAGGGCAGTGACTGTCTTATTCATCGCTGTATCCCTAGCACTGAGTGCAGTGCTGTGTTTGTGTTTGGAAACAACCAGGCTGGACCTCAGAGGGAACCTGGGGCCTGCATGAAAGGTGCTCAGAGGCCCCAAGCACCAGAGCTCAGCCTTAGAGGGCCGTTGACTAAGATGTGAGTGTCAGAATCTTCCCTGGCTGTGACTCTAGAGGTGTCCTGGAAAGCCAAAGAGCAGGTCCCTTATGTGTTCTGCTTGGTCACTGGTGTGAGGAGTGATGAACACCACCAAGTGCCTGCAGTGTCAGGGACTCAGCTTCACAGAAATAGAGAAAGGACAGGAGTGGGGGAGAGAGGAGAGTAGGGGGAAGAGAGAAGCCAAGCCCACAGCTCAAACCTGTCACTGTAGAGCAGTCGCACCACCTAGTGGTAAAGCTCAAGATGATTTAGGAAAAGAACAGATAGTCCAGAGCTGGGGAGAAGCTGGCGGCATCCTTCTCTAGAGGGAGTGTCTGGGACTTGTGATGACCCACTACCTAGAGCCCTAGGAAGGGCCTGGAAGCCTTCCAGCCCCTCCCCAAGGCAGAGCAGCCCATTCTGAAAGGACCCACCTGATTGTACAAAATGTGAAGGAACAGCCTTCAATCCTACCTGCCCTTGGCTGAAAAGCGCCACCTAGCTCAAGGTCACATGAAGGTTACACTCTTTGTGGGAACAGGCAACATCCAGTGACTAGCTGATGAAGGAATATAAAAACCTGGCAAGCCCTAACCGGTTTGGCTCAGTGGATAGAGCATCAGCCTGTGGACTGAAGGGTCCCAGATTCGATTCTGGTCAAGGGCATGTATCTTGGTTGAGGGCACATCCCCAGTAGGAGGTGTGCAGGAGGCAGCTGATCGATGTTTCTAACTCTCTATCCGTCTCCCTTCCTCTCTGTAAAAAATCAATAAAATATATTTTTTAAAAAAACCTGGCAAGTGCCATCCTATTTCAGAGTTCCCCATGAGGGTTGGTTGAGACCTCTGTGAAGACCAACTTCTCCCTCTACCTGATCCTACTTCCTTCCCTGCCATCAAAGCTGGTGACCCAGAGACCTCTCCCCAGTACACTCCCTGCCCTTCAATCTACATTTCACAGTCAGCTTCCCCAGAACCCAACTTGCTCTACCTCATGTATCATATCAGCAGTTGCCAACCGGTGGTCCGCGGACCACTGGTGGTCCATGAGGTCCAAAAGGTTGGCGACCACTGTCATATATGACATGTCTGAATAGAGATTCAGAGCAACTGTCTGGAGCAGGGACCCCCTCCTCCTGAGTCCCCCCATCTGCTACTGCTCCACGGCCCACTGTGCCTCTTCGTCACTTGGCGCACAGTCTCCTTCAGGAGCCTCACAGACTTCTTGCCCACACGAGTGCTAATGTCTGAAAGGGTGCTGGCAGGCATCCCCTTAGCCGTGCTGTCTTCTTAGCAGAGGGCAGGTGGAGAGACCCCACACTGCACAGACAGCCTCCAAGGAGTCCCAGCAGAAGCTAGAGACACTGACCAGATGGCTCCCGCCACTCCTGGCAGGCCCTGTTTGATGCCCTCCGACTACAGAAATCGTTATTTCCCGGCATACCACTGACCTATCTCTGCCACATGAAGCTTTAAACCTGTCAAACCCACAGCCCATGTCCTTTATGTCTTTTTTGAGGGCCCTGTTCACAGCATCCAGTAGCAGCATCGCTTGATGTATAAAGGTAGGGTAGTCCCTATATCTCCTATATGATGTTGAACAGTTTAGTGACTACCTGCCCAACAGGTCACCAGGGCATGTCATCCACGTTTAGTACCAGGGAAAAAGGCATTGTGCAGACCCGTGCTGTCCAGCAGGATGTTCTGCGAGGACAGAACAGTTCTGTGTCTGCATGTTTTTTCCGGTAGCCCTGGGGCCACTGAGTAATGGAAATGGGGCTAGTGCAGCGGAAGAGCTAAATATTGGCTTTAATTTAGTTTCAATTAATTGGAAAGGTCACACATGGCACTTTGTTGAATAGCACACATGTAGAATCAGAAATGGAATGTGAAAACTTAAAATCACTTTATCCCAACTTTAAGGTTTTCTGGGTGCATTTCTCTCAGTTTGCCTCGAGTTTATTGTAACACAGTCTTGGAGATTTCGTGTTCTTCTAGATCATCTATAAGACACCAAACAGGTTCTCCAAACAGTTTCTAAGAACTTCATCTTCACACTTCACCAGCCAGAGACATGCACACGTACGCAGCTGTTTCTAAGTCCTTTCATTTTTTTTCATGACAAGTGGCCCTCAAACCCTATCCTCAGTTCTTCTACTCCCACCACACCCCCAGTGACACATTTGGTTTGAAATCTTTGCAGATACTTCTGAAAAATTAAAGTAAATCGCACCTGCAGGTTCCCAGGCCAACTTATCCAAAATACATACTCTGGCCGGACATGACTTCCCCACGTGCAGAGGACTATGTTGTTTTGGTGGGCTACTAGTATTGTTGCTTGCTGTGTTAAACGATGTTGCCCCTTATAAATCCCATGTCCTTGGGGAACAGAGTGGGTGCACTGGCTCCTCTTGGTCCCTGCAATTCTCCATCACTGGCACAGCAGCCATTTCAAACACAAAACACATTTTTGTCAACAGTTACTTGGCTTTCGTTCTTGAGGTTCTCAGGTAAGGGCCATACTTGATGGGACCCCACTGAATGCTTCCTGAGAGCCGAACACCGGTTGATCCAGCCCCGCCAATTCTCCCATCTCAGGGCCTCCTTTAGGAATGGGAACCTCCCCCACCTGCTTTTTAGTAGAGAGCTGGCAAGACAGTGACTTGTCAGGTCACTCAACTCAGTAGAAGCAGCAGAGTGTAGCAGCTCATCAAAGGCTTTTGGAGCTAGCTGCCAAGGGTTCAAATCCCACCTCTCCACCAATGTGGCTTTGGGCAAGTTATCCCCTCTGTCAAATGGGGGTAACGGCAGTCCATCTCCCCTGGGGTCCTTAGAAGGACAAAGCAAATTGGTGTGCATAAAGCATTTATTTACAGCAGCACTTGCCACGAAGTAAGTGCTATGTAGTATGAACCATTTTTATTACCACAAGCAAGCCTTTCTTCATTGGGTTATTGCTGGCAAACGTTTTTTGTTTTGTTTTTCTCTTTGGAAATAACTCAGGAGGTTTTCTTTAAAGCCTTTTTTTTGGCCCTAGCCAGTTTGGCTCAGTGGATGGAGGATCTGCCTATGGACTGAAGGGTCCCAGGTTCCACTCTGGTTAAGGACACGAACCCGGTTGCAGGCTCCTCCCTGGCCTGGGGCCCTGGTCAGGGCTCGTACAGGAGGCAACCAATTGATGCGTTTCTCTCACGTTGATATTTCTCTCTTTCTTTCCCTCTCTCCTCCACTCTCTCTAAAAATCAATGGAAAAATATCCTCAGGTGAGGATTAACTAACTAAATAAAGCCTGCTTTTGCCGCTTCATTCCCAGCTTTCACCAAGTCTGTCGTACACCCCAGTCTTCTCTGTTCGCCTCACTTGGATTCTCCCACTTATTCCCAGTTAGGCAGCAGAAGGAGCTCTCTCCCGGAATCTTCTTTAGTTGGCATTTTGGGGCACACACTTTCCAGAGTTTCCAATAATATACTTTAAAAGTTTTTGATTTATGAACATCTGCCTTCACCTTCTCTCATTCTAAAGCGAAATAGATGATCATCACATTTCCTTCCAATTCAGCCTTGTGAAACCTCATTTTTCCTTTTTTTTTTTCATCCCAGCTCCCAGACTTCCCTTTGGGAGTGGGGTGGGTTGTTGTGGGGCCCAGGACTGAGGAGCTGGTGTCCTCCATGTCCAGTTGGGCCCCTGGAGGAAGCAGGACCAGGGGGAGAGCTGGGAAGGTGGAGACGTCACAAAGACAAATGCACTTTATTGATAAGGCAACAGCATTAGAAGGGATGAGGCAGAGACCCCATCTGGCCAGGGCCACATTGGGGGTGGGGGTTCTGATTCACATTGAGACACAGGCTGAGCTGTCCCTCACCTCCTGATGGGTCAGTGGGGTGACAACTCAGGGAAGGGAGGCAGGGGTTTGGGATCTAGATTTGCTCTGTCTAAAATCCAGCACTTCCCCCAAAGGATTGGGTTGGCCACTGGGGGAATGAGCAATGGGGTCTGAGCTCAAGCGTGGTGTAGTGAAAAGAGCACTGGACCTTAAGTCCCAAGTCGGGGTCCAGTCCTGGCGCTACTTCTAACTAGTTCTATGAGTTGGGGTGAGTCACGCCCTCCTCTAAGTGGCAGTTTTCTTTAATGAGGAGGCTGAATGATGTTAGCGATTTTCAAACCTTTTCTCCCACTGAACAGCAAGCTGGACCAATGTGTTTTGCAGCTAAAAATCAAATAACAAGGGTCTCCCCCAAATTTACAAAACAACAACAATAACAACAATAATTACTGTATAGAATTTTCACAATATAAGTTCTCCCCCCATAAATATCTCTTAATCAGTGGTGCCTACTACCCGCTATCTTAGAGTGTAGTAAGAAATGGAGACTGATTCCAAAAACAACTCACATCTAATAAACACAAGAGTCGGCCATAAGGATGGTATTCTGCAATGAGGAATGTGGCTGCCAGCTGTTTCCCACCTGAGGAAACACTAGGCACTGACGGCTCTGGCTGTGGTAAGTCGGGTTGCTCCCAGCATTTTCAGGGGACACAGATGCAGGTGGAAAGGTATCGTACTGATATGAACTCCTCCGTATTGAGACATCGAATATGGCTGTGTATACCAAACTCAAGAGACTATCTGAAAGACCCCCTGGAACTCCTGCGAGAACCCTTTATGTTGGTCCCACACACCTACACTGAGGAACCCCACCCCAGAGTAAATGGGCCTGAGTTCCCACCTCCTGGGCTGGGCTGGCTACGAAGAACACGAAGTTTGAAGTTATGTACCCCACCCCCACCCTTCCCGCCAGGCTCCTTATGACTTTGGGGTGGTGGAGCGAGAATAAGAGGGGAACCAGCCCCACACAACTCCACCCCTAAATGCTCTCCGACTAGGCACAGAGGCCAGCTCATTCTCCCGGCACCCACATCCTGAGGTCTCAGAGCACAGCAACTGGGTCTCCTGGAGGAATGGCCACCTGAGAACTACAGCTAGGTGGGCAGGGCGAGTGTGACTTAGGCTGTTGGGGTCTGGAAGGTCTTCACCTCCATCCCACCCACCAGGTGGAAAAGATATGGCCCTCACTGGTAACAGAGCGAGCACTGCTTCTCTAGACGATGGGGTGGTTTGGAGAGTGGGGAGATCTTTGGGTCATCCTTGGCCATCCTAGGGTGAGGTCCCACCAGCACCCGTGGCCACAGTGGGAGGGCCTGGGAGCATGCAGCAGGTTCTCTCTCTGGGGTGGGAGGTAAGGCACTGGCAGGGAGGGTGAGGACTGTGCCTGGTGCTTCCCTGCAACCTAGGGGCAACTCAGTCCTGCCACGCGGATTGTTGCAAGGAGAGCTCCTGCCTCAACTAACCTCTTAGATCCAGGCTGAGGAGCCAGGGACTGGTGACAGGGACAGCTGTGGCCACCATCCACTACTCTTCTGTGAGGCAGGGTTTGCCTGTGTCCCACCAACTGGGCCCTACTTTCTTCCCTCCTTGGCTCTCTCGGCAGGTGGGCTTTGGGCCAGTGGCCCAGCCATGGGGAGAAAGCTCCCTCACCATAGCTACTTCCAAGGAGAATGTTACCATGGTGATGGGAAGAAAGTGGGCTCTGAGGGAAAGGCAAGTGCACTTTGGCCAGAAGAGATGGATGAGGAGGGAGCTGTGACCTTAATCACCCTGTTTTTGGTCATTCTTGGCAGTGAGCATCCTAGACAGGCCAGGGATGGGAAGACAGAGGGAGAAGGCCCCATCATGGCATGCTGCCCTGAGACAGAGCAGCACAGACTGGTGGCAGGATGAGGTGGGGATAAAGTGGGGGTTGTGGCCAGTTCTTTATCATGGTGGTGCAGGGGAGGGAGATCCCCACTAAGCTCTGGATATGTGGACCTGAATCGGGGGGAGGTATGGGTATCTGTCCCTGAGGAATGGGTGTGTTTTTCCTGCCCACCTGTTTTTCCTTTCGTAACCCTGGGCACCAGCCAGCAGCCACTTCTGGAATGGAGGGGGCATTCCCAGGTGAGGTCCTGCCTTCAGCCTTTGCCCTCTGCCCCTACTTGAGTCTCTCTGTCAAATAAACAGCAACTCCTCATAACTGAGGTCTTAAGGGACTGGGGTCAGCCTGTGGCCTATAGATATCGAGGACCCGGTGTTAGGTTGGGCAGGGAGAAAAGGTGGGAGAGGAGGGGCTATACTTGAACGTGGGTGGGAAGGGCAGTCATCCCCAGGCCCGGTCACGCAGCCCTAGAGGAGCAGCCCCACCCAGGCACCACCACAGGGTGCTATAGTCAGGAGATCTCATTGCCAAACACCTCCAGGACGAGAGGTGTGAGCTTCATGCTGCACTCGGGCTGGAAGGAGAGGCAGCGGTACTGCTTGGAGTGCTCCTCGTTGAGGCTACGCAGGTCAGCCAGCTTCTGAATCATCTTGGCATAGAGCTGGTGGCTGCCTGGGGGTGGGTGGCGGCAGCGGATATAGGTCTGCAGTGTGTTGGACAGGCGGTCCTGGATGGCCTCAATCAGCGCAGCATCCTGCACTCCGGGACGGTCTGTAGGCACAGGGAAGCAGGAGGAGGAGGTACAGGAGCTCTGAGCTGGGTCCTTACTATTCAATCTCCCCACCACCCCTCGGTCCACACAGATAGACATCCAACTTCAGCATCCTCCTAGGTCACCCCTGAATGACTACTGACCTGTGACATCACAGTCCTTAAAGCCCCTCAACCACTTCCTACTGCATTTAGAATCAAGCTGCAGGTAATTTTATGGGCCCATCTTGGCCTGTCCCTCTATCTTTACAGTCTTTGGCCTTCAGATACACATTTATGTTCCCTCTACCTGGAACTCAACTCTTTATCATTGCCTGACTCTTACTGATCCTTCAAGGTAACAGTTTAAAAGTCTTTCAAGAAAGCCATTCCTGATAACTCCCTACCTCTATACTCTAGACTACAACAGGTTCCCTTCTTTTATTATACCCATCTGTAGTATCACATACTTCTTTATTTTTTAAAACTCTCATCACATTAGAAATTAGTTGTTAAATAGTATTTGTTTCAAGTCTTCTCTTACATTTCATGGGAGAGAAACCGTGTTTGCTGCTGAATCCCTATGCCCAGCAGAGTACTTAGTACCTGGTAGGTGCTCAATAAATCATTGCCGAGTGTATGTATGAATAAATGAGTGAATGCTGGCTGAAAAGGGGAGGGGAGCCTATATCCATTCCTTGGTTCCCCAGCCTAGGAAAGCACCCCTGGGTAGAAGTCACTTACTTGTTCCCTGAGTAGAGTCCAGGCTGAAACAGGGCTGCACCACTTTGGGCCTCATCACCAAATATAGCATCCTTAGGACCACAATAACCTCCTCCTCAGCCTCTCTCCCTCTTCCCATCCCAAACAGGTAGAAGAGTTCATGGATCACAGCACACTGCCTCCAAAATTAGTCAGGTATACTGTCTAGGCAGAACCATTAATCGGTTCCCAGTTTTTTGTGTTTTTTTTTTTTTGTTTTTTGTTTTGTTTTTACCCTGCCCCCTAGGAGAGCTCAGTGTCAAGGAAGTTCGGTGCTATTCGCACAAGAGAAAACCCTGAATATTGGGACTATCTAGGACTGTCTGTGGTCTGAGAAGCCCCATTTCCTGGCTCCCAAGAATCCCACCTCTGAATCACTAAAAGCCTCACTAGGTAAGGCCAAGGACAGTGGGGGGCCCCTCAGTATAGAAATACCGTATGAGCTTTGTAAACCCAGCAAAGTGGTTGTTTCCTGGTCTGTTTAAAATTTGCTCACTTCTCTCTTAAGACTGCCATGCTGGCTCTCATCAGGGCTTAATTTTTCATATTCCCCATGTCCCAGGTCCCTGAGTTCCTCATTACTAGGTCTCATACCTGGGGAGACAATGCAGATGGCCATGAGCAGGACATGCTCTTCCTCATGCAAGTTCAGTTTCTTTAAACCGATCTGGAACTTGATGAGCGGCTCAATCAGTTCCAGGCTGTGTCCAGCTGTGAGAGAGAATGGTCAGATGCTGTGGGCCGAACTGAGGAGACACCCATTGCACCCCACCTCACCTCCAACCCTGACCAGGCCTGACTCTTGCCTTTCTCTCCCTATTGCTACCTGAGCAGAGCCCATGACCCCAGAATGGGTGGAGCCAGAGTCGGGGAGCTAAGAGAGGGTGGAGACAGAGCCCAGACATACCTTTGGCCACATCACTGATGCGATACTTGTAGTCCTCGGTCCCACAGGTCCAGGACATGTCATCCATGGTGAAGGACTGATTGGAGCGTAACATGATGACTTCAATGGCACTTGATTTCAGCAGCACAATCTGGTCCTCAGCAGTCAGATCTCTGCCGGGGAGGGTAGAGGTGAAGGTTAGATCTGCAAATCATGCAAATCAGTGTAGTGTTTTGACAGGTTTGTACCTGCCAGGTGACCAGTATGTGGCCTGGATCCTCCATTGAGGAGCTTAAAGCCTGGTTGGAAAGAACAAGACTGTTTCTTGAGGAAGAACAACTCAAGACTGTATGACATGATAAGAAATGAAGTAACTCAGCTACTAAAAAAAAAAAAAAGAAAAACCCAGTGACTTGCCAGGATCTCCCGGTTCTAATCAGCCAGAGGTACTTTAGGGACAGGAGGATAGAGCCTGAGGAAGCTCCCAGGGTTATGACATGAATATGTGGTCTACAAATGTATGGCCAGAATCATCTTCAACAGCTCCCATGCTTTTCCCCACTCTCCCTCCTCCTGTCCTCCAGTCCTTCCTAGTAGTAAAGGTCAGCCAACTCTGTCTCTAGGACATCTCTGGAACCATTGTCCTCATTCCCACTCCCAGGTGATGGTTATAGCTCCATCATCTTTTTTAGTTGCCTCCTACTAGAATTCTGGAGTCAAAACTCTCGTGTCTCTCATTCATCTTTCTTACTGCTGCTACAGGGAAGTATCACACTCCTGTGCTTAGAAATCCTCACTGATTGTCAAATACCCAGGATCAAGCTTGTACTCTATAAATTGTCTCCAACCTGTCTTTCCAGCCTGTTTCTCATTGCAAACCCCACCAACCCACCATTCGAACAACTGTGGACCACTCCACATTCCGATGCTGTGTTCTCACACCACCATACCTCTGAGCATGTGTACCTCTGAGCATGTGTACCTCTGAGCATGTGTACCTCTGAGCATGTGACAGCTGCAGCCAAAACTGCCCTTCTTCTTCCCCCCCATCTGGTCCTCTTGATCCTACATCTGATGAGGTCTCCCTTGGAGTCCCCCACCCTCTGATTCTCTTCAATAGAATTGGAGACATTCCCTTACACCCCCTGCACATTGTTTGTCCTTTTCCCTTTGGCTTTGTTTTTTATATGCCTGATCTGAACCTTAACTGTAAGCTACTTAAAGGCCAGCACCACCTCTTAATTACCCACACACTGATCACTTAGCCCTGAGCACAAGAGAAGGTCAACAAATATGTGCTAATGGATCAAAAGTCCAATGACTTGTTCCACTATTCTGCATCATGAGCTGGGCTTGTCTGAACAATGACAATAAGAAAGCGGAGCCTGCAGATAAAATTGCTTCTGGTTTTTCCTGCCCTCTCTTCCTGACTGTATATTTCTGCCTGGATATCCTGTAGGTAGGTTGTCATCCTCTATGTGGCTATACTTTGGTTCATAAAAAGATGGTTAGGGTGACTAGCAAAGAGTCTACATTGAAAAAACCCCACAGAGTGGTAGAGTTGGAAGACCTCTCTTAGAGGCTATGTGGTCCATTGTCTTCTTCAGCATTCCTGACACATGGTTCCCACACAGCCTCCCCAGGATTCTCAAGCCAAGGAGCTCATGCCTCTAGATTCAGCCACAAACCTGTTAGCTCTTCATTAAGAGTCTTTATTCTATAACTCACATGGTGACACATTGCTTGTACTTCTATCTTCTCAAGGAACACAGAACCAGACCTTTCCATTAGCTATGGGCATCCCTTTAACCATTTAAAGAAAGCTACCATGTACCCCTTGCATCTTCTCCAGAATAGACTGCCCTAGTGGCACGGTCTCTAGACATCTCACCATCCTTGTCACTTTTCTCTAGATGCTCAATCCACATTTTAAAAAATAGAAACACCATCACTTGGGTTTTAATTCATTATATAACAAATACATGTTCATCATTACATCTTTAGAAAATACAGAAAAAATATAAAAACAAATAAAACTACTCATAACCACAATGAACATTTTGGTATATTTTCTTATCTTTTATTCTATGCAAATATATTTTTTTAAAAACATGCTCAAGTTCATAGTAATTCTGTGTCCCACTCCTTTTTTTCAAAATGTTTTTATTAATGTCAGAGAGAGGGTGATAGAGAGATATAAACATCAATGAGAGAGAAACATTGAGCAGCTGCATCTTGCATGCCCCCTACTGCGGATTGAGCTTGCAACTTGGGCATGTGCCCTGACCGGGAATCAAACCTGTGATGTCCTGGTGCATGGGACATGCTCAACCAACTGAGCCACACCAGTTGGGCCTGTGTCCCACTTCTTACATCACTAAAATTTCTTAGCCCAGTTCATAGGGGGTTAGATAATGTTATATTATATCAACATACTATAAGTTATTTAATCAGTCTCCTATCCACTTATTTTGGGACACTTACTTGCTTCTAATTTTTGTTATCACAAGTAATTTTGTGAGAATTATCTTAGTACATAACCCTTTGTTCAATGGCCCACTAAAAATTAATGTCCAGAAGTGGTCAAACATCCCATGGGTGTTTGGCCAGAGAGATTGCTAGGGAGACCACTGCCTATTGTGATCTGGACATGCTACTTGCATGAAAGCAAAACTAGAATGACCTTGAATTACTACCCAAGGCCTGAAAATACAGGGCATTTCTACGTGCAGCTCACAGCAAGGACTGGAACTGGTGGGAGTGAGGGTAGAGGTGGAGAAGTCCTAGGAGACCTTGTTCCTGCTATGACAGACACCAGCTCAGGCTCTGTCTTTCTCCCTGGGCCTGTGTAGTGTTTATACCCTGATCAGTTTTTGCACCTGAGGCCGCTTCTGGGCACCTGTGATGAGCTCTGGAAATGTGTCCCAATCTCGGCTTTCCCACCCCCCAGGGCAGAATCCAGCCCCTCCCACCTGTATTCCCACGGTCCCTCTAGCAGGCCTCTCTAGAGCTCTTATCTCTTTCCAACAGTTGTTCACACGTCTATCTCTTCCATCAGACACTGATCCTGGGAGGACAGAGATTGTGTCCTTGTCAACTTTAATCCCTCACAGTTTATGTAAGAAAGCAGCTGGTTAGATAGATGCACAAGTGAATGCAGAGGGAAGGGCATAGGTAGCACTCTGTCCCTCAGGTCTGAGACCCAGAACGGAGCCCCTGGGAATGGAAATGACAGTGAGGCTGAAGGCTTTTAGCCCACAGGGCCGGGCTCCAGCTGATTTGGCCTGAAACTGTGGTCCTTGACTCTCAGATCCAAAACTGCTCCTGGCCCCACTTCCTCCATGCATTTCTTTTGCAACACGGAGGGAGGGATATCGGTGGGGTGCAGACTGAGAGTCTGAGGGAGGGGAGGAGGGAGTCAGGAGCAGGCCCAGGCCACACCACAGCACTGTTTATACCCAACAGTCCATCCAGTTCTACCCCACTTTGGTCCCATGCCCACATTAGAGTCTCATCCTGTTCCCCCAACCCCCACCCACTCACCCACACAGACATCTAATCCTGCCCTCCCCACACCCTCCACCCCTGCCTACAGGCAACAAGATCAAAGCCACCAAAGACATAGCCACTGTTCTTTCACTTCTTGGAAAAACAGAACCCCTAAGTACAGAAACTGGCAGAACCGGAGAGCTGATGGGCTGGCCCCACCTGGGTCCCCCAAAACCTGGCTCTGGCCCTCTTCCAGGCTCCACATCACCTCTGTATCCATATCAGTGTGCCCCCAAGAGCTCTTGCCAAGGCCTGCTCCATTTCTATTAGAACACAGTCTGATTAGTGACTTCTCAAGTCATGCTGAGGAGAGGGAAGCCAATCCAAGCATGTCAGGATCAAGTGACACCGTTTTGGATCCATAACTGCACAGCTCCAGTACCTGCTCATGTACATGTCACTTTGGCCATGACTGCAAGGCTAGACAAAGGAACTCTGGAAATGAGGCTTGAAAGGGAAGAAAAGTGAAAGACTTCAACTCATCCTTGAGGAGAGAAATTGAAGAACTGGTAGTGTTATTTGTTTAAGGGTATATGTGCCGAGGTTAAGGGATAGGGGCCAAGGGCGTGGGAGAAAAATGGGGGTTTGGGTTACATAATGGAGGGGGCTGCCATGGGGTAATCTAGTTAAATGAGTGGCTTTCTTTTTGGGACCATTTCCCTTGTGTGCCATCCCAGCCACCACTTAGAATCGCCAAACCTTAGCATCAGATGGTCTTCACTCCCTGCCCCACCCACTTGGCGGGGAAGGATGGAACCTGCATAAATGAGAACTGCTTCCTTAAATTAAGATGAAAGCTGGGTGCTACCATGTATCCATTGGCACCTTGAGGTGTTTTTTTCCTCTGGCTGTTTACATAAAACAAGACTCTGGAACACATAGAGTTTGCAAACAATAACATGTAGAGTGGAGGAGAAAGCTGGAACTTGTACTAAGCGGAATGTGCTGTCTGTTCCAAGGAAAGGCTCTAGAGGGTAGATCCCAAGCCCAGCACAATGCTGAGCTCACAGGTGACAGCAGCTCGCTCCTGCCTGACTGCCAGAGTGCCCCGTACTTCCTTTGCTACAACCAAATGTACAATACAGTAAGTGTCTCACTGCCATTTGATGTTTTTTTCTTCTTTACAATTTTCCCATTAATTCTAGGGGAAGAGCATTGGAACATTCCTGGCATTTGGAGTGGTGAGAGGCATAAAATAACACAGAGCCAGCAGTCTTAGGGCAGAAACAAAGTGGGAAGTGCTGGGTTTTAGCCTTGTGAATTACCATTAGCTAGCTGGCGTTGTGGTAACTTAGATAGTAACTGATGACTTTTCTATGTAGCAGAGAGATTCACAAAACAATAAATGGTATCCCACTTTAGTTTCCATTCAGAGCTGGCCAATGTGAAATTGTTTTCTGGCTCCAGCACTGAATCTGAACATCAGTATCTAGGAGCCATTCTGTGACTGCTGCTACAATTGCAACTATTGCCATTACTTGAATGATGATAATATTGCATAATATTGATTTATTTTTATTTCTCAACCACACTGTATATGTATTTTATGACAATGTTCTAAATGAACTTTTAGAAAGAATGAGGATATGAATATACATACATATAGATATAATTACCCCCCAACTATCTAAAGGTGTCAACTTTTAACTATTTTAAGACTATTTGAGGTGGTAAAGAGGAGGAGGAAAAATAGCGGCCAAATAGGCAGATATGCCCTGCGCCTTGTCCCGGAGCAGATAGAAGAAGCAACTAAATTGAATAACATCCGCCCGGAATTGGCAAATTAGACACAGCTGGCGAGACAATTTGCAGCCAGGAAGACAATTTGCGCCTGAAAATGGTAGGATCAAGGATCTGAGCAGGAGAGAGACGCATGACCACTGGGCTGAGAGGGTCAGAAAGAAGTTGCACTGCACCAAGTCCGTGTCCCTTGGGGAAAGGCATAACATCAGACTGTGGAAAGGAAGTCCATGGGGCTGCTAGCGGCTGGGGAATCTAGATCTAAGTCCACAGCCACGAGAGGCTGCGTTCAGAAAGGCGACCTGAAGAACTGCCCAAGCTGCACAGGAGGGGGCAGGGGAGAGAGAAACTTGTAGTTGTGTGGTTCTTTTGCCTCTTTTGTCTTTGCTTTTATTCGCTAAACCTAGTTTATAGGACCTTTCTATTACAAACACTCACCCAAGGCTGTGGTGCAGGTGGAGGTGCAGATTTGTGGAGTCTAGAGAGAGGTGGTAGAGGAGAGCAGGACAGGGAGAGGTGACTGGTAATCTGGCACTGAGACATTCCTGACCCTCCACACCTAAGCAGGCATGTTTCCCCTGAAGAGCCAGCCCCTCCCAGCAGCTTCAGGGCAGCTAATACAGCCTACACCATGAGCTTTTCAAAGGAAACAAAGACTCTGAATAGCCCCAAAGAGCCCTCAGGGACTGAGTTGAAGAGGGGCCGTTCAGGGGCCCCTTCAGTCCCAGAAAGTAATGCAGCACCACCCCCACCTAAAGCCCTGTCAGAAACAGATGCTTGAGTGATTAAGATTGACAGCAGGCAGACAGGCAAAGTGGGCAGATGGTCCCGCCTGCTTGCAGCCAAGGCTGTGGAGATAGACACTGAAGAGTGGTGGATCGCTTGGAACTTCAACACGGTGCTGACTACCTAACAGGAAACTGAGAAGTGGCAGACAAAACAGAAGAATGAGATCTTAAGCCAGCCCCCATGGGGCATTAAAACTCTGCTGAAGTGAGCTACACTTCACTTTTTATTTTATGTTTTATCTTTTATTAAAACATTTTCTTTCTTTTTCTTTTACCTTTTATTTTTTGTATTATTTTTTTCTTCATTATATTTTTACTAGAGGCCAGATGCATGAAGATTCATGCAAGAATGAGCCTTCGTTCCCCTGGCTGCTGACACCACCTTTGCTCTGGCCGAAGCCGCCTTTCCGCCTTCCCATGCTGCCCAGAGGCCCAGAGCGGCTAGGGTGGTGCGGAATGCCTGAGTCATCGCCATGGCGAGGATGCAAGCATCCTGCCCCGCCCCTGACCTCTTGGCACCTGTGTATGCAAATCAACCTGCCATCTTCATTGGGTTAATTTGCATACTCACTCCTGATTGGTTGGTGGGTGTCACGAAGGTACAGTCAATTAGCATGTTACTCTTTTATTAGTGTAGATTCTTTTTTGTTATTTTATTTTATCTAATTTTTTTCTTTTTCCACCCTTTTCTTCCTCACTTCTCCCCTTTGCATCCTGTTTTCTCTTCTCCTGTCCCCATTTTAGTTTTTCTCTTTCCTTTCCTTTTACCCTTTGTTAAAAATTGATCTTCTTTATCTGCTTTATTGATGTGTTATTATTATTGTAGTCTCTGTTGGCTTACTCATATATCTAATTTCTTCTCCCCTGCTCCAAGTCCATGCACCTTTCTCTTTTCTCTTTCTTCACTAGTCAATTTTTTATGCTTTTATTTTCCTTTCCTCTCTTGCTCTCTTCTTCTCCTAATTGTTTAATTAGATTCAATCACTAAACTCAAGTCTATCTGCTCTCTCCTCTATTCTCCTTTTCCAAAAGTAAATTAATAGCTAAATTAAAAATTTTTTTTGTTTTATCTATTATTTTTCTTTTCTTCTTATTCATTTATTCTCTTTCTACTGAACTGTGATCCTTCCCCTATTCATTCAATTCCTTAATCTTACTTTCTGTATATAAGCTCTGCCTCTACAAATTCTGTCCTCCCCTTTTTCTGGGTGTTTGTTGTTTGCATTTTTTGGTTTATTTGTTTCCTTTGTGGTGTTTTCTCCCCATATATTTTTCTTCTTTTTCTTTTCTCTCTTATCTTTTTTTCTTTTCTTAATATCACTTTTTCTCTCTCCGAATTCTCTTTTCTCTGGTGGTCACTTTTATTGGGGTTATCGGTGTAGTGAGTACATTCGTGTTTTCTTCCCTTTGTGTTGTGTCTTGTCAAGTTGTATTTTGTGCTGTTCAGTCAACATGGTAGAGAGCCATCCACATAACTAGACACCCTGAGAGGAGACTCCATCCACGAACAGAACAATAATACTCAAGACCCAACTATACCAAGAAAATGCAAATATCCCAAATAGGGGGTATCCCTAGAATACTCAGCCCAGAAGACCTGAGATATTGCACCATTGGGTCCCACAAAACATCTACTATATAAGGCAAAGTAAAAAAATCTGGGTGGCATCGCAGTTTAATCTAATACATAGAAACAATCACAAAGGAACAACAAAAATGGGGAGACAAAGAAACAACCCCATATGAAAGAAAAGGAGGAATCGCCAGAAAAGAAAAGAAATGAAATGGAGGCAAGCAATTTGTCAGAGAAAGAATTCAGAGCAATGGTTATAAGAACACTGAAAAGGCTGGAAGACAAATTCAACAACATGTGTAAGAATCAAGAGGAAATGAAGAAGAATCAAGAGGAAATGAAGAATGACATAGCTGCAAAGAACACAATGGACCATTTCAACAGGAGACTAGAAGAAGCTCTGAGGACTGCATCAGCAAGTTAGAAGACAAGGTAGAGAAAAACAACCAAGCAGAGCAGCAACTGAAAATAAAACTTAAAAAGGAGGAGGAGAGCCTAAGGGAGCTTTGGGACAACATGAAATGAAACAACATCCACATAATGGGAATGCCAGAAAGAGAGGAAGTGGAGCAAGAAATAGAAAATCTGTTTGAAGAAATAATGACAGAAAACTTCCCTGATGTTGGGAACAAAAAAGTCACACAAATCCAAGAAGCACACTGAGTCCCAAACAAGATGAACCCAAAAGACCAACACCGAGACACATCATAATTGCATTGGCAAACATTAACAACAAAGTAAGAATCTTTTTTTAAAAAAAATATTTTTATTGATTTCAGAGAGGTAAGGAGAGGGAGAGAGATAGAAACATCAATGATGAGAGAGAATCACTGATTGGCTGCCTCCTGCATGTCCCCACTGGGGATTGAACCTGCAACCCAGGCATGTGCCCTTGACCAGAATCAAACCCAGGACCCTTTAGTCCTCAGGCTGACACTATATCCACTGAGTCAAACCAGCTAGGGCAAAAGTAAGAAACTTAAAGGCTGCCAGAGAGAGACAGAAAGTTACCAACAAGGGATCTCCCATTAGGCTATCAACTGATTTCTCAACAGAAACACATCAGGCCAGAAGGGAATAGAACGAAATATACAAAGTGATGCAAAGTAAGGGACTGAATCTAAGAATACTATACTCAGCAAGGCTATCATTCAAAATTAAAGGTGAAATCAGGAGCTTCACTGACAAAGAAAGGCTAAGGAAGTTTATTACCACCAAACCAGCAATGCAAGAAATGCTAAAGGGTCTGCTGTAAAAAGAAATAAAAAGGGAAGAAGGAACATAGGCATAAAGAACAAAGCTGTCAACAAACAAGTACCTATCAATAATAACCTTAAAAATAAATGGATTAAATGCTCCAATCAAAAGACATAAGATAGCTGAATGGATAAGAAAATATGACCCATATATTTACTGTCTCCAAGAGACCCCCCTCAGAATAAAGGACTCACACAGACTGATAGTGAAGGGATGGAAAAAATTTTTTTCAGGCAAATGGAAATGAAAAAATAGCAATACTTATCTTGGACAAAATAGACCTCAAAGTGAAGTCCATAACAAGAGTTAAGGAGGGCCACTTCATAATACTAAATGGAGCAATTCAACAAGAGGATATAACTCTGGTAAACATATATGCACTCTATACAGGAGCACCCAAATACATAAAAAGACTTCTGGAAGATATCAAGGGAGAGATAGACAGCAATACAATCATAGTAGGGGACTTTAATATGCCATTAACATCACTGGATAAATCCTCTAAACAAAAAATCAGCAAAGAAACAGCAATACTAAATGACTCACTAGATCAAATGGAATTAATTGACATCTTCAGAACATTTTACCCTAAAGGTACAGAATATACATTCTTCTCAAGTGCACATAGGACATTTTAAAAATATATATTTTTTATTGATTTTTTACAGAGAGGAAGGGAGAGGGATAGAGAGTTAGAAACATCGATGAGAGAGAAACATCGATCAGCTGCCTCCTGCACGCCCCCTATTGGGGATGTGCCTGCAACCAAGGTACATGTCCTTGACCGGAATCGAACCCGGGACCCTTCAGTCCACAGGCCGACGCTCTATCCACTGAGCCAAACGGTTAGGGCCACATGGGACATTTTTAAAGGTAGACCACATATTGGGACACAGGCAAAGTCTCTTCAAATTCAAGAAGATAGGAATCATATTAAGCATCTTCTCAGATCACAATGGCATAAAATTAGAAATCAACTACAATGAAAACAATGAGAAAAAAATCAAACACTTGGAGGCTAAATAGCATGCTATTAAACAATGATTGGGTTACCAAAGAGATCAAAGAAGAAATAAAAAGCATCCCAGAAAAAAATGACAATGAAAACACAACAATCCAAAATCTATGGGACACAGTGAAAGCTATTCTGAGAGGGAAATTCATAGCACTACAGGCCTTCTTCAAAAAAATAGGAAAAACGGTAATAAATTATATAACCCTACCATTTAAAGAATTTGAAAGACCTCAACAAGAAAAGCCCAGAGTAAGCAGAAAGAAGGAAATAATAAAGATCAGAGAGGAAATAAATGACACAGAGACAAAAAAAAAAAAATACAAAGATCAATAAAACCAAGAGCTGGTTCTTTGAAAGGATAAACAGCATTGATGAACCTCTAGCCAGGCTCACCAAGAAACAAAGAGAGGACCCAAATAAACAAAATCAGAAATGAAAGAAGTGAAGTAACAACTGACCCCACAGACATACAAAGGCTTGTAAAAAAAAAAAATACTACAAACAACTCTACTCCAACAAGCTGGAAAACCTAGATGAAATGGACATATTGCTAGAAAAATAAAATCTTCCAAAACTCCATGAGGAAGAATAAAAAAACCTGAATAGGCTGATAACTACTGATGAAATTGAAGCAGTAATCAAAAAAACTTCCAGCAAACAAAAGCCCTGGTCTGGATGGCTTCACAGGGGAGTTTTATGAACAGTGGCATTCAGTCCCATTCAAAGAAAAAACTAAACCTATCCTTCTCAGATTATTCAAAAAAATTCAAAAGGAAGGCACACTTACAAGCTCTTTCTATGAAGCCAGCATTACCCTGATCCCAAAGCCAGATAAAGACACCACAAAGAAAGATAACTACAGGCCAATATCCCTGATGAACATAGATGCTAAAATCCTCAACAAAATTCTAGCAAATCAGATCCAGCTTTACATTAGAAAGATCATACACCATGACCAAGTGTGATTTATTCTGGGGATGCAAGGCTGCTACAATATCCACAAATCAATAAATGCTATACAACACATAAACAAATTGAGAGATAAAAATCACATAATCATATCAATTGATGCAGAAAAAGCTTTTGACAAAATCCAACACCCTTTCTTGATAAATATTCTCAGCAAAGTGGGACTAGAGGGATCATACCTCAACATAATAAAAGCCTTATATGACAAACCTACAGCCAACATCATACTCAATGGGCAAAAACTAAAACAGTTTCCCCTAAGAACAGGAACAAGACAGGGATGCCCCCTTTCACCACTCCTGTTTGACATAGTACTGGAAGTACTAGCCATAGAGATCAGACAAGAAGAAAAAATAAAAGGCATCCAAATTGGAAAAGAAGTAAAACTGTCATTATTCGCAGATGACATGATATTATTTATACATAGAAAACCCTACAGATGCTGTCAAAAAGCTAATAGATTTAATAAATGAATTTGGCAATGTAGCAGGATACAAAATTAACACCCAGAAATCTATGGCCTTTTTATACACCAGTAATGAACTCACAGAAAGAAAAACTAAAAAAAAAAAAAAAAAAAAAAAAAAAAAAAAAAAAATCCCAATTACCATTGCAACAAAAAAATTAAGATACCTAGGAATAAACTTAACTAAAGAGGTAAAAGACATGTACTTGGAAAACTACAGGACATTGAAAAAAGAGATAGAGGAAAACATAAACAAATGGAATAATATACCGTGTTCATGGATTGGGAGAATCAACATCATTAAAATTTCATACTAGCTGAAACTGGTTTGGCTCAGTGGATAGAGCGTCGGCCTGCAGACTGAAGGGTCCAGGGTTCGATTCCGGTCAAGGGCATATACCTTGGTTGCGGGCACATCCCCAGTGGGAGGTGTGCAGGAGGCAGCTGATTGATGTTTCTCTCTCATCAATGTTTCTAGTTCTCTATCCCTCTCCCTTCCTCTCTGTAAAATATCAATAAAATATATTAAAAAAGAAGACTCTTCTTTAAAAAAAACATGTTCATACTACCCAAAGTAATCTATAGGTTCAATGCAATTCCCATTAAAATACCAACGGCATATTTCATAGACCTAGAACAAACTCTCCAAAAATGCATATGGAATAAAAAAAGACCCCGAATAGCCACAGCGATCCTGGGAAAGAAGAACAAAGTTGGAGGGATCACAATACCAGATATCAAGCTATGTTACAAAGCCACTGTTCTCAAAACTGCCTGGTACTAGCACAAGAACAGACATATAGACCAAAGGAACAGAATAGAGAACCCAGAAATTGACCCAAGCCATTATGCTCAATTAATATTTGACAAAGAAGGCAAGAGCATACAATGGAGTCAAGACAGTTTCTTCAATAAATGGTGTTGGGAAAATTGGATGATACATGCAAAAAAAAAAAATGAAAATAGACCACTAACTTACACCATACACAAATATAAACTCAAAATGGATCAAGGACTTAAATGTAAGACAGGAAACCATAAAAATCTTAGAAGAATCCATAGACAGCAAAATATCAGACATATGTCGTAGCAATATCTTTACCGATAAAGCTCCTAGGACAATGGACACTAAGGAGAAAATAAACAAATGGGGCTACATCAAAATAAAAAGCTCTTGCACAGCAGAAGAAACCATCAACAAAACAACAAGAGAGCCCACTGCATGAGAGAACATATTTGCCAATATTATATCTGATAAGGGTTTAATCTCCAAAATTTATAGGGAACTCATAGAACTTAACAAAAGGAATATAGACAATCCAATAAAAAAATGGGCAAAGAGCACATCAGTGGATTAAAAAACTGTGGTACATCTACAGAATGGAATACTATGCTGCTATAAAAAAGAAGGAACTCTTACCATTTGCAACAGCATAAATGGACCTGGAGAGCATTATGCTAAGTGAAATAAGTCAGTTGGAGAAAGATAAATATCACATGATCTCACTCATTTGTGGAATATAGTGAACAACATAAACTGAAAAACAAAAACCGATCCAGAGACAGAGAAGCATCAATCAGACAGGAAGCCAGGGGAGGTTAGAGGGGGTAAGAGATCAACCAAAAGGCTTGTATGCATGCATATAAGCATAACCCAGCCGTGGGCAAACTACGGCCTGCGGGCCAGATCTGGCCCGTTCGGCTGTTCTATCCGGCCCGTGGAGCCGAAAGAGTGGAGGGTTCTCTTGCTCTCCCCTCCGCTCCTTTACTTTGAATTTATATTAGTTCAAACAAACACTCCATCCATGCTTTTGTTCCGGCCCTCCGGTCCAGTTTAAGAACCCATTGTGGCCCTCGAGTCAAAAAGTTTGCCCACCCCTGGCATAACCCATGGACACAGATAGTATGGGGGAAGAGCATGTGCTGCGGGGTGGGAATGGCTGGGGAAAGGTCAATGGGGAAAAAAGGAGACATGTACTATTTTAAACAATAAAGAATTTTTTAAAAAGCAGTGGTACATTTACACAATGGAGTACTACTTGGCCTTAAAAAATAAAAAAGACTATATGACACTTTAAATATGAGTATTATACATGCCATTACTACCAAGACAATAAAACACTTGAATGTGATAGGAAAAAAAAATGGCGGCGGAATAGACAGACGTGTCCCGAGCCTTGTCCTGGAACAGATAGAAAGAAAAGCTGAGGGTCGCATGGGGAGTGTCTGTTGGTGAGTTGAGGGACAGCTATACTCCAGGAGAAGGTGGGGGACTGCTGGACGGGGCTCCCCTGACCGGGCAGCCCCCACTGCTGCTGGATTCCCTCCCAGAGCCACCGGATCGGACGAAGAGACTGCGCCATCTTGAAGGGGAGAGTGGATGTTATTGGAAGCCTGAAAATCTACAACTGCGGCACCCACTGAACAGCTGCGAACCCCAGAGCACCAGTCCCCAATTGGCGCAAACACACAGATTCAGAGGAGCTCTACACTCCACCACGGAAAGGTCAGATTTCGCCTGGGATAAGGTGAGGTCTCTGGTCCCGGCAGGACAGAGAAACACACGCATTGCGGGAGCTGGAGGACCGGGGGAAGTCTGCGCCTAGAAAAATCCGTGGCTGTTGGGGCTGGCATGATCCATGAATGTGGAAGGGGGTCCTCAGAGCTGCTAACAGAGGGGATCTCTAAAAAGCAGCCCATTTTGATCTGATGCAGAAGGACAGCCTAAAAATTTTAAAAGTGTGCCGGCTGCTTGGACATGGGGCGGGGTGGGGGGGGGTGGGAGGAAGGACTGCACAAACTTGCACACAGCCCCGGAGTTTGCACACTTGCGCTTTCTCCTCTTTAAATTCTTGCTTCTTATTGCTGAGCCCTCTGCCTGGGATCACCCAGTTGGGGACACCCTAGGAGACTGCAGGGGAAAGTTGTTTTTCTGGAACCTGGGGATCAGAGCGGGGAGTGACCATCGGAGAACCAGCTCTGGGGCAGCCCACTCCCACAAACCCATATTGAGTGCCACAGGGAAAGAAGGATCTAAGCACAGGCTAGAGAGGACCTATATACACGGAGGTCAATCCAGAAACACTGCCACCCAGGGGTTGAATCACAAATTGACTCTTGTGTAAACACAAATAAAGGAATACAAGAGAGTAAGACACACTGCCTGCTTAAAAATAAGGACTGGCTTACAAGACTGAGGAGCAGTGGAACGCAGGTAACTGCAATACTGTCCTGACTGGGAAACAGGCATGCTAAACAGAACAATAGAGCAAGTGAATGACCTTCACTATTGCACATTTTATTTTTATATTTTTTATTTTTTTCATCTTTTACTTAAGAAACTATTTTTATTCTTTTTTCCTCACTTGATTTTACCTTTTTAATTATTACATTTTTATTTTCAATCAGTATTACTACTACTATTTTACCTTTTTTTTTTTAAAAACTGTAATTTTATTTTCTCTTTATTTGACTTTGAGATTAGTGTTCTACATTCTATTTTCATCGTTCCTTTAGCATCATTCTACTCTACCTCAACTCTACCTTTATGCCATCTTTCTCTTCCTAACTTTTCCCCTTTTGTTGTCCTGTTTCTCTTACCCTTCTCCTGCTTTAGATTATCCCTATTCTTTCTTTTTACCCCTGTTAAAATTTCACCCTACTTATATATCTAATTTCCAATCCCCTGCTCTGAGTTCATACACACCTCTCTCTTCTCTGTCTTCACTATCCAAAAAATTGTTTTCCTCTCTGTCCTTTTGTTGTTGTTTGCTTGAATATTGAGTATATCGATTTTTTATGCTTGTTTGTGAGATTGTTTTGCTTATTCTTTTTTTTGTTTTGCTTTTTTGTTTGCTTTGTTTTTTGCTTCTGTTTTCCCTCGCCTCACTTGATATTAGTTGTTGTTTGTAGTTTGTATTCATCTCCAGGTACTTGTTGCTGGCATTTGCTGGGATTAGTGGTTGTTCTATTGAAGTTTTCTCCATATATATATATATATATATATATATATATATATATATATATAGTTTGTTACCCTTTTCTTTCTTATTCTCTTTCTTTTCTCTCTTACTTTTTTTTCCTTTTCCAAATTTCATTTTGGCATTCCTTTCTTTCTTTTTTTTTTTTCCTTTCTTCTCTTCTTCTTTCTCTCCTATCCCCTAATTTGCCTTTCTCTGGTGGTCACCTTTATTTGGGGTTATTAATATCGTGAATACATTTCTGTTCAGTGCCTTGTGTGTTGTACCTGGTTGTGTTGTATTTTGTGCCTTTAAATCAATGCAGGAAAGAGAGAACTACCTAACCAGACACCCGGAGAAGAGAGACCATGGGGAGACAAAGAAACAGCCGACATATGAAAGAAAAGCAGGCATCACCAGAAAAGGAAGTAAACAAAATGGAGGCAAGCAACCTGCCAGAGAAAGAATTCAGAGTAATGGTCATAAGGTGGCTGAAAAGAATGGAAGACAAATTCGACAATATGAGTAAGAATCAAGAGGAAATGAAGAAGAACCAAGAAAAAATGAAAAATGACATCACTGCTATAAAGAACTCAATAGAAAGCATCAAGAATAGACTAGAAGAAGCAGAGGACTACATCAGTGAGCTAGAAGACAAGGTAGGAAAAAATACCCAAGTAGAGCAGCTTCTAGAAAAAAAATTAAAAAGCAGGAGGAGAGCCTAAGGGAACTTTGGGACAACATGAAACAAAACAACATATGCATAATAGGGCTTCCAGAAGGAGAGGAAACTGAGCAAGGAATAGAAAACCTGTTTGAAGAAATAATGACAGAAAATTTCCCTGATATAGGGAAGAAAAAACCCACACAAATCCAAGAAGCTCACAGAGTCCCAAGCAAAATGAACCCCAAAAGACCGACGCCAAGGCACATTATAATTAAATTGGCAAATGCCAACAACAAAATAAGAATCTTAAAAGCAGTCAGAAAGGGACAGAAAGTTACCTACAAAGGAATCCCCATCAGACCAGTGACTGATTTCTCAACAGAAACTCATCAGGCCGGAAGGGAATGGAATGAAATATACAAAGTCATGCAAAGGAAGGGTCTGAATCCAAGAATACTGTACCCAGCAAGGCTGTCAATCAAAATTGAAGGTGAAATCAGGAGCTTCACAGACAAAAAAGGACTAAGGGAATTTATTACCACCAAACCAGCAATGCAAGAAATGCTAAAGGGTCTGCTGCAAAAAAAAAAAAAAAAAAAAAAAAAAAAAAAAAAAAAAAAAAGAAATAGGAAGCGAAGAAGGAACACAGGGGTAAAGAATAAAAATGACGACAAATAAGTACCTATCAATAATAACTTTAAATGTAAATGGATTAAATGCCCCAATCAAAAGACATAGGGTAACAGATTGGATAAGAAAACACGACCCATATATCTGCTGTCTACAAGAAACCCACCTCAGAAAAAAAGATGCACACAGACTGAGGGTGAAGGAATGGAAAAAGGTTTTTCAGGCGAATGGAAATGGAAAAAAAGCTGGGGTAGCAATACTTATATCTGACAAATTAGATCTCAAAGTGAGGGACATAACAAGAGTTAAGGAAGGCCACTTCATAATAGTAAAGGGAGCAATCCAACACGAAGAAATAACTCTGGTAAACATATACGCACCCAATACAGGGGCACCCAAATACATAAAAAAACTCCTGGAGGATATATCAAAGGCGAGATTGACAGCAATCCAATCATAGTAGGAGACTTTAATACCCCACTATCACCATTGGACAAATCCTCTAAACAAAAAATCAGCAAAGAAACATCAATCCTAAATGACTCACTAGACCAGATGGAATTAATTGACATCTTCAGAACATTTCACCCCGAAGCCACAGAATATACATTCTTCTCAAGTTCACATGGGTCATTTTCAAAGATAGACCATATGTTGGGTCATAGGCAAAGTTTCTTCAAATTCAAGAAGATAGAAATCATATCAAGCATCTTCTCAGATCACAGTGGCATAAAACTGGAAATCAACTACAATAAAAACAATCCAAAAAAATCAAACACATGGAGACTAAACAGCATGCTATTAAATAATGACTAGGTTACCAGAGAGATCAATGAAGAAATAAAAAACATCATGGCAACAAATGACAATGAAAACACAACAATCCAAAATCTATGGGACACAGCGAAAGCAGTCTTGAGAGGGAAGTTCATAGCTCTACAAGCCTACTGAAAAAACAAGAAACAATGGTAATAAATTACCTAACCCTACAACTCAAAGAGTTAGAAAGAGAGCAACAAAAAAAGCCCAGTGTAAGCAGAAGGAAGGAAATAATAAAGATCAGAGCAGAGATAAACAACATTGAAACAAAAAAAAATACAAAAGATCAACAAAACCAAGAGCTGGTTCTTTGAAAGGATAAACAAGATTGATGAACTTCTAGCCAGGCTCACCAAGAAGCAAAGAGAGAGGACCCAAATAAACAAAATCAGAAATGAAAGAGGTGAAATAACAACAGACCCCACCAAAATACAAAGGATTGTTAAAAAATACCTTGAACAACTCTATTCCAACAAACTAGACAACCTGGAGGAAATGGACATATTCCTAGAAAAATATAACCTTCCAAAACTCAATCAGGAAGAATCTAAACATCTCAATAGGCCAATAACTATGGAAGAAATTGAAGCAGTCATCAAAAAGCTTCCAGCAAACAAAAGCCCGGGGCCAGACGGCTTCACAGGGGAGTTTTACCAAACATTCAAGGAAGAACTAAAACCTATCCTCCTCAGACTATTCCAAAACATTCAAGAGGAAGGAACACTTCCAAGCTCCTTATATGAAGCTAGCATCACCCTAATACCAAAACCAGATAAAGACTACACAATGAAAGAGAATTACAGGCCAATATCCCTCATGAACATAGATGCCAAAATCCTCAACAAAATTCTAGCAAATCAGATCCAGCACTACACCAGAAAGATCATACACTATGACCAAGTGGGATTTATCCCAGGAATGCAAGGATGGTACAATATCCGCAAATCAATTAACGTTAATTGAGAGATAAAAATCACATAGTCATATCAATTGATGCACAAAAAGCATTTGACAAAATCCAACACCCTTTCTTGATAAAAATTCTCAGCAAGGTGAGAATAGAAGGATCATACCTCAACATCATAAAAGCTATATATGATAAACCCACAGCTAACATCATACTCAATGGGCAAAAACTAAAACTATTTCCCCCAAGAACAGGAACAAAACAGGGATGCCCACTCTCACCACTCCTGTTCGACATAGTATTGGAAGTATTAGCCATTGCAATTAGACAAGAAGAAGAAATAAAAGGCATCCAAATTGGAAAAGAAGAAGTAAAGCTGTCCTTATTTGCAGATGACATGATATTGTATATAAAAAACACGAAAGACTCCATCAAAAAACTAATAGACTTAATAAATGAATTTGGCAATGTAGCAGGATACAAAATTAACACCAAGAAATCTATGGCATTTCTATACACCAATAGTGAACTTACAGAAAGAGAGACTAAAAAAGCAATCCCACTTACCATCGCACCAAAAAAATTAAGATACGTAGGAATAAACTTAACTAAGGAGGTAAAAGACCTATACGCAGAAAACTACAGGACACTGAAAAAAGAGATAGAGGAAGACGTAAACAGATGGAAGAACATTCCATGTTCATGGATTAGGAGAATCAACATCATTAAAATGTCCATACTACCCAAAGCAATCTATAGATTCAATGCACTCCCCATTAAAATACCAATGGCATATTTCACAGACCTAGAAAGAACTCTCCAAAAATTCATCTGTAATAAAAAAAGACCCCGAATAGCCACAGCAATCCTTAAAAAGAAGAACAAAGTAGGTGGGATCTCAATACCAGATTTCAAGCTGTATTACAAAGCCAGTTCTCAAAACTGCCTGGTACTGGCATAAGAATCAATAGAATAGAGAACCCAGAAATCGACTCAAATCACTATGCTCAATTAATATTTGACAAAGGAGGCATGAACATACAATGGAGTCAAGACAGTCTCTTCAATAAATGGTGTTGGGCAAATTGGACAGATACATGCAAAAAAAATGAAACTAGACCACCAACTTATACCATACATAAAAATTAACTCAAAATGGATCAAGGACTTAAACATATGACGAGAAACCATAAAAATACTAGAGGAATCCACTGCCAGAAAAATCTCTGACATGTGCCAAAGCAATTTCTTCACTGATACTGCTCCTAGGGCAATGGAAACTAAAGAGAAAATAAACAAAAGGACTACATCAAAATAAAAAGCTTTTGCACAGCAAAGGAGACTGTCAATAAAACAACAAGAAAGCTCACTGCATGGGAGAACATATTTGCCAATGATATCAATGATAAGGGTTTAATCTCCAACATTTACAGGGGACTCATGCAGCTTAACAAAAAGAAGATAACCCAATCAAAAAATGGGCAACTGTTCTAAATAGACACTTTTCGAAAGAAGACAGAAGGAAGGCCAAGAGACATATGAAAACCTGCTCAAAGTCACTAATCATCAGAGAGATGCAAATCAAAACAACAATGCAGTACCATCTCACACCTGTCAGAATGGCTATTATCAACAAATCAACAAATGACAAGTGCTGGTGAGGATGCGGAGAAAAAGGAACCCTCGTGCACTGCTGGTAGGAATGCAGACTGGTGCAGCCACTGTGGAAAACAGTATGGAGTTTCCTCAAAAAACTAAAAATGGGACTCCCATTTGACCCAGTGATCCCCCTTCTAGGAATATATCCCAAGAAACTAGAAACACGAATCAGAAAGAATATATGCACCCCTATGTTCATTGCAGCACAATTCACCATAGCTAAGATTTGGAAACAGCCTAAGTGCCCATCAGCAGATGTGTGGATTAGAAAACTATGGTACATCTACACAATGGAATACTATGCTGTAAAAAAGAAGGAGTTCTTACCATTTGCAACAACATGGATGGAGATGGAGAGCATTATGCTAAGTGAAATAAGCCAGGCAGAGAAAGATAAATATTACATGATCTCACTCATTTGTGGAATATAATGAACAACATAAACTGATGAACAAAAATAGATCCAGAGACAGAGAAACATCAATCAGAATGTGAAACCTCAGGGAAGGTAGGGGAGGGTGGGGGTAGGGGGAGAGATCAACCAAAGGACTTATATGCATGCATATAAGCCTAATCAATGGACACAGACAACAGAGGGATAGGGTCATGAGTGGGAGGTGGGGGGGTAATGGGGGAATAAGGACACATATGTAATACCTTAATCAATAAAGAAATTAAAAAAACACACACACACACAAAAACACACTTGAATGAGTGAAAGAAATTTGTATGAATGAATCCATAACAGGATCTCTACTCCAGTAGAACTCATTATACATATCCTTTTGTGCAAAAAGGTCTCAGTATGGTTAGGAAATGGCCTTGGGTGAAGGGTATATTGGGTGAAGGATGCCCAGATCTTAAATGTTGGTAAATCTGTCTCCCTCTAGGACTCCTAAACACCTTTACAAGTCTTCATGCCCAACCCTCTCTCCCCTCTACCACTTCATCCTGGTTTCAGAATTGAGTGTGGAGGGCTAACGAGGGCTTAATTTAAAGGCATTCTATGAGGATTAAGCCCAAGCCAGCTATGTGGACACAGCAGTGAGCTAAGAGTTCCAGACCTGGCTCTGACCCACGGGCTCCATCACTGGGAGTCCTGGCATTGGCCACTAAACCTTCCTAGGCTTCTGTTTCATCATCTACAGAATGTGGGGCATGAACAGCTCTCTCAAGTAATGCTGGAGGGTTGCACTTCCTAAAATACAGACCCCTGGGCTTAGCCCAGAGATTCTGACTTAAGAGGTCTGCGGTAGGGCCTCACTCTCTATTTTGGGAAGCAGTGATTTGTGATCTTCAAGCCTCCTTGCAACTCACTCCAGGATTCTAACTCTATTCCCCAGATGTCCCCAAATCTTCTTACCTGAATCCTGGGATCATCTTGGCAAAGCCAATGACCTTTTGGATGCTGTAACTGACCAGATCAGCCAGGTGGGGCAGCATGGAGAGTTGGGACAGGTCTAGGGTCACAGAAGAGTTATCTGAGTTTTCTTCGCTCAGATCCAGGTTGGAGAAGTTGGCCTGCTCCATCACGTCTGAGGAAGGAGGAGGGAAGAAAAGGAACTCCTTAAGGATACTTGAGCCTGGCTTCCTCCTGCTGGGCCCTGTGTGGGCCTCCTGTGCCCTGGCAGCTGGGCCAGTTGGGAATCCCACAGTGACTACCTTTCCCAAGCTCACTCTTCAGCCCAGGCTTCCCTCTAGGATTCCCCTGTCTCTTTGTTCAGCAGAGCAGGGCAGTAAAACCAAAAGTCACAGAGACTCCAAAAATGAGACTTTCTCAAGTCAAGATTTTATGTTCTGTGTGTTGTTCCTAATGCTGCTAAATCAAAATTAATTTGGAACCAATAAACCTGTGGGAAGCAATGTTTAACCTCACCAGTGATAAAAAAATTTGTCACATAAAACCTCTACACTTTTCACCTATAAACTAGAAACAAACATGCTTAGATGTTGAGACCAATAGTTATAAAGATGCAGGGAACTAGGCAATTTTGTGCACTAAAGGAGGCACCAATCTTCACAAGTCAGCTCGCAAGCTATTGACAATTATGCATATTCTTTAACCAGTACTCTCACTTCCAGGAATTCATCATAAGGAAGACATTCCCAATAAGTGCAAATATTTAGCAACAAGTATACTGTTATCTTAATGAAAAGCTGGGAAATAATCTAAATATCTGATAGTAGGGGATTTAGATGTTATTGTACATTCATACCCCAGACTGCCATCCAGCCTTTAAAAATAATATTCTGGATGTATACTGAGTGAAAATATGATACAATGCATTATTGTGAGAAAAAAGCCAAGTACCAGACTGTGTATGGCACAATTCCATCTCTGAATATGCATATGTGAGTTTTTCAAGAAATGAGTCCTGGCCAGTGTGATTCATTTGGTTGAGCATCGCCCAATGTACCTAAAGATCGCCTGGATTATGGATTCAGTACTCAGTAGGGGGCTTGCAGGAGGCAGCTGATTAATATTTCTCTCTCCCTCTCCATTCCTCTCGCTCTGAAATCAATAAGAACAGCCCGGCCAGCATGGTTCAGTGGTTGAGCATCCACTCATGAACCAGGAGGTCATGGCTCAATTCCCGTTCGGGGCACATGCCTGGGTTTCGGGCTCATCCCCAGGAGAGGGGGCGTAAAGGAGGCAGCTGATCAATGATTTTGTCTCATCATTGATGTTTCTATCTCTCTCCCTCTCCTTTCCTCTCTGAAATCAATACATACATATTAAAAAAATAAAATCAATAAAAACTTATTTAAAATACATAAATTAAAACTACAAAATGGGAGAGATACATCACAGTGCTAACAGTGATTAAATGGGTAGTAGGGTTAAAGATTATACCTATACTAATAAAAGGGTAATATGCTAATTAGACAGGGAGACCTTCCGGACATCCTTCTGGACAAAGCCATGGTGGCAGGGCCGAGGCAGAGGCAGTTAGGGGCGATCAGGCCAGGAGGGGGGGCAGTTGGGGGTGAGCAGGCAGGCAGGGGGGCAGTTGGGGGCCAGCAGGCCAGCAAGGGGAGGCAGTTGGGGGTGAGAAGGCTGGCAGGGGAGGCAGTTGGGGGTGAGCAGGCTGGCAGGCAGAGTGGTTAGGGGTGATCAGGCAGGCAGGCAGGTGAGCGGTTAGGAGCCAGCGGTCCTGGATTGTGAGAGGGATGTCTGACTGCTGGTTTAGGCTCGATACCTGTAAACTGGCAGTAGGATGTCCTTCGAGGGGTCCCAGATTGGAGAGGGCGCAGGCAGGGCTGAGGGACACCCCCCCCCCCGTGCACAAATTTCGTGCACCAGGCCACTAGTGTATGTATGTGTGTATGTGTGTGTGTGTGTGTACATAATTTAGTTTTTATTTTCTTAATATCTACAATGAACATGTACTACTTTTGTATGATAATAAAAAAATTAAAAATGTTAACTAGCTTGAATTGTTAAATAAACATATGCTTTATTGGTCATGCCATGGGGGGGGTGAGCATCTCAAATCAATTAACTTATAAGAGGGTATCAAAACTCCTAAATAATATAAAATTATTATTAAAAACTAAAGTACTGGCAAATGTGACATGCAAATGGACCCTCATTGATGCAAAGAAATATGCCATCAAATGAGAGGGACAGAATCCCAGGTGAGGGGCCAGGAGGGTTGGTCAGTCTGTGCAGAGATTAGTGTGGTGGGTAGACACAATGTCTGGCTCCACTGCCATCTCTATCCAGCTGGCACTGGGACCCCTGCCACCTGTCATTGATTTGGGATCTATATTCATCAGTGAATCTGAAGGGTTCTAGTTCCCCCAGGCAGAGGGAGAGGAGGCCCCAGGCAGAGGGCAGCAGGGTTGGGGCTGGCTGAGAGGTAGAGGGATGCAGGACAAGAGCAGGGGAGGGTGAGGCAGGAAGATGAAGAGGAAGGCAGAAAAAAAGCACATAAGAATAAAAGAAAGGATGGGCTGGAGGTGACAGGTCCTCTATGGCCTTAATGGTCCCCCAGGATTCAGGGGTAAAGTTGGCTGCAAGGGGTCCCTTCCATGCCAAATTCCACCTTCCAAAAGGCTCAGGCTCTGATGATTATAGTTAACAATACTGTTTTGAATATTTGAAAGTTGCTAAGAGAGTAAATCTTAAAAGTTTTCATTACACACAAAAAATCTTTGTAATTATGTAAGGTGATAGATGTTCATTTGTTATATATAAAATCATTATGTTGTATACCTTAGACTTATACAATGTGATCTGTCAATTACCCTATATAATAAAAGGCTAATATGCAAATTGACCGAATGGTGGAACGACTGGTCGCTATGATGCACTCTGACCACCAGGGGGCAGCTCTGGTGTTGAGCAACTGACCCCTGGTGGTCAGTGCACTCCCACAGTGAGAGTGCCGCTCAGCCAGAAGCCGGGCTCACGGCAGGTGAGTGTAGCGGCGGTGGTGAGAGCCTTTCCCACCTCTGTGGCAGCGCTATGGATATCCAACTGCAGGCTTAGGCCCGCTCCCCGGAGGGAGCGGGCCTAAGCTGTCAGTCGGACATCCCCTGAGAGTTCCCAGACTATGAGAAGGCACAGGCTGGGCTGAGAGACGCCCCCCAAGTGCATGAATTTTGTGCACGGGGCCTTTAGTATTTCAATAAAACTGGAAACACTAAACAAAAACCCCATAGGGCCCAGGCTCAAAATAGAAGAACCAGGTCTCCCCCAAGGAGGGAGCCAGGGGCAGAAGCCTGGCTCAGAGGGAGTAGCAACAGACTCCTGCAGGCAGACCTTGCCTGGGACCCCCAGCTTGGCCTCTTCCCAGCGTGGGCCCTTGGGCAAGTTCTGCCTGTTCTGAGTTCTACCTGTTCTGAAGACACCATGTGGCCCACAGTGTGACAGGACCATCCTCCCATTGGCAGTCTCGGACAGGCAGGTGGGGAAGCTCTGGGCTCCTCACCCTGCTCACCAGGGAGCGAGGTGTGCAGTCCCGCTTACCTGGGGAGCAGGTGTACTGATCTGAGCAGGAGGAGGATGAGTCCCCAGAGAAGCTGGGCATGTGTCTCAAGGATGGCCCTGACAGATGGCTGCTTCCACCCTCAGGTTCTCGAACCGGAGGCTGGAAGGGAAAGATGGAGTGTCAGAAGCTCACATTTCAGGCCACCTTCCTACTTTGGCCTTCATCTCCGACAGGATGGCTTTAAGGAAGTTCCATGGGAGGGGGCGGCCTCCCTAAAGTGAGAGGGACGAAGCAACCTCCATTGCCCCTCCCCGTTGGACTGGGAGGCCTTGGCCCTCTCCCCGTGCCCAGGATCCCCTTGTGGCTCATCCTTCAGGGCCAGTGGGCGGCCTACCCGGAACTGGCTGAAGTCGGCATAGGTGGGGTCGTAGGTCTTGTGGTGGGCATCCAGCAGGATGGTGATGATGTGCTGCTGCTCCTCTGACAGCCTGGGCCGCAGACTGTCCTTCAAGGCCTCCTCCTCCTTCCTCTTCAGAATCATCTCCCGCTTCCGTTGCACCTCCTCATCGGTCAGGATGACTGTGGGCAGGAAGGGAGCATTGGGAGGGCTGGGCCTGCAGCTCCTCCAAGAAACCTTCCTCTGGTCTCTAAAGACACAAGATGGGAGGGCTGCCTCCCCCACCACACACTCAGAGCTCATGGAAGGGGGAAGGGAGTTCCTGCCTCAGGGGAGGCCAAACCCACTCTATTGGTAGAAAATTGGATTTTCTATGTTGAAAAGGCAGGCACCTGAAAGAGGAGGAAAGGAGGATCTGAGAGGTGGATGGCCTGGACATTAGAGAGGCTGGGTTCTCACGCACATGGTGTATGCATCTGGACAAACTATTTGAACTCTCTGGGCTTGTGTTTGGTCCAGCTGGTGTGGCTCAGTGGTTGAGTGTCAACCTATGAACCAGGAGGTCGTGGTTCTATTCCCAGACAGGGCACATGCCTGGGTTGTGGGCTTCATCCCCAGTAGGGGGCGTGCCAGAGGCAGCTGATCAAAGACTTTCTCTCATCATTGTTTTTATCTTTCTCCCTCTCCCTTCCTCTCTGAAATCAATATAAATATATTTTTTAAAATGACAAGTTTGGACCATGCAATCTCTTTTAAGTCCCCCTTTTTTTGTTCCTTCCTCCATAAAATGTGTTCAGGGGTGGCGAAGTAAAATATCTGCCTGGAAAGATGGACTGCTTTGAGAACTGAATGTGATGCATGTTGAGCACAAAGCAGCTGCTCATTCAACATTAATTCCCCCTCTTCTCTCCCTCCCCATATTCCCCGATCCTGAGGGAGACATCAGGGGGAAGAGAGGGTGAATGAGTCACGGTGGGGACAGTCACAGTGTTGGAAGCTGGGAGGTGCTAAGAAGACGATCCCATGTGGCCATTCCTACATCCAACTTTCCAGGCATGGAATTCAGGCATCTGATCTATTCTGACCAGCAGCGAAAGACTTTTCATCTTTGGTTCCTTGCAAAACAATACCTCCCCAGCCTGTCCAGTCTTGAAATTTCTGCCCGAGGAAGTTTTCAAGTCCTCTAGAAGTCCCCGACAACCACACCTCATTGTTCTAATCTGGGAAGTTCTCTCCAGCTGCTATCCAAGTATCTGAAGATGGGGAGAACTCACACCCCTTCATGCTGTGCAGGGGCTCGGGGTGGTGCTGGGGCAGCTGCCTGGAGGGCGGGGCTGGGAGCAGGGATGCCTGGCACAGAAGCCAGGCAAACAGACCTCCTGGCGGGGCTTGCCGAGAGCTGAAGGCAGAAGTGGGCACTGGGGCCCGCGGCCTGTAGCTACTTGCTCCGTGCTGGTGTTGCCAAGGCCTCTGCCCACAGAACTGGGGAGTTTCACAAGAGCAGGGAAAGCAACCAGAACCTCAGAGTGGGTGGGTTCCAGGCTTCAAGGAAGGCCCGTTGGCCCAGGCGATTCAGGAGGGGGGAGGATGAGAGAAGTTGGTGGGGGATGCGGAAAAGCTTATGGTGGTAGGAGTGGGCAACCAGAGCCTCAGGCACAACAGAAAAGGGATGCCTGCAGCAAAAGATGGCGCGTTCCATCCACAGCTGAGGTAAGCCATACTAAGAGGAGGACTGGGAGGAGGCCACGCCCAGATTACTGACTCACCTGCCCGAATTGCTGCCAACTATCCTCCCACAGAGGGTGTTTGCTCAGACCCCAAGAGGTCAAGTGGAGTGGGAGCAGGGAGCATCCCAGTCAAGGCAGGGTGCCAGGCTCTAGCCTGGAGAACCCAAGAGTAAGTGTCTGGTCTTCCCTGCTCACCCGAGGGGTGGCCAGAGGAGTGATGAGACTGGAGCTGGAGGGGCTGGCTCTGCCCGTCATGCCAGGGTGTCCACAGGCTTAGGCCAGTCCTTGTGGTTCTATGATATCTCTCCTGCTCAGAAAGTTCTCCTGGGTCCTTATTGCTTACCACGGGCAAACTAACGTTAAGGTTCTCCACAATTTTGCTTCTTCCTGACTTTCCAACTTCATTCCCCAGTGCCTGTGGCTGTACTTCCGCTCTAGTCGTGTTGGGATTGCTGACCGTGAATGTGACCTGCTCCTTCTTGGCACCATATTTCCACTCCTGCTGGACGCCTGTCCAGCTGGATCTTGTCTCCCCAGTAGCTGTGCAAGTTCTACCTATTCTTCTGCACCCAGCGTACAGCTGGCTGTCTTTTACATGAAGCCTTTCTTGATTGCCTGGATATGCACTGACCTCTCCTTTTTTAATCCTGTGGTATGTCTCGTTTTTCCTACATACATTGGCACCCAATTGCCTTCCACTCTGTAATATTTATGGTTAGTACGGTGTGCAATAAATGCCTGTATAGAGAGAACCTAAGAAGTTCAAGGTCTCCTTCACTGGAACTATAGGCTACTGACGAAGGCAAGGGGCCACATCTTATAATCCCTGTTTCCCCCATAAAGGCTAGCTCAGTGGAGCTTTCTGGCCATGGTACGTGTTCAATAGTCTGATATATTGGATTCCAACACATCAAAACTGGCTGTACCTATTATGTGCTATTGCCCTGGGCCCAGGAAAGGACTGTGAGAGATGCACCAATACTGCATGTACCCTACAATGTCAGGTATACACACGCTGAAGGCCAGTCCACCAGATACTGAGCTGAGCTTACCTTTTTATGTAAATCATTGTTACTGAAATATTTTCAACACAGAATACCCTGTAACAGAACACCTGTAACATCATGTAATCTTTTCTTGATGATTCAGAGGCATCATTCCGAACAATTACTGGACTTTGCAGGAACAAGGTTATGACCTCAGAATTCTTCAGGGCTGTTTCCCTGCACTGCATGACTCAGCCTGCTATGGTTTTTTTCTTGTGCCGCTTTCCATGGCTTTCGGTCTCCCTCTCTCTGTTAAACTATGTGTTGTCTCTTCCTTTCGCTGCCTGCCCCTAGAAGTGTGCCTTCTCCCCTGAAGAGTTACTTCAAATCTGTTGGGAGCTGGAAATTCCGGTGATCAAGTTTTTTTTGCAATAAAAAAGTGTCAATAAAAATAGATAAAATATATAGAGGTTTTTATGTACTGGGTACAATTCTAAGTGTGGTTTTGTTTTCTCATATTAACTCACATGTATTTAGTCCTTGTAAGAACCACCTAAAGCAGGTGCTATTATCCCCATATTGCAGATGAGAAAACTGAGGCCAAGAGGCTATATTCCTTGCTCAGTCACACAGCTAACAAGTGGTGGGGCTGGCATTCATCTCAGGCCAGGGTGGTTCTAGGAGGGGGGAGAGGTATCTAGGAACTCATACGGCCTCTGATTAGAATTGGCTAAGTGCTCAGTAGGGCCCTGGTCCTCAGCATTGAACACACAAAGTGTTCCAACCCATTTGAAGAGTATGAAAAATTAATTAAAGTAGCAAAGTTTGTAAGTGATTTACTTCGAAAGGACAAAGTTAAGAAGATTCAATGTTAATCGTATGACACTGTTCCTCTGGATCACTAGTATCAATAGGGACCACCAACCTTCATGCAGTCCCAGAGGAAGAAATGCTGGGATCTGCTGGTTTCAAACAGGGGCCACCAATCCGTGGGCCTCCCTCCAGGCCACATTGTCTGGGGACTGAATAAATCATAAGTCTCTCACATAGGCAGATACTATTGTGATTTATGAAATACATCATTTGTTTAAGGGGCTATTAATTCCGTAGGAGATTATCATTTGCTCAGTGAATTGCTACTAAAAATGCCATTACTATCATGTAGGAGGACATTTTTTTCTTGAAGTTAAAAGCCACTGACCTAGAATAAGAGCAAATAGGTTCTGAAAGAGCATTTGATGGGCTCTCCAAAGAATAAAGTGCATGAGATGTGCAGTTAAGTCCTTACCTAGCATGTGTAAAGAGTCTATAACTAAGCAAAATGACAAATACCAAAAACTGTTTTACCATATCCTAAATGATGTGAATAAGAGTTAGTTCCTACAACATTTCATCAATGTTATAATGAAGCAACGTTGAATAAAACTTATTCGAAAATCTGCTGTACATGGATTTTGTGAAACCTGTATGCTTTCCTAGTAGCTTTTCTCTACTCCTACTAAGTTCCTTGCTGAGTGAGAAAATAGCTTTGGGCAAGTTATTCCCATGCCAGAGACTCAAGTTAGGGAGGCAAGATCTGAAAGCACAAACAACTTAAAAACATTTCAAATTGTCACTGGTGGCCTAACATCAGGGACGGAGACATAAAGGTTTTCCAAATGAATGACACAGATAATATCAGGTTTGGGGGATCTTCTTGATCTATAGACCAGTGGGAGATGTAGTGGTACAAAGAAGCAAATGGGAAGCTAACATTCAATCATTCAACGCATTTATTGAGCACCTACTATGTGCCAGGTTCTGTGCTAATGCTGGGTGCAAAAGATACACAACTGTAAACATGTTAAACAAGTTAACAGAATATGTACTTCTGTGTAGGACTGGTCTACAAGAAGCAAGAACTCAACTATGAAATTTCTTGGGCTCCAAGGACATAAAGTCAACTAGGACTTGAAGAGAGAGAAAGGGAGATTTCAGTGGGACAAAGTTCTCTTCAGCTCATCAGTAGGGCCCTAGGCAGTGCCTGGAAATGCATGATGAAGGAGTTCTGACCCACTGGGGATACCTGGGGGCTGTGCTGGGCTGGAGCCCATAGGTCTGGTCTTTGGAAACAGACAGACCTCGGTTAGAATGCCCACACCATCATCTTATTAGCTTAGAGGCATGTTCTTTTAATTCTTCTGAATTTCCTCATCTATTGAATCTTAAATGGTAATTACATATTTAGGAATCGAAGAATTTAACAAGATAATGCATGTTTCTGACACATATCTGGCATCAGTAGGTGGTCAATAAACATTTGTTCCCAGGTTCATCCCTTCCCCCTTCCTAGCCTCCTCCAGGGAAGGGCCACCTCCATTGCCCCATCAGAAGGGACCTGGGTTTGCAGCTAGGGAGCCGGGTGTCCTATGGTTACAAATGCTGACACTCAGTTGCCTCTAGGAGGGAGGCCTTGGGGCAACAGCCTGCCCTGGTGATAAATGAGCAGCAATCCTAGGGATATGACTGGGAACTCCTGGGTCCAGGGGCATGACCAGGAGCTGACAGGCCTCCCAAAGCTGGGCTGCCCCAAGGCAGGGACCACACCTGTCCCTGGAAGACCTTCCCTTCCAGGAAGTGGCCTAAGAGCTTAGTGCTAGACCAAGATTTCTATTCTTTTCTTTTCTTTTTTTAATTCTTACCCAAGGATATGTTTATTAATTTTAGAGGGAGGAAGGGTGGGAGGGAGAGAGAAAGAGAGAGAGAGAGAGAGAGAGAGAGAGAGAGAGAGAGAGAGAGAGAGAGACAGCAATTGGTTACCTCCTGAACATGCCCGACTGGGGATCGAACCCACAACCTTTTGGTGTATGGAGTGATGCTCCAACCAACTGAACTACCTGGCTGGGCCAAGTTTTCTATTTTAAGTGGAGCTCTGGGGTCCATCCCTAACTCAGTGTAGCTCCCTGCACTGGCATCTAGAGAGTGGTGGGCATGGGCCACACTGGGCATACAGCAGAACCAGGGACACGGGGTTCCATTGGGGAGGACTGAGGCTAGGGTTGGCATGGCTGAGGCACAAAGCTGATTGGGGGCAGGGGAGGATCCACTTCTTGGCTGGCCCCACCACATGGTGCTCCTGGGCAGGGGTCCCCTGACCCACTCAAGGTCTGCTCCTCACTATGGCTGCAATGCTCTCCGTGGGGCCCAAGAGGGATCGAGGAGGGGACTCGGAGTTGGAGTCGAGTCTCAACTTGCTTTCTGACTCCAATCCTGATAGCTTGACCTTCATGGGGCTCAGAGGATTTCTTGCTGCAAGCGGTTAGTCATCTCCTTCCCCTGAGACACAGGAGGGGGCCTCCCGGATATCAGTGAGGCCGGCCCTGACCGGAACTTCTGCGGCAGAGCCTTACCGAATCGCAGCGGTGTTACTCTGTGCTGCTCCTGGTTGGCTGGAGCCATAGAACCCAGTCTCCCTGGCCCTGGAGGCTGCGCACACACTCCCAGGGGGCGGAGCAGGGGCTGCGGCTGCACCTGGTTGGTGTCCAGCACCGGCTCACACAGAGCAGGCCGTACTGAGCCAGCGCGTGAGAAGCCCAGGAGGCACCCAGGCCTGCAGACTGCTCGCTCCAGGATAAACACAGGAGCCGGGCGGGGCAGGGGCCTGGGCACGGAGCGATGAGCATGTCGGGGCCTGCAGGCTCTCGTGGGGGCGAGGAGGAACAGGGCCTGGAAACTCCTTCCAGGGCTGCCAATGTTGTCTGGGGAGCTGGGATCAGGAGTGAGGGGCTGAGACCTGCCAGAGGGGACCCTGTCAAGGCCTGAGGAGGGGCCCCAAGTGAGGGCCTCCACGCTGCCTGTTTCTCAACAACGGAGATTGTTTTTTCCCATCAAGGAAGAAATTTCCCATCCCCTTAGCTCTGTACTGTGACTTTTCCTCTTGTTCCAGATACATCTTCCTTATACTTGCTCCCCACTACCCCCCAAATAAACAGTCCCATAGCCAGGAGGGCCTCCAGGGGTACCTGTGTCTGAGCGCCCGCGCCTCCCCAGCCTCCTCAGGCCTATGGCCTGGAGGGCCTAGGCCCTGTCCCACGGTCGAGTGCAGATTGCAGACAGGAGTGAGCAAGTGGCAAAGCAGGGGCTGAATGTACAGAGGGCACCCATGCCCAGGCCAGCTCAGTGCCCTTGCCTTGAGCCCCCGAAGGCGCGCTGGTTAGCCCCTCCCAGGATCTACTGAATTCAGTGTCTACTCTGGTTACCAAGTAACTGGTACCAGAGCTCAGATGCAAAGTCCAGGGGTCAGAACATCTGAAACTGCCCCACCGATCTACTCCTCCCACCCCAGAGCTGGACAGAATGTCCTGTAGGCTTGCTTCTCTTTCTCTGTCTGGATCTAGAGGGTCATCCGAGAGTCCAGTGCTTCCCCTCACAGAATTTTTCCACCCAGTATCCCCTGGGCACCAGCCCTCAGATTTGCTCCTAGGGCCAGAGAGGCTGGAAGGCTGGGGTGGGGTGGACCCTGATGCCAGCCAGGCTCTGAACATTCATTCTCCCCACCACTCTTCCCCACCCCAACCACAGCAGGCCCCTCTCCCAAAGGCCAAAGCACCCTGGGGTCCTTGAGCCTCATTCTTTCCCCTCGGATCCAGGGAGATGTGAGCACAGTGATGACATCTTGGAGGAAGACTGACCTGGGAGCTCAGGAAGGCAGTACCTGGCCTCTCCCTCCCACCAGCCTCACTGGAGGGCTCCTCCTGGCCTCCAAGACCCATACACACAGAGGCTTTCACTCTGGCGGTTTGGCCACCCTCCCCAGGCTGCTGGCCCCAGATGCCAGGATGCCAGCAGCTATGGGGAAAGGGTGGGCACACCTCTCTGGCCAAACCTGCATAAACAGCAGCCAGAGATTCCTCTGCCCCCAGTCCCGTCCCAACTCCCTCCCTGGCCCCTAGACACTCACACTCCTTCATCATGCCGATGTCCACACAGCGCTTGAGCCGGCAGGCCTGGCAGTGGCGGCGGTTGTCCTTGGTGATGCGGCAGTCCCCATTGAAGGGACAGGTGAACAGCGCCTTCCGCTTCATGCTGCGTCTGCCAAGAGAGGACACATCCCCACTGGGTCACCCACCTTCCAGCTCCTCAGTCCTGGCTGCTGTGACAGCAGGAACCTGCCCACGAGGCCCCAGATGTACATTTCTCCCCCAGAGGACTGGGCCACACTCAGTGACCTCCCCGCCCCCCACCGTGGCAGCCGTGCCCTCCTCCTCCCTGTCTGCTCTGCTCCCATCATTGCTTCATTTACTTCTACAGCACTCTACCCCTCACTCTTCTGTTAATTACACAGGAAATACATGGGTGAATTAACGGAGTAAAATTTTTTTAAATACTGAAATCTGCAAAGTAGCCTTCACTGCTTTTTCAGAGCCATTTTGAGAGGTGAGGATGCTAGTCTCGGCCTTTACTTCCTAGAGTCCAGAGATCTGGAAGGCTGGGGTAGGGCATCCCCGATCCAGGGAAAGACGTGTGCATAGGCGCAGGAGAAGGGAGGAGAGGCCCAACCATAGCTTTGGACATAGACATAATCTGTCCAGAAGGAGAAGGGGCCAGGTGAGCGGGTGGCGGGGGGCCCCTAAGGTCTGGCTTTGGTTTTCTGAAAGGCAAGGAAACAAAGGTTCTGTAAGAACAGAAAACTGTCAAAGGTTCTCAGCTAGGAAGCCAACACCCACCTGGTCTCCACTGCAAACGTGTATCTATGTGTGCAAACTCATTTTCCTGGTTCCGCTTCCTCTCCCGCTGCCAACCATCAGGGGAGGCTGCACCAAGGCCACACCTGTGTCTTAGAGGCTCTTCTCACTCCCCCGCCTCCCAGTCCCAGCAAGGGGAGGCCCCACTTTTCCCCCAGGATAGGTGGCGGGATTTAGCCGGGAAAGATGATGGCAGAATCATTTTCTCCCTGAGTAGCATCCTCCGAGGCGCTAAGCCTTAGAACTGAAGGCCCAGGCCTGACCTTCTCCTTTTCCTGGAGATGAGCTGATGACATCATCTTCCCCAGAAGTCACACACTCATGTTTCTTGGTGAAAAATGACTCACTGTTCACATTCACTAGAACGTACAGGAGGTTCAGGAAAAACACAATCAGTTGACATGGACACATGGGGGCCAAGCCAACCTGACCCTAGAGATAGGGGAGAAGAGACCAGAGGACAAGCTCTGCTGGCAGTCATAGTCCCTAAGACTCTCAGGGGCCCAGAGACTGTTAGTGCACCCCCTTGTTTCATGGAAGGGACCACTGATGTAAAGAAACTTATCAGTGAGGCTATTCAGCAAGAAGTGAAGGCTCCCATGTTGGAATCCTTAGGGATGTGGTGCTCAGCATTTAGCTTCCTGGATTGAAGGTGGTATTTCATCCCCAGAAACTCAATGTGCTCCATGAAGCTGAGCCCACAGGCAAGGGGCTCCGAACAGCTGACCCTTGTGCACAGTCAAGGTGAAGGACAACCCAGTGGTACAGGAGTAGCTGTTGTTGGTTTTGGCATTGGCCCCTGTCCCTCCTGTCACAACCCTCATTACCTGAGGCCAACCAGCAGCCCGGGCTACACAGGGAGGTGGAGGACCCTGGGCTATTGGAGGTGGTCTAGCCCCAAGCCAGGCCACCCAAGGCCGTGTCCTGCCCCTGCGGTGACTACTCAGGCGTCCTCAAACTACGGCCCGTGGGCCACATGCGGCCCGCCGCCGACATTTATCCGGCCCGCTGGGTGCCGCTGCCTGTCCTGCTTAGCAGCCGACTCGTCCCGGGCCCACAGTGCGCATAGGAATTTGTTCATAGTTTTTTTTTAAACTATAGTCCGGCCCTCCAACGGTCTGAGGGACAGTGAACTGGCCCCCTGTTTAAAAAGTTTGAGGACCCCTGATAGGGAAACACTGTATAGCAGGTGTTTGCCCACCTTTATGGAAATGGGAAAACTTTCTGCTTGAGCTCCCATTCCTCCCAGCAGCTTTCCAGGGGGACAGGAGAGTGGAAATACTCTGGGCACTGTGAGGGCTACCCCGGAATGACATGCTGTCATCACCATAGGGCATCTCCCTCACTCCGGAATGTGAGTTTGGTCCCCGTCCCGCCCCCTGCCCCCCCCATTTACTCCTTTCCACTTTGCGGTTCTCAAGGCTCCACCTGTTACCACAAATGCTCAAGACCCCAGAATGCCCATAATTCTCTAAATCTACTCAAAGACCAGAAGTTTTTAATTCAGAGCAAACTCTCATTACCCCCCGCTTTTTTTTGCAACTGGTCATTCCCCCCCCCCCCCCCCCCCCCCCCGCCGGGGCTGAGGGGCTATGACCTCCCACCCACTGCCCTGTCAGGCTCAGCGATCTTCCTGTTCATTTTCTGGGCCATGGGCCCTCCAGACACATGAGCCAAGGCCTCTGGCCAGCCCCGGCTGTGGAAAAAACAGTGCCCTTGCTTCCAGCTTTATAGTTGCAGTATGAAGCCTAGGAGTATTGAGAGGAAGGGAGGAGGAAGAAGATGAGGAAGGAGAAACGAAGAGGAAGAAGGAGGAGGCAGGGAAAAGGGAAAGAGAAAGGGAGGGAGAAAAGCAAAATGTTGAAAGTCCTCGGGCCAGGCACATTATCTCACAGCAGGGCCCAGACCTGTGGTGAGAATGCCACCCATGCTTTTCACTCTTTGCCACACCTTGTCCCAGCACTCACCAACCTTGCATTATTTGAGCAATGCAGAAAGTCACCTATAAACTTATGAAGCTCTTCAATTATTATTTAAAAAACACAGCAAGCAGCTCTTCCCATGCTCCTCTAAAGGCCCTGGAACGGTAGCAGGGAAGATGGAGTTTACCCATCACCTGGAGCATCATCAGGCTCTGGAGTGGGTCAGCTTTGGGGGATGGAAAGCTCCCTCGCCACTTCAACAGGCAGCCCCAGGTCCTTCCTGGAGCCCAGATCCCAGAGCTGCCCCTCAGGTGTGTCTGGCCCAGCACGGTTGTTTGCCGGGACACAGGTCCCGCGGGCTCCACGTCCTCGCTCTTCTCCTGCCGTCTAAGGACACTTCCACATTTGTGGCTGTCATCTAGCCTATGCCCACGAGAAGTCAGGGCAGCCAGACTGGCCAGGCCTGGCTCTGTGCTCTGTCCTGAAGATGCACACCCTGCCCTGCCTTCTTCCCAACACTGATTGCCTGTGAGCTGGTTCAGTTTTGAGAAACGAGAGCCTCGAGTTTCCATGGGAGCCTGTAGCTTTTGCTGCTCGGAGCCTGGACCCTGTCATCCTCTGGACGGTTGGCAATTATACCCCAGTTCAGGAAGGGGGTAGGGGCGGTGCAACAGGGCTAAATATAGACACCATCTCTAGAAAGTCAGGGGTGAGAGAGGACATGGGCCAAATCTCATGCCAGAGACCAATTCATCAAGGCACGAGAGACAAGCAGTTCACAAAAGCATCAAGTGCCTGGGGCTCGGGCCTGGGACAGCAGGGTCCTTTGCCAGGAGATGACCCTGCCAGCAGAGACACAACTTGTAAAACCTGAGCCTGGGGCCAAGTACCAGCTCTGGGCTTTGTCTCTGCTGCTGCTCTGAGTGTCACAGAAATCTCAGAACCTGGTCTGGATACAGGAGCCTGGTGGCTGGAGCTTCCGACAGGAAAGACCAATGTGGTCTGACAGGTGGAATCTACATGGCTGTTTGTCTGTGGTGGCACCCAAGCGTTCTCAGCAGGTGATTTTAAAAAAATCAACTTTAACAGAAGGTAGGTTAACAATGTAGCAAAGAGCACAGGCCTTTTTTTTTGGAGGGCAGTTTGGCAATATCTACCACCATGTAAACGGCACAGAGTCTTTAACACAGTAAATCTACTTCCAGGAATTCATCCTATGGGTAATTCAGCCCATGGGCCCCAAGATAACGTGCAGAGGGTGGTTACTGCGGCGCCGAGAAGCCGAGGACAGAGCCTAGATGCCCAGCAGTGGAGCCTTGGTCACAGAGGCCGAGTGCAGCACACAGAAGGAGGTGGCTGTGGGCAGGACACAGGGGGAATGCTGGAACAGGAACAAGCTTGAAGAAGTGTTCTTCACCAGATAAAAGCAAGACACAGAATGGCGAATGGAATATACCTGCCCCTCCCCCACTTTTATATAAAAAATCTGGGGAGGAGAGAGGGACCTGAGAACTGGGCTGAAAAGGAGACTTACTGTTTCACTAATATGTCCTTTTGAACTGTTTGCATCTTAAACAAAAATACACAGGCGTTTGTTTTTTTAAAACCAAAAAATCTACCACCCACTATAACTATGTAATAATTTAAAAGGAGCACAAAGTGATTTTTATTTAAGGGGAGAAATGGTATTTTTTCATTGTTTGGCTCAAAAATACACACTGCCGAGGCAGCTTAGGTCTAAAAACTAACTTTATTTAAGCTTTTGGATAGATCCTCTTCCCAACTTTGAAATATGCAATAAAGAATACCTGTGTTTTAGTTCATGTAGCATATGTAACTGTTCAATGATTTAGAACATTATGAAAATATGAACATTTCCTGTGGAAATGCTATACGAACATGTATTTCCATTTATTATCCTGTTTTTAGTGGACACCAGTTGAACGCAGAGCAACGGTGTTTATAAGCTTGCATTTTTAAAGTATCTGGTTGCAAAGACTGTTATGCTAAAAATGTTTACTAATAGATCACTGAACTTTATCTCCCCTCTTGCTGAAGTTCTTTGTAGTGGGAGTTCATTAAAATTTGGTTATTAATGTTTCCCCCCCAAAATAAATCCTATATAATAAAGAGGTAATATGCAAATTGACCATCATTCCAACACAAAAGATGGCCACCCCATGTGGTCAAAGATAGCTGCCCCCATGTGGACACAAGATGGCCACCACAAGATGGCTGGCAGGGGAGGGCAGTTGTGGGCAATCAGGCCAGCAGGGGAGGGCAGTAGGGAGGGACCAGGCCTGCAAGGAAGGGCAATTGGGGGCAATCAGGCCAGCAGGGGAGGGCAGTTAGGGGTGACCGGGCTGGCAGAGGGCAGTTGGGGGCGACTAGACCTGCAGGGGAGGGCAGTTGAGAGGGACCCAGGCCTGCAGGGGAGGGTAATTGGGGGGAACCAGGCCTGCAGGGAGGACAGTTGGGAGTGACCAGGCCTGCAGGGGAGGGCAGTTGGGGGCGACCAGGCCTGCAGGGGAGGGCAGTTGGGAGAGACTAGGCCAGCAGGGAAGAGCAGTTAGGGGTGACCAGGCTGGCAAGGGAGGGCAGTTAGGGTTGACCAGGCTGGCAGGGGAGGGCAGTTGGGGGTGACCAGGCCTGCAAGGGAGGGAGGGCAGTTAAGGTTGACCAGGCTAGGCAGGGGAGGGCAGTTAGGGGCGACCGGGCTGGTAAGGGAGGGCAGTTAGGGTTGACCAGGCTAGGCAGGGGAGGGCAGTTAGGGGCGACCGGGCTGGCAAGGGAGGGCAGTTAGGGGTGACCAGGCCGGCAGGGGAGGGCAGTTAGGGGCAATTGGGCCAGCAGGGGAGCAGTTAGGCATCGATCAGGCTGGCAGGGAGTGATCAGGCAGGCAGGCAGGCAGGCGAGCAGTTGGGAGCCAGCAGTCCTGGATTGTGAGAGAGATTTCCAACTGCCCATTTAGGCCCGATCCCAGTGGCTTAAACAGGCAGTCGGACATCCCTTGAGGGGTCCCAGATTGGGGAGGGTGCAGGCTGGGCTGAGGGACACCCCGCCCATGCATGAATTTCGTGCACTGGGCCCCTAGTAAAAAAATAAAAGAAGTACAGCTTTGGTTAGATTGATCTGTTTGGGTTTAAATCCTAATACACAACCCTGGACACGTTACTTAATCTCCCCAGGCCTCAGTTTCCGCATCTGTAAAATGAAAGCAACTGTACAGAGAGGGTGTAAGGATGAAGTAAAGGACACAGGACTGGACACAAAGTACACACTCACTCGAGGGCAGGGAGAGGCAGGGGGAGGGAGTGCTGCCGGCAGCTGTAGAAGGCAGTATTGCACCATCCCAGTGAGAACCTGAGAACTGGGAGCCAACACCAGGGCTCTGCAGCAGCAGAGGCTCAAACATGCTGCTGCTTTTTATGTTGCTGCTCCTGATGTCCTAGACCCGCAGCCCTTGTGGAAGTTGTCCAGTTTCCCTGAGCACCAGCCAGTTTCACACCTGATAGTTAACTTCTGTGCAGGCATCTTTTCTCAGAGATCCCTGCGGATACATCACAGTCACAGTCACGGGCGTTCCAGGGTCCATGATAGAGGAGAGAAAAGGATGCCCTGTTCTCAGAAACTAAGATACTGAAAAGGGAAATAATCATTGTTGCTTACTGAGAGCTTCTCATGCCAGTCCTTCACATATTATCTCCAAGGCTCTCAACACCCTTCGAGAATAGGGATTATCCCCATTTTCCAGGTGATAAGAAGGGGCCCAAGTGACATCACTTGCTTCATGTCACACAGCTAGTAAGTGTGAAAGCTGGGATTAGAGTCAAGTTCTGCTTGATTCCAAAGCCTCTGGGGTTCTTACATAATATGGTCCTTATCATGAATCTCCCAGATCTCAGTCACAGAGAGAGCAGCACTCAAAAATATGCCTCCAACAGTCCAAAAGCATGTTTAAAGGACTCCTCTGGACTCACAAGCCATGGGACAGAGGCATACCTGAGCTGTGCGGCTTGGAAGTGTGGGGTAACATCTGGCCGTTCTCTCTGCTGGCCCTACATTACCATAGTGCAGAGTGGACTCATGCCAGTGCGCCCTGAGAAAAGTGCTGAGTTCCTAAAGAAACAAAACACTGGCCAAAAAGAAATGTAAGGTCTTCCTCACCTCTTTGCAGCGGCTTTTCCTGACAACTCCAGTGATCTTCCCTTTCCAAATACTCTGGCCTTCTCTACCCAAGCTTCCAACATCGCTCTGAGCCCATCCATAGAGAAAGTGCCCACCCCACCCTTGTTCTCTTCCATTCACACTCCTGAGCAGCTGTGGCGGGAGGCCAGTGCCAAGCTGACCTGGACAAAGTTCTCCCAGCAACACTGACTTCCTGGTGACTCATTCACTTGTGCCCATTGAATGGCCTGTGCGGCCGCTCCTCGCCCCCCTCTCTACTTATTTACCCCATTGACATTTAAGCACTTTGAGTTTTAAGTCATTGGACACCTGCCCCATTTCTCTGCTTCCCTTCACATCACAGCTTCTACAAATATCACCTGGGAAAACTTCCTGAAAGCACATATCTTGTGTTCCTGCATCCTCATCAGCCTTCCCTTTGCCCCCCTGCACTCTACAAGACCCATAACTGACAAGGCCCCTGAGAACTTCAGGGCTAGCAATTGAGAAGGCATTTCTCCACACTACCTTTGTTCACTTGGCACTTTGAAACATACAGCTTCACAGTGTTCTGATTAAGGAGAGGTTAACAGGAAGAAAGAAAACAAGATGGAGAGGCAAACAGTGACCTGCTTCTCAGTCTCGCCTTCCAGGACATCCTCTTAAACTTCACCATAATCTTCAATCTCTCTATCAAGGGATCCCTCTGGTTTTCTTCTCTGTCCTTTACACCATTCCCTTTACATTAGAGCCTGGACAGAGCCTTTCATGACCAGAGATTCATGCACCCCTATAGGTCATCCACTACATAATATACTTTGCAGGAGACCCACATATTTTCCCCTCTGGCCCTTACTTATGCTCTGGTCGTTAACATACACTGAGTGGCCAGATTATTACGATCTCTGAAAACATAATAATCTGGCCATTCAGTGTGTGTGTGTGTGTGTGTGTGTGTGTGTGTGTGTGTGTATACACATATACACACATATATATACACACACATACACACACACACACACACACACACACACACATATATATGTGTGTATATATATATTGGAGGCCTGGTGCATGAATTTGTGCATGGGTGGGGTCCGGCCAGCCTGGCCAGGGGGAGGGGACATGGATGGTTGGCCGGCCTGCCTGCTGGTCAAACTCCTAGTCGAGGGGATAATTTGCATATTAGCTTTTTATTATATAGGATATACACTAAGTGGCCAGATTATTATGCATTCAGAGATCATAATAATCTGGCTACTCAGTGTATAGCCAAGACATATAACCATCTATAAGCCTGCCCATGCACTGGACATGCCATCTTTCTCTGAGGATGTTCATGTATTCCAGAGGAGCAGGAAGCAGGAGCAACATGAATTAGCTTGTAGGAGGACTGGCTCACAACAGTCTCTAAATCCTGACCATACAGCAATAGAACTGTCCAGCCTTCATAATCACACTTCACTTTGATTGTGAGTCTTGGACCTGCTGGGATGACCTATGTGTTCCTAAGTGCAAGAGAGCTGTGGTGTGCTTTACAGGGAAAATACATGTTAGATAAGCTTTGTTCAGACATAAGTTCAATGTTAGTAAATCAACAGTATGTATTAAATAAGGTGCCTTTGGAGAAACCTAGATGGCGGCATAGGTAAACACCTAAACTGCTGCCTCGCACAACAATATCAAAACTACAACTTAAAAGACAAAACAGACACCATCCAGAACCACAGGAAAGCTGGCTGAGTGGAAATTCTACAATTAGAAGGAAAGAGAAAAGCACATTGAGGCTCAGAGGAGCTGCAAAAGGCTGAGGTACGGAGACGCACGAGCATGCGGAAAGGACAGGCTGCTGACTGCACAGGCGGCTGAGTCCACAGCTGGCTTTCTAAAGCGGGAGAGAGACGGAAGCTCCCGACTGCGCTGAACTCCAGTTCCGGGCGAGTTTCTGGGAAACCATACTCATTTGGGGAGAAACTGGACTGTCTGGCAGCGGGCGAAACTCGAGTACGGCTTTCTCTCAGAGGTGCTTGCAGTGATTACCGAGGGACACTGAGACCCAGGGACCTCACAGGGCTGGGCTGATGGGAAGCCAAGGCTGTCTGCTCCACCCTGACACTCCGCCCCATTCAAGCTGAGCACAGAGGCTTTTGCAAGTCTTCTCCCATAAGGGTGTCCCCAGCACAGAAGTTCTCCCAAGGTAGACACAGCTGATCCTCACAGCCAACTGGCCATGAGGTCAATTCCTCCCAGTGATACCAACAACAATCAAAACTTAACTACAACAAGGCTGTGCACACAGTCCACAAAGGGGTGCACCAAAAGTGTCCATCTCAGGTAACTGGGAGAGGCTGAGCAACTGGGCCATATAGGACATCTACCACACAAAGCTACTCTACCAACTCAGGGAAGCAACGAAAATGTGGAGACAAAGAAAGATCACAAATGAAAGAAATGGAGGAAAGCAAATGACTGGATATAGAGTTCAAAACCATGGTTATAAGATTTTTCAAGAATTTTCTAGAAAAGGCCGATAAATTTAGCGAGACCCTTGAGGATATGAAAAAGGACCAACTAGAAATTAAGCATACACTGACTGAAATAAAAAATATTATACAGAGACCTAACAGCAGGCTAGAGGACCGCAAGAATCAAGTCAAAGATTTGAAATACAAAGAAGCAAAAAACACTCAACTGGAAAAGCAAAAAGAAAAAAGAATCAAAAAATTTGAAGATAGTGTAAGGAGCCTCTGGGACAACCTCAAGCGTACCAACATCCGAATTATGGGGGTGCCAAAAGAAGAGAGAGAGCAAGATACTGAAAACCTATTTGAAGAAATAATGACCAAAAACGTCCCCCACCTGGTGAAAGAAATAGACTTACAAGTCCAGGAAGCGCACAGAACCCCAAACAAAAGGAATCCAAAGAGGACCACACCATGACACATCATAATTAAAATGCCAAGAGCAAAAGACAAAGAGAGAATATTAAGAGCAGCAAGAGGAAAACAGTTAATTGCCTACAAGGGAGCACCCATACAATTGTCAGCTGATTTCTCAACAGAAACTATGCAGGCCAGACGGGAGTGGCAAGAAATATTCAAAGTGATGAATAGCAAGAACCTACAACCAAGATTACTCTACCCAGCAAAGCTATCATTCAGAATTGAAGGGCAGATAAAGAGCTTCACAGATAAGAAAAAGCTAAAGGAGTTCATCACCACCAAACAAGTGTTATATGAAATGCTGAAGGGTATTCTTTAAGAAGAGGAAGGAGAAGAAGAAAAAGGTAAAGATAAAAATTATGAACAACAAATACATGTCTATCAACAAGTGAATCTAAAAATCAAGTGAATAAAAACTCTGATGAACAGAATAAACTGGTGAATATAATAGAATCAGGGGCATAGAAAGGGAGTGGACTGACAATTCTCAGGGGGAAAGGGGTGTGGGGGGTGCGGGAAGAGACTGGACAAAAATCGTACACCTATGGATGAGGACAGTACGGGGGAGGTAAGGGCAGAGGGTGGGGTGGGAACCAGGTGGAGGGGAGCTATGGGGGAAAAAAAGAGGAACAATTGTAATAATCTGAACAATAAAGATTTATTAAAATAAAATAAAATAAAATAAAATAAAATAAATAAGGTGCCTTTAAACAGAAAACACACAAAAAACAAAGTTATGTATTGATCTATTGATGAAATGTTGTGATCAGAACCTCACAGGAACCTGACCCTGTATTTCCCCTGGGAGCTTGATTATGAGTTTTGGACCTGCTGGGATGACCACAGCTAGCTCCTAGAGCAGTTTAGTTTGCCTACCTTAGAAGTCAATTAAATACTAATGGTCAAACAGGATTACTGGTCCCCAGGGCTTGAAAAATAGCCAGTGACCCAGCACTAAAGTGATGCCCTTCCCTTGAGAACTGGCTTGAAAGGGTTGGGTAAACTCCTTGAGAAGGAAGGACTTGGTTGCCTTATCTTTGTGTTCCCAAGCTTGCAGTGCTCGACATAGATGGTACCCACCACTGACACTGGCATCAGGATTTCACAGACATAGTGACAAAGGATTCTCAAACAACTATCTGAACTAAACTAAAATGGCAGAATACTAAGTAGGTTTGAATGAAGCAAAGGAGAAGTAGGGGGAGAAGAAAAGAGAAAAGGATAAATTATGTAAATCCAGTCCATTCTTGTTTTGCGAGGTAGTTACAGTCTATAAAGTCAACTCTAACACTGAATTAGGGAATACTGAACCACCGCTTCCAGAGGAAATACAGGGTCAGCCTGTGAGCCTCCAATCGTTGTGTTTTCGTTATCTGATCAATACATAACCTTGTTTCGTGTGTGTTTTCTGTTTAAAGATACCTTACTTAATATACTAGAGGCCCAGTGCATGAAATTCACTGGGTGTCCCTCAGCCCAGCCTGCACCTCTTCAATCTGGGACCCCTTGAGGGATGTCCGACTGCCCTCTCACAATCCAGGACTGCTGGCTCCCAACTGCTCGCCTGCCTGCCTGCCTGATTGCCCCTAACCACTTCTGTCTGCCAGCCTGATCACCCCCTAACCACTCCCCTGCCAGCCTGATCGACGCCTAACTGCCCTCCCCTGCCGGCCTGGTTGCCCCCAACTCCCCTTCCCTGCTGGCCTGATTGCCCCTAACTGCCCTCCCTGCTGGCCTGGTCACTCCTAACTGTCCTCCCCTGCAGGCCTGGTCCCCCCCAACTGCTGTCCCCTGTAGGCCTGGGTACCCCCCAACTGTCCTCCCCTGCAGGCCTGGGTCCCTCCCAACTGTCCTCCCCTGCTGGCCTGATTGCCCACAACTGCCCTCCCCTGCCAGCCATCTTGTGGCTGCCATCTTGTGTCCACATGGGGGTGGCCATCTTGTGTGTTGGAGTGATGGTCAATTTGCATATTACCTCTTTATTATATAGGATATGCTGTTGATTTGTTAACATTGAACTCATGTGTGAACAAAGCTTATCTAACATGTATTTTCGTTGTAAAGCACTTCACAGCTCCCTTGCACTTGGGAACACTTGGTGGCACTTCACACCAGGCTTGGGGGCCATCTAAAAGAGTGCAATCACCAGCACGAAGCACACATATGCAAAACACTTGTCACAAAGTAGACTGCAAAAAGGACACTTGTTCAGCACAAGAACTGAACAGAAGGCAGAAGAATATGGCTCTCAGCTGGGAATGTGTGCATTGGGAGACTCGAACTTTTTATCATTCTGCACATGCCCATAAATGACTACAGAATTGCTGCAAGTATTGATTTTGAGGTTACAAGTAAATTTTAGCAGGTGAGCAAATTTGCAAATACAGAATTCACAAATAATGAGGATCAATTCTGAGTGTGTGTGTTTATCAAACAAAACTCAAACCAAACCCCAACAGAGATGTTGACACTTCAGATAGTGCAGCCAGGCTCAGTCATCAAGACAGGGACAGTAAAGATACAAGCAGACTGAGGACAAGGTAACAAGATAACAGACCTAGAGCCATCCATGTCACCACAGACCAACAGTGTGGCTGTGTTGCCTGTGGACACACTATGCTACCATATCCCACCCTTAGCTCCTCTCTCCAAGATTCCTTAGAGTATATTCCTGGCTCATGGCCAAAACCCCTGCCTGCAAGTCCTGGCATTATGGGCAGCATGCTGTTTGTCTAGTTCAAATTGTTGCTTGACAATTCCTTGTCACTTTTGTCTGTGAAATCCTAATCCCAGTGTCAGTGGTGGCTACCATCTTTGTCCATTTTGTCATCTCCTACACTTGGCCCTTGGCATGAGAGAACCCATCCTCCCTCCACCCAGATGCCTCACCCAGTCTTGTCCCAAGGATTCAGAGCGTACAGGTGTGTTGGAGGGCAGCAAGCACAGATGCACAGAAATTTAAGCTACTCTAGTGAGGAACTGACCTCCAACATGCCATAATCCAACCAGCAGCCACCTAAGGGTCCTATCTTCCGGAGTTGAACCCAGTAGTAGGTGGCAGGGAAGAAAGGGGACTTGGTGGGGGTCCATAATTAATCAAACGGCCCCAAGAGCTGTTGTAGACCTTTGGTGAGATGTGACCTAAGGTGAGAGTCTCCATATTAGTAGCTCCAATGTCTGGATCATAGATGCTCATTAAAATCTGATGAGGGAATGTGTAAAAGAAAACACAAAAGGAGGGTGGATGGCTGGAGAAAATTTTGTTTATTTTACTAGGGAGGGGTTCTACTAAGAACATCAGTGTTGACCCATGACACTAAAAATAATATACTTATCTTGCACTTTATGTTTTTTTCAAAGCACTTTTATATATAATCCTGTTAATCCTCAGATTAACTGTACATAGTAGAGGGATTATATATTAATGTACCATGTGGTTTAGTTGAAGTAACTGTAACAGAAAAGTCAAGAGATTTGAGCAAGAACATACAGTTAACGAATGGCATGGCCAGCTACACAGCTCACACATTTCTGACTGGTTTCGTGATAGGAAGCAGGCCCTAATGTGCACCCAGACTCCCCCATGATCACTCAGGAGCAGCTCCTCATCCCCAGGCCCTCGCAGGAAAGGTTCCTGGTACCCTCAGCCTGAGCTCTGGAAGGCCGACCCTGCAGGAAGTGCAGGCTTCAGGCCAGAGGAACGAGAGACGTGGCAACAGAGTCAGAGCCAGCGATGCTGCTGGTCTGGTTCCCCAAGCTGGGGAGCAGGCTGCTGGGAAGCCAAGCGGGCATCCCGTGCCAGGCCAAACAGGCAATTAGCACCCACAGAAACCCCGCTGCCCAGCGATTACTCAAGGCAATGAAACTCCAGGCCTGCTGATTCCCGGGACAGAGGGCAGGTGAGCCTGAAGCCTGTGTTTATAGAGAGCCCAGGAGCCCCAGAGCCAGTGGGGATCCACACAGGTCCCGAGCCTCTGATTCATTCTGTCCTCCAAGCCGAGAGCCCTGCATTTCAGAGAACGAGGCTGACCTCCGTGTCCTTGTTTTGGACTCGGTTTGCTCTTTCCGCCTTTGGTGGCTGCAGCCCTGCCCTTCCCTTTGCCTACTCCCACTCAAGACTCCTGCACAGAGCTCCTTTCTGGATACCTTCTTCAGGTTTCTCTCTCTCCAATATATGCCCAGTGCCAATTCCTCATGGCTCCCAGTTCCATACCGTAGTTCATCACGTTCTCATTCTCCTTTCCTCGCTTTGGATGGGAACCTCCTTCATTCCCTTACCAGTACTTTCCCCATACCGATCCCATTGGTAATGCTGCGCTCACAGAGAAGGAGAAGAGGCAGCTGGTAGAGAAGTTGGCGCTGGCCAAACATGACACTGCTGACACTGCCTGGGCATTCTGAGGCTGGCTTTCCAACCCAGGACAAGCAAGCCACAGGGGAAGGAAGATAAGGGCACAGATCAGGTATGGAGGTCCGGCCAGGGGTGCAGTTTCCATCATGCCAAGAAACAGTTTGATTTGGATGGGAGGGCAAGCTCTGAGGTCAAGGTCTTGGGCTTCCCCAAGGACATGCCTGTCTCGTGGATTAGAAAGCTGTTAATGTCAACTGGGGAGGAAGTTCACTGGCAAGGACAGACACATGGGTTAGTGCAGAGCGCTGTGGGTCAAGGGGTAATGGAAAGATGGGGACCTGCACAGTGACCTCAAGAAGGCATTTTCTTGGCGGGTCAGAGGACACAGATGGAGTGAGGAGAAGAGTGGGAGGAGATACCCTTACCAAGACTCTGTGGCTCCCAGTGGCTGTGAGAACTGGCATGTGCCATGGACATGGTAAGGAAGGAGACATGAAAATGCAGGGGTTTTCTTCATGGGAAATCTTGCTTCCTCTCCTTCTTCCTGCCCTTGGGGAGGACTCACCTGAAAAAGCCTTTGCAGCCTTCACAGGTCATAGCGTTGAAGTGAAAGCCTGTGGCTCGGTCTCCGCACACCCCACAGATTCGAGGCACATTCCGATCAAAGTCGCCAGGGTCAGGCAGGGAAGTGCTGGCCGCCATCGTCTCCATCCCTGCAATAACAGCCGGCAGGTTGTGGCCAGAGCCAGGGTCAGTGCCAGGGCCAGCAGGGATCCTTGGCACCCCCTGCCCCCATTTACCGGGAGCTCTTTGGAGCTGGGTAGCTCCCTGAGGCCTGAGCAGGATTTCTTTGGTGCCCTCACTACATGACTCTCCACATCCCAGCTTACCCTCCTGGTCACGAGCAGGAGCAGGGCTCCCTTTCCCAAGAAGTAAATCTGTGGGTGACGCTGTGGTGAAGTTGCTCATAGCCTGGGTGTAAAGGCTGCCTCTGCCACTTGCTAGCTGAGCTTCTCTGAGTGAAGTGATTAGCTTCTCTGTGCCCCACTGTCCTCGTCTGAAGAATGGAGTGTTACTTCAAAGGTTGAGAGGAAGGACTATATGAATGAGCATATGTGCACCACTGGCGTCAGCTCCACTGGCATCAGCAGCAGGTCAGAGGCCTCTGTGTTGCCCAGTGCACAGTGCCCCCTTCAGGAGAAAAGGAGAGGACCATCAATAGCCTTAGACCTCACATGCAGAGAGGACCTCTCATCCCCTCAGTTCTTGAAGATGAGGGAATAAAGGACTTACACCCAAATCTGGGCCCTTGTCACTCCTGTCCCAGTTCCTCACAGCCATCTGGCTCAGGACCCACGGGCCTTGTGCCCCTGCTGTACTGTACGAAGGTAATCAAGCCTCTTCCCTCCCCCCACCACCCCATTATAAATTTAGCACATTCTTTTCAATGTCCTTCTGAGTAATGTGAGTCATATACAAAGAACTGATTTTGTTTTCAGAGATGGCTTTTATAAATAAGCATTATCATCTAGAGATGGATTTCATCTAGAGATAGAAGGAACAAACTATAATAGTTCAGAGAAATCCTTTTCAGGAAACAGCCAACATAATTCTCCCATTAGGCACCCTGGGTCCTTGGCTCCACCTGCTGCCTCTGATCCTGAACACTGTCAGCCTCAGAGCTGCTTCTGGGGTACCTTGGGCCTCCCTAAAATGGGTTCAGACCCTGCTGCCTCCCATTTTATTTGAGTCCTCGCAAGGGTCATCACAGGTGTAAGCGGCCCCTTGGCCCCACAGTAGGAGGGTCCCTTAGGTCAGAAGAAAAATACGAGAGAAGGCCAGTTACAAGGGGATAAGCCCCCTTCTCCCTCCGACCCATGGTACCATGTCCTTTCATCCTGAGGTGAGGGCGGTAGATTCTGGGGGGCCCTTGAAGGCTCTGAGCTTCTTTTCCATGACTAGGCACATGTTCCCTGGGCCAGGGTTTGACACATCAAAGCCCATGAGAGTTTTATTTCATTTCATCTTCATATCACCCCAATGAGGGAAGTGCTATTATCACTCTCTTTACACATGAGGCCCAGAGAAGCCCAAACCTTGAGGTATCTCCAGCAACTATGATTATAAAATGCACAAAATGGAGGAGAAACCAAGATGGTGGCATAGGTAAACACCTAAACTGCTGCTTCACACAACAATTTCAAAACTACAACTAAAAGACAAAACGGACATCATCCAGAACCCCAGGAAGGCTGGCTGAGTGGAAATTCTACAACTAGAAGAAAAGAGAAAAGCACACTGAGACTCAGAGGAGCTGCAGGAGGCAGAGGTCCGGAGGCGCGCACGGAAAGGACTGGCAACTGAGTGCGCAGCTGGCTTTCTCAAGCGGGAGGGAGACAAAAGCTCCCGACTGCACTGAACTCCAGTTCCGGGCGAGACTCTGGGGACCCAGACTCATTCGGGGAGAAACTGGACTGTCTGGCAGCAGGCGGAACTTGAGGGCGGCTTTCTCTCAGAGGTGCTTGCAGTGATTACCACGGGACACTGAGACACAGGGGCCTATTAGGGCAGGGCTGATGGGAAACCAATGCTGTCTGCTCCACCCTGACACTCCGCCCCATTCAAGCTGAGCACAGAGGCTTTTGCAGGTCTTGTCTCATAAGGGTGTCTCCAGCACAGAAGTTCTCACAGCGTAGACACAGCTGATCCTCACAGCCAACTGGCCTTGAGGTCAATTCCTCCCAGTGATACCAACAACAATCAAAACTTAACTACAACAAGACTGTGCACACAGCCCACAAAGGGGTGCACCAAGAGTGTCCACCTCAGGTAACTGGAGAGGCTGAGCCACTGGGCCCTATAGGACACCTAGCACACAAAGCCACTCTATCAACTTAGGGAAGCAGCCAAAATGCAGAGACAAAGAAACAGATCACAAATGAAAGAAATGGAGGAAAGCAAATGACTGGATATAGAGTTCAAAACCACGGTTATAAGGTTTTTCAAGAATTTTCTAGGAAAGGCCGATAAATTTAGTGAGACCCTTGAGGATATGAAAAAGGACCAACTAGAAATTAAGCATACACTGACTGAAATAAAAAATATTATACAGAGACCTAACAGCAGACTAGAGGACCACAAGAATCAAGTCAAAGATTTGAAATACAAAGAAGCAAAAAACACTCAACCAGAAAAGCAAAAAGCAAAAAGCAAAAAGAATCCAAAAATATGAAGATAGTGTAAGGAGCCTCTGGGACAACCTCAAGCGTACCAACATCCGAATTATGGGGGTGCCAGAAGAAGAGAGAGAGCAAGATACTGAAAACCTATTTGAAGAAATAATGACAGAACACTTCCCCCACCTGGTGAAAGAAATAGACTTACAAGTCCAGGAAGTGCAGAGAACCCCAAACAAAAGGAATCCAAAGAGGACCACACCAAGACACATCATAATTAAAATGCCAAGAGCAAAAGACAAAGAGAGAATATTAAAAGCAGCAAGAGAAAAACAGTTAGTTACCTACAAGGGAATACCCATACGATTGTCAGCTGATTTCTCAACAGAAACTATGCAGGCCAGACGGGAGTGGCAAGAAATATTCAAAGTGATGAATAGCAAGAACCTACAACCAAGATTACTCTACCCAGCAAAGCTATCATTCAGAATTGAAGGGCAGATAAAGAGCTTCACAGATAAGAAAAAGCTAAAGGAGTTCATCACCACCAAACAAGTGTTATATGAAATGCTGAAGGGTATTCTTTAAGAAGAGGAAGAAGAAGAAGAAAAAGGTAAAGATAAAAATTATGAACAACAAATACATATCTATCAACAAGTGAATCTAAAAATCAAGTGAATAAAAAACTCTGATGAACAGAATAAACTGGTGAATATAATAGAACCAGGGGCATAGAAAGGGAGTGGACTGACAATTCTCGGGGGGAAAGGGGTGTGGGGGGTGCGGGAAGAGACTGGACAAAAATCGTACACCTATGGATGAGGGCAGTACGGGGGAGGTAAGGGCAGAGGGTGGGGTGGGAACCGGTTGGAGCGGAGCTATGTGGGGGGGGGAAGAGGAACAATTGTAATAATCTGAACAATAAAGATTTATTAAATTAAAAAAATAATAAAAGAAAATGCACAAAATGAATACTTAATGTTTTTAAAGTTCCACAAAGAGCTTCAAGCCAAGCAAAAGAAGTGGGACAGATAAAGATATGAAATGTCAGTCCCAAAGGCACAGACAAGCCCTGATCGCAGACAGGTGTGGTAAGTCCCTTAACTTTCTCCTTCAGCCCTGCTTTTCCTGGGAACTTTAATGTAATGATAGTGACATGTTACCTTTCCCTATTGCAGCTAGATTGACACTTGTTCAACTATAATGTTTATATATACTGAGGGGGGAGGAATGGATGGAGAGAGAGAGAGAGAGAGAGAGAGAGAGAGAGAGAGAGAGAGAGAGAAACACTTTAAAAAAGAACAGTGCAGCCCTGGCTGGTGTGGCTCACTTTGTTGAGTGTAATCCTGTGCACCAAGAGGTTGCAGGTTTGATTCCTGGTCAGAGCACATGCTCGGGTTGCAGGCTCAATCCCCATTAGGGGGGATGTTGTGTCCTCACATTGATGTTTTTCTGTTTCCCTCTCCCTTCCTCTCTCTCTAAAAATCAATAAACTATTTAAAAAAAATAATAATGCAATGATTAACAGAAACCTTTGAGGCGGTGAGATGGGCATGGGAAAGGGCATGTGGAGGCATAATGTAGTAGCTGCAATCTATTTCTTTGAGTGGTAAGTATATGGTATCTTATTATTAAAACACTATTTTATGTTTTATATGCCTGCCTGTATATATAAAACATTTCACAAATTTAAAACAATTTAAAAATAAAAGAAAAAGTGACTGTGGGTCTGTCAACAGTGTCCCTATAATCCGTCCCAAGTCTAGGCTGACTCCCTGGGCTACTAGAGTATCACACACATCTAACGTTTGGGCAGGGATCCCAGAGGCCCAATAGCACTGCAGGGCAATAGGAGAAACTGTCCAGGATGCCTGTGGCTTAACCCCAGATCGGCTGAGATGTTGCAACTCCCAGTCATCATGACGTTGCCACAGAGTCTGCATCATCTAAGAGCCCGAACATCTGGTGGAAAAGAGAAGTCAAATGTGGGGGTGGGGGAACATTAGTCAAATTCGTGTAAGAAATGTTCGGCTTCTCATGGGCTCATTAGGAGATGTTACGATACAAGAGGGCTGGGAGAACTTGACATCAGCAAGGCTCCTGGCGAGGCTCTGGGTTAGGCAGGCCAGAGGGCTTGGCCCGGCAGCCAGAGGCTTCCTGTGAAAAGCACCATTTTCGGGTGAGCTGAGAGAAAATGCAGCCCTGCATGGAGTTATTTGCTGATGCCAGGAAGCCAGAGTCAAGGACCAGAGTTCATAGGTGGAAAAGAGGCCTAGGCATCTATGGCCAGGGGCCTGGCAGTCCCATGAATAGTACACAGGCAGAGACTGGAGGGCAGGAGAGAGAAAGAGGAGCTGTGAGCAGGAGAGGAGACGTCACCATGCTGGATGGTCCCCGGGGTCCCAGCCTGGGATGCAGCAGGCCCCTCCCTCTGAGCCCCAACTCTGGCAGGTCTCTGGGCCTCAGCTGCGGGCTGCTTCCAATTCTGCTGACACAGGACCAACCCGCATGTGCGAAGCCCAGCACTTCCCATGGCCCATCCTGCCCCGGGAATCAGAAAGTCAGGGTAGAACACCCACCTGGAGGAGCAGGGGGCAGGTAAGGCGAGCCCAGGGGTGCCCTTCTGTGAAGTCTTGCAGACACTTCTGACCAAAAGGGCTCTGAAAGGAAAAGAGAGGGAACATTTTATTTACAGCTCAGCACTGACCTCACAGCCAGTCCTCTAAGGAGCCCAACAAGCAGGTGACAGAGGCTCTTTCCAGGCACATTAATCCAGGTCAGGGACTGAAACCTGACAGAAGTGACTTGTTGAGCAGGCGTGCCATGTCACAGCCAGCAGGGCTGAGGGGGCAGGAGCCAGGCAGCACGGCCCTCCCTGGGGCAGGCATTAGCAAGGAGCAGCGAGGGCAGTGCAGACTGGAGGTTCTTCCCTGGCACAGAGGGTGTCAGGGGGAGGAGGGCTTCTTTATAAGGGGGCACTCCTGCTCCATAGCCCTCACCCCAGGTGTGAGGGGTGTTCGGAGAAGTAGAGCCACAGGGTGGACTGGAGGGCACCCCATGTAGGACACAGAGGAGGCGAGGGGAGCTGGGGGCCGTAGGCTGGGGGCCAGCCCAGGGCCTGGCTGGCTTCAATGACAGGTGTCTGGGATCTCTTGTCCGTGGAGACTGAGTGTAGGCGGCACAGTGCTGCAAGGGTTAAATCCAGCTGCGCACTCGCAAACAGGATGTTTTCTGCCACTTTTAGCTCTTCCCCAGACAGTTTCTCAACTCCCCCGGCCTCAGTGAGGGCTGAAGGTGACTCTGCTGCCCAGACTATGGGTTTTAGTGGCATGGTGGGTCACCAAGGTGGGGCTGGCAGAATTTCACCCTCCCCACTTCCACCCACACCCAGCCCCACTTATCCACCCGTAGACACACACACACACACACACACACACACACACACACACACACTCACACACACACTCACACACACCCTCCCTTCACTGATGCCAACAGGAGGTGGCTGGGGAGATAGAGAGATATGCAGGTGTCTGACCCTGCAACCTGGTGACAGCCTCCCAGATGGAGAAGGCTCAGACCCCCAGCTTTGGTCTCCCTGCCTCCTAGTGGCCCAACTAGACAGGGGAGGGGCATCCAAGATCTGGGTCCAGGCCTAAGGCTGCCAGCTCACTGAGCCCACTTGCCACCCTCTCGGGCACTGCCAGCCCCCATGGAACATCCGGGGAAGACGCCAGTGAATCATGAACTGAGGTAACCTGGGCTAGGCTGGCCCGCTGCCCAGGACCTTGGGTGGGAGGAGGCATACCTGTGGGGACAGACATGTTGTCACTTACCCCCAAGCTAAGTTCTCTTTTGCTCCCTCTACTTGTACTGCCCAAGGCCCCAGCTGACCATGCACTTCAGGATTCTACCCCTTGGCCTTATCAACCCTCAGATGCCCTGCTTGCTCCCAGAGGCTGAGGTGAGAGCCCAGTGGGAACAGAAAGGACCCCTGCTTTCCTGCCCTCCACCTCTAAGATGCTCAGAAGTCAGATATGAGATCCAGGTAGACACCACTCTTGAGTTTAAAAAATAAAGTGTATGGAGTACCTACTATGTGCCAGCCTGCTAAGCTCGCACGCATGATCTCACGTCAGCTCCTAACATCCTGTGAGGTGAGCAGCAGCCCCTTCTACAGATGGCAGCACCAAAGTCCAGAGAACTCTGACTTGTGGTGGGTTCCATGGCCCGGCAAGTGGGGTGCCAGGGGTCACACGAGGACAGGCTGACTGCCATGCTCGAGTGCGTCCCTTGCCTCCTGCTGGCTCCTCCCATCCCAGCGATAAGCATCAGCATAGACACTATCACGCCAGGCCCTGCTCCAAGTTCTTCACATGCACTCACTCATTTAGTCCTCACAACAACCTCGAGGTGGGTACTGTTATTTAAAATACCATTCCACATACCGGCCTCCCCTCCCCATACAGCTGTGCACTACTGGATGGTCCTTGTCAGAGAGATTATCTTAGGTGTAGCTCTCAGGTCCAAGTGCATGGAATGTGAGGCAAAGACACGGTAAGAAAAAGGACAAGTGGAAAAACACCACTTACTACGTAACTCCGATTTCAGGAGTGGGAAACTGAGGCACAGAGAACTCGACTGTCTCTGGAGCTCAGATATGAACCTAGGCATCTTAGCCTGGAGTCTCTGCTCAGTTGCCTTTCCCAAGGGAAACATCTGTCATTTCCCCAAGCCAAAGCCCTGGACACCTCTCACTTCTGAGTCAGGAAGCAATGGAAAGGATAATCCCCAAGCCACGAGGGGAAAATGTCTTTTCCTCCCAAGGATCCCAAAATCAGGGCATGGGAGGCCTGAGTTAGGAGCTTCATTCTGCCAATCAACTCTTTTCTTTTCTTCTTTTTTGTAATCCTCACTCGAGGATATTTTCCCATTGATTTTAGAGAGAGTGGAAGAGAGAGGGAAAGACAGAGAGAAATATTGATGTGAGAGAAAAACATTAATTGGTTGCCTCCTGCACGTGCCCTGACCAGGGCCCGGGCCAGAGAGGAGCCTACAACAGAGGTATAAGACCTTGACCTGAATCAAACCCGGGACTCTTCGGTCCATAGGACGACACTCTATCCACTGAACAAAACCGGCTAGCACCAACCAGCCCCTCTTATCTGGGAAAATACCATTCCACATACTGGCCTCCCCTCCCCATACAGCTGTGCACTACTGGATGATCCTTGTCAGAGAGATTATCTTAGGTGTAGCTCTCAGGTCCAAGTTCATGGAATGCGAGGCAAAGACACAGTAAGAAAAAGGACAAGTGGAAAAACACTACTTACTACCAGCCCCCTTTGCCACATCATAACTTCCACCCCCAATTCATGTTCTGAGTACACAGAATGTCCCACTACTTTTGCTGGGGCTGTTCCCACAGCAACCCCATCCTGCCTCTGCTTTAGAAATACCCAAAGCCCCAGCACAGAGCCTTAGTGAAGCAGAGGGGGTGGAGCTCAGCCCTGCAGAAAGCCCCTGGCTTCCATTCCTCTAGGGTCTGCATCCCACATCAAACACCTGCCTGAACCTGACCCCAGGCCTGACCTCACCTTTGCAAGAAATGAAGAGATAACATGTTTCCTTCCAGTCATCTAAACCAAAACCACTGTCTCTCCGGCACGTCTGCCCATCAGCTCACACAGCAGGCACCCCATCTTCCAGTGGCTTCTGGGAAATGGGCATCCCAGGCCAAGTCTCATCAGGTCAGCTTCATGGAGTGGTGTCTGCAGGGTGTCCTGGGCAAAGCCCAGGCAAGACAAGGATCAAAGAGCCACTGGGCTCAGGATCACACCACCACATTCACTGGACTCTCCTCGGAGCCCTGAGGGTGGTGCAGCTGTGACTCTGGGAGGACAAGTGGTGGACAAGAGGTCTGACCTCTCAGGGCTTTGCTGCTCTGAAAACGTGCCACTCCAAGGCCAGAATCCCCATCACGATGAGGCCTAAGACCATTCAGGAGTGAGATTCCCTCACCGAGCTTTCTCCCTGACCTCCAGTAACCAGATGAGTCCCAATGTACGTGCTAGTGCAAGGGACGCCCACACACCTTCAGAGGCTAAGGAGCAGAAAGAGCAGGAGTGATGTGGCCCCTAAGGAGCTCCATGGAGAAGGGAAGCCCAGGAGCAGGGCCTAGGTCAGTGGGCTTGGAACTGGAGTGATCAAAACTGGGCTTTCCAATTGTTGACATGGACACAAGATCCTCCTCCGTCTAGAAAGAAATGGTAAGCTATGTGATTTCCCAGAAGGGGAGAAAACTCTGCTGCTTCCTAAAATTGGTACAGAGTCAACCACACGTGGGCTCTCTGGAGCAGGCAGGCCCGTGTGGATGCCAGCCACAACTGTACATGTGTGTGCACGCCCTTTCCTCGCAGCTTCTCATTTAATCATCCTTTCAACTCTGCCCATAGAGTGGTGAACACTGTTTGACACACACCCCCCTTATTCTTTATTTGGCATCTTTTTATGCCACTGTAACTTAGGCACAGCAATATCATGGCCAGCCAGGGTGATGCCCTTTCTTCCTTCTCCACTAGCCCAAACATATACCCACATTCTTTTTCCAGCATTACCTACCTCCCAAAAGAAGCTGAGGGGAACAAAGCAAAAATGAGGGCAAGAAGAGAGGAAGCGTACTATAGAAATAGATACCTTGTCCAAACCATTTCTTACCCCCATTGTCTCCCCAGCTCCTGCATACACATATTTTAAATATGGGTGATAACGGTTGGAAATTATTTTCTGCAGACTACAATGTCCAAAGTAAAACCAAACAGATACCAGTCATCTCAGGACATCTCAAGATGAGAAGGAAACTTCACACTACCTAGTGTAACCACCTAAATCCCCCCATAACATTCTAGCCATTTTGCTAGCCTGCACTTGAACATTTTTCCTCATAGAGAACGATCTCCCAGGGCAATTCACTGTCTTTGGATGGCTCTATGTTTAGAAAGTTCTTCATTATGTTGCTTAGATCACTGGTCCTAGACCAGCTCTTTGCAGCCACCCAAGATAAACCTAGTAGGCCATTCCCACAGGGTCTCTAAAGGAGGGGTCAGCAGGGCCACCACATGGTGCCACTGTGCAAATTAGAAAAAGGGGCCCATTTCTCATCTGCTGAAAAATTGTCATAAAAAGGAAAATTGTTATAATGTGAGTGAGGTTGCAGGGGAGAAGCAGAGGAGGCTAGACTGGGCTACATTGAATTTGATTCAACCTCATAAATTTGCCAGGTATGATCTGGAGTCCCCCAGGGCAGTAAGTAAGGGTGAATGCAGACAGCATCGGCCTCCATGGCCTTCACCTGGAGAGAACAATCTTCAGCCCAAGAAAAGGATGTTGTGTGAACAGCTGCATGAGCTCCACCAAGCCTTCCTGCCTCCTCCGTCTGGGGTTCCATTGTTTCCAGGGTAGGCTGGCCCCAGCACTGAGCTCTAAGACATATGAGGTGCACTGAACTATTTAATGACTGACTGAATGATGGGAAATGAAGTGGCTGATGACTCAGCAGTTGCATGAAGGAGTTTAGCCCTGAAGGTGCTTCTTTTTAAAAATTTGACTTTAGAGAGAGGAATGGAGGGGGGGGGGGAGATGGATAGAGAAGAGAGAGAGAAACATTCATGTGAGAGAGAACATCAATTGGTTGCCTCCTACACATACCCCAACTGAGGATTGAACCTGCAATCTCAGTAAATAACCCTTTGGGGAATAGACAGCACCTTGGAGAACCTTCTAAAAGTCATGGGCTGACGCCCCATGCAGTGTCAAGGGTTAAGAGGTCACTCCAGAGAAATGAGGCTACAAACTCCCACTCTACCGACCTGGCCATTCCTTGGATGACTGTCCTGGAGTCATTCCTTGGTTGCCTCCAGGAACGACTCTTGGGAGCATTGGCAGCTTCTTGGAGCGGAGCAGTGTCTACAGGCAGGGTCCTATGAGGCCCCAGGCCATGGAGCAGGAGATACATAGCTTACTTTGATATATTTCCATTTCTTATCTACAGCAATTATTCCTGCAAGCTGCTTTTTTCCAGTGGAAACTCTGCCCTCAGCCTTGTCAACAAGATTTCTGGGTTGATTACTGCTCTCCAGGTAACAGGCAGGCCATGCCCTGTCACTGCTGGAAAGTGTGGGCAGCGGCAGTGGCCAGTGAAGCATAGGGCACCAACCCATTCCTAAGCTACAACCCAATATCTCTGGTTTTACAGTTGAAGAAACTGAGGCCATCAGAGGGGGGTGACTTGTCCAAAGCCACACAACGAGGGAAAGTGACTCTCCACTTCCACCCTGGCCAAATCCCAAGACCTCTCATCACCAGCCTGAGCAGCTTCCAGGGGGACAGAGTGGGATGAGAGAGAAACGGGCCATGGGAGGAGGGGGAATTTCATTCTTCAGAGGGGAGCTGTGGGAGGCCACGAAGGAGGCCTCGTGTAGACTGCAGTAGGACCACCCAACACAGCCTGCATCCATACACGCAATACAGAGAAACAAAGAGGTGGGTGGAGGTTACCCTCGCTTCTGCCTGACCAACTCCAGCTCCCTGCTCTGGCTTCCGTGGCCTGAAGAAATGGATGAGGACTGAAGACAGGGAATATTTTATAGCAGGGGTGGGGAACGTCTGGCCCGTAGGCTGTATAAGGCCAGCGAAATCATTTGGTCTGGCCCTGACAAAGCATTAGGAGTGACTTAATTAAATATTTGACTAAATATAGGCTAATTTTTAAGTTGATAATTTTGTATGGCCTGAGAATATTATAAATGTCTAAATGACCCTTGGCAGAAAAAAGGTTCCCCATCCCCTTTTAGAGGGAAGTAGGATACGCCTGACCTGTTCTCTCCCTCTTCTGGGTTGCTTTCCTCAGATACTAGGATGAGGGTACTTCCCTAGGGTATCAGCTACAGGTGAAAGTTGATAGGGCAGGGAGGCTCTGTGTCCGGTGACTTGGAGACCAAGGAATAGAAACCAAGGCAGCCCAAAGGAAGAGCATCAAGAATACAGGGAGAGTGAGGCCAGCCCTCTTCTGGGGAGACCTGAACCCCTGCTGTTGCTGATACAGCTGATGGCTAATGAAATGTCCCCTCCCCACATAAGACCCAATGACCTCAGAACAGCAGGAGAGAGCTGCTTCTTTTTCCCAAGAGATTCCCAGCCCAGTTTTTAGCCTTCTGGGGGCCTCTACCCAGACTAAGCATCCCCCAGCCCAAGTCTACCCTTGCTCAGACAGATGGCTTAGAGGCCCGCTCCACCCACAGCCTCCCTAGCCAGTCTTCTTTTCCTCATTTTTCTTCTGGGACCAGTGTGATCTCTGAATCACTCAGACTTTTCCTGTTCTGTATGAAGGACAGTACCCAGCCCCCGGGCCCGTCAGCTCTGAGATACTCAAGATCCTTGGCATCATATCCCTTGTTTACCTCACAACCAACATGGCCAGCTGACGCCCTTGGTTACCCAACCACCATCCAGCTCTCCCCAACCCATCCCCAAGACATGATAGCACTTCTGTATCAGGGCTATTGCGGGGACCAAGATATCTGGGTCGCACTCAGCACGGCTCCTGGCACACTGTAGTTTTATATGTTAGCTCATTATTAGAACTACAGCTGTTATACAATAGTTGGTGAGCTGAGGACCTGGAAAAATGAGACTTGCAGGGCCCGAAGAGGTGCTGTGGGGGTGGGAAGCCTGCTTTCAACCCAAATGCTCCACCCCAAGCAAACATTGCCCAGAGAGCCACATTTCTGCTGAACTGGGAAGAAACTGACCACCCCGCCCACTGGCTGTGGCTTCCAAAAATCTGGCTGCTCAGGGTGGGGAGAAATGGATCGTTCTACTGTCTCTCCAATGAGCAGGGTGGGTGAATCACACCTCTGGACTTTTCCTCCAGAAGGAAGTTAAGGCCTGTGGCTTCTAAGGTTTCACTGATTACTAACCTTTCTCACGCTCATCACCCTTCCCTTCATCACCCAGCACTGTCTCTCTCCTACCGCCCATGTCATCTAGAGCTTGTCCTACATCTGTCATGCATCTGTTCTCCTCTTAGTGGGGCCTGAAGCTCAGCAATCCCATCATGTCCCCCTGTTTGTCATCAGGGCAGTGGCACCTCCTCTCCCACCCATTAGCGCCATGCAGCAGAAGGCAGAGCACTGGGAAAGGCTGCAGTGGGGTGCCGGGGGTGGGGGGGCGGAACCTGAAGGTGGCAGTGAAGGCTACAGATGCCCTGGCAACAGGTGGCCCTGCTGTGGCCCCTAACCTAGACACTGGGCTGGCTGTGGCTCAGTGAGCCTGGACTCCTGGTTGCCTCCAGCTCTTGGAGGCTTTGGGAGGCCATTCACTTATCATGGGATAGATTCTGAAGCCTCTGTCATAATCGATAAAGGAAGCCGGGTCCTCTGAGATGGGGAGGGCTGGGATAACTCTCTATCAGGGCAGCTTCCATCCCATAAGGGGCTGACTTATCCAAAGGCACCCTCTCTATCTTCTGGGTTGTTAGCCAGGGTAGACACTCCTCATGTATTCATGAAGCTTCTAGGGCTGAGGCCAACAGGGAGGTTCCCATTCACCTAGAGAGCAGAGCAGTCACCTCGGGTGACACCAGCTCTTCAGGTCCTGATTAGAATGATTCCCCCTTGAGAGCTTTTCCACAGCTTCTGTATGGTTGGGTTCCAGCCCTTCTTCTGCATAGATTTCCTCTGGGGGACCCCTTGGAAAGCCAGGGGGGCCACAGCATTTCTTCTTGGCCTCACACTGTGGCGGGCATTGGTTCTGGCCTCCAATGCCTTATCCTTGACGGTGACCCTGCCTGGTTTTAAGTACTTGACTACGTGGCAAGCCCTGTACTGGAAGTCACAGACATGATGGCAAGCCTCACACAGACACTGCCATCTTAAAGCACACAGTGTACTGGGGAGGCCAACAGGAACTACAATTCAGCACAGTCCATGCTGTGGTACAGGTATGCACAGGTGTGACGAAGCATGCAAGAGAGAGAGCATCTGGCCTGTGTTGGCAAGGTAGAGAAGGTTCTTTAGAGGAGATGACTTCTCAGCCTCTCCACTGAGACAGGCAGTGGTAAGAAGGGGAACAAGGGTCCCTAGCAGATACACATGTGCAAAGGCCAAGCAGCAAAAGGGAAAGAGTGTAGTTGAGGCAGAGAAACTAGCTCTGTAAGGCCGGAGAGAGAGGGGGCATCAGGAAGAGATGAAACAACTGGCCATTTTAATAGGAAGTATATTCTATACTTTATTCTACTGCATACTTCTTCTAGTAAAACCACTGAGAATTGAATAGCAGGAATTTTTAATTATCATAATAATATTTTGAAACTGAAGACTTTCAGACTCCATTCAGATGCCCATTCCAACGTGAATCAGCCTTGAGTATTGTAAACTAAAATGGGCCCCTCTCCCATCGGTTTGTTTGGAAAGGGCCCCCAAGATCAGCAAAGCAGCAGCCACCCCTGTAGCTCAGTTAAGGTCCCAGCTAGTACACACCCAGAACCACCCCCCCTACCCTCCTTTTTTTTTTGGCGGGGCAGACGGGGAGTGGAATCCTTTACCCTGGACCATCAGTAACTGACCTGGAAGGGAGAAATAGAGGAGAGAGTTCTGGAAAATTCAGTCCAGATGAATAGGGAAAACTGTTTTCTGAGAGAAAATGAAGAGAAAGAACAAAAGGTTCAACAAGGGCAGATGGAAGTTGGTGAACTCTCAGCCACACATCACCAGTTCAATCCATATTTAATGCATCAATCTGTCCAGGGTGGCCAGATATGGTTGCTGGGCACAGGGAGACCCAAGTTACCACACAGCCAACTGATCCCAAACCCAACTCCACCCATCCCCAGGGCCCATTCCTCTCTCCTGGTCAACAAGGTCACTTCCTCGTTTCCAGGAATCGCTCTAAGGAAGAGCATCAGACACAAATACACGATGGTCACAAACAACGTGCACCATGGACATGTGTGGGAAGTCCCCTGCACGTGTGGGCACATGCCAGCCCACACTCTGAGTCAGAGTGTCCACACTCACTGCTGGCTGATGTAATACAAGCCCAGCTTTCCCCTCAGAGCTATGATAGAAGATACCCTTTTGTTTCAATGTTTTGGGTCTAAATGTCCAAATCTGTCAGAAGGATTCTTTCCCAGGGCCACCAAGTGGTATAAAATAACTCCCTTTGTGGTAACCCATGCATTCCCTCCAAGCTATAACCCCCCTCCCCAGCCCTATCCATTGGCCATCTTCCTCTTCCTTGTTTTTCTTTGGTGCCCAGGGGCAAAGATGGCACAGATTTGCTACACAGAGCAGCATTCAACGCTGCCTCAGGAGGCGCTAAACCAGGGTCTCCAGAGGAACGACCTCTTTCCTTCCTCAGCAGTCAGCTGGCTGCCCCCCTCTCCCCTGGCTGCCCCCCTCCCCTCCCCTGGCTGCCCACCTGGGCCTCTGTACAGGATAACAGACATCCTACTCCCTTCACTCAACTCTTTCCAGCAAAGGCAAGCATCCCCAGGGAAGGGATGTGATGCACCAGCTCATAGCCTATGCCCAATTTAAGGAGCTGTGAGTGAAACTCCGCTCCGGTTGGCTGGGCAGGCTCCTCTCTGTCAGCTGGAGCTGCTGCCGTCAGGCAGCCTGATGGGTAGGGAGGAGGCCAGGGGCTGTGGCCCATCACTGCCCAGGGGGAGAGGTGACGGCCCCTCCACCCACCACTTCCCCTTTGCTCCCCCACCTCTTACTTTTCCCAGAACTCCCCACTCTGACCTGAAAAACAACTCTGCAGCCAGGTTCTTCAGGGATTGAAGTTTAACAGAGACAAAAATAATTCCCTAGTGAGCTATTTTCTGCTCAGCTTTGAGAACAATAGCTCAGGGTGACAGGCGGTAGGGGTAGGCATGGGAGAAGGCTGGCCACTGGCCACCCAGAATCAGTTTAGGGATTTTTTTCCCATGTCTACCCCACACTTCCCCTGGATCGGGATTTTCAGGGAGGTGGGGACCTTAGTCAGGGGCTCAGGACCATCTGCCCCACCTAGCTCTACCTGTGGACCCCAGGTGAGGAGTGAGGGTGGCAGGGGAGGAAAGGCCAGTGGAAGCCCAGGGCTCCCTGCACAGTCCTCCATGCCTACACTGCCACTTCACCAAGCCTCACAAAGGGGATTCCACACCCATTTGCCCACCTCATGGGACTGTTGTATTAGCAGAGATGAAATACTAAGAGTGTGTTATAAAAATTGTTATAACCCATAAGAATGTTACTTAATGAGTTTACTATTATTCTCCCAGGTATTTATGAGAAGGAGGAGGACTAGATTCATGTGTAAAGTAGAGCAGAGGCTGTGAGAGAACACGCTGAAGTATTCCATGGAGCATGACCCTCTCTGGCAGCGTGAGGTCCTCACAGCCAGGAGGGCCCAAAGTGCAGATCATACGTGATAAGCGCCATTCATTGCCTACCAAGCCCTCCAGAACATTCCATTTTTTTAATACTTAGAGACCCTTTCCTTACTGTTAGTTTCTGTTTGATTGCTCTATTAAGAATTTTCTTTCTAATAAATGCTAGAAAAATATTTATTAGAAACAACTGACTGGGAAAACAGAGTAGGGGAGGAAAGAGGGAAGGAGGGAGAGAAGATTCATTCATGGAATATCATCAGACCAAAAGATTTCACTATATCTCTCAGAAAAATCCTCACTCTGCATTATAAAGGACCCACGGAGAGTGCTCTGTCGTGCCTTTAGTGAGAAATCCTATATAAACAAGGACTTTCCTGGTGCTGTTCTATGGAACAGGCACCTGTTAAAGGAAAGAAACGACCAGGGGACACACTGGAGGACTGCAGGCCAAACGTGACCGGGTATGTTCTGTGTGCCGCCCCACCCCCATCACCACCAGTAACTATACATTTTTACATTAGTTGTCACTGTTTGAAAAGCAGAGAAATTGCACTTTTGAAAAAAAACCAATCTGGATGTCGATTTTTCTATTTTAAAAGTTAGATAATTTGGACACACTGGACTGCAGTTCCAGTGGCAACCTAGGGTGTGTATCCCTCTAGCCTCACTCCTACCCCTGGCCCTAGCCCCCCGGAATCAGCCCACAGTGACACCAGTGGAGCTCTGTGATCATGGAGACACGATGCAGAGAACAGACTGCCTGGGTGTGAACCCCGCCCCGCCTTCTGCTCCCTCCCAGCTGTGTGACCAGAACCAATGACCTGGGCTCCCCAAACTTTGGTTTTCTCATGTATAAAATGAGGAGAATAACAATATCTACCTCACAAGTCTGAGGATTAAATGAAATAATGCAGGTTAAGTGCTTAGCACAGTGCCTGGCACAAGCCACTGGCGCGGTGAAGGTTATTGCTTGTTATTATGCACCCTTGGTTCAATAACTGGGGAGAATCCATGTGAGTTGCAGCCCAGCTCTTTAAAGATGTGTCAGCCACACAAAGTAGTTGCCTTTCAAATCTCCCTTCTAGCTCAGGGGACCCAGTCTACCTACAAACATATTTCCACCCAATAAACATCTCTTGTGTGTTTCTGCGATGGGTTAGGTATTGTTAAGTGGTGACACTTGAGAGATGCATTTCAGGCCTGTTCTCAGGGGCTCCCAGCAGAGTGGGGCTTGCGCAGTCACAGTCCTGTCAGGTGGAGTTAAGCACAAAGCCCTTCCCCAACTGTCCAGGAGCTCAGTGTTTGAGAAGAAACTGAGGATGTGTTTGGCTTCTTTCCTTCTAGGCTCCAAACCTTTCCGGAGCTTCACTGAGGAACACTCAATGGCACATTAGCTCCATTTCACTTCCAGATTCTCAAGCTGCACACTTGAGTTCTTCCACTGCCCACAGGTCAACATAATTCCATTTCGACAGAGCTGTTCAGATCTCAGATGGAGTTCATTATAATGGAATTTTACCTGAGGCAACCCATCCCCCACTTCTTAACATCATGGCACCCAAGACGTTGGTGCGCTTGCCAAATAGGCTGGACAGGAGTACCTTCCCACCCCTGGCAAAGGCCGGGCAATTCAGAGCGCTTGGAACAAAGAACTCTGCCCCGAAGGTGTTTTCCAGCATCCTCCCGGCCAGCCTGGAACTGCCCCACTCACCTTCCACTGGCACCACCTGCTGCTTCTTTTCCAGCCTCCTTAGAGAGGGGGGAGGTGGGGAGGGGACTGAGCTGAGTGCCTGGACACTGTGTGGAAAGGTAATGAGCAGGTGAAGAAGTGACATGCATTCAGGACTTGAAAAGACCTGAACCTAAGCTTTGGTTCTGATTTAAGAGCTCCGTGGCTTTGGGCAAGAAAGGAAGCCACTTAACTGCTTTGAACCTCAGTTCTTTCCTTTGTAAAATGGGGAAAATATTATCTAATGCATAGGATCATTTAGGGGCATAAATGAGAAATGCAGGAAAACATTGAACACAGTGTCTGGAATATAGAAAGTTATAATAATCACTGGCGGCTATTATATGATATGTAAGCTTCAGAAGGGTCAAAGGTTGATGCAGAGAGAAACACTGGGACAGAGTTGGGGGTGGGGGATGGTGGAAGAGTTGGTGGGGCTTTGCCACTGAGCCCAGCTGGGCCTGGAGAGGAGGCCCCGAGCAGAGGTGCTCCCCTGCCTCCAGAGCTGACAGGCACCGACTAGATGAGTAATTACAGGATTTCGGGCTGGGGTGGCCCAGGCAACTGCTCAGCCAGCCACATTCTTCTGCCCAGTGAGTGGGCAGCTGGCTGCTTATGTGGCTGCCAGAACACTGGGTACATCTAGCACCTCTTAAATCCAGCACCCCCAGGAACAGTGCAACCCTTGGAAGGAGAAGGGGTTCTCTGTGGGCATTCTGCTCCTTCCACATGGCACCACCTCCATTGTCTCCCCGCCAATCCTTCAGCCACACCCTGCTTCTCAGATTGGACAAATCAGACGGTCAAAGAACAAGGCCAGACTCTGAATAATCAGTCAGTGGAGACTATTATATTCAGTTTACCTCACCTGGAGCCTTGAAATGATCAAGAAGCTCTGGACAGACATAAATCCCATCACAGCCCCCAGCCCCATGTGCTTTGATCAGCTAGCACACAAGTGGTTCTGTTACTTCCATGTCCTTTTCTCAAAATTGATGCCCGAGGAAAAGAAAATATATGTCCCTCTTAATGCACTTGACAAAAAATGAAATCCAATGGGCATTAATTGAGCACCTCGTATGTGCTCAGCACTGACACCAGGCTTTTGAGTAAATGGAGCAGAACACCAAGTGTGGGGAGGATGTGGAGCCCTGGGGTCCCTCGCCCGCAGCTTATGGAAGCACAGAGAGGACGAGCTTCAGCGGCACCCAGAGACCCTGCCCAGGCTCTCAGTCAGGCTGTGGCACGTCCGGAGCCACCTGAGCACAACACAGCAGACTGGCATATACATAAGCCAGAAACCAGATCCTTAGGTCAAGGATGGTACAATTATTGTAGTTGAAAGGGACTTCAGAAACTCATCTAGTACAATGTTTAGAAATGAAGTCTGTACCAAATATTGAAAGAATGAGAAATAAGAACTTTTATTCACTACTGTAAGGAGTAGGGGGTTCTTGAGGGCGTGCAACCACTGTGGAAAACAGTTTGGCCTTGTAGAGTAATTCCAAACATAGAACTTTGTCTGAACTAACAATTCCATTCCTGGGGATGTGCCCTAGAGAAGGCCTACATATGCACCAGGAGACGAGCACAACATATTCCAAGCAGTATTATCTCCTCACAATGGCCCCCAACTGGGAACACTCCAAACGGCCATCAACAAGAGGGAAAACGTACAAATATGGCATTTTCTCACAAACGAATACTACATGGCAGTGAAAACACATGAGCTACAGCTGGGTGTGTCGGCATGGATGCCTCTCAGGAACATGATATTGCGTAAAAAAAAAAAAAAGTGCATCACAGAGAACATAAATGTATGTAAACTTCAAAGACATGTGGAACTAAATATATTGTTTTGTAAAACATGTGTAGATGATAACTTACAAAGGAAAGCAAGGAAATAATGAACCAAAGCTCAAAATATTAATTATTGTGGAGTAGAGAATGAGGAAGAGGATGCAAATGGGCAGGGCAAAGGGTGCTTCTCAGGTACTGTAAATGTTCTATTCTGAACTTAGGTGGCAGGTACAGGATATATTATATTGTTCTTTAATCTATACATAAGTGTACTGCATACTCATGTGTGCATGATGTATTTCACAGTTTAAAAAATAAACAAAAAGAACTGAAGACTCTGAGAAGCTAAATGACTTTCCCATGCTCCCAATCAGCTAACAAATGACAGAAAGAGAAATCAATGTACAGAATCTGAGTTTAGCCAAGACAGCCATTCCTGGATTCTAAAGAAACCTCTTGCAATAATGAGTTTCTAGTCTAGTACATTTGAAAACAATTGTAAGAGTCTTTTCACTGTTTAAATCCCCAGTATCTTGAATATTGCCTGGCACACAGAAGGCCCTTGACATGTATCTACTGAATGACTGTCTGCACATGCTTTTCAGGGGCCTATTTCATGCCAGGCACTTGATTTACATCATCTTCAATACTCACACAATCCTACACGTGAGTTATTATAACCCCCAGTTTACAGACAAGAAAGCTGAGATTTGAAGAGATTAAGAAACTTGCCCAAGGTCACAAGCCAGAAAGTGATAAAACCAGGATTTGAACCCCAAATGCAAATCCTGTGTCGAAACACCTGTGTCATGCCACCAGGCTGCTGGCACAGCTTTTAATAGCACTGCCTGAAATGCCAGCCGTGTATACCAAGGAACCTTGAGAACCAGAGCTGAGGTTGGTAGGCTGAGTGCTTTCTCCTTCTATCTCTGTGTCTGAGCTCTGGCACTTGGAGTGGTTTGTAAGGCCGGCCCAGCACCAGCAAGCAATATAGAGCATGATCACGGGTTAACTTTGCAGCCATGAGCAGGTTACTGCACCTCTTTAAACCATATTTTCACCACATATACCCTGGAGAGAATAATAGTAACTTACTCCAAAGAGAAGCTGTGATGATGGAAGGAGACAAGCAAAGTGATGGGCACGATGCCCAGTAGAGGCTATCAGATGAGGCTAGAGTCCACTTCCCCCTCCATGCGGGCTAGATTCAAGAGTATTCTTTAAGGGTAGCCAGGAAGGGAAGAGGTAAACAAGGCAAGAATAGCTCCCCGGTGACAATGGGTCAATGGCCTTTTCCTTCTTGGTACACTTAGCTCAGAGAAGATTATCAATAAAGTGGCTTGCTTGAAGTTGAAAGTGTTTCTTATTTGCCTTCCAGACCATTCAAGTCTTATTTGCTCCCATGCGATCACCCAGCCCAGAGCCACCTCTCTCCGGTTCTTGTCAGCTGTTTTTACCCGAGTAAGGTACCCAGGACTGCACGGAGGCCTGAGGGTGCTGGCAGAGAGAGCCTCCTTCTGAGAGGCCACTGTCCCCAGAGTAACCTTTGGGAAAACCAAGCTTGCTCCCAGGTCAACTTGTTCAAACTAGTTAGTGCATCTAACCCTGCCGCTCACAAACATTTATTGCAGGCCTATTATGTGCCAGGCATGGCCCTGAAAGCCCTGTGGCTGTCCATAAACATAGAGGTGGTAGGGTTCCATGGAGGTTAAGACAGACCCAAGTGTGAGTCCTGACACTCCCACTCACCAGCTGTGTCACCTCGGCACGCTTCTCAGTCTCACCGAGATTCAGCTTCGCATTTGTGAAAGGATCACAGCAGCTCTGTCTCTCAGGTGGCAGCAGGCTCAGAAGGCTACCCATGCGCTTACCTAGCACAGCATCTGGTACAACTGAGGGCTCCGTAAGTAGCTGTTCCTGGAGCTACAGCTTCAGTGCCAGCAGGTGGCACACACTGGATGTGTTACCAGCAAAGCCTCAGGTGCCCCACAGTGCCTTGAATGTCACCTTGTATAACACTTCAAAGCTTCAACCTGTCATCAGAAGGCCAGTGAGAGGCAGCAGCTTCCCAGGAACCCGCTGCTGGTCCTACCCAAACTCCACTTTCCCGCTGGTGCAGCTGCCCACACCCTGCTCAGGATTAGGACTCTCCCCTGTGCAGAATGGGGACTTTGTGTGGCATCTGGTTGTGGGAACACTGCCTGGTCTATTCCTTGGCACGGGACCTGCAGGGCCGGTTTGCAAAAGCATGACACACAATCAGAAGCCTGCTGCTTCTGCCTCTCACTCCTGCCATTTACTGATCAGCCCCCTCCCCCCCTCCTTGCCAGCCCAGGAGGTATCTCCCCTTCCCACCTCCCCATAAGTCACTTCAAAGGGTGGGACTTCCCAAACGGTCTTCATTTGCCTTCGTCATTTGTCAGTGATGAGAATGACTTCCTTTCTGCAGAATAGACAGAATCACTGCACAGTCATCAAGGAGGCTCCACCCCTCTGCACTGACTTCCCAATCACTCAAACACTTGCTCTGGGGACTCTCCAGAGAGTCCACCCTGAGCATCTGGACCACAAGAACCAAGGACTCAGAAGGGAGGGCAGTTTCTCTTCCACGTGTCACCAGGGCAGCATGCAGTCACTGCCACCAACGCCTATGGCTTGGGTTGAGCAAGAACAGCCTGTCTCCACCCTGGACCATTTCCCCAATAGTCAGACCAGACCAGGGAGTAAAACTCCAGTGGCCCAGGAACTGACCCCATCTCCTGCTAAGCAGCTTCTCTCTGGCTCTGGCTCCCACTTTGTTTACCATGTCCCCGGAACCTGATTACACGTGACCTGTGCCCTTTTCCCACATGGGCAAGGTTTGACTACACTTCCCTTTCTAGTTGTTTACCTGAGTTAGACCTGGATGTTCCCGTGGAATGGTGTGGCCCCCAGAGATCCGGGAAGCAGAAATGGGGGAAGAGGGAAGAGGAAGCTTGGGGCTGAGTCTTGGCTCTATTATAGATTCGATTGCCCCAGGGGCAGCTCAAGGGGAATTGGCAGGCCTTCCTGTCCCTGTCTGAGGTAGGGGTGGGGCAGGAAAACCAAAGGTGAAGCTGGTCACAAGTCAAGGGTGAAAGGAAGTCACCCAAATAAGAGGTAGGCTGGGTCCTGGGAGAGGGTGGCTGGAGCAGTGCTGCCCTCAGGGAGAAGAGTGAAATTGGCTGATAATACATGGGGAGCAGGCTGGGGGGCAGCGGGGGAGGCTGCCCTCAGAATTAAGCTATCCCACTTTCCTCTCCCCATTAAGCACCACCTCCATTTTCTCCTCTTCATTAAACCCATTTCCGCCTACCTTTCCCTCTGTGACCTCCACTAGGTCTCAAGTGATATTTACTAGAATGATTAAATATGCCACTTTGCCTGGACAGTTTTGGTTTATTGGACATAACTATTAATAGCATCCCCTTTCATGCAAAAGTCTTAATAGACAATAAATTACACGGTCACTCGCTAGCACATCCATGGGGCACTGACACAGGCGGGTCAAGGGGGAATCGGAGAAATGTAACTAGAAGTGAGGCCCTGGTGGCCCAGAACAACAGCCAGAGCTGCCCATCCTGGAGTCAGACTGTCTCTGGGAAGAGGCCTGGTCTGGTGGGTTCTGCTTCCTCTTATCCCTCAGAGGGTCTGGCATCATTCTGAGCAGACAAGAGGCTGTTAATCAAACCCTGGCATTTCCTTACTTCTCTCTACCTGCATCCAAAACAGACTTGCAGCAGTGACAAGTGGGAAACTGGAGTCCTATACCTCATCCTGTCCAGTAACCAACCAGAATGTCATACTAGCTCAGACTTCCAGGTGCTCCTGATTCTGGCTCTCTGGCCACTAGAACCCAACTGCTGGACATTGATGACAGCAGGCTCCCAGCAGAGGCAGATCCCGGCCAGGATGGCCACTGCCTTCTCAGGGTGTGGGGTAAAGAACCGAATTACTGAAATGCCTTCTCCTATTGTGGATAACCATTTGGCCTGGTCCACTGAGCCCCAGGCCTTTCTCCAAACATGGAAAACATTGGCTTTAGACACTAGCTATTCTGGGAGTGAAGGGTGGGGGACCAGGAGGTCCTTGTGGAGCTCTCTCAGGCACTCAGTCCCTAAAGGAGACCAGTTCTGAGGTTGAAAAGAGGAAGCAGACAGAGAAACCTTAAACATCAATAACCAGTGCGCCCCAGACAAGATCAGACCTTCCACAGTATTTATATAAATGAAGTCTTGGCTGAAGAGCTGTGAGGGGCCAGGAAAGCTTTCTAACTCTCTTCCTTTTCCTCCTTCCTGTCCCACTCCCCTCTTTTCTTAACTTTTTTCTCCCCTCCTTTTTCTTATTCTGTGTCGTGGAAAGGGTCCAAGTTGTGGCTGATGAGAGATCAGCCGAACAGAAGCCATAGGACCAGCCAGAGTACAGATTGAATTCCCCAGATTTTTTCTCAGTTTGATTCAGCCCCACAACGGCTTGCGGAATTTTCTCCAATGGGTTCAGAGAGGCCAGTTGAGTGAGGGGCAATGGACACTGGGGGCCTCTATTTCTGCTCAAGGATCTGAAGTGTCAGAGAAAAAAACTGCAGTCCTACTACCTCCCGGCCTGACTGCATACCAGTCCTGACACCATTCCAAAAGCAACCCCTCCAGCACTTGGACAAGGAAGGAACGAGGGAGGCCCCCCAATACACAATACTTTTGGTTCATAGAGTTGAGACTCCAGTGTCCAAATAATCCATTTCTGCCTCAGCAAGTCACCTCCACTTCCCAGCCTGGCTTAAAACCTTTGCCAACACCATGGCTTCCCTAGCTCCAGAACCTTCCTGACTTCTTGTGCACACCCACCTCACTAACAGAGACGGGCAGCTAATAAGCTAGCACTGGGCAGACATGGAATGAGGGGCTAGAAAAGTCTGCAGTGCTGGGATGCACCTCCTGATCCTGGAAGGAGAAGAGATGTGGATTTACCACAAAGCCACAATCCCTTCACAGTCAACCCCTTCTGGAATCATATCATAGCCATCCCACAATGACTGCTGTGCTGGGTGTTTCCTTCAGAAGTGGCCACCACCGGCCATGAGGAAGACGGCCTTCCAGCTGGGAGCAGGAGCAGAGCTGAACTCTGCCCAGGAGAGCTTCAGCAATGCTCCCAAAATGCCTGCCCAACTGCTTGCCTGGGCTCTGGCCCTTCTGGCTGCAACTGAGCCCAGACAGGAGGCTGACTCACTCACCACACAGAGTAGGAGGAGGAAGAGGAGGAGGAGGAGAAAGAGGAGGAGAAGATGCGGGAAGGGCCTGGGCTCAGAGACCTAGGGCTCTCCCAGCCCAGGCAGCCTGGGTCTCAGCCTCAGTAGTCCATGGAGAGGTGGGCAATGTCCACTGCTCCCTCGAGAACATATGTGCCCTCCTAGATACTTCCCCTGAATCCTCCTCACCCACTGCACACAACGTGCCAGCTCCTCACTCTCCAAACAGAAACTGCTCCCTGAGCCCCCTCCTCCATTAGATGCTTGCCCCTGAGTTTGGCTGGGCATTTATGGACAGCTCCTGAAAAATAAAGCCAGTGCCCTAGGGCCAACTAGGTCTAAAGTCATTAGTGGTTAAAAAGTCAAGAAAAGAAAAGAAAAAAGAAAAGAAAAGAAAAGAGTAGAAAAGGTACTCTACTTAAAAGATCCACCATGGCAAGTGACCATACTTGGTTCCTACAAGATAATAAGGCTACACACAGTCCACCCCTAAGAGACATTAGCACCATCGACAACCAATCTCTCCCTGTCTTATTCCTCCACTCCATGCCAAGGCGCCCCAACAGAGGAAGGAAACAAATACTTCTTGTTGCCCAAGTGCTGAGCACTGTGCTAGCGGACCATGTCTGCGTTAAGCTGCTTGGGCACGAAGAGGTCGCTGCTCCCTCGCCAGCCTGGCATGAACTTCAGCTCTTCCTCAGACCACAGTCTGTCCCTTCAGTGACCCAGCCTCATGGCACGACAGCCCGGATCTTAGTCGCCAAGTTTGCCCCTGCGACTTAGACTCTAGTTTTGCACCTGAACACTCAGGCCTAGTACTCCTGACGCCCCCACCTCGGGCCTAATCCCGACCCTGGGGCCCCCTTCCCCGCCGCTCCCGGTTCGCACCTGGTCTGGCGGGTGGGCACGCTGCTCCGCATTCCCGGCGAGGTCTGGCTGCGCGGCTGCCTTTTGACAAGCAGAGACAGCCCAGCACCTGGCCCCGCCCCCTCAAGCCCCCGCCCACAGGACAGACCCCGCCCACTCGCCCCGCCCACAGGTCCAGTCCTTGCTTGCCAAGAGCTCCAACTGTGCTGCAACCATCTTGGACTTGGGATCAACCACTGCACGCTGGTTTGGGAGACTCCGCCTGGTGTAGTCCTCCATGACTGCCGTCCGTAGGGCAGCGCATGCTTCTGTCTTCCGTGCGTGAGAGTTCTCGATGTTTACGTGTGTACAGATCGACGCTTCTGCCTGCGATCATCTGTGATGTATCCCCCCACTCCCTGCCGCTGTGGTTCTACCCAGCCTGCTGCGGACGGCTTTCCAGGTGCGTCACCCCCACCTGGGCTGACCCGGCCAGATCTTCGTCGTCTTCGGGGCGCTGGGGGGCGCCTGCCGCTGGCACCAACGGTTCTCACGGAGTTCCTGCGAAATTCCGGGCGCAGCTAGCCGTTGTGTTACTTATGCAGAGCTCCAGGGAGCTCAGCCCTACCCCACACCCTAAAATAAAAGAGCAAATAGAAAACGTGGCCGAAGTGTAGTTTCATCAACGCCCCCACCCGCGACCCCGGCTGACCACATTCCTGACCAGTCTTAACCTCTTCCAAGAGAGCTTAGTGTTAGTCTCCCTGGGCCCTGCCCCCGGTTCCCCCAACCCGTACCCCATCTTACAACTGGTGTGCAGAGAAGGGCGGAATGAAGTACATCCTGAAACCTGTAATTGTAGGTGGATGCGGAAAATTCGCCATAGAAAATTTTGGCTACAAATTATTCTACTCCGCTTCTTGGGCACAGCTCTAGACGCTGGAGGAGCTATGAAGACGTGGTTACCTCCTTCTTAGAGTTCACTGTCCAGTGGGAGACTGTATGCATAAATAGTAATTACAACATACTGGTCTACAACAAAGATGCCCACCAAGTCAGGGAAGATATCGCCTTTAATAGAGGAGGAAACTATGGCTCAGATGTACAAGCTGAGCAGGTGGGCAATTGAGCCATGGAGAGGTGAAGTGATTTGCCCAACATCACACAGATGAGACCAGATGGCTTCTGAACCATTTCTGAGACAGCTATGCTAGACTATGTGGTAACTAGCCCTTCTCAAACTCTCAATAATTGAATCAAGAAAAGTGGACTGAGTCTAAAGAGAAGGAAGAACCTTCAAATGGTGAGGGTTGTTAAGCACTGAAACAGTCCATTAAGGGAGTATCATGGAAACATTCTCTCTGGAAAGATTTAACGAAATAGAAGAGAGACTCATTGATTGAACTACGGTATGGACCATCTGTTCTGAGAAACAGATGAAAGGATGTGCCCCTTTGGAGGCCCGGCCAGTCTGATGGATGTATTCTCATCTGTAATGGAAGGAAAAGGAATCTCCTTGCCCAAAGCATTGTGGGGAAGCCAGCAGTAATTCTCATGCAAAGAAAAGTATGAGAGGAAATCTCTGACAACCAACCCTTTGGGACATTCTCAAGAAGTACCATAAGCCACTGGACAAAGTTAATGACTCAGAAGTCACTTCTGTGGTGCTTACCTGGCCAAATAGGTGAACATGGAAAAATAAAACTCGTCAAAAAGTGATAGAAGATGAGTACTAAGTGTTTCAATAGTAATGGACTGTTCGTCTCTTTTCACAGTTTTTCATTTGATGTGTCAGGTCGACGAGAAAATACTCTCTCCATCATAAACTGATGTGCAGAGTTGTCAAAGTTCTTATAGCCGGGGAGCAACGGAGTACTTGAACCCAGGTCTTCCCTCTGCACTTTCCACTGCTCCATGCTGCCTCTCTAAAAAAAAATTATGTCCATGGGCTTTTTAGCTATGGAACCACGATCTAGATTACCCAGCCTGGAGAACTCAGAGGCTCTGGTTTTGGCAGATTTGCAGGATTATAGATGTCATTGTGGTCCCTCCACATGCTGTCATCAGCCCCATCACTATGTCCCTAACCAAGTTCTTTTTATCTTCCCCCAATAACCTGATTTTCCTTCTCTCATCTGTCTCTCCAGACTCTCTACTCTTTCAGATCCCATCTGTCACATTAGGCCTCTCCTCTTCATCTTCAGGCCAAAATGACCTATCATTCTCTGGTCTTTGTAGCATGTATTCTATGTATTGCATAGTTTATAACCTGATATTGAGTCATCCTGTACTTAATGAACAAAGATGGAATTTTTTTACTTCAGCTTTATTCTTAGGAAGAATGCTATTTTGTATAAGTACAAAAGCAAAATACATGAGGTTCACTTGTCCTGGTTTTGCCATAATCACTAATTGTCTCCTGATCTTGCTCCTTCCTAGCCAGGGACTGGCTATCCATACCCTGTTCTCTCTGATGACAGACAGCATTCCTATACTCTAAGTAATCGTTTTAAACTCCTTTAGCTTGACTGCTATATGCTACATGTACCAGAACCTCTGCTGAAAACACTAATTTTCTTTCTTTCCCCAAAAGTTAACATTTCTTGTATTCTCACTTGTCCCTGGGGAGGGTAGTCCTTATAAAATGTTCAGATTATGGGGTTTTGTTGTTTTTTTTTTGGTCAGTTTTCCTCTCTTAAAAATTATATCAGGGACCATCTACTAGGCACCTGGTGTGTGCCTAGTAGATGCTATAGACTCAGTGGTCTGTATAGAAACAAAAGAGCTCTTCCAGGTGTGGCCTGCCTGGGAGAAGAGATTCCGAGATGCCAGGCTGAGGCCACCTCAGTGTACTTCCTTTCTCAAAATCGGGGGGAAGGCAGAGCTGGCCTTTCGGCCTCTGCCAGGCTCCAGGTGCCTGCGGGTGGCATGGCAGGCCTCCAGTCAGACCACAGGACTGCAGACTATCCTCAGCGAATGGTCTCCCCTTTCCTGCAGCCTGGTCACTGTCCCCTAAGCTGGCTGGCACCCTCTGAACCTCTTGCCATGGTGCCAGTGCTGGAGTAGATCACCTTGTCCCTGAGAGGTTCCCAGAGACCCTATCCCCAAGGACAGGCTTAAAAGCTGTCCAGAAGCCGTTCTCTGGATCCAGGTAAAATGTGCCCTTTGAGCTCTCCCTGGAGCGCTCCCATCTAACTGTTTACTTTTCCTTTTTTTAGGGCCCCCTTTTCCCCTTAAAAATTTTATGGTTATGGGCATGGTGGGAATGAATGGAAGAGTCTCAATTAGCCAACTCCCAAAGAACATTCTGAGAGACAGAGTCATGGATTCATAGAGACAGAAACCACCAGGCCTCTCAGGCAGTTCCCTTGTTTTAGAGATTTTTAAAAATATGTTTTAGAGATTTCTACACTATGCTAGGGCTGTTCTCTTGTGATTATGTTCTAGATAGTAAAAATGGAATGATAAATGGAAGGAGCTGTAAACAATGAAATAAGTCAACCCAAACAAAAGTGTCTTTCCAGGACAATGTTTTTCAAAATTTTAACTGCAACCCATAGTAAGAAATAAGTTTTATTATGACCTAGTTTATCTATGCTTACATATAAGTTTTATTAAACAAGAGACACCCTGCAATGCTTTCTATCTTTTTCTCTTCCCACCCTCCCTCCCCTCCTTTTATCTTTCGTCTTTCTTTTGGGGGACCCACCAAATTGATTTCACAGTCCCTAATGGATTGTGACCCAAAGTTTGAAAAAGTCTCTCACCATGGGCTGCCCTCATTTAGCACCTGCAACATGAGATCCCCAGAAAAGCCTTTGAGAGACCAGCCCAGCTTACACAGAGCACCCTCAGAACCCTAAAGTGGCTCCACAGTGGCTCCGGGGCTGGAGAGGACTCTCCCTCCAAGGCTGCATGGTCAGGGTTAAGTCACTGAAGCAGAATGAACCTATCTCCCCAGTGTTTGCCTTTGAGGCCTGAACTCAGCTGTTATCTTACCATGCTCCTGCATTTTCCAGCTTAGAGGAGTCCTTTCAGCCTCAGGAAGTTTAATTGCATCTTAGAAACCCTGACTCCTCCAGAACAGGACAGCTGTGGGGGAGTCGTGTGCAAAGCCATGAAAAGTGAGTGTCCACAGACTCAGCCTGCCCTAGAAAGAGTAGGGCACCTCCGGTTATTCAAGCCAAATCTGTCTGGCTCCAGGCCTCCATTCCTAGTAGCCCAGCTCATGTCTCTGTCCTCTGGGCTTTTGGCACTTGTCTTTCCCACCTGCTCCCACCTCCTTGAGCCCTAGGCTGCCAGCCTGCTGGCCCGCACACAGCGTCTGCTGGCATGGTGAACAGAGCCTAGGGGCCGGATGAAGGAAGGTGTAGACTCCCACCTGCACCTCGAGGCAGAGGCAGCCCCAGAGTTCTCTCAAGCTCCCAGGTATTTGCTTGGCTTCCATCCAAACCCAAGCAGATAATGATGACTCTTTAAGCCCCAACCTCATCCATAGAGACCCGTGAAATACACTAGAGGCTCAGGGTCCTTTCCCACATGACTCGTGGCTGTCAGTTTTGCAACCACTACAATGACTCTAGTAGGAAATGAAGTGACCCCTACCCCCTCACCCTTGGGACATTCTGATTTTGCTCCTCTAGTGAAGTGTCTTGTGGGAGAGCATAGTGAGGGAGGTAAGATGAGAGGCTCTGTGGCATGGGGGTAGGTGTCCTGGGAACAGGTGAGAATGTCACATCACTACTGAACAGGTCAGTTGGGGAAGGCTGACTGTTTTCAAAAGAAGCTTCCCTTCCCCAGAGGAAGGTGTCCAGGTAAGGAAGGTGATGATGCAATGATCTCCTTTTCTTCTTACCAATGAGCAGAAGCCCCACATGCCTCATCCTGGGCATGTCAGCTTCTCTCTCCAAAAGAACAGAAAGGGCATTCCATAAGCAGCCCAGGAATGCATTAAACAACTGTCTCCTGGGGCCCCAACTCTAGAAAGATGTGTATGCTGACAGTTCTCTTTTGCCTTTAGTCTCTGACCTGGAACAGACATACTGCATGACATAGGTACCTCTCTCTGTTGTATTTGCTGTGTTGTCCTATGTCATTAAACATGTCACATTGTTGAAACTGATGTTTCAGGTGTCCACCTCCACTTTTAGCAAAGTTTACTCTGGACTACATGGCAGTGTGGTGCTGCTTTGTATCACCCATATGTCCTATAACCAAGAAGTGGTCATTAAATGTTTTTTATTGTAAAACCCTATTGACAAAAAAGTTGTCATCCCCATCTATATATATAAAAGGCTAATATACTAAGTGTCTGTCTGACTGGTGGCTATCAAGTGCACTGACCACCAGGGGTTCTCAGGTGAAGCACCCTGAAACCAGAGAGGAAAGAGCCCAATTCCTGATTCCTCATGGGCCATGCGATCCTACCTTCTGCTGGTCGTGTGTTATGTTGTTGCTGGGGTACTGTCAGCCCTGAATCTGGTTTACTGCACACTTGAGTTTGCGTTCCACCTGTATGACAGCAACTTTGCAGAGTGCCCTCTCACACTCCAGGACCCCTGGGGGATGTTGGAGAGCAGGTTTGGGCCAGATCCTCTCAGGCCAGGCCAAAGGATCCTACCTGCCAGAGGGACCCTGCTCACTCTGCAGACTCCGGGGAGGGACTGTGGGAGGTTGGCTCCAGGGCATGTTCATCCCATATCACAAAGTCCTGCCCCACAGGCCACCTTCTAATTAATTTTCTTTCAATGGGCACAAATCTGTGCACCAGGTCACTAGTATATGAATATGATTTTAAAACTCCTATCATTAGTTCACATTTCAAGTCACATTACAGTTAGGGTGAGATTCATCATCAACATTAGTGAATGTAAATCTGTATGTCAAATGAGGTTCTTGATACTTTTGAGATTTTTACTGACTTCCCTGACACTACCTTCTTCATATTCATGTACCTCACCCAACAGCCCTCATATGCTGACTGCCTGATAAGAGGACAAAGTGACGGTGCTATATATTAAACATATTAAAGCTTAATTTTTAAAAGGTAAAATATCAAAAAGGAACCCTTTGATACTGTCCTCCTATACCCAGTGGACCATGTAGCTCATCCTCCCTGGGAGACCTTTGCTCTAGAGAAGAGAGAAGTAGGATTTAAACTCAAAGGATACAGCAAGTTTTGGTGACCCATCCATGTTTATAATCAGTGAGTTTCAAATCAGGAACTAGAGGCCAAGTCTATTGCCTTGAAATCCAGGTCTCACTGTTCTCATCACCCTGTGTCTCCTCTTCTTTCTGCTTCGTGGAGAAATGGAAGCACACTGTGTGTGTGTGTGTGTGTGTGACAGAGAGAGAGAGAGAGAGAGAGAGAGAGAGAGAGAGAGAGAGAGAGAGAGAATCTGTTGAGGGCTGAGAAATTAAATTCTTGGCTTATGTAATCAGGGTCTGAGGCAAGATCCAGGTAGAATTTATTGTGATCTGTGTCTCACAGTGGCTAATAGTCTGATGCCACAGGCTATTAAACCAGAGACAAAAATAACACAGACTCTCTAGGCAATGACTACCAGCCTAGGTGGTGGCCTACTTTTGGTATTTAGGAATAGGAGAGTGCCTGTAAATTCTTAGTTCGTCCACCACCAAAAAACCGTCCTTTAACCCTCATTCTCAAGAAGCGCTGTCACTCAGTTGGGGTTCCGGAACCTGGGAAGGAGGGATGTCCAGCTTTGACTGACTTTTGAGCAGCAGCTACCAAGCCCAGAAAGAACGTGGTGAAGAGGCCAAACCATCAAGGGGTTTCCGTCCCTTCTTAACAGGCCTCATCTCAGTGGAATGTTTTACCCTTTAACCTTCCTCCACCCACTCTTCTCTATCCAGAAAAGCCAAGTACTCCTTAAAACCTGCTTTTCTGCCTCCCTCTGCTCTCCAGTTTACCTCACATACCTCTGTACATTATTCATCACCAGGCTCTTCATCTGTCAAGTGATGGGGAGTTTAAGGTCCAGAGTTGGTGGTCAATGAGTCTATGACTTGGACCTGCCCAGAAAGGAGAATATCCTAGTTGCCATCATTTTCCCTGCCGTTTCCTCCAGTGAAACCCAAAACACCGGTGAAGATAGGTCAAGAGAGAACATTTAAGCAAGGAGTTCAGGTGCCCAACTCATTGGCTCCTCACAGGATTTGGATGGAGATTCTGAATAGGATGCCAGATTCAGAACAATGAATTACAGCAATTGAATTTGTGATCTATGTCCTTGAAGTAATTTTGGCATCCCAGTTCCCTGTCCTGAATCTTATGCTGGATCTCAACAGGAATTGGAAATAAATCCCATAGGCAGATGTCAAAACCTCCACTGTTGCTTCCTAGAGATAAATGAAGTAACTCAACAATCTCCACCATTGTTGGGAGCTAAAACTCTAGAGAAGCACATGTCTCTACATAACATTTCCCTCCCACATATTCTCCCCCTTTCCATGAGGCCTAAACTTTGGACTTATACCATACACCCTATTCGTTGTGACAATGCTGATAGAGGTTGGTTTTGTGCCTATAGCTGGTTTGCTTCCTTGTCACAGCTCTGAATGTGAGGAGACACAATCCCTGCTCTGTGATTAATAAGAGTCTCCCCCCTCCCAATCCCTTATCTACTGCATTAAGCTGTACGTTGACATTTGATCTACAGCAATTAAAGATTTATTGCCATGTTTCTTTCTCCAAAACAGCATACACCCTTTAAGTAGAGAGCATTTGAGGACAAATGATGTTGGAACGAAAACAATTGACAAAGAATTGTATGTGTCTAGGTTGCATTACCTTTTTCTCAACCCCAGCCTTGAAAAAGATGTTTCATTTCTAACAGTACAATGTATTACATACCCTGAGCAACCTTCCCAACTGAAGCAACAATTTTAATAACAGCAATTTTAATTAAACAACATTTTATCTTAAATATATCATCAAGCTGGCACAAAAGAAAGTAATCTAAAGAATTCAAAATAAAGTGAAAGTAGGAACACAGGTTGGTAAGCAAGGACCAAAGCTGGTCTTTGCCCTGAAAGAGTCTTTGGAACCCTGGGAATCTTGAGCTTTCACTTCGATGGCTTCACAAGGCATAGGGACAGGAGATAGGTCTGAGGGATTATTTTGCGTAAAGCTGGGCCCTCAAGAGGTACATTTCAGAACGCTGTGTAGGCAAATGAGAAATAAATCCTCCCATAGAAGGTGACAGCAAATAAACTGGCCTGGTTCTTGCTGGGTGGTAGGGAAAATAATAAATATCCCCTCAGAATTCACAACCACAGCCAGTGCTCAGCTGGGTTTGCAGTCCAAATTCACATGCTGCATAATTCAAAAAACTCAAGTAGAAAATTTAAAGTGATCCCAGATGGTTCTGCTCAGGTAACTGGTTGGATCTGATGTAAATCATCTCTGTAGGACTTATTCAACCTCATCTTAGCATGCAAAGACTTGCCTCAGTTGAAAATTCAAGGAAAATTATAACTCCTGGTTAAAATCACAGAATACACATGGAAATAAAGCACATTGAGTGAGAATTGGCAGAAATAGAACCACAAAAGCTTCAGATGTTGAAATTTTTAGAGACAGAATATAACTAAGTGTAATAGGTTTAAAGAAACATAAAAGAAGCTCAAAAAGTGAGCAGAGCCCTGGACACTCCTGTTTAGCGCAGAGCCCTGGACACTCCTGTTTGGAGCAAAAGGTGGTGGGTTTGACTCCTGGTCAGGGCACATGCCCAGGTTGTGGGTTCAATCTCCTGTTGGGCCACATGCAGGAGACATCTCTCTCTCTCTCTCTCGCTCTCTCTCTCTCTCTCTCTCTCTCTCTCTCTCTTCTTCTCTCTAAAATCAATAAATAAAAATTTAAGAAAAAAAAGTGAGCAGAGAATAAGAGACTAATTAAACTAGGAAAAGAACCAAAAAGAATTTCTAGAAATAAAAAAATGTGTTGAATCTTAAAACTCAGTGGATTGGTTAAGTAGCTAATGAGACATGGCTGAGGAAAAAATTAGTAAACTGGAAGCTAGAGATGAAAAAAAAAATTATCTATAGACCAGAAAGATAAAGACATGGAAAATGTGAAAGGTTAAGAGACATAAAGATGAGAGAAAAATTAATTGTGCCTAAATAGAGTTCTAGAATAAAATAGAAGAGCAGGGAAGAGGTAATATTCAAAGAGACATTGGCTGCAATGTTTCCAGAACTGTGGAAAACGTGAATGCTTCAGGAAGCCCAGTTAATGCCAAAGAGATAAATAAAATGAAATTCACATCTAAGAATACTAGAAAACTAAACACCAAAGAAAAAAGAGAAGATTGTGAAAATTGCTAAGGAAAAATATAACCTACAAAAGAATGAGGGTAACTAAACTTTATGGCCAACTTCTCAACAGTAAAAATGGGGGCCAGAAGAATGAGGGATATAGCAATATCTTCAAGGTGATGGAAGAAAGGGACTATAGGTCAGAATTCTATGTCCAGTTCAACCATCTTTCAATAATGAGGGCCAAACAAAGATATTTTCTAATAAAAATTGAGAGCATTTACAACCAACACATCTTCACTAAAGGAAATTCTCACATATTTATTTCAAGCAGACAGTAAATGATCTTAGATTGGCCATTTGACATACACACACAAATGGTGAATAGATCCTGGTGAATACACACATGAATACTAACAAATAGTAACTACTTAAAATAGTAATGATAATGTCTAATTTATGTGTGGTGGGGGAAGGCTAGAATTAAAGGAATGGACAATAAAAACATCTAGGTTGGGCAGGGGCATTTAGGGTTAAAGTGTTCTAAGATCTTTGCATTGTTCAAGAGGAAGATACAGAAATTGATTAATTGCAGTCTTCACTAAAATAAGAATAAATATAAAAATAGGTAAGATAACCATCAAAGGTAGAGATAGAGTATATAATAACGTCAAGAAAGTCATATTAAAGAAACAGATACAAAAATCAAGACAAAGCACTTAGTGAGGTGGGAGCAATAAATAAAAATATGTCAATAACCACAGTAAATTACAAGTAAATAAATGTTCCAGTGAAGGATGAAGATAGGTTGGCTGTTTAAAATTCCATATATGCACTGTTAAGAGTCGATCAGGAAGCTAAAAAAATAATTATTAATTTGCATGACTTAATAACAGCCTCAAAAATATAGAACAAACTGACAGGATGATAGATGATGGTAAATCACTATCATAGTAGGAGATTTGAACATATCTCGCTCAGGAAGTAATAGACTAAGGAAACAAAAAAATCAGTGAGGCTAGAGAAGACAGTTAACAAGCTTGATTTAATATTCATTGAAGGAGCATTGTACACAACAATTAGAGAATAAATATTCTTTTTAAGCACTACATGGAATGTTTATGGAAATTGGCCACGTGGTAGCCCATTAAGCTAGTCTCTTAAAGGACTACTTTCGAACCAATTATATTCTTTGACCATAATTCAATTAAAATGGGAATAATACCAAAGAGAATAGGCTAGAGTATGCTGTGGTGATGACATCAAAACTTAAGTTACTTGACATTTATTTTTTACTCAAGGGGCAGACAGCCCTCCAGAGTAGCTGTCCAGAGTAGCTGCCCGCTGTGTAGCTCTGTGTTCCAGGCTGCTCTGGTCTGGTGGCACCTGCATCTCAGCATGTGTTTCCTCAGTCCCTGTGGAAAGAGAGAAAGCCTGAAGAATTGCATGCTGCTTTCCTAAATGCTTCCACTCACATTTCATTGATCAAAGCAAGTCACTTCGCTGTGACCAACTTCAGGGGTCGGTGAAGTGTAATCCTCCCATAGGTCCAGGAAGGGAGGACAACTGGAAATATTGATGAACACCACAGTAATCAAAAATGAAATGTTCAGGAAAGAACCTTTACAACAAAACATACTTCTGAAGAATAAATTATAGTGGAAAAGAGAAGACACTCAGAACTTAAAAATAACAATATTATGCATCCAAACTTATGGGTATAACTAAAATAGTACTTAGAAGGAAATATACAATTCTCACATTTACTTCACATTTACTATGTGTCGCGCATTGTTTTATGTGCTCTACACATTTTATTCATTTGATGTTCATAATGACCCTTGAGGCAAGTGTAAATGAAGAAACCGAAGCACAGAGAAGCAAATGAAGCCACAGAGCTAGCAAGCAGCAGAGCCAGAATTGGACTCAGACAAACTGGCTTCAGAATCCATGTATTATAGTTGCAAATGCTTACATTAGAATTTTTAAGTTCAAAATTAATATGCTTAAGTATCTTTTTTAAAAATTTCTTTATTGATTAAGGTATCACATATTTGTGCTCATCCCCCCATTCCCCTCCCGAACCCCTCCCCACGCATGCCCCCACCCCCCTGTTGTCCGTGACCACTGGTTAGGCTTATACGCATGCACACAAGTCCTTTGGTTGTATGCTTAAGTATCTTGTTGAAGAAGTTGGGGGGATGGCCCCAAAAAAGTATTTTAAAAAGCAGAAATTAAACTGAAATATATATAATATATATATATATATATATATATATATATATATATATATATATAACAGAAAAATCAACTAAGTCAAAAGTTGCTTTTTGAAACAACTAGACAAACCTCTTGCAAGACAAAGGTTAAGATTAATCAAGAAAAAAGAAAGAAGGTACAAATAAACTATATTAACAATTAAAGGGGGTTCTAATTAGAGATATGGAAATTAAATGGTTAAAGAAATATAAACAACTTTCTATCAATAATTTGAAATTTTAGAAGAAAGAGATAAATTTATAGAAAAACACACTTTGCCAAAACTGATTAAGAATAAATAGAGTCAGGTCAGAGAAAGAGAAATAGCACATCATCTCCCTCAGTTGTGGAATATAATGAACAACATAAACTGATGAACAAAAATAGATCCAGAGACAGAGAAACACCAAACAGACCGTCAGACCTCAGAGGGAAGGCAGGGGCAGGAGGGGTGTGGGGGGGTAAGAGATCAACCAAAGGACTTGTATGCATGCATATTAGCATAACCAATGGACATGGACACTGGGGCGGTGGGGGCTTGTCCTGGGGGGGTGGGAGTGGCCAGGGAGGGGTCTATGGGGGAAAAAAGGAGACATATGTGATATTTTAAACAATTAAAAAAAAAAGAATAAATAGAGTCAGGGCATATGCCCAGGTGGCGGGCTCGATCCCCAGTGGGGGGGCATGCAGGAGACAGCCAATCAATAATTCTCTCTCATCATTGATGTTTCTATCTCTCTCTTCCTCTCCCTTCTTCTCTGAAATCAACAAAAATATATTTAAAAAGAATAAATAAAAACCTGAATAGTCTATTTTTTTTTAAATGACTTGATAGTGAAAAATGTTCCTATGAAGAAAGCACCAGACCAAACAGCTTAATCATAGGCAAGTGTCATAGCCTGGATTCCTCCAGAAAGTAGAGCCTGAGTCAAGAGCTTGTATGTAGGTGGTTTATTTTAGAAAGTAAAATGTTTAATTGTGGGAATGGGGAACCAGGAGAAATGAAACAAGGAAAGAAGACTAGCCAACACAATGGTGTCACCCCTATGGGTAAATAGGGCGCATTCCTGCTAGGTGGAATGCATCTTAGAATTGTTTGTCTGAGTTGTTGAGTTAGATGATTTACTGGGGATGGAAGAGGAAAGCATTTATCCACCACTTTCCATCCCCCATTGGTCAAGGTAGTGTTAACTTTTTTGAAATTCCAGACTTGCAAACCCTCAAGTGCTGGGGGTTTCTCCAGGCTCCCCTCAACAGCAGTAGTGAAGAAAACCTAGGACAGAAAGTGATAGATGAGGCAGCTGAGGTGAGATGCTGTCAGGTTAATGGATTGCTTTCAAATTAATTGTGTTCTTTGACCATTATTCAATTAAAATGGAAATAATACCAGGAGGATAGGCTAGATTATGCTGTGATTACAACATTAATGTTTATTTTTTGCTCAGGTGCAGACTTCCCTCCAGGGTAGCTGTCCAGGGTAGCTGCCCACTATGTATAGCTCTGTGTTCCAGGCTGCTCTGGTCTGGTGGCACCTGCATTTTCACACCCGTGGGAAGCTGGTTCTCACTGCAATTTCTGGAGTGAAAGTGGTGTGAAGTGGGACACAAGAGGTGATGCGCTCAATAAGTTCTAGCAGACATTCAAAGACCCCATTATTTCAATCTTATACAAACACTTGCAAATAATAAAGAACATTCTTCAACTCATTTTATGAGACTAGTATAACTGTGAAACTAAAATCAGACAAGAACAGTGTAAGAAAGGAATATTACAAGCTAATCTCACCCATTAACATAAACAGAAAAATGTTAGACAAACTTTTATCAAACCAAACCTAGCAATGTGTAATGCACTAGTGGATTAAAGGGGAAAGGACCACATAATTTCTAAAATATATGCAAAAAAATGTTCAATAAAATGCAACATGTATTCTTGGCTTTTAAAAAATATTTTCAAACTTGATATAGATGAGAACTTCCACAACCTGATAAAACATATAGAAAACAACATACTTAGCAATGATGCTTTGAAATATTTCTATTAAAATCTAGAACAAAATAAGAGTGCCCATTATTACCAGTTCTATTCAACATTATACTGGAAGTACTAGCCAGTTAATATAAGTCAAGAAATATAAACGGAAGCTATGGGGATTAGAAAGGAAGGAGTTAAACGGTTATTATTTGTAGGTGATGTGATTATCTATGTAGAAAACCCCAAATCATTTACAAATAAACATTAGAATTAATAACACTTTAAGACAATTGCTGGATACACAATATAAAATCACTTGATTTTCTATATGCCATCAATTATCTGATGGAAAAATTAAAAGAGTGAAAAGAAGAAACTTGTAATAATAACAGCAATATACGGTTCCAGGAAATAAAATCTAACAAAAAGTGTTTGAGTTCTTCAAGGAGAACCCTACAGAAATGTATTAGGGAAGATCAAATAGGTGGAGAGGTATACCATGTTCTTTGCTAAGGTGGCTCAGTATAATAAAGGTGTCAGTTATTTACAAATTGAATTATGAATTCAATGCAATTCCAATAAAAACCCAACAAAATGTTTCTTGGAAATGGGTAAGCTAGTTCTAAAACTTATTTGAAAAATCAAGTGCCAATCACAGGCAAAATATTTCTGATTAAAAAAAGAATAAGGTGGGTTACTCACTCTGCTCAATATCAAGTCACAGTATAAAACTCTAAGAATTAATATTCTGGGATATTGAAGCAGAGAAAGACAATTAGACCAATGAGTCAGAATCGAAACACAGACCCACACATGAACGAAGTCCTATATGTAGCAAACTGGGTATTGCATGTTAGTGGAGAAAGGATGGACTGCTCAGTACAGAAGGCTAGAACAACCAGTTATCCATATGAAAAAATAAAATGATTAAATTGAATCTCTACCTCAAATACTATACATAAACCCAGGACAAGTTGATTAAAGGTTTAAATGGGAAAATGCAAATTTAGAAAACTCTTAGAAGTTAATATGGGAGACTCCTGATAGAACACTGATTTTAAAAATGGATTTTTTTTTTTACTTTGGGTTATAACTCAATAATCTATAATTTATTTTGTTGCTCAAACTGTTTCCAACTTTGGCCACAAGGAGCTCTCAAGGCTTCTGTATTCCTTTGACATACCCCCATCATTGTGAGATTTTGAGCACTTCCTTACTTTCTGTCCCTCTAAGATGCTCCTGGCTCATCTTGTATATTTCCTGCCTAACCCTATAATGGGACATTTCTCCAAGGTCCCTGGTTCTTTTTATTGGTGAATGGTATTAGAAATTAAAAACTGAATGTTGGGTGTGCTCATTATTGTTGGGGTGTTGTAGACTCTCTCAGCAGACAGAGCTAGGAAATATATGTGTATACTAGTATACACACATGTAATTATTTCTATATTTATCCATATTAAGTGTCAATATCTATATTAAGCTAAACCTGAGTTCATATTAATGTCTTCAACTCTCAACTAGAACGACATGGTTTGTTCCAGCCTTGGCCCTTTACTTATCTGTAACCTTCCTCTCCAATAGTGAGAAACTTGGCTTCCACCTTCAATGATCCATAAATAAATACCCAGGATAAGTAAATATTAATTAGTGATTGAATAAGTAAACAAATAAGGGAGAATAGGCAACTCTCCCATAGAGAAGAACTCCAGATAATTTATAATACTGTCCCCTTAAGGAGGTGGAGCATAATTCCCTACTCATTCAGTGTGGTATGCACATTATGACTTCCTTCTAAAGAGTAGAGGATGGAAAGTGGTGAGGGATGTAACTTTACAGTGGAGAAACCTGACAAAACTACCTCACCCAAGTTATCAAGGTTAACATCATCAGTGATGTTAAAGCAATTATCCTTGGTATGATAGAATGAAAATGGCACTTTACCTGGGTGGTCCTCTTCCTGAAAACACATACTCCTGTCTAACCATAAAAAAATCATTCATACCCAAATTGAAGAATCTTCTATAAAATACTTTACCAGTACTCCTTAAAACTTTCAAGATCACCAAAGACAATGAAAGTCTGAGAAACTGTCATAGTCTAGAAGAGCCTAAGGAGATTTGATGACTAAATATAGTGTGGTAACCTGGATGGGAATCTGGAACAGAAAAACTAAGGAAAATTTGAATAAAATATGGACTTTAGACCATCACAATGTGCCAATATTGGTTCATTAGCTGTGACAAAAGTACTGTAGCAATGTAAGAGGTTAACAATAGGGAGAACTGGACATGGTATATAAAAATAATCTGTAATACTCTTTCAACTTTTCTATACATCAAAAACTATTCTAAAGTTAAAAGTTTATTGAATGCTTTAAAAGAAAAGTTTCTTAAACAAGAAAGGAAAGGGGTAAACTAAGAGAAGACTAACAAATTTGATTGTATTAGACTGGAGAACTTCTGTTTATAAAAAGAAACCACCAAAAGAGTAAAAAGATAAGCCAAACAGTGGAACAAGAGATTTGCCACAGAGATAACCAACAAAGGATCAGCATCAAGGATATACAAAGAACAGCTATGAGTCAATAAGAAAAATACTGTCACATAAAAAGAAATGAGCAGATAGGCATTTCTCAGTAGAGAAAACACAAATGGTCCATAAGTATATGGAAAGAAGAAATCCAACTTCATTAGTAATCAGGGAAATACAAATTAAAACCACAATAAAATACTACTTTACACCTCCTAATTAAAGTCAGTCAACTCAAATTTTAGGAGAATCAGAAAGCAGGGTATATTGAAACTAGCATAGAGAACACTTATCACTCAAACCTTACAGCCCAACAAATATTTATCAGTGGTATTTAATAGATTAATCATGGTATGTTCCAAAAATCAAATACCATAAATCAGTGAAAAAATGAAGGCAGTACAATAATACATACCCACATGGTTGGATCTCAAAATATGATATTGAGCAAAAGAGGCAAGTGACGGAATAATATATACAAAATGGTTTCATTTATTTAATGTCCAAAGCATGCAAAATTAGATCATATAATAGGTAGGGATACATACACAGGTGGCAAAACTATAAAGAAAGATAGGAAATGATTAACACAAAGTTTAGAATAGTGGTGAACTGTCAGGGGAACAGCACACAGTGGGGGCTTCTGATGTATTGATGATATTGCTCTCTTAATCTAGATATATGGGTATTCATTGTAACATGTACTAGAATTAGAATTCAACTGTGTATAATCATAATATGCTCTTTTTGAATCATATGTATGTGCATTAGTTGATAATAACTAACTACCTCAATGAAAGATGTGTAAGTGAGCTATGTAGACATGTTGAGATGGTGGGCGTGAGCTAAGAGCAGCATTCAGTAGGTGGCATTCCTTTTTTCTTCTTCTCACTAAGGCTGACTCCATTATACAGTCCACCAGTTTCTCATTTTAAATTTGTGTTCATAAGTCTTTTCATTTTCTATCTGATCATTTTAGGTAACTGTGTGCATGGTCTTCCCAGTGCCCTCTGAACTTCCCAGTCATTCCTGGCACGTGCTTTCTCCCAAGGCTGCACAGTCAGGTCTGCTCTCCTCAGCTCCCACTGGGGCCGGACTTGTTCATGTTTGGACATCTCTCCACATTCCTCAGCCCCAGGCTCTAGTTTACAAATCCATCCTATTATCTGAGGCTGAAGGGCTTGTTTCACATGAATTTCTGGTCGCCATCTTTTGCGGCAATCTTGCCCACTCACATCTCAGTCTTCTTATTCTGTTTGTGTTCTTGTCTCAAGACAAGAAAAAAAATTAGTTTAGAGATCTGTACATTGATCTAAGATTTTTAAAAATTCCTTTTCCCCATCTTACCGTCAAATTCAGCAAGTTAATAATCAATGTTCTGCCTCCATGTTTGGGCAGTGATTAGTATTATGGTTCTGGGCTCAAACTGATCTGCATTTGAATCCCAGGCCTGCCATTCAATAACTGCATGACCTTGAGCTAATTATATCACCACTTGAACCCCCAGCTTCTTCATTTGTATAATAGGGATTTTTTTTTCTACTTCACAGAGGTGTCTGAACATTAAATTACATAATGTACACAAAGCACGAGCAGGTTGTCTGAAATGTAGCAAGCACTCAATAAATGTCAGATGCTATTCCTTTGCTTTTTATCTCAATAATATTGATTTGCTTTGGAAGCTGAGTTCTTTCTCGTGGTGAAACTATTTCTTGTTAACTTTCTTGGGCTCTGAAATAGTCCTTTCCCCAGATGTCTTACCCTCCCACTGTCACCTCCACTGTCTTGGCATCAAAATAAAGTTCCAGGAAGTTAACCTAAAATCTCCCCAGGCTCCTGAGCTGCTAGAACATTCTATACTATTTCTCAGGAATTTCTCACAGGGCCACATTCTTCTGTTAGTCTTGAGGTTCTTCCTGATTTCTGATTTCAATTCCCTTTACTGGGCCCCGGCCTATGTGCTTATTCATTCCTCAGGGAGGATAAGGAATAACTGCTCTTTATCTTTAACTCTGTGATAAAAACTCTTCATTCCCCTCTCTTCTCTTTTCCACACAAAAGAATCTTAATTGGTTTATCCCTCCCTCCTCTCTTTCTGTTGTTCAATCATACCGATTTAAAAACATTTCAGGATGTAATTTTAAAAGCCAACCTTCAAGAAACATTGGCATTAAAATATTTAAAACTTACAAAACCAATAATTTACATACATAACCTTTTATAAACTTTTAAAATAACCTCCGACAACCAGGGCATGTTTTAATATTAAAATAAACATCAAAAGAGGAAAGAAAAGAAAAACTCTCGAAACAACCTAGGTGCCCATCAGCAGATGACTGGATCAGAAAACTATGGTACATCTACACAATGGAATACTATGCTGCCATAAAAAAGAAGGAATTACTACCATTTGTAGGCACCTGGATGGAATTAGAGAACATTATGCTAAGTGAAATAAGCCAGTCAAGGAAAGAAAAATACCACATGATCTCACTCATTTGGGGATAATGAAAAACATTATAAACTGATGAACAAAAAGATAGATACAGAGGCAGTAAAGCATCAAACAGACTGTCAAATTACAGCGGTAAGGTTAGGGAGAAGTGGGGGAAATAAGAGATCAACTGAAGGACTTATATGCATGCATATAAGAGTAACCAACGGATGCAAAACATTGGGGGGTGAGGGCATGTATGGGAGTGGGGTGGGGGGGGCAATGGTAAGATATGTACACATATAATACCTTAATAAAAAAAAGAAAAGAAAAGAAAAGTAAAACTCTCCCATTTGCTTGTTGAAGTATGCAACTCTACTTTAGAGCTTTATTCTGGTGGAATAAGCCCCTGTTAGAACACAAATCCCCTCAAGAGGATGCAAACATTCTGAAAGGGATAAAGCTTTTATTTTTTTAATTTTTTTATTTATTTTATTTTTTTATTAATTTTTATATTGATTAAGGTATCACATATTTGTCCTCATCCCCCCATTTCCATCCCAAACCCCTCCCCATGCATGCCCCCACCCCCCTGTTGTCCGTGACCACTGGTTAGGCTTATATGCATTCATACAAGTCCTTTGGTTGATCTCTCCTCCTTACCCCACCCCTCCCCTACCTTCCCTCTGAGGTTTGACAGTCCAATCGATGCTTCCCTGTCTCCGGGTCTGTTTTTGTTCATCAGTTTATGTTGTTCATTATTTCCCCTAGATGAGTGAGATCATGTGATGCTAGAAATACACTTATAAGAACCGAAAATGAGACAAGCAATAATGGTTATGCTGAGAGGCAAATGAATCAGTCTGTAGTGAGTTTCTTTCTGGGCCAACAGTTCTTTTGAGTCCCAATTTCAATGTCAAACAGTTCCTTATGTGTACATGTCAACAATGATATTTCAGTTCTGGATGGTGGACAAATGGTGGTAATGCAGGTCCGACCCTCTCTGGTTTGGTCCTGGGCAACCTGCAGCGATGCACAACTACTGACTGCTAGTATGGCAAGGCGTCTTCAGCGTCTTCCATCTCTGGACTGTTTCTCTTCTGTCTTCATGGCTGGAGCAGTCCTGTCAATTCCTCTCTGTTGCAGGAATCCACATGGTCTAGGAGTTGTTTTCTGAAAATATACAAACATATTCTCTACCAAAAGTTAATAAAGGAATCTTTTCTATAAATTTGACTTGGGATCCTTTTTCATTTTTTGCCCAAATGATTTTCCTTTGGCTTGTTTTGACACCATGTGTGTTTTTTATGGGTGTCTTGCTGTTAGCATTCCAAATGAAAGTTAATTTTCTAAAGTAAAAATTTTCTAGATGTAATTTACTTACAGGATATTTTTCCTTACATGATATTGTTCTACTATCCCCCCTTTTTTTAATTTAAATATTAGGAGGCTTTTGGAAATTTTATAATGTAGTCTTGATAGCTTTTAAATTTTAATTTTTTGCACTAAAATATGACTGCTTTAGGTTCATTACATGTTATGCAATTTTACCATGAGATGAACTACCAATAACAATTTTAGTTAACACTTTAGGAACAGCTTTTTGTCCAGTACCATTAATTTTTCTAGAATATTTGCTTATTTCACTTAGCCAATTTAAATTAGTCTGAGAACTTGACTACTATTTTACTGTCAAATTTAATACTCTAACAACAATCTTATTTTACCCTGTAAATATTAGTGGAAAGAATTATTTGCCTTCTTGAGTAGGCCCTGAGCATTCCTGGTGCTAGGCTGGATTTAGATATCAAAAAAACCCACTTCCCCACACCATGGGTACAAGACTACTCAAACAAGTCTTGTTGCAGTGAGAGGGCAGCTGCTATCGGCCAAGTCTCTGTTACCTGGGTCCCGATTTGAGCTGGGCATGGGAAGCAAAGCAGCCATGGGGGCAGGAGACCTCCTTTAGAAAGGGTAAGGGTTCAGGCCCCTGCAAAGTTGGGGGGGGGTGAGGGTCGGTGCCCCACCTCTGTTGACCCCCAAGTTCTCTCCTGATGGCCCCTCTGTGACTGTGCCTGTCTTAGGTTGTTCCTTCCCTGAGGAATCTTACCCATCTTTGGCTAACCAGCCATCCTCTGGGGCCAAACAGGGTGATGTGAGGTTCAGTTCTGTCTCCTTGGTAGCCTATGCCCCCGTGGCCTTCACGCCCAGCACCTGCCTTGGGATCCCCTCGCCTGCTGGCAGGGCCCCAGCACTAATCACATATCTTGGGGAACCCAGGTTTCTTCTCCAGGGAGGAATAAAGCTTTTAGGCTGGGTTTTGCGAACTAGTTCTATGGCATATCAATAGATAATTGTAAACCGGCAGGGGGTGTGGGCGGGAGAGTTTTCTGATCAAATAAGGCTAGAAAATGCTGGGGAAAGGAAATACCTTTCTGAGAATGACAAGGTTCTGAGTGATCTAGGCCCTTCCTAACCATCAGCTCTCGCCTTGTTCTCCTCTAGTCCAGGTGCACCTGCCTTCCATCTTTCAGACCCCAAACATGCAAAAGCTCCCTACAGTGTGAGTACCTTTGCATCTGCTAGAACCTCTGCCAGGAATGTGCCCCCAAGATCTTCACATAGTTGGCTTCTTTTGGTCATTAGGTCTTGGTTTAAATGTCACATACCCAGAGAGGGTTTTCCCTGACCTGCCATTTAAAACAGATAACCTCCACCCTGGCCTGAGTGGCTCAGTTGGTTGAGCATTGTCTCATGTACCAAAAGGTCACTGGTTTCAGGTTCAATCCCCAGTCAGGGTGAGTGTGGATGGCAGCCAATCAATGTTATTATTATTCTCTCTCTCTCTCTTCCTTTCTCTCTAAAACAAATAAAAACATATTTAAAAAATAATAGTATAATAAGATAGATACCCCCACCACATTATTCTTCATAACAATATTTAACAGTTTGACTTGTGTATTATCTGCTCCCCCAAGTAAAGTAAATAAAAAAAAACACTATCGCTTTCCTATTCATTGCCATAGCTCTGGTGCCTAGAATAATGCCTGGCACACTGTAGAAACTTAATAAATATTTAAATGAATGCATGACCCAACCTTAAATAGATTTCAAACAGGACTTCTCAGAGCCATTCATGTGTGAATCTGTGTTGGAACTCTTCAAGCAGGAGATGTAAGGTGCAGGGCTGTCCAAACCTAAGTGTTCCTGGAGCAGCTAGTGGAAAACTTTCTCATCGTTCATACTTTTGGACACGCTGCTTTAAGTTTTATAAATGACTTTATAGCTAAATAAATGTTATATTCTGCCTCAAAGCTAATTTAGAGGATTGGAGAGTTAAGATGATTTGTGAAGCTGTACATTGAGTGAAAGTATATAGATAATGGGAGTGGAGATGGAAAAGATCATGAATAGTAAAATGGAGACCTTCACCCAAGGTTGACCTCAACATCTAGCTCATTAGGTCTCTCATAGGATAAGTCTTTGAAAGGTCTTGCTCAGACCTTTCTAGTGCTGGACTCATTTGTTTCTGCTGAAGCTTTTTTAAAAAGAAAGGTATTTATAAAAAGAAAGGTTGCCACTCTCAATAAAAACAGTTACACACACACACACACACACACACACACACACACACACACACACAAACACACACTATACACAACTTTGATAAATGCTTCAGATTACATCCTGACAGGTAAATTGGAATGTAACTAGCAAGGATTCCTGCACCTCTCCAGTGTATGGCTGTTCCTTATTCGATCATCTCAGTAATTGTCTTCTTTCTGCATCCATCCAGGGCTGCATTCAGGGCAGACAGGGAAAATGCCAGAGAGATGGTTTTGTCCACTTTCTGTCTTCTGGAGAGAAAATATTGAAATGTTCTTGAAAATGTCTTCCTGAACTTTTTGACTGTTTTAAACTGGGTAGTGGCAGATGAGCTGGGAAATAAGAAGGCCATGGTGGTAAGGAGGAAAAGAGAAAGCTGCCATCCAGAGAAATTAAAATAAGACCTCATCTTCATCTTGGATGAACTGTAAACAGGTTCAGTACTTTGCTTGAAAAAATGATTTTGCTAGACACTTCTAAATTGGCTTAATAGTTCAGAGGAGAGAAAATGATCTCTATGGAAATCAGGCCCCACTTAAACTGTGTACTAGCTGCAGAAGTATTATGATTAAGCTTAGAATTCAGGTCGCATAAAAAAATTTTCTGAAAGGAGCTATAAGAAATTGTCAGCAGTGGCAAACTTTAGAGAGAGGAACTTAGGGTGGGTGAGGGATGTGTGGAGGAAGGCTTTTACTTTCTGTTTAATCTTTCTGTTCAGCTTGGGTTTTTATCATGTACATGTATTACATTTATTATTGTTTAGTGTCAATGCATTAAAAGGACGTGTTTCCTTCATCGAGTCACCTTTCTCCGTGATGGTACCTGGGTCTGGGGTAGGAAAAAGAGGAAACTGGAAACATGGGAGAAGGACCAGAAAGGACTGACTTGGGACTCCTGCAGGAGGAACTGGGGGTCTGGCTATGCCATTGGGTTTGGAGCTACTTGCTTTAAGTGAGGTGTGTGTCTTACTACTAAAGAAAGAGAAGAGCTGCATTAAAGGGATCGCTGCCTCCTCTCTTCCACTGGTGGAATACCAAGAAATCTGATACCCTATTGTTGAAATGTATGACTCTCCAAATAGACAAGGATTGGATTTTTTTCATTCCCTTTAAACTCTTGGTGCTAAACTCAGAGACCTCACTGGGTTCATATCTGTCTGAAGCTGGAAGAATTCCCAGACCTCCCAGCCTTTGTCCTTTGTGACCTGTCCTCTTGGTCCCTGCCTTGTGAAAGAATGACCACTGGACTTACACTATTTAGGACAAACTTCTTGGGTGAATAGAGTATGCACTTGGGTAGGAAACAAAGGTATAAAATGTCAGTTCTTGCCTCCTGGGGGTCATAAACAAGTGCTGATTCCGAAACTTACCCAAATCAAGGTTGAAGAACAAGGAAGAGAAGAGGGGCAGGTAGGGAGGAGGTGGAGCAAACTTAAAAATAAATAAATAAAGTGGTCCTAGTATCCTCAACATCTTTATAGAAATGTGATTCTTCAAACCAGATGACCTTTCCGGTGCTTTTCATTTTGTCCTTATCGCCTTTTAAAAGCAGAAGCTTTTATCTAGCTGGTGGCAGAAGAAGGGCTCAATATGCCATCGCTGCTCTGCAGATGGAGGGACCATGAGAAGGAGTGGGGTGGATTTAAGGAGCTGAGAGAGACCCCTGGATGACAGCCAGCAGGAAACAGGAGCCTCAGTCCTGCAGCCACAAGGAAACGAAGTCTGTCAATAGCGTGAATGAGTGTGGAAGCAGATTCTTCCCAGAGCCTCCAGGTAAGAGCCTACCCTGGCTGATACCTTGATTTTGGTCTTGTGAGACCCTAAACAGAGAACCCAAGGGAGGCCATAAGTAGGTGTTGTGTTAAACAACTATGTATGTGATACTTACTACACAGCAATAGAAAAGTAACAGAGTGGTTTTCTACTCAAAGGGCAAAGCATGAGCACAATGATGTTAGAGTGCTAAAAGACTTTGGGGGAAGGCACATGGCTGGGAAACTTGAGGTGCATGAGTGCAAGGGTGTGTCATGGAAAGTCTACAAAGTTGAATTGGAGCCAGACTGGGAAAGTCACTGAGTTTCATGCATATCAAGCAGTTCAGGCTTTATCTTGAGCACCACATTCTACCTCCCTTTCCCCTTTAGCAACTACATTATCTCCTGCCCAGCATGGAAATGCTTCTCTTGCCTAACTAATGTCTGGAATGTTCATACAGTTTTTTATGCTTCTGTCCCACTTTTCTGTTTAATATCCACCTGCCTCATTCCTGCTCTCCACTTTTGGCACTTGTCCCCTTCATGCAGGAGGATGCCCAAGAGTCCTTCCAGGTGATGGTGGGAAGAACCCATAAATGTGTGGCCATTGCTTTGACAATGTCCTCCTGTTCAAGTCCAGCAGTGTCCACCACCAGGCCCTTATAACGGGACTGGCTTATGATGAGAAAGAGCAGAATCAGCTTTTCCAAATGCAAGAACCAGAGTGTATCAGAGTTGGGGTATCTCATTTAGGCAGTAATGGAAGAAGTATGGGCAGCAGGGCGCTGAGCATTGACCCAAGGATCCTGGGTCAAGTGCTGTCTATGTGGGCAATGAAGGAGGTGAGATGTGTCAGTCAGGCCCTAGCAGGAAATATGGCCATTCTTAGATGATTCAAATGAAGAGACTTTGAAAAAGTCATTTGAGGTCAATTGACAGATGTGTGGGCAAGGTGAGGGGGGGAAATGAACTTTAGGAATGGAAGTAAACCTTTACAACTTCTACCTCAATGGCCTGAGGGATAAGGAAAAAATTGTAACCAGAGCCAGATGAGAGCTGAAACCATGGAGAATAGGCCACCTGGAAGGAACCTCAGTCATGGAGGCATGAACCTTTTGTCACAGAATTACTCTGAAGCAAGGAAAAGTGGGGAGCAATACCCAAGCTGTCTCTCCGGCCACCCTCTGATCCCCTGTAAGTGCCTCCCATGGTTGGACCCAGTTGGAAGCCAGTCCACAAAGGAGCTCAGTGAGATGTAGTCTAGAGGGGTCAGCCTCTGAGAATGTATCTGGAGGTGAGAAAAGAGGATCAGAGGATGTTCAGTGTATAAGGGAACCTAGAGGCTCATTGGCCTTTGCCATGATGTTCACCTTGCCATCTATGGGCTCAACCATGGTGACTCTTAACCCAGGGACCCTCTCTATAGCTCTACTCTATGGCCCAAATTCCCTCTAAAGCCCAGAGAAAGCTCCCATAATTGAAGTCCCAAACTTGTACAATCAGGCCCTCTTCCCTTGCTGGTGGGATCCAGAGGAGGGATAATCTGAAAGAGGGAAAGACCCCATGACAACATCTTGGCCCTCCATTTCAGGGACCCTCTATTGAGTGCAATCACCTCCTATAATAAGAGAAGATTTGGGGAAAAACATAGGAGTATCATATGTCATTGTGGGACCTCTAGCCTGAGGACAATAGGGGCTTCCCAGAGATCACAGCCTGAACTATTTAGGGTCTACATACTCAGAGTGGTGGGAAACCATGCTTAGAGTTGTGGGCTGGACTGACCATTTCTGCCAGGGCCTTATAGCTGTGTTTTGAAGGGAGAGGGGTAGCAAAGAGATTGCACAGGGGAAGGATGTGGTTAAGTCCTTCTTTAAAAGTACAACTTGTTATCTTTTGGGTCAAGAAAATTATAGGGGTTTGATAAATTTACTAGAACAGCAAGAATCACACTGTTTTATTCAGCTTTAAATAAGGTCATTTTCCCCTAAAATATCTTTCTTAGTCTTAGAATGATCCCAGGGAGTTTCTGACCAACCAGAGACTTAAACATTAATTCTGGTGAAGAGCCACAGTCACTACTATAGATCAGATGGAGACCTTGAATGACCCAAATCCCATTACACATACCACTGGGCTTCCTTGCCCAGTTTGGGCAACCCTTGCTCCCTCTCAATGTTTGGCTCAGAAAGGCTAAGTACTATCTCTCACCCTTCACCTAACCCCACACCTGGCCCAGGCCCTGGGCTCACCGAAGCAGGCTTTTCCAGCCTTGTGGGACTTTAAGGACCAGGTCAGCCACCGTGAGCTAAGGTAAGGAAGACTGAAGCCCCAGATGAAGGGCCAGGGAAGACATCGGGCACAAGAGAGGACTCACCCTTTGGCTGAGTGCAGTGTGCCCTCCCTGAAGATGATTCTGTGTGGCCTGGCCCACAGGCGCTGGGTCTGGACACTGAGCCCTCTCCCTCAACCTCAAGCAGCTGGTCCGTGCAGTTCTTCTCAAGAACATGGCCTGTTTACTCCATGGACCAAATTCCCTCTTGAGAAGGCTCCCACAGCAGAGGTCTAATCCCAAACTTGCACAATCAGGCCCTCTTTCCTGTGTCCCCAGACACAGGGAGACCAGGCCAAGATGGGGGTGGGAGGCCTGGGTCAGCATGGCCAGTGGGGAGGGTGAAAGCTGAGCCCAAGACCATGCTGCCCTGTGGTATCTGCAGCCTGCCTGAGACCATAGGCGAGACGCACACAGAGGCGTCATAGCCCCTGCTGCCCAGGACGCCATGGCTCCCCAGGGACTCCTGGAGCCCATGAGCTTGGCATGAAGTCCTCAGCCAGGCTTTGTACATTAAGTGCAGACTAGAAATATGGGTAGGGGTAATGTATGGGTGGGGATAGCAGCCATCATCAGATCCTCCCTGCTTTGATGTCCAAAGACAAACTTAGGGCCAGACAGGACTTAGAGTTTACTAGCTTCACTGTAAGCAAGAGAAACCCACTGTAAGCAAGCAACCCGAAGTTGGGACTCTCTGGGTACCATCAGTACCCCCACCCTCATCCTAACCCTTAACTCAAGGCCCCAATGCCCCCTGGAGCAGATTCTTCCTTCCAGAGGTACCAGGTGCAAGAGTGCTCTCCCCATCAATAAGCCAGCTTTCAATATCCTAAACTCATTTTGTTAGGTTCAACACCCTTCCCTGCACACCCCTCCCACCCCATGGCACACACACCCTAGCACAATTACACACCTCACCTGCCATGGTGGTAATCAGTAATCGGGCCAATTACTCTAATGCCGGGTGCCAGGGAGGAAGGGAACCACCCACACACGCACTGCTGAGATACTTTCTTCCAGAGCTCTGAGTGGGGCTGACACCAGGTGCTCTCTGGGAACTCAGTGTACCCACTGTTCCCGACAACTGCCACCAGAGGAGATAGGATCCAAAACAAGTTGGGGGAGTGGGGGCAGAGCCCTCCCCATCTCCAAGATGCTGCAAACAAACCTCGAGTCTATCTCAGCTGAGCAAGTGGGTAACATGGGGGTGATGTCTGCACAGGATCTATCGAAAGAGTTGGCCTTGTGCTGAGCTGCCTGGAGAAAAGTTGAGATCTGGGGAGATCCTAAAATTTAGACACATACCACTCTATACGGTGGGTGGCTGCCCCAGCCCAGTGTTCTTTCTGCCTGGTGCCCAGAACCGAGAATGCTATCCTTATCTAGCTCTGTCCATCCAGGTAGTTCCTGATCAGCTGATGCTAGATGGCTTAGTTATATCTGGGTGTGCTCGAGACAAACCAAAGTAAGAAAGGAAGTTACCAAGTGAGAACATGCCCCTGTTCCTGTTGTAGATGAGGGGGCCACAGAGCTCACTTGGGATCAGCATCTGAAGCTTTGACTTCTTAGCTTAAGCAGCCCCAGGTGTTGTACAGATGTTCCCACACACACAGCTATTGCCTTTTATCCCACCCATGCGTACTGAAATCTAGGATGATTGGCCAGAGGACATTGTTTAAAAATTGTTTCAATGTTTTATTTCAGTCATTGATTTGCGTGAACATATATTTTGGTTCCCAAGCATACGTTATAGTTTCTGAGAAAACTCTTGTTGCTAAAAAACAAATGAACAAAAAAACCCTGGCCTCTTCTATTGTTCCTCATCAATAGAAAGGCTTTTAAGCAATGGAAGCGATCCATCGCTCCCAGCCCCAGTAGGGTCTCTGATGATCTGGTCTTCAGATCCTGCCAATTCAGTGGAGGTTGAATGGTGGTGATGGCCCTTTTTCACTCCCATCCCTAGGCTCTGTCACCCCCATCTCCCTAGGTCCCTGGACTTCACTTGGTACCTGATCTGGCCCTAAGAGAGCCCCCTCTTGCTGGCCTGAAAGATGGTGTGGAATTGTGCAAAGGTTAGGTGCTCTCTTGCTCACAAGGTCTCTAGGGACTTCCTTTGACTTGCTCACATCGCACCCCCTGAGACTCCTGGTGTGCTCGTGCACCTCAGGGCCCTGTGCAGTGCATCAGGCCCCTGCCTCCTGCCTTTCATGCCTTTCTCTGGACCACAGACACCCACACAGCCTCCACAGTTTCCACACCCTAAGCCACTAGGGTGGGACTTTTAGAAATGATACCACCTCTCCACTCAAGCTCAGCTCAGCCTTTTGAAGTCTAACCTCAGGTTGGATGAGGAGATAGCCTGGACACTCCAATCCCAACCCTGTTCTGTGAAGGAAACATGGGACTCACAACTGAGTGACTACGGGTGCTTCTTAAATCCACCAATGTCATTTGGTCACCAGGTCAGTGCCCCTACCTACACTTCCCCTTTGTCCACTCTCACCCCCAGACCAAAATATTTGCTTTGCTGACTTCAATAAAAGCAGAAACATTTCTGCCAATGGAACTCATCAGAGCAAAATTGTCCCTAGCCAGTTTATACTGGAACAGCATAGGAACCCACAGGCGTGTGCATGTGTGTGTGTGTGTGTGTGTGTGTGTGTGTGTGTGTGCGCACCTATGTGTGCAAAGTGGGAGAGTTGAGAAGGGAACTTTGAGAAACCACAGTGACACAGGAAGAGGACAGAGGAAGATGCAGGTGGACAAAGCCTGGAAGAGTAGAGGGTTTGGCTGAGACTTGCAGATGCCAATGAGGCTCACCGTGCTGCACCAAGTCAGCCCATTTGTACATCCTTCCTATGTGCTGAGGATATGGACAACCCAAGTAAAATAGCCTCCTATGGATTGTTTGAGCCAAGCAGTGGGGGGATGGAGGAGAGATCCAGGGATAATAGATACAGGTTGCTGTGAAGGAGACTGCACCTTAAATGGAAGATAAAGGTACAATAAATGCAGGTAACTTCCAGGGCTAGGTCTCAGGAGAATTGTGAGAGAATAATTCACCTTCATTTCCCTGGGAATGGTAATGTCATTCTCAATCCCTCTGGATACCTCTTGCTTAAAACCCAGGGGTGCTAAAAAAAAGTAAATGTGTATCATGATAATGAATATAATGGATCTGCTAAAGGAGAGGCCTTTCAGATTGGATTTTTAAAAATCAACTTATATTTTGTCATAATTCATAATAACACAAAAATATTGAAAGTAAAGGTATATAAAAAGAAAGTTTCTGTAGCAACATTAATGTCAGACCAAATAAAATTTAAAGCAAGAAAAACTACAAGTATTACAGAGCTAAAAAGAATCATTACTTAAAGATATTATACCAGGAAGATATAGTAATATGTATATTTGTGCACATTTAGCAATATAGTCTTGAAATACAGGAAGCAAAAATTCAGCAGCTTTATTTATAAGAGCTAAAAAAATGGAAACAACCCAATGTCTATCAATATGTGAATGAATAAATAAACTGTGATATATCCACACAATAAATACTACTCAACAGTAAAAAGGAATTAACTATTGATCCATGCAAGCAAATATATGAATCTCAATTATGCAGAGCGAAAGAAGCTAGAATTTTTAAAAAGTACATATTATTCCATTTATAATGTTCTAGAACATGCAGATTAATTCATAGTTACAGAAAGTAGACCAGTGTTTGCTTGGGATGGAATGGGGAACAGAGAGAAGCAGGATTAAAATGAGGCACAAGCAAACTTTTGGGGGTGATGGACATGTTCATTACTTTGATTGCATTGATGGTTTCTCACATATATATCAAAAATCACCAAATCATTAACCTTTAAATAGGTGCCATTTGTTGTATGTTAATTATACCTCAATAAGGCTGTTTGAGGGGGGAAAACATTGTGTTAAGTTTTCATAAAAATGAAAGGACAACTCTGACCCTCTGCCATTAGGTTGGGTAGATCGAGGGCCTGCTTCCTGTGGTGTTCACCGCTTCTTGGATATGGGCTATTGTGATGTTTTATTACTGGACGATAGGAGCTTGTGAGTAGAATCCATTTTGGTCTTCCCCCAGCATGGTACCCTGTAGTGGGAGATGTCCTTATCTTTCTCAGAAACTCAAAGCTTAAGGAGTCAAAACTGAATAAGAATGTAAGTCATTTTAATAGAATTTATTATCACATATTGATCTGAAGGACATATATAAAAGCGTGTACCCCAAAACTGGCAAATATGTATTCTTTTCAAGAACATGTGACACAATATTTACAAAAGTAGACTGTACAGCAGTCTCAGGAAAGATAAAAACATTTTTATGTTCTGTGACCACATGGAGTAAAATAAAAATTCAATTTCAAAAAGGTCAATAAAATTTTTATTTGGCAAACTTTACTAGTAAGCGCTCTCTTAATTTATAGGTTAAAGAAAAATAATTATAGCTATGAAAGTTATAATCAAATAATGAAATCAATACATATCAAAACTGGTGGATGCAGCGAAATCAGTGTTTATTAGAAAATGTATAGTTTAAAATCTATTGATTAGAAAATAAGTTTAAATGTTAATGAGCTACATATTCAATTTAAAAAATCAAGAGGATATTCAAAGAAAGAAGAAACAAAAATAAAAGCAAAGATCGATGAATAAGGAAACAAACTCAAAAGCTGGTCTCTGAAAAGATTACTAAACCTGACAAACTGAAAAAGAAAAAGAAAATGGCAAGAGTCACCTAGGAAGAAGAAAGAAAGAATGAGAACGAGACGGAGAAACAGCCTTCATGGCAACTAGAGGTAGTGTAGTGTGATAAAAGCCTGAGAGACTGTGTCCTTAGCCGAGACATAGCTCTCTTTCCCTCTAGCTGGCCACAGAGTGTCCATGTCTTATTTATCTGTCTCTTCCAAGGCTGGCGGCCTGGTTCATAATAGATATTCAGTGGATCTTTATATAAAATCAAATCCTGTTTTTGAGCAGGCAGTCCCTGGCCCCATATTGGAGCAAACAGAGTCTGTGGACAGAATTCGCATGAGTACCCATATGTCACTATTTGTACCTAAAGGTAAATAAAGCACCAAAGTTTAGGAATGCTATACTTCAAAAAAATAATAATCAGAGCAAATCAAGGTTATCCTTATAATATTATTCTTCTCCCTTACTTGGATGAGATTGGCCTGAACAAGAGAGAAAGGGGTAGAACCATAGCTGGGCTGGGGGCCGAGGTGGGGGTGGTATTCAGTGCCCAGGGCACTTGGAAAAGACTGTGTCCCACGCGGGAGCATCCTCTGCCAAGGCCGTCCCAGGGGAAGCAGACTGAGAACCTCTGGTTGGTAATGACAGCTGTGCCCAAGCTTCCACGTGGCCAGGAAACCCGGACCTGCAGATTTTCACATCAGTCCATAAATCAAAGGAGCTGGTCTCAGCTTTCACAGACACCCAGTGGGTCAGGAGCACAGCAAGGCTGGGATGTTTCTGGCTGGAAATGGAAAATGGCAAGGCAGACAGACGCAGGACACGGAAGTCTGGGATTTCAGAGGTAACAGAGAGGCCTCCTACCCACTTCCAAAAATGCCGCCCCTTCCAGGCACTGCTGCCTGAACTGTTCCCTTGTGGTTCTAACCCTATCTTGGCTTTGTCCCCCAAGGAGAGGTCACCCCTAAGCCTTATCAGCCATTGCCAACTCGGTGAATTTGCGTATCAGGCGCTTTCCTGACCTGAGGTTTGATGGGGGCGGGTTGGGTGGGGTGAGCTGAGGGCAGCAGGGCATGAGGGCGTGAGGGCACGGGCTGCCTGAGGGGAAGACAGAGGAAAAACTGCCCAGTGCAGAGTTCTGCCCAGGGCCAGCCCTGGTCCTGCGGTGAGCTAAACGGAGAGAGCCCACAAGCTGGGAGGGGGAGGAACGAGTTCCAGATGCCCCAGCACAGCTGGAAGCCATGCGTCCTCCCCGGGCCTGGAGCACAAGCTGACCTGCAATCAGAGGGCGGAGGGAGATACGCGGAGCATTTGGCTCTGCAAATAACAGCTTCCGGGAAACAGCTGCACGTGAGCGCAGCTGTGGAGCAGAGACGGGAAGCGAGGCTATCTCTCCATCAGTCCACCTACCAGGTCAGCAGCTCCCAGGAGTGTTTCAAGGTAAAGCCGGGCACCCCCGAAACAGTAACAACAACATTGTAAGGCACTTTACGACATGGAGAAGGCTATCTCCTATAGCCTCACAGCGTCCTTTGGGAGAGTGTGTTTATGCCTGTTTTTATTTTTCAAAAGAGGAAGCTGAGGCTCAGCAAAGATAAGAAGGGATGGACAGACCTGGACTTCTCAGACCCAGTATGTTTTATGCCTCTCTTTTTTCAAGTGTGGTCCTCGGATGGCAGCATCGGCCACCCTGGGAGCTTGTTAGAAATAAGGAATCTCAAACTGAGACCTAGTGAATCAGAACCCACATTTTAACAAGATCCCCAGGCGATTCACATTTAACATGGACACGAACATTTGAGAAGCACTATTTCCATCATATCAGACCGCAACTTATAACACCTGATGAAACTACTTGAGTTACACACTCTTGTGTTGGCGGTTGGTGGGGAGGGCGGTTCTCAGTATTTCAAAGCTAGAAGGAACTTCTCAGAAAAGACCTGGACCTACTCCATCATGATGTAAATGATGTCGCTGACAAATTTTCAAAGCAAGTCTCTGACAGAACTAAGGCGAAAACCCACCTCTCTCTTTTCTCTCAGAAGTCTTCATTATACCTGCCCTCTTCCTCTCTCTCTCTCTCTCTCTCTCTCTCTCTCTCTCTCTCTTCCTTTCTTCCTTTCTTCCTTTTTAGTTTCATATTCACTGCTATTTATTTTGGGTTCTGTTTTAAAAGCAGGCTTTCTTTGCCAGGTATGTGCAATTTAGGCTAATAGTTAACTTCACTGCATTTTCTGAGCACGCATTAATAGGGAATAAAAACAATCATAACAGAAGCAATCATGGCCTTGTCTTTGTTGAGTATGTCCTACTTTCCCAGTGTTTTATATCCATGGGCCAGTCACATGATAGGCAGCTGTAGAAAACCAGCCTTGTATGAAAGATTGGTCCCAGATAATCTGGGACAATCATTGAGTCGGTTACAAATACATATTAGATGTAATAACTATGGAAGGATAGACTTAATAATAACGTGTGGGGAGATATCTATGTATCTGCAAGGATGTGGGCCACCCTAAAACTGTGTCTGTTCAGCTAAGTGCAGGACTTTGGCAATTTTCTGGTTAATTTGCTAAGTCTAGATGGCCAAACCAATAATTCAGGCCAGTGGTAGATTTTTTGAACCTAAATATTCTGGTTTGGCTGTCTTCATTTCTAAAGTTAACCTGATACTTGCCAAATCACTGCCTCATTCACATTCTATCCAGGGAAAGACATGCTCAGGAGCGTGAAGACACGTGTATTTTAATATGTGCATTTACATGTCATTCAGCTTAGGTCATTTTGTTCTTTGAAACGAGGTAATATGAACTCAAACATTCATCCCACAGGTCCCTCCCAATATCTCTAGAAATGTTTGGGGTGGGAATGGAATTGAGCTTGTGTCCTGCTTGCCCCCGCCGTCCCCACCCCCCACCCCCGCCGCCTCCTCTCCCAGTCACTTCTGGCTCTAAGTTCTTACTTCTGTGGAATTTTTTCTCTCTCTTATGCTCTCATGTCTTGCCTCCTGTAAACACTTCTACTCTCCACCTGCATTGAATCTAACATCTAATTCAGTCCATTTACCATGATTTCTTCAAAACATCACTCACCAGGGTCAGTGGATGCAGGACACTTTCCCTGCAGATATGAAAGTAACCGAAGGGCAGTTCTTTGTGGCACAATAAAATAAATCATAATGTCGATTACTAAAATCTGTGTCCTTAAAAGTCTTTCAGCTATTTCCTTTCCCCACACTCCCACCATGGGGAATTGTCTTCTACTTGGGTTCAAGCCTCCTATTATGTATGGCTCCTTCCTCATCCAAGCTCTTTCTAAGCTAAACAGCCCTCACCACAAATTCCTATGTTGATTATCTCTTTGTCTCAGTCCGAGCCCATCCCATTCAAGGACTGCCTTTCTCAACCCAAATGGCCCATCATGATGTTTGTTCAACAAAGGGCCCAAGGATGAATTTTCTTACAGATTGTCAGTGATGTGGGCCCTCTCCTGACACACCAATGCCTTTTGTTACAGGGTAGAAGGATGGATGGCATGCAGGTGCTGATGTAAGTGTATGAATGTATGTGCAAGCATGGGTGAGAGAACATGTATGTGCATATGTGTCACTGTGTATGTGCATGCACGTGTAGGCAGCAGCCCTAAGAATTAGACCAAATGTAATTAAGAAAATGTGTAAAGTGTGTGTCTAGACTCACTCATTAGATATTGGATCCATCGCTGAGAAATCCCACGTGTCAGTCCCGTGAAGAACTCAAGAAGATCCTCCACACTCAAGCTACATCTCCTTGAAAATTAACTAAGTAACTGGGAAGTAACATGGAGATACAAGGAAAATAAAGATATAAAGTCGTAGGAAACTGGAAAGACAGAAAAAGAATTAGTTAAATAAGAAATTTCAAGGTCATCTTGGTTCTCAGAGACATGGGCTTTAGCAAGTTGCCACAAATGCCACTGAAAGGGAGAAAGCTGGAAAGGTGGAAGCTTCTACTCCTCAGGCATAGAAGACTTTGGGAAGATGAGCAAGATGGGCTGTGCAGCCTCTCCTTCAGGGATTTCTGATGCCTACTTGTCAACGTGGGGGAAGGCCTGGCCTTCCTGGAGGAAGAAGGAGGGCAAGGATGCCCTCTTGGAGCCCAGACTGATCTGAGAGTCTATGAGACATGGGGTCTCCAAGCAAAGAAATGTGAGCCCAGCTGTAACCCCAGAATCAGAAGGGACAGGGGCTCTCAGGGTGGGGAAGGGGGCGGTTTTCAGGTGCGGTTAGCATTTCACATCCCCTTCTTACATACTGCCTGTATTCCCCAGGGCTTAGAAGCTTTGGTGGGGACTGAAGTCAGTAGACAATACGTTTAATGTCACTGGGAGAGGGTGGTGAGACGAGGACGTGTGCAGTGGCCTGTCCTATCATGTGTCCAGGCAACTTCTCTGGGCCTGGGTGCAAAGAGAGACTGTTAGGAAGTTTGTGTTCTGGCCCTTGTTGCAGGGCATGAGGGAGAGTCCTGCCCCACTCGCCTCCTGCAGCCCAGCTCTGGCCTGGCTCTGAGAGGGAGGAGTTCTTTTCCAGGTATTTGCCTCCAGCTCCATGTCTTACTTCCTGTGAGACATTTGCTAAGCTACAGAATCAGCTGAACAGTTATTTCCTTGCTTATGAAATGGCAGCAAAAGTGCCTTCTCCTGTGGGGGTCTTTGGAGGATGAAACAAGGTGAAGCAAGGAAGGCGCCCAGCCCTCTGACTGGGGACCATGGGTGCTGGTGATGGCTTGCCTCCCAGGGCCGGATCTTGTCCAGCGCTCAGGTACAGGACACTGAAAGGAAGGGACAAGTCTTACTTATCTTTGCACCATTAAATTTGACAAGTCAGAAGGTCATGGAAAAATGAAGGGTCTGGCAGGTTTGCCTGTGACTTGAAAGGACAAGGACCTGAATTCCCACCCCCACCTCAGGACCCAGTCCCGCAGCCCCCAGCCCGATCTCTGTCACTGGCTCTTAGAGCTTCCTCTGCACCTCACCCCAAGGGCACTGCACACTGGTACACTGTTCACATGCTCTGCTGTTACCTGAGTAGGTCTCAGGACAGCCCCTGACTCCACTGGTCCTGCATACTGTCCCTCAGCCCTCTAACCATCAGGCTCCGGCCCCCTCCTACCCCACCCTCCTCACCCACTCCACCCTCTTCACTCACCTGGTTGCCAGATAAAATACAGGATGCCCTATTAAATTTTAATTTTGGACATACTTATACTAAAAAGGATTTGTTGTTTATCTGAAATTTGAATTTAACAGGGCATCCTGTATTTTTATTTGCTGAATCTGGAAACCCTATCTAGCAAGTGTCTTTCTACCAACTATGGTCTTCCCTTCCTCCATACCTTTCTTCCAGCCCCACCAGAACCTAACTGGCTTTAGCAGCTTGAGGCCATTCATTCATTTATTCATTCACTCATTTTGGTTTTATTGCATGTCCACCAAGCACCAAGCCTCTGCTCAGCATTGGGAGTACAATGGTGCAAATGTCATCGTCCTGCCCTCATGGAGCTTACATTCAACAAAAGTAAAAAAAATTAAAAAATGAAAGGATTCTAAACGTAGTAAGTGCTAGTATGCAAATAAACTAAATAAAGCCAGCATGTTCAACTCGTGGCCGGCAGGCCGCAGGTCTTGAGTTTGACATGCTTGAAATAAAGGCTTGAAATAGAAATTAAAGAAGGAGGGCTGGTTTGGACAGGACAGTGAGAAACCCTCTCTGAGGCGATAATAATCCTGAAGGGTGAAAATGGGCAGGCGGCCAGCTGGGGGAGAAATTCTAGGCCCTGAGGCAGGAAAAGAACTTTGATCATTAGGAACTGCAAGAAGACCCAAGTGCCTGGCCACTGGGGAGGGCGTGAGGTGAAGCTGGAGAAACGGGAAAAATCCAGAATCATTGAGAGCCTAATGGGCTACAATAACATTGTGAACACACACACACACACACACACACACACACACACACACACACAGAAAGCCTTATGCAGAAAGGGTTGTAGGGTCTGAATGATGAAACTTAATGCTCAATGCACACTGAAATGGAGGAGCCTCAAGTTGGAAGCAGGGAGGCCAGTTAGGAGGCCACTGAAGAATCCAGGTAAGAGAGGAGGGTCGTGCAGAGAAACAAGGGGTGGGGTGGCACGTGAGAGAAATGGTGGAAGTAGAAGTACATGTTGGAGGTAGGATTTGCTAGGCTTGATATAAATTGGATGTGAAAGGTGAGGAGGAATCAAGGACCACAGTCTTTAGCAACTAAGGAGGTGGAGGTAATGTAGCAAGACTGGAGGTAATAGGATGAGAATCAAGAGTTCCTGTTGGGACAGGTTAAGTTCAAAATGTCTGGGAGACCTCAAGTAGAAATACCAAGTGGGCACTGATTCTGAAAGTCAGCGCTCAAAGAGGAGGAACGGGCTAGAGTCAGAAATGTGGACTTGCCACCATATGGGTGGTGTCTGTGGCCATGGAAATGTAGGGAGAGAAACCCAGGACCAAGTCCAAGGGCACTGGCATTATGGTGGCTCTGAAGAGGAACCTGCCAGGAAGCCTGAGAGGGAGCCACCAGCAGGGCAGGAAAAGGCATCCAGGAGAGGACCCTGTGGGGGGACAGGGAGAGAAGGGCTTCCGGGTGGGGGTCAGCTGAGTTTAAGTTGTTGAAAGAGGGAAGAAGGGAGGCCGAGACATGTTCATCGGCTCTGATGATTTTTTTTCATTTTTATTGATTTTATAGAGAGAGAAACATCGATTTGTGGTTCCACTTATTTATGTATTCATTATTTATGTTTCTTGTATGTTCCCTGACCAGGGCTCGAACCCACAACCTTGGCATATGGGGATGACACTAACCAATTGAACTACCCAGCCAGGGCCTCAGCTCTGGTGAATTTACTATGAGCAGGTGCAGTGGAGAGGGTGGTGGCACAGAGGGCACGTGTGCATGGAGGGGGTGGTGAAGAGGGAAAGTCTGGGGAGGAAGTAGCAGGTGCACCTGTCCTCCAGGCTGGTGAGGAGCATGGCTGTGAAAGGAGCAGAGTGATGGGCGGTGGCTGGAGGGGCCTGGGTCTTGGAGAGGGATTTTATTTTTAAGATGAGAGTTAGAGCATGTTCGTGTGCTGGTCTAGAGGAGGAAGCAGGAGAATGAAGGTGTGAAGGAGAGAGGGGTTAAGCCTCCCTCAGATGTGACAAGGGCGACCCTGCCCTTGGACCTGGGCCCGGCACCCAGCCTATCCAGGGCTGGATGGAAGGAAATGCCTACCAAGGCTCAGGGTGAAGGAAGCCAGGTGGGGAGGGCCTGCCTTGCTCTGGAAATAGAACACCAACACTGGTAACTGAATAACTCGTGGAGAGGGGGCAAAGGCACTGGCAGAGTCTGAAGGAGCGAAAATAATCTGTCCCGCTTGGGCAGTGAGGCGAGTCGGATGTGGTCGGTGGAGAGGCCTGGCCTGTCCTGGGCCCGCAGCACCCCTTTCTGGCCTGCAGGGGTGAGCACTGCTCTTCTCAGTCCTGCTCTGGCCCAGCCAGGTTCCCGGTGGACAGAGCATCATCAAGTGAAGGTCTTGCACTCAGCACTCGGCCATCGAGCTTGATTGCCTGCACAGCCGCTGCCTGCTCCACACTCCAGACAGACTGACAGAGCAGAGCCCACTGAGCCCCAGCCAGGCAGACAGGGTTCCAGATAGGCTACCCTGCTTCCCTCCACCCTACCTGCCACCTCCTCTCCGACCACACCAGCTGGCCCAGTGTTCACTGGCCTCCCACCCCTCCAGGAAGCAGGCCTTGGCGTGCCAACCTCTCTCAGATCTCCCTCTTCTGAGTCCTAAACCTCCCATCCAAGGCCGCACATCTCCCGCACCACACCCCTCCACACACAGCTGGAGTAAAGGTCCCTCAGATGGGATGCCGATGTTCTAACAGCATCTAGGAATTGACGAGGGATAGGCTGGTGTTTGAGTACGGAAGCTGCAGAATGAAGATCTGAGCTTTCTCCCTTTTTGCTTCAGCACCTGTGTCCTCCCTCACCTTGGGTTCGTCTCCCATCTCTCTCTGCTTCACCTCTCCCTCCCCAGGCTCACTCTCAAGGTGGCAGGAAGCAAGAGGCACTTCTGCTCATCCAGCAGACAATGCCGGGAGGTAAGGTGTGACCTGAGGGGGATGCTTTGCTCTGGTTTGCCCCCAGGTCCACCCCTCTCTCCCACAGCATGCTGTCCCTGAGGAAGGAAGGTGCCAGGCTCCAGAGCATGGGGGGTTGGGCCCATCTCTCCTGAGGAGGAAAGGCAAGTGAGAATCACTGACCTGAGAAGTTCCTGTGAACTCTGACCATGAGAGAGAAGGGGGGAAGCGGGCAGCAGGAGCTGGGCAAGGCGCTGGGGAGGGAAGCAACCTGGCAGAGTAGTTTCCCTGCTGTAAACTTCTCATTGGGTCCCCTGGGAAACAGACACTCTGGACCTGCCCTGAGGAATGAGAAGGACTGGGAGCCACCTGCCACTGGGACATTAGGGGAATTAGGGATGTTCGGAACAAGGGGAACCATGGCCCTGGACAACTGGAGGCCGATCCTGGGTGAGGGAGGCAGCTTATGCAGGAAAAACAGAGAAGACTGTGCCCATCCCTCTGCCCCCACCAAGAAGTGCTGTCTGTTAAACTACGTGAGTGTCCGTGAGAAAGAGAAGTTGTCTGGTTGACCTTCAGAAGTGCCAGTTCTGTACCAAGCTGCTGGGCTGCTGACTGAGCCACTTCCTACTGTCTCCTCTCAACACCTCCCTCCCAAGCTGATGGGAACAAAGAAGCCGAAAGTTTCCAGTAGTAAAAATCGGGGAGGAGCAGTCAAGAACAAAGATCAAGGCTTCGGATTTTCCATGACACTGGTGCCGAGGCGGAGGCACCATCCTATCTGGCACAGTTCCCATCACCCCTGCCCTCTGGGAAGCAGGAAGCTGCCACCTGGGCATGAGGCAGTGCCAGTCTCACCATCAGCACAGCTCCTTCTCCTGCAGAGGCCTTCACCCATGCATGCTGTCTGCTCAGAGCCTCCTGAACTCTGGTCCCTGAGCCCAATTCTTCCCAGCTCTCTGAGATCAGATGGTCTCAGAGGCCAGGCACTCACCCAGCAGCCCCCAAACCTACAGCACTACACATGGGCCCAGGGTCAGGAGGGAGAGGGGAAGGGGACTGGAGAAGAAAGGGTGGACTTTGTGTGGGTGGGGTTGTAGGGGAATCTATTTGTAGGTCAAAGGGCAGCTGGGGCTGGGCTGCCTCCCAGGGTGGGGCTAACTTTTGAGGAAACACTTTCCTTGTACCCCTTTCCTTGCACCCTACTCTCTCAGCTTCTAGGAGACGAGGGGAGCGAAGACACAGAGGGGTCCACCCCGTCACCCACATGATGGCACATCTATCTAATGGAGCACTCTTCAGCTGTTTTAAAAAAAAAAGTGAAATAAATCCATGCATACTGACAGGGAAGATGGCAAAGGTATATTCAGTGAAAAAAAAAAAAGTTTAAGAATAAGTATATTTTTATACTATTTTGTTAAAAATAATTAAACCTAAAACAGCCGCATTTGGAAATTACGTCTGGGATCATTTGGATTAGAATTAGAGGAAAGACTTTTGCATTTGAATTTTTTATAATGGGCATGTATAATGAAAAGAAAAAGTTGAGGATGGGGGAGTGGTTCAGAGGGATCCAAGTGTGTAGTAGAGTGGGGTATGCACACGGACATGCCAGGCATGCGCGCGCGCACACACACACACACACACACACGCACATGCATGTTCACACCAGGCATACCTGGCCCACCAAGGAGGGCACACCTGGTAAATATGGCAAACACTTGGGCACACACCTGGCTCAGCCACATCCCAGAGTCCCGGGTGCCCTTGGCATGTGTCAGGGAGGATTCGAAGCTCTCTCTAGGCATTGATCCCATCCCACATCATCTCCCAGCGCCTCTTGCTTCTCAGACCTCCAATTTCTCTCCACTGGGCTTCCATCATTTCCTGCCAGGTACTCAGAGAGCAGAACCCTGGAGAGTCAAGAGAGTCAACCAGTCCAGAAGGGGAGTACCTGGCCTGGCTATGAAGTTGGCCTCCCCCTTCTCTGGGGCACTGGGGCACGGATCTCCAATGCTGGGGCTGTCCCACCATTGCCTGTGGATTCTGGTTTGACTAAGAAACTTTCCTGGGGGCAATCAGCCAATCCAAATATGATCCTGGTTCTGCTGCTTACTGGTTGGGTGTCCTTGGACTAGTTATTTAATCTTGCTGAGCCTCAGTTTCCTCATCTGTAACATGGGAATAATAAGGTTATTGTGAAACTCAAATATGATAATATCTAAGAGACCAAATGCTTTGGAAAACAAACAAGGAAATGACGATCACAAAAGTCAGGATAGCCCGGCTGACGTGGCTCAGTGGTTGAGCATCGACCTATGAACCAGGAGGTCATGGTTCGATTCTGTCGGGGCATGTGCCGAGGTTGCAGGCTCAATCCCCAGTAGGGGGCGTGCAGGAGCAGCTGATCAATGATTCTCTCTCATCATTGATGTTTGTACTCTCTCCCTCTCCCTTTCTCTCTGAAGTCAATAAATATAGAAATATTTTTTAAAAGTCAGGATACTGGTTCCCTCCAAGGAGGAGGGATGGAGTTGTGATCAGGGAAAGATACAGGAACCTCTGGGGTGCTGGCAGTATTTTATTTCTTGACCTGTGCAATAGATACATGCGTGTTTGATTTATAATTATTTATTCAGTTATAATATATTTTAATATATATCTATGCTATGTTATATTTCATAATAAGAAAAAATGCTTTGGGAATTTTCATGTTCAATGTAAATGTAAAATGATATAAGAAAGTGTCAATTCCCACCTTTCTAGCCTCTGAATAGCTTCTGGGACTCTTAAATTTTGCTGTGGTTCAAGTTAACTGGTGGCAAGGATCAGCTAATATGTAGAGATTTCATTTCTAAACCTAGATTAGTGCTGTTCTCCTTGCTGGAGGAGGCTTAGGAGGGCAGAGGTGCCTAAAGAGTGTGGGTGGCTAGGGGTAGGCCTTGAACAAAGCTGTAAACCAATCCATTCAAAACTGAGCAAGCTCATCCTGGCCAGAGTGGCTCAGTTGGTTGGGCATCATCCTGAAAACCAAAAGATTGCCAGTTCGATTCCCCATCAGGGCACATGCCCAGGTTGTGGGCTTGTTCCCCGGTAGGGGGCATGCAGGAGGCAGCCAATGGAAGTTTCTCACATCCATGTTTCTCTCTCTTCCTCTTCCTTCCTCTCTCTCTAAAAATCAATTTTTAAAAAATCTTTAAAAACAAAAAACTGAGCAAGCGTTCCCTCCCCCACGGTTCCTCCCCCACCGCAGACTGTGACAGCGGCAGGCACTCTTTCCCATCCAGACTTTCTGCTGGTGCATAGTCACCCCTGCAAAGCCCCCAAACTCTCCTTTCCACACCTGCCCACCACCCCCTAATCCTCAACAGCACAACCGCCCGATTGGTCCACTTACCTGTTGCACTGGTATCCCGCCTTGTTCCTAGAAGATCGGCTCCCCACTTCCCAGCCTTTTCTACGCCCCCGCTGCTGGCTCCCCTGGACTGGGAGGCTCTCTCTGCCACCCACAGCTCCTCAAGGCATCACCCCACTGCCAGCTCTGACTCCAGTGGATGGATCCCTCAGGAGAGCTGGGAGTGGAGGGCAGGGCTTCCCTGTCTGAGACCCCATGCTGGGCCCCAGCCCCCCCTCCCCAAGCACCAGGCAGCCCTGGGGCCGAGCCCACCCTGCCATCACAGACCACAGGAATGTCCATGTGGGCCTGGCCAGGGGCACTGCCTGGTGACAGTCAATTCCCTACCGCCACATCTGACTTGCTCCCTGTCTCTTTCTGACTCAGCTTCTGTTCAACTCTATGATTTAGTTTTTCTCCCGTCCCTGATTTTCTGTGTGCCTCTGTCCCAGTCCTCCCAGCCAGCAAAGGGGCAGCGGGAGCCTCCATCACTGTGTGTGGTGGCCATGGGCTCTGCTCCTGGCTGTCAGCCTGGTGCTGCCTGCTCCTGCTGGGAGTCTCCTCACCTCAACCCCCCACCCCCTCAGGGAGGTGGTTGAGGTGAAAATTTCCAAAAAGAGCATGAGGGCCTCAGTGGCAGAGCCAAGCTCAAAGGGAAGAGGAAGGATGAAACCTGAGGTGCAGGAGGTAGGACAGCACTGCTAGGAGGATGAGCAATGGGTGTGGGGGGTGGGGGTAGGGCAGGCTGTCTGAGGCGTTATGTAGTAAGAGCTCAGAAGGAAGTCGAGTTCTGGAGAAAAACAGAGTCTTGGGGGACATAAATGTGGTTTTCTGGGATAGATTCTGATATTAATTTATTTTCAGTATCTAACCTCAATCGGCCTGTTGCAAAACTACTCTTCCCCATCCATTTCATCCTTGCCTCCTCAGAATCCACGCAGGGCATAAAGTGGAAGCATGCACAAGAGATGCTTACAAGGGCAATCTTCCTCCTTGGCCTGTGAAGCCACCAGGCGTCCCCTCCCCACCCCCAACCACCTGATGGGAGTTCTTGGCATGACCCAGAGCCAAGCCGTAGACCACAGCAGCTCCAAGCCATTCAGACAATCTTCCTTTCACAAGCTTATTTATTATTCTTTTCCCACCTCTCCACCTCTTCCCCACCAGCTGCTTAAAATATTTTTCAAACAGAAAAATCTAACCGCAGCTGGAAACCAACCCTAAAGTTAGTCCAGAACGTGGGAGCTGCCAGGGAAAATTGCCGGAGCTCAGGCGGGGCTGTGGGAGGAAGGGCCACAGCCACGGAGACAGCCCTGCTCTGCAGGGGACTGAAGCAGGGACAGCAGATGAGAGAAGAGGGCACTTGAGTCCATCATCATTCCATAGCCAGTCAGTGAGGACGCCCTGTGGCCAGGCCCTGTGCTGAGACCACAGGGAGACACAAATCGGTTTAACGTAAAAGACTGACCTCAGAAGTTGCAGGCTTCGTTAAGAGACAAAACGCAGACAGACACAAACACTCCAATGACAACAATAGCACACACTTAGAAAGTGTTGCCTATGTACGGGGTCATGAACCCACTTCAAGCCCTATCAACCCTGTAAGGAAGGTGCTATTGTTATTCCCATCTTATAGAAGAGGGAAGTAAGGCACACGGAAGTTAAGAAATTCTCACGCAACCATACAACTGGTAAACGGTGGAGTCAGCCTCTGAGCCAAGGGAGTCTATCCAGAATCCACGCTCTCAGCCCCTGTGCTATGCACTCTACAGGGTGGGCAAAAGTAAGTTTACAGGGTTTACAGTTTTGAGTACACATTATATTGTTATTTATTATATATTTATTACAAAGAACTGTACAGCTACTTTTGCCCTCCTCTGCATATGATCCTTCAAGGGTGAGGCAGAAACCCTTGAGCTCTACAAAGCAAGCAGAGAAGTACAAACGAATTAACATGAGAATTCCAGAAGGGAGAGATGGTGTCTGGCAGAGGGTCAGAATCAAGGAGTGCTTCATGAGGAAGTAATATATGGGCTGCTTCTGGAAAAATAATGGGGATTCTGAGCCTATGCTCAATGAGAGGGTCAGGAGGCATATAGCAGAGAAAGCTGAGGCTGGAGCAGAGGCAGAAATAGGACCCAAGAAGCCCAGCTCCCACTGTGTGGTCCCCACCACTGAAGTGGCCAGAGGGAAAGGATGGGCAGCCAGGCCAGGCCCAGCCATTGTGGACAGTGATTCAGATTCACATTCCATCTCTGCAGTATCCTGAGCTGCTTTCTCGCCTCCCTCTGATACCTCCCTGCCCATACAATTCTCTTATTCTTACCATTTGTACTGGTCTCCTTGCAAACCTGTTCACAGGGGAGGATGAAAGACAAAAGTCACAAAACTGCAAAAACTCTTTATAATTGAAATATTGGTGGCATCTAATTTATTTTTTTTAAATTTGTACCTTTTCTTGTTTATTTTTTCTGAAGTATGTTGGCCATGGTATTCTTATCTTATTATAGAAGAACAGAGTTAGCCAGTGAAAAATTCACTAGTTTATATTTATAGTGGAGAAAATCTTGTAGTACCTTTCAGAGATATTGAGAAAAGTTTAAGTTATACATTTCAACATACACAGATTGATGATACCAAAGATATTGATCCATCTAGAGTATTCCACATTGTGGAGGCATCTAATCTAGACGAAAAGCACCAAGCTGTCTTGGTTGGGATGAATGACTCCGTGGGGTAGCCACACAGCCATGTGGCTCCAGGAACCCAAGAGATAGGCTAGCTGGTCCGTGGACTGGTCCCTTCCCCCTGCCCTATTTCCACTTGTCGTTGTGATCTTTTCCAGGTTCACATGGCATCTCTGGGCCACAGTTCTCTCTTTGGATCTATCTGGTGTGCTTGCTTTTGGGTCCAAAAGCCTCGTGAGCTCAGAGTACTAAGTCCTCTTCTGCACAGAATCACCAGCTGGGTGGAAGCTCCAGGCTAATCTGAAGATACAGGACCAGCTGGTGTCCTGTGCCTTCACCTGCAAGCGTCTAAGGACCTGCTGCTAGAGAATCATTGTGATGATAGTTTTCGGTTGTTGAATGTTTGCTACTTGACAGATACTATTCTAGAAGGCTCCCGTGGAATAACTTATTTTATCATTCGAACATCATTACACATGAAGATATTGAGGCACAGAGGGGTTAAGAATGGTGCCCAAGGTCACACAGCTAGTGAGGGGCTGAGCCAGGATTCCCATGCAGGCCGCCTGGCTGGAAGGGCACCGGTGCAGGGCTTCCATGAGGGTGGGGTGGGGGTTCCTGGAGGGCAGGGACTATGTCCTGCTCCCCACTGTCTCCCAAGGCCCCAACTTCCTGGAAGATGGGGTTGGCCTTGACTGGCATGAGGTGAAGTGGGGAGACAAAGCTATGAATTCTAATGAGTTACCAGTGTCCAGGAATTGATGCTAACGTCCTTCCCCCTTGATGTAAAGGGCTCTGAGCCTTTCCCCAGCTCTGGGCCAATTTGACTCCAGCCACAGCCTTCAGCTGCAAGGCCCTGTCTATTCCAAGATGGGCCTGATCCCAGGCAAGGGCAGGCCAGGCCAATCCCCTGCTTGCTGCTGTGGTAACCCAGCTTGGTGGGCTCCTTCCCTCAGATGCTGGCTGCCTCTTGAACCCTTCTATGGAGGGAAACAACCGATCCACACCTCAGTGGGTTTTAAGGCTGCGGCCCCAACTCCTGGGCCTCTGGCGCCCCCTGGTGGAGGAACAGAGCTATGCCCAGGCCTGCACTGCTGTCTAAATCCAATCTTCCCTCAGCTCTCCTCCCTTCCATCCTCTCTCCTCCTTTTGTCTCAATCATTCACCCTGACTGCATGTCCACTGGGTGCCAGGCACTTGCCATGAGATGGGAACACAGACTGTGTCCTGTGACTATGACATTGTCCCTGCCCCAAGGAGCTCCCCCTCCATTCATTCAGCTCCCTCATTCAATCAATAAACTATTTATGAAGCTCCTACTCTCTGCCAGGCCCTTCTCTCAGCTCCAGGGACACTATCCCAGCCCTCATGGGGTTTACAGTCTAACTGGACACCCAGGCAGGCTCACAGGCGACAGTGTGAGGAAAGCACAGACACTAGAGAAGAGCTCAGAGGCGGAGACAGGCAGGGGTGAGGACAGCTGCACTGAGTGGGCAGTGTGTGTGCAGGGGCGGCGGGAGACGGGTTTGGAGGGAAGATTTCAGAGTGACTTCTGGGCTGGGCTTGCACGGTTGTGTAGGGTCTCTCTGGGCACAGGAAATGGGCTGTGGAGTGGGATGGGGCGGGGAGAAAAGAATATCCTCTGCAGAGAGGACAGAGCGAGCAGGCACATGAAGTACCGGCATGTTGAGGGAGCTACAAATAGTCCCCTGTGGCTGGAGTGTGTGGTTAGTGGGAAAGGGCAGCGGGGGAGTGGAAAGGGCCTGGCAAGCTGTGGGAGGGGGTTGGCCTTTCCCTGCAGCATCTGAGGAGCCCCCGGAAGTTTTAAGAAGCAGAATGGTAGGACTGCATTTGCACTTTAGGAAAGGACCACGAGACAAGAGCACTAGACCAATGGAGTGTGGAGGAAGGGCCGTGGCTGGGAAAGATGCTTGTATCCCAGCTGTGACCCTGGGCAAGTGGCTTCGCTTCTCTGAGCCACAGACTCCACATCCATCAAAGGGGGGCTGATGCCCAACCTGCAGAGCTGTTGAGAGGACCAATGAGATAATGTGCAGGAAGTGCCTACTATAATACATAATAGGTAGTCAGTAAATTATAATTTTTTTTTAAGCCAAAAGCCTACTCAGAAGGCTACTGCCATTGCTTAGGCAAAAATATGTAGAGGGCCTGGGGCTAACTGTGGCTGTGGATGGGGAGGAGGCACCAGGAGCTATTTCAGACTGTTGACTTTTGGGATGGGGTTGGGTATTGATTGGTTTTTCTAAAAACCTCTTGGAGTCATCTCTGCCTTCGGCCCTCAGGCTCTGCCCTGTGGCTCCCTCAGGCCCACCCCCTCCCGTGTTTTTCACGGGCTGCTTTGCACAGGGTGTTCCCTTGTTCAGTGCTTGTCCCGCTTCCATTTGTCTGGCTGGCTCTCAGGCGGAGGCTGCAGAGGCTCCGCTGGCCGAGGCCCCAGGCACCGTGCCCAGCACCACAGCAGACACAGACAGGAGTTGAGTGGCGGTTTCTGAAGATAGTCACGTGTGGATCTGTTCAGCCACCAGGTTTGTCCCCGAAGCTGGCACAGTGGGTGAGAAAGGCAGCGCTGGGGGGGGGGGAGGGGCGGGGGGGGAGGTAGGGTTTGACCACAAAGATCGGCTGACCACTGCCTGCGTTTCCTCAAACACTAACTGCAGAGTTAGCATCCAGCAAGCCCACCCCTGGATACCCCTCAGGCATAGCTTCCCAAAGTCTCCAGCACAGGCCGCCTCCCGCCACACCTGCCCTGACAGTGCCCGCTCCTAACACAGTTCCCGCTCAGGGGAGGCCCAGAACTTTTGGGCAGAGGTGCTCAGGGGTGGCAATTCCGGGGGGTGGGGGGGAAGGGGCCATGCAGTCTGCATGGGTACAGCACACACGCTGATGTGACTCAGCATGCGCGTTCATCTGAGGTGGCCGGGGCAGGGACATTGGCCATTATTGAGGACCAAGGCCCCCAGAGCCATCACAAAGAGCCTGGGAACAGCTGCTCATGGCATTTAGGGGCCGGGTAGTATCTCCTCAGCCTGCAAGCCCCGGCGTAGGCGTTCCCTAAAGACGTCAGCGTGTGTATGGGTTTTCCCTGTGGTTCTGTCCCCTGTTCCCGGGAGATAACAGCTCTCTGCGTTACTTTGATTTCCAGGGGCAGAAATCTTTCTGAGAAGATTACTTTAAGACATCACCTTGAACTGTCTTCCGCCGATGGCTTGGTTGTTGGGGAGGTAGTATCAGGTGTTCCTGAGTTGCCATGGAAGGGAGAAAGGAAAACAGGAGGAGAGCTGGGAGAGAGGGAGCCTGGTCAGCTGGGAGGGACCTCCAGGGGAGCCTTCTGGCAGGGCCGAGGGGACAGAGACCCTCCCTGGCACGGCTGTGGGGAATGGCTGCGCTGGGCACGCCCGACCCTGGGCACCAGCTCTGGGCAAAGATCCCCGGGCCCTGAGGTAGCAGTAACGACACCCACATCGGAGGCCTGCGTGGTGTTGGACAAGTTGGAGAGAGCATGCCGGTTGGCTGAGCGAGACGCCCTTCCTTTCCTTGCTTCCAGGGCTCGAAGAAGCAAGTCTCCGGGACTCCTGAGTGACCTTGGCGAAGGGAAGGCGGCCTCGGTCACCAAGGAGATTAAATTCCCTGCCAGCCGTCAGGATGGGGCTCTGAGTTGGACTTAAACGCACCCGATCTAATCTTGTTTCCATTTATTAAAAATAGAACATCTTTTGTCCACCTGGGCCTGTGGCGGACGAGTCCTACCTCCCACGGCAGCCAGCACAGAACAGCGCGGGCTGTGCCAGGGGCATCCCTGAGCCAGGTAAATGGGAGCCCTCCAATCAGCCTCCTTTGTGCCCCTCAGGGAGGGAGCTGAGGAGTCCTCGGCCTTGCAGGCCACCTTGATGGACTGTGGCTTCGCGGGTCCCCTTTACCAGGTTGTGGTGAATTGTCAGTTCCTTGAACACACAAGCCCCCACAGCCCCCGGAGGCCCCCCTCTAGGGGACTTCTCTGAGCAGAGCCGCCTGCCTACAACTGCTGCGCAGCACACAGCACAGCCCCCAGCCAGACCCCTTTCTTTACGCTCCCGCCGCGCCACTCCTTTCCCAGACTGGTCTGTAAATGTCCTTCCGGTGGCCGCTCTTCACAGGAAACAGCACAGGAAGAAGAGACGGGACTAGGGAGCAGGAACCCCACCATCCGGCTCTGACCTCACTGCCAGCGCTGGGCAGCCTGCTTGCCGGGTTGTGTCGCGGGGGGGGGGGGGGGGGGGGGGGGGGGAATGGAAATGAGCTGCCTCACAGCAAAGGAAGTGCCCGGTAAGTGGCAAAGTGCTCTGCTGCTGTCAGGAGTTCTTAAATGCAAGGCCCCGGCGTCCCCCCTTCTCCCCCTAGTCCTTCCCTTAGAGGACCACCCGGAGCTTCAGAGCATGGGCCCGCTTTCTGTTTACCCAGACAGCACTTGGGCCGGAGCTCTGCGCACTGAGATCTCTGATTCGCGTTACAATAAACACGGAACCCATTACACAAGAAGGGTTGCGTGGCCCTTACGTCCCCCTGTTGTACCACAGTGGCTGCAGCCGTGGGGCTAGGACCTGGCTTTGCCCTTACCTCTCCAAGCTCTAGCAAGTCCCTTTGCAAAGTATAGCAAACAAGCAAACAGCAGATTTGGTTCCAGTCCTGATTCTTTCCCTTACTGGGTATCATTTAACCTTAAGCAAGTTTACCCAACTATGGGATAAAGACATGGGCCGAATGAGGAACATGAAAAGAGCTTCCACCGAGAAGCCCCCAGTTTCCTCCTCAGTGCAGAGGGAGGTTAACCCAGTCCTAGACATTCCCCTGCCCGGTCCTGACCTGTGTGTGAGCCAGAGGGTGCAGAGCAGGTGTCTGGCCTCCCCCTGCCCCTCAGAGCTTTCAGGACAGCAGCCATTTGAGGTCTTTACTCCCCTCAACTTGTGGGGCCCAGGGGACATAATGCACATGGAGAAACTGAGGAGGCTGGGGGTGCAGGGACCCCCAGCTGGCCCTGCTCTGCCCCGGCCCACCCGGAGAGCCCAGTGAGCTCATGTCTGCAGAAACCTCACTGCTCATAACCGGGATGATGAGATAAAGCTGGCAGCCAGGCACAGGTGAGAAGTGATGGGTGTCTCCTTAGGAATGTTCTGCCCAATTAAAACTGCCTCCCAGATGGCTCAGGTGGGCGCTGGGACTTCTCCCCTGGGCCATGCTGGCCAGCCTCTAGGCTGAGTCTTTCTGCAAGCATTTATTGAGGGCCTGCTGGGTACCAGGTGTTGTGCTGGGTGCTGGGGAGACAAGGAGAAACAAGAGCCACACCAGAGAGTTCAGTCCATCTGTCCTAGACACACTTTTGGAAGCAGATTGTCAGAAGGCCTTGAGGGTTCTGCTTTTCCCCGCCACAGGCCCCAGCCCTTAGCCTCTTTCTCTCCCTTTCAAAGCATCCATAGCCCTCAACCTTCCTCCCACCTACTCTTCCTCTTCAGCTGGTATGGGTCAGGCTGCTGCCTCCTCACCTTCCCTGCTTTTGGGGCAGCCTGGACAACCTTCTATACTATCCACCCACAGTACGGACTTCAGGCTTGGTGCACCCTGTCTTTGGCAGGTTCCAGCAGAGGCCACAGAGTGAGGCGACACCCATGTCACTGAAGGACGGGTTCATTCCCCAGATTCCCTCGGCGGATTCCCTGTCAGAAGTGAATCCTCAGACAAGAAACCTGAACTTGGAAGACAGGCCTCAGACAGACAAGCGGCCTCCCTCTCTCTAAGGGAATGTACCCCAAGGGCAGACATTTTAAAAGGGTAGAAACCCAAGTGTGGTCTACATGGCATGTGGTTAAAGCGGTCAGACTGCCTGTGTTAAAATCCAGGCTTTCCCCTTTACTCTGTGTCTGTGTCTTTCGGGATTTCATCCTACTGTGAGAAAGAAACAACCAAAACCCCTCACAGTGTTGAGGGGTGGTTATTTTTCTCATGTAATGAGAAGTCAGAATATGGGGAGCCCAGGCTCTGAATGTGGCCCCAAAGGCCATCAGGAACCCAGCTCCTCCTGCCCAGCCTTTCTCATTTGGCACTTCTCACCTCCTCCTGGTCACGAGACGGCTGCCCCACCTCCAACGTCAAGTCCAAATTTCAAACAAGAGGAGGAAGGTCAAAGGACTAGTTGGGTCTCCATCCCTTTGAAGAAGCTTTCCTGGAAGTCCCACACAACCGCTGCTTACATATTATTGGCTTGGATTGGCAAGAAAGGCCGGGAAGCATATTTTTAATTGAGCATATTGCTGCACCCAACAAAATCAGGTTGGTATAGATAAGGAATATAAACTGGTATCATGTTTGCAAGGAGAGCGGTGAAGACCAGATTTCAGGAAGGAGAAGGTGTGGGCAGAAGTGAAAAAGGAGGAGCAATGGCTCCTTGTTGCTTCTGACAAAGATTTCTTGCTTGACCAAACTTTAGTCAGGCTCCTGAACCTTCTGCTACGTCCCCCTGTGCACTTACTGTAAAATTTACTTCTAGCGAGAGCTCCCAACCCTCCATAGCTGATCACCTTCAAATCTGATTGGATCTCTCAGCCCCCACCAGGCGATGTCTGATCACCCTGGCCTGTCTTCAGCGAGAATTCTATTAGGTTGCTTTTGCCAGAATTCTCCTTACTCCTAATGTTTCCTCTTAGTAATTTCTCATCCACTGACCTCACCCTACTCCTGGCTATAAATTCCTACTTGCCCATGTAGTATTCAGAGTTGAGCCCAATCTCTCTTTCCCACAGCAAGACCCTACTGCAGCGGTCCCTACACCTGTTGCCATGATCCTCTTGAATAGTCTGCCTTACTGTCTTCAACTGTCACGCAGTATGTTTTTCTGTAGTGCTTCTTATCTTAAAGGCTCAGGGAGGTGACGGTGACCAGCGGTCGGGCAGTTGGCTAGACAGATGCAGGGCCCTCAGCCTTCCCCACAGGAGAATGAGGAAAGAGAGATGGAGGTGAACAGCCCACTCTCCATTGCCAAGCAGGCCCCTCATTCACTCAGTTGAGAATCTCTCCTCCCCCAAGCATCATCTTTAGTAACTTCAACTGCTTAATGTCCGCCCAAACTTCCTTCTGCTTGCAGGCTAAGCTCGACCTGGCAGTACCTACAGAGAAACCCACCTTTTAAAGTGTTCTCTAGGCCGGCCGGGGTTGTGCTTCGATTCTAGGTCAGGGCACATGCTGGGGTTCCGGGCTCCATCCTCAGTGGGGGGGCGTGCAGGAGGCAGCCGATCAATGATCCTCTCTCATCATGGATGTTTCTATCTCTCTCTCCCTCTCCCTTCTTCTCTGAAATCAATAAAAACGTATATATTTTAATGTGTTCTCTAACCCCTATGTGCGTGTCTTTTTTGCTTGTGGACGGCTGGGCGATGGGAGGGGAGTTTTCGTGTTTTCTGCATCTTTGTACCTTCAGCATCTACACGGCCTCTGTGCTCAAAAAAAAAATAGTTGAGAATGGCTTTGGCTGCCGGAGCCTCTTTATTCCTCCAGGGCGGAGAGACATTCTGCTCGGAAACTTGACTGGAGCCTTTCCCAACATTTCTGGGGAACAGCGGAGCATCGCGCTCTTTCTGCGTGGTTACCTCCCCCAGGCCGCTTGGGGCGCTGCTCTCCCCGCACTCCTCAGCCCTCTAGCGGCGCCGGCTGCTGGGCCGCGAAGAGCGCACGCGCGCGCGCGCGCGCGCGCAAGCCGCGTCCCGGCCCGCTCACTATTCAGCGCGTGCGCACCGAGTGCGGCGGCTCAGAGGACCCGGGAGACAGGTTAACTCGCTGAGGCGGGCAGGGGGCGGGACGGGGTAGGGTGCGCCCAGGAAGGAGTTGTGGGAGTTCGCGCCTTGCAGGTGCAGGACTGCGGCCTGCGCTCCTTGCGGGTCAGGTCGGGTAGTCTCCGAGCGTCGCTTTTTTGCCAGGGGGCGTGACCTGAGCCCGCCTCCTGGGCTGACAGGCGAGCGGGAGGATCTCTAAGGCTTGTCATTAATTTGTTGTCCGTTGTTTGTTGAGGAAGGTTTTCTTGAGGAGGGCACAGCGTTGGCAGTAGTAGGCGAGAAGGGGCAAAGCTGGACCAGGTGGGAGCTGGGGTGCTCCGAGTCCTGGGACGGTGAGGAGCTGGGCAGGTTAGCGGAGGTGACCCAGTTCCTCCAGCTGCATGTAGGGGTCGGAGGGGGATGGGGAGCACTGCTACAAAACGAAGGCTTAGCAGAAGTTGTACAGGTGTTTGGGGTCACACTTAGAACAGCAATTTGATCATTTTTGTGTTTTCACTTTTCTCAGTTTCTTCTCTCCTTGTGCAGCGTGGCCATTAACATGCTTCACCTTGACTCTTCGCCCCTTAGGACATGACACAGGTGGCACATCCTGGCCATGGGGTCTCAGCATTCCGCCTCTGCTCGCCTTCCTTCCTACAGGCGAAAGAAAGATGACAGAGAGGATATGCTGGATGAACGGGAGCAGGAAGAAGCCATTGCCCAGTTCCCATATGTGGAGTTCACCGGCCGGGACAGCATCACCTGTCTCACGTGCCAAGGGACAGGCTACATTCCAACAGGTGAGAACCTTTGATCCTGGGAAGGATGATTCCCCAGCGAGAATCTCAAAGTCCCCACAGGGCTTCTGCTCCCAGACAGAGCTTTTACTCTAGGCAGGAATGTCACCGTGGTAGATGGTGCCCTGAACAGGAACCAGCTCAGCTGACCTGATACATTTGGGCAGGTTACACAACTTCTTTTGGTTTCCTTATATTTCGAAAACCTTTCTTTTCTTCAATTCCACTATTTTGTTCTTTGTTACCTTGGTTTGGAACTTTTGGTTTTGTTAAAGAGCAAAAATTCAGTCAAGTAAATTTGAAGATCTAATTGTCTTTAGTGAGTGATTCATAAATCGAGCGGCATCCCAAGTATAGAGGAGCCCCCAGGAGCTGTACAGTGTGGATGCTTTTATAGGCAGAAACCGGGTGGGCCATGGAAGTTGTTAGCAAAAGAAAAGATGTGGGGAGCCAGCACGGCCATGGCATACTCAGCCCCAGGGCGCCTTAATATGCCGTGCCAGCTCCGCCAGGTTCAGTGACCCTGAGTGGAGGCGGTGAAGGATTAGAAAAGACAGACAAGAGAATGAAAGCTGGGACTCCGTGGGACGCTGCTTCCCTGATGGGGACCCAGCAGCGCCACAGACTACAAGCCCTGTGGTGGGTTTCAGTCCCACTCAATTACATGCACCTGATCAAGCTTTGTTTACTTGCAGCCTATATCACTTAGGCATGTGGGGCCACGTGTTCGGACCATAGGTTCAAGCTTACAACTATAGCTGTTGGCTATAATTGTGCTGGGAGGGCTCTGCCCTCCAAGCTGGGACTTGCACGTGGCCACGAGAGGACTGTGCCCTCTCATCAGTCCAAGGCTTGAACCTGTCCAAACACTGTAGCTGCACCCCACAAAAAGAAAGGATTGTTTCAGGCAAAGGGGATTGTTTTTGGGGGTGGGGAGATGATGAAGAGGGTCCACATGACAGACTTGGTACTGACCCGAAAATTCCAGACTGACTAAGATTACACTCCTGGAGAAGTCTGAAACTGTAATTAGGTCAGATATTAAGTCAGGGTTCACTGTCATGGTTTCAGCACAAGTGACTCCTCTTTGGGCTTGTGGTTGTCTCTTTAACAGTTTGCTGTGCATTGTGGGATTTGTTGACAAGCACGTTTCTTTATTGTTGTTGCTTATAAGACTTGGAACAGCTTTGCTTGGTGGGAGGTGGGGGACCACCTTGGAAGCTTCTTTCCAAAGGAGCAGATGGTGAATCATTAACAACCTAAGATCTGAAAGTTATGTATATCAAGTGGGGAGGGAAAAACAAATGCTCAGGAGTGGAGCCTGGATTAGGTAGGTGCAGAGTCATATATCACGAAGCTGGTTCCCAGAAAGTCATAACGGTTTAGATCATCACAAAAGTTAGAGCTGTGAGAACCATCTACTCCAAAGCTTTCATATTAGAGGCGAGGAGACGGTGGCCTAAAGGGGTAATGCCTTCCCCACCACAGCCATGCAGGAAAGCCAGAACAAGATCCTAGATTTCTCCACTTCCACATCACTGCCCAGGCAGCACTGATACATGTTTTGTAACTTATGGCACTCTCTATAGATTTATTTGTTTATTTATTAGACCCAAAATGCGAATCTATGTCTAATTCCAAACAAATATACGTTGTGGCAGACTGATGTGCGATGTAAAGGAAAGTACTGCTAACACGTGAGATTTATTTTAGCAAAATAATTGTTTGGTTCTTTTATAGAGCAAGTAAATGAGTTGGTGGCTTTGATCCCACACAGTGATCAGAGACTCCGCCCTCAGAGAACGTGAGTTACCTGTCTCTCTCCTGTTAATACCTACTTCTATCCTTAGTCCCTTTTTATACATATAAATGCCAGTTAACTTTTTGAAAACTTTTATCTGTTCTTGTCAATTCCTCCATTTCCTTTAATACTATTTGCTCAAGAAATATATTTCTTCCCTCATCACCATCTGGGGAGGAAACTTGAAGCTAGAAACATTCTGAGGGCCAAGGGAAGGAACTGAATTGGAAGGAATTGGAAGAGGGGTGTCCTGGGAGTTGAAAAAAATGTTTCTGTCTGCACAGCTCCTCTCTCCAGCTTCCCTTCCCAGACTGCAAACAGCAAAGGCTTCTGCCTCTGCACTCATTCCTGCCTGGTTTGTGGTTCCTAGCCCTTTGTACATTCCTGTCCCTGCCCCCATCAGTCCTGGTTGTGCATTTAATCTTAACTGATTGGACCTTGATATCTGACTACCCACGTTGGTCATGTGCTGTGTCATTTGCAGTAAGCAGTATGTCCTCCTGTCTGTCCTGCTCTGTCTCCTGGCATTTGGTTTGGTGGCTTTCTTCCTATTTCCACATTCAGTCCTTGTGGATGATGACGGCATCAGGATGATGAATGTCACATTTAATAAGCAGGACTCCCTTGTAATCCTCGCCATCAAGGTAAGACTTAGGGCCTCCCTTCCTGGGTTGTGTACCTGCATGTCTTGGACCCAGGAAACTTACACTTATTTCCTCCCTTGCCCTGATGCAGGCCACCCTGAAAATCAGGAACTCCAACTTCTACTCAGTGGCAGTGACCAGCCTGTCCAGCCAAGTTCAGTACATGAACACAGTGGTTGGGTCATATATGACAACTAACGTCTCTCTCATTCCACCTCGGAGTGAGCAACTGGTATGCCGGTTTTTTTAAGGATCCTCACCCCATAGGCCTGAGAGAAGAGTGGGGACTGTGGGAATGCCACTTGTAAGAACTGGTTGATGAGAAAGACCTGGTGAGCTCTGTAATTATGAAAAATTAGGGGGGGGGAGGGGAGAGATCAGCTAGCATTTAAACATTAGAGGAACAAAAGAATATGTAAAAGAAAGCAATTGGGTACAAATCAAGACGAGGCAAAATGATAGTCTGAGGTCCACTGGCCTCTCAGAAGGGAAGAGGTAGGAAGAATTTGTTAGGGGCTTATAGTCTGTGTGAGGTCAGTCTTAGGGAAACGTGTGTCTGAGATGGAAGGATGCTCCCAGGTCTTTAGATGCTAATGACAGTATTGTTCTGTGTCAGTCCTGCTTGGCCACAGAGCGACTCTGGTGTTCTCTCTACAGGTGGACTTCACGGTGCAGGCGGAGATGGGAGGACCATTTTCCTATGTGTAGTAAGGACGCTGTTCTCTCTCTGTGTTCTCCGCTGGATGAAAGGGATACAGAGTTGTGCTCAGTTGATTGATTGGGACTGGTCCTGCCTTGAGTCCCAGCCTTTGGCCTATAGGCTCTCTAACTTTGGCTGTCTTGAGATTTATTTGGAGGATGTGTTTTTAGGTATGTGACTGAAGTGCTGGAATATTTAAAAGAGAACATTAAGCCACTAGAGACATTTCAAAGCCCCAGCATTTATATGATGGGTTTGAAAAACACAAAGAGTATCCTGGTGTGGGAGGATGCAAGGACACTAGGGATTGGGAGCTTGTCAGCCGTGACAGCGCGGAGGTCAGGAGAGCCAGTGTGGGGAGGGGGGCGCCCAGACAAGGCTGACTGACCCTCCGTTTGACTGGAACTCCATACTCTTTTGCTGTTTCTCATTTTTGTTTAGTTTTGTTTTAACTAAACTGTTTCTATATTTGCTGTTTGTTAGCTTCTTCTGCTCGTTACCCGATATCCAGGTGCACAACATAGTGATCTTCATGAGGTACGTTGCTCTCCTTCCCGTTCCACGGCCTCTGTATTTGAGTCTGGACCATGAGGCTGTGAGAGCTCGCCACCTCAGTGCAGGAGAGCCTGTGTGACCCACCAGGCACCCAGCCAGAGAGGGGAGCCTGTGCCTTCAGGCACAGATACAGTAAACTGTTGGTGTCCTCTGGACGCCGTGTCCAAACCCCCGTCACGAATTCCGAGGCTCGCGGTGAACAATTAGCTGTATAATGTTTTCTGTGAAACAAGGCCTAGTTCTGTGATCCCTTTAGAATCCTCATGAGACTAGTGAAGAACAGAAAGCTTCCTCCTGAGCACTTGGCCAGGCTGTCTCTCTAGCCACACAAATAACCTATCACATATTATGGACCTTGAGGGTCACTCCTAGAACCATGACAAGGGTTGGCTGCAAACATTTGAAATAGGAGAGTGCAGAGCAGGGGCGGGGAAGCTTTTTCTGCCAAGGGCCATTTGGATGTTTATAACATCATTCTCGGGCCATACAAAATTATCAGCTTAAAAATTAGCCTCCTGTATTTGGTCAAACATTTAATTAACTCACCCCTAAGGCCTTGGCAGGGCCAGACCGAAGGATTTTGCGAGCTTTATACGGCCGGAGGACTGGACGTTCCCATCCCTGGTGTAGAGCAAGGTTTCCCAGCCTTGGCACCATTGACATTTTGGCTGAGACAGTTGTTTGTTGTAGGTGCTTTCTTGTTCATAGTAGGATATCTAATGGCATCCCTGGCCTCTGCCCACCAGATGCCAGTAACACCACCTCCTCCCCGCTCCGTTGTAACAACCCAGAATGTCTGCAGACATTGCCAGAAGTCTGCTGTGGGGTAAACTCTTCCCCAGATGAGAAATGTCATAGCATCTCTGTGGATATGAAAAGACTTTCTGGGTTTCTGGTTGTATAACCATGAAAATATGTGCATGGGACACATGGATATTGTTGCCTGAGTTTGCAAGAAATTATTTGGGCAATTTTTCTTATTTCATTTCAAAAGCAGAATTAGTTCTCCTTGGTTTATTTTTCCTAGAACTTCAGTGAAGATTTCATACATTGGCCACATGACCCAGAGCTCCTTGGAGACACATCACTATGTGGATTGTGGAACAAACTTCTCAGCTGTTTAGAAACTACTTTTGGTTCTCCCACGGTAGCACCTGTCGGAAGAGACACCCCATCTGTTCCTAGGGCCTGCGTTCTATACCTACCCAGGTGGTAGAAGTAGAGGAGAAACTGGTTCTTTTAATCCCCAGCAAACACCCTCCTGCCACTTGGGAGGAAAACTCGCCTCGGTTGCACCATTTCCGTTTCTCTGAACCAGCAAATCACTGCCCAGTACCCACTCTATGCCCAGCAAATAGCAGGCACTCAAGGTTTGAAGAATTTCATTCCGATCCTGTCAGCTGTGCTTGGAGATTATAAATTGAAAGCATACCAGGATACTAAGTTATAAAAGCAGAGAGGGACGTGTGGTAGGACTTTTAGTGAGGCTGCACAGCTGTCATCAGTACCTCATGGCACAGAAGAGGCAGCCGGGAGGGAACGTTTGAATACATAAAAGAAAGCGCAAACCATTCAATATGTGACTTTTTTTTATCTCCTAAATGCCTAGGAACTTAAAAGGAAAAACTTTTTTTCTTGTAGAAATTTATAATTGTTTTTACTAAGAGTCTATGTGGGGCTTGATTAACCCTGCATCCATTGGCTGAAACATGGATTGGGGGTTTGGTAGAAAAATAAGTCCTGCTTTTGATTCATCTGCGTCTTCTCTTGCCTGGATGTCTTAGACACCTCTGGGGGAGGGGGAGGGGCGGGGATTAGGTGCCTGCTAAGTAGGTCAGCACAGGACAGGACGGGAGGGGAAGAGAAGAATCCCTGATTGTGCCATCCCCGGAGGCTCTTATCACAGAGAACAGCCTCACTTTTCCCTGTCTCTGGTGGTGACACACTACCCTATTGCTTTCCCGAAACATAGCACTTAATGCCCCCTGGAGGATGGAAGAGGTAGGGCAGAGATGCCTACGGAGTGAAGCTGCTGCTTCCGGCGGAATAACTCCCCTCCCCGCCGCCCCCCCCCCCCCCCCACCACCACCACCACCACCACTGGCTGTCCTTTTGATGAAAAGGGCCTGGTTTGAGTTTGAAAGTTTCTTGAACTGGCTCCAAGCTACAACCATCAAAGTGGGCTCCAGTCCCACAGTGGGAAGCTTGAGTAGTTGGGTTTCAGACCTCAGCTGAGGTAGCCTTGGGAGGCCCTAACAGCAGCAGGTGGTGGCAGGGGTCAATGTTAGTTCTCATTCCCATAGCTTCATCCTCAATATTTGCTCATTGATTTTGAGACTGAATCTTTTTTTTTTTTCTTGTTAATCCTCACCTGAGGATATTTTTACATTGATTTTTAGAGATAGTGGAACAAAGTGGGAGAGATGGAGAGAGAAAAATATCTCACGTAAATTGGTTGCCTTCCGCACGTGCCCCAACCGGGCCAGGGATCCAGCCTGCAACCGAGATACATGCCCTCAACTGGAATCGAACCCAGGACCCTTCAGTCCTCGGGGACTACGTTCTATCCACTGAGCCAAATGTGGCCAGGGCCACACTGAATCTTTTTTTAACTAAGGCTAAATTTTGGGACTGCTTTACTGACTTTGACCACGATTGAGTAACGGCACGCTGAGAGCTGAAAGCTGAGTTTGTGTTACACTGGGTCCTTTAATTGTCTGTATGGACACAGTAGTGATGACTGTTCTGTGTATTGATGATGGGACAGGACTTGGACGGAAGCAAATGTACACTGTTTCTGAGAACGTTGCCGTAAACACAGGAAGATGCTCACCTTGCGACATTTCCTCTTTAGTTTTCCCATTTTCCAAGTAGCCTCTAGCATATATTTTTATGTAATTTTGGAAAAGCTACTCATATTGGTACTTCAGTTTCAATGATTTTTGTGACTGTGCTTCAATGGCATTTCTTGCTTCTCAGAATTACCTTTAAATCCAGCTGTGATATGCAAATGAAAGCACTTAATTGTTTTAAACAGAGCAGTAAGGCTGACCTCATAATGCTGTGAAATCTCATACCTGTTTATATTCTTAGCCCCCCAAGCTGCACTGAGGGATACTGTGCATCGTTGTGCCAGGCTATCCGTCAGTTCTTGAGCAAATGCGTGCAGTTTGCTCTCAGCAACACCGAAATAGAAAGGGGAAGTGGCTGGCTCAGCTTCATTGCCATCATCATTGTATTTCTAGTCAAATTTGGGAAGAATGTGCTTCTTGAAAATGAGACTTACTCAGAGATCTCTCTTCCTCTGTAGCTTCCAGCTTGGCCTCTACTGTGACCCCTTTTTTGCTCTCAAACTACTTATGCTGTGTCACCTGGTTGAAATCTCCATTTGTTCATTTACTCATTCCAAAAAGGTATTTATTCAGCACCTGCTGTATGCTAAGGATTGCATTTTCTGATGTGTTTTGTCCAGAGTCATAGCTACAAGTTTAAAACATCATCACAAGCCTTTTGTTTAAGATTTTTTAATTAAACATTTTTAATGCTGATATGATTGAAGGTGTCCCCCTTTTCCCGCCCTTTGCTCACCTTCATTTATCCCCAAGTCCTCCTCCCTTGGCCTTCACCAAACTATTGTCTGTGTCCAAAAATATCGAATGCTTCGCGAATTTGCATGTCATTCTTGTGCAGGGGCCATGATAACTCGGAGCATATCACTTCTCTTGCACTAATCTACCCAGAGTCCTGTGCCATGTTTACTGTCAGTTTTTTAGTATATGTGCTGAGAAAGCAAGCACCATCCCAAGCCTTTTATATTCACCAGGCCCCATCTCTTCCTTAACTCTAGTTACCGCAAAGTAGGATCCCCTCAATCTCCGGGTCAACTGTCTAGGAATTCTAAACCCAAGTGTGAAACATTACTGAAAGAATCAGCCTATTTGTAAACACTCTCCATGAATCCTAGGAGTTCCCAAATATTTCCTCTGCTCAAATAGTCCTTATTCTTTACCTTAATAAGTAAGATTCTGCAGAACGTTCTTGAGAGCACTCTTTTAAGATTCTGTGTTCCTTCACTTGTTTAGAAGGGGAAGTATTTCAGAAGTTGTTCTGTAATTTACCCTTGATCTGGGGAACTTAAGTAAGTCTTGGCTGGAGCAGACTCCTGACTCCCAGTTAAAAGCCTTCAGAAACTTCGGTAGAGCTGAGGAAGCTCAAGAGAGGAAAAATAATCTGACTGAGGCCTCACAATTAGTAAGCCAGGTCTGTCTGGGGGTCAGGATTTTATATGAGAGGTTATTCTAACTGGAGAGACCTTCTGCCTTTCCTGGGGCATTAGGGGGTCACAAGAATTAGTATGAACCTGGTTACTCTCAACCCCTCTGAGCCAGGTTGGGACAAGGAAGCAGCAGTAAGTAGCACATTCACTGCCAGCCAGGGTGGTGCATTTCAATTTGACGACACAGAGGCAAGGTTCTCTGTTCCTCGGCTTCTCTTTCCTTAAGCTCTACCTCAGGTTCACTCCCCGATTACTATGCAACAGTTACCTCAATTTCTAGGATTAACCAGGTACCCAGGACATGTGTGGGCTGCGAGGGATCACCTTTATATCCTGGTGCAAATGGGACTTCACTTACAAAGGTCTGAGCTGCTTTAGTAAGAATAAGTAATTCTGCCTTGGCCAGTGTGACTCAGTTGATTGGGCGTCGCCCATGCACCAAAAGGTTGCCTGTTCCATTCCCTGTCAGGGCACATGCCCAGGTTGCAGGATTGATCCCCTGTAGGGGGCATGCAGGAGGCAGCCAATTGATGTTTTGCTCTCACTTTGATGTTTCTCTCCCTTTAAAAATCAATAAACTATTATTTTTTAAAAAGGAATAAGTAGCTCTGATGCCACTGTGGGAAGCAAAGTGAGCTAGGAAGCAGAGTGGGCTCTTGGAGTGTGGTTGACAGGTTCAAACCAAACTCAACTCTTCATTTCCACCTGCTGTCTAAGGAAATATTTTAATAAGCATCTGTACACCTCACTGCTCTCCCCTTGGCTCCCATTAGCTCTCTTGATAGATGGAAGGGTTGTTTATTCTAAATTGTTAACTAGCCCTCTCTAGTGGAGAAGGTGTCAGCTTCCTCATTTTTACTACATACACAAAGCATTGGAAAGCAAGGGACACCTGATGGTAAGGAGAGATGGGAAGCTGTTCATAAGCCCGATGTTGGAGGAAGTGTAGAGAAGCTTTAAATGTAGGTCCAGGAAGTATAGAATGGGGGGACAGAGGTACAGGGGCAGGAAAGAGGAATAGGGGTGGGTTAAGTGTTCAACACTCGCACCTCTCCTTGATCTAAAAGTCTTAGGAAAAGACACAAATAAGTAGGTCACCAAGATTGCCTGATTGTGTGTACGTAGCATGGGCCCCCAAAGATTCCCTCCCCTCTCCTTCCCCACTCTCCACACCCCCTCCTCCCTCAGGAGCATCTTCAACCTCGCCCACCCAGCAAGATGTAGCCCACACGTTGTCCCATCCTCTGAGCTTGGAGCTTCTCTTGCACTAATCTACCCAGAGTCCTGTGCCATGTTTACTGTCATCCCTCCTTTGTCCTTCCCTTCCCAAATCTTAGTCTCTAGCCCCAGTTTACCCCTGGGTTCCACACAATGCCAATGTTTACAAAAAGAGGCAAGTCTGTGTTCATTTGAGGTCACTGAACCAGGCAGTGTGGCCTCAATGCCCTCCCTTTGGTTGAAAAGTCAACAAAAGAAAGCCTTCGGATGGCCATCTGGTCACGCCTACAGAACCAAGACTAATGGAAAATAAAGAACAAAGCTCGAGTCCATATATACTTTCCAATAATTTTTTTGTTTTTAATATCAATCGATGTTTTAAAAAATACAGAGGTGTTTGACACAGAATAGCACCATTGTGTAGGACACACAGTTCCTGCGCCCGGCACCTGAAGTGGGTCTTCTTGCCTGGGCTGGGGGGGCAGTCACTCAGGGGGCGTTTGACTCTCACCAGTTAGTTTCCTGCCTCTGCTTTGACCCAAAGGTCTTACAGGAAGACAATAAATAAATAGAACACCAAGATTTTATTTTGCAGTCTGCCCAGTTCAGGTCTCTTAGAAAGAGAGGGGAGAAAATCCAAACTGTGAAAGGGTGGGATGAATGGACATCAGGTCAGGTCGGCCATTCAGTGCAGAGTCCTAGAGTGACTGGGATTGGAAAGTACTTGGGTCCTTTGGGTTTGCAATGGATTGTGTTGTTTCTGGGTTCGGGTTTTTACAAGAAGCAGACAGGCCCTATGTCCACACCAAATTCCTGCTCGGGCCCTCCTATGTCCATGGGTGCAATGTCAATGATGGGGAGGCGTGAGGTCTTCTGTGACCGGTACTCGATCATAGTCTTGCCCCACTTACCGGTGTGTTTCTGGAGAAGAAAAAAGAGAGGAGAGACTATTCAGTGATACCTTGAAACCCAATGCCAGCTGCCCAGGACCCCAACACTAAGCATTGCAGAACACAAAGTGAAAAACACATGTGGTGCTCTTAGACCTCTTCTTGGCTGGCCAGAACCCTCTCCACCTCTACTCCTGTCCTTCCCAGCAGGGCCTCCCTTCTCCTCCTTCCCATCCCCACAGTGAGCTCCCCACCTGTGACCCCCTTGTCATTCCATCTCATAGCCCATAAACATTACAGGAATCTTCCTACAAGAGTCTTTGGTAAACATTACAGGAATCTTTCTACAAGAGTCTTTGGACACACTGGGTAAGGTCTTATTTCCCCTGAGCCAAGGAGAACAGCATACACCTCTCCCTCACCTGTCACTCTGCATGTCTTCTCTACATGGCCCCTCACACACACCTCTGATGAGTCCATCACTTTAGAACCACAACAACTGCTGGGGGGCAACCCTCCGCCCGCTCTAGCCTGACCCCTGGACCCCAGGCAGGTCACGTCTCTGACAGTTCCAGCAGCCGACTCACCGTGCAGCCATCCTTCAGGACCGTATACGTGAACCTGCTGTTGCCCTCAGCCCGGATCTCCACATCATTGGAACCCTGGATGAGGAGGGCCTTCTTGAGGTTGCCAGCTGCTTCATCCAGGTAGGCAATGCTGTTCTTGCAGTGGTAAGTGATGTTCTGGGAGCCTTCAGTGGACAGCAGGCGCAGGAAGGTCATCTGGACGTTGGCAGTGTTGGGAGCCAGGTTGTCATCACCATAGCTGAACTGTTAGGGCAGAGAGCAGTGGTTTGAGGCCTGGGAGTGACATTCAATGGGACCAGGGGCGCCAGGGCCCAGGGTTCAGAGGAGCTGAAGGGGGTTGGGGAAGCAGGTCAAGGGAGGATGGTTTTGCTTCCAGGGTGTAGAGCAAGCCTCCAAAGACCTCTTCCTCCACCTCTAAATGGGAGAAAATACTATTCCTCCCCTTTCCTTCCTTGTAGGCCCCAAAGAAAACTGGTGAGAATGTGGGCGAGGTGCTAAAAACTTCCAGGGAGAGAGAAGAGCTCTCTGGCCAAGAGCAACCAGGCACTCACATGGAAGCCACCATTGATGGTTTCTCCAAACCAGATATGTTTCTTGTCTTTGCTCTTGCTGCTCCACCAGTTCTTCTTGGGAACGTTCGCTGGGTTGGGGTAGACGCAGGTCTCGCCAGTCTCCATGTTGCAGAAAACCTTCATGGCGTCCAAGGTGCAGCCCTGGTTGGGGTCGATCCAGTAGTCTCCTGCAGGGGAGGAGGTGACACCCCTTCAGGGCTCAGAGAGGCATAGACGCACCCTCCCAAGAGGCTCAAAGACAGAAGGTATACCAGGGAGAAAGGGTCAGGGTGTGAGGGCCACATGTGGCCCAAGGCAGGGGGGACAGAGGGATCAAGGGAAGGGGCCTGAATGGGAAAGTCAGTGCTAAATGGGGCCGTGAGCAGCAGGGCAGGTGGAGTCTGCCTGGAGGATGGAACTCTACCAGGCAGCCATGGCAGGACAGGAGCCAGGGCTTCAGTTCCTCTGCTGTGAAATGGGAGAGCAACTGTCTGCCAGAACCTTCCAGGCCCACCTCTGCCCTGCACTAAGAGGTGCCTCCTCCCTGACTCTGAAGGGGCCAAGCCCAATGGCTGCCCTCCTCCCTGGGGCAAGGTCCTGCCCTCCAGGCTCACCGCTCTTCCATTCTGGGTGGCAGAGTTTCAGGTCCCGGCAGGTGCGAGCGGGGTTCTTGCGGGAGCCCTCGGGGCTGCGGATGCTCTCAATCTGGTTGTTGAGGGACTTGAGCGTGGCATCCACCTCCGCGTCATGCTGCCTCAGATTGCCGGCTGCCTGATCGGCCCGCATGTACTGCATGGGGTCGGGGCCTTTCTCTCTCCCGCCTAAGCCGGCGAAGGCTGACATGTCAATGCCAGGGCCAGGGGGACCTGGAGGGCCAGGGGGTCCAGGATTTCCAGGAGGACCCTGCATCAGAAAATGGAGAAGTCAGCCTGGAATGTGGGGAGGTGCCTTCCTGTGTCCATCCTACCTGCCAAAAGGCACTAGAGTGTTTTCTTCTCAGTCCCAGGGGTGGGGGAAGGGTGAGCAGGCCAGGACCAAGAAAACTATAGCACCTTCCCTATTTCCTCATTAGTCCCTCTCTTCTGTTTCCCAACACCAATCGTGGGAGCCTCCAGGGAGAGCCCGGGATAAAGGGTGCCATCACCATTAGCTGCAGGCTGCTGCCCCAAAAAGCTCAAGTCTCTGGGATGCTGGGGACATGCCAGGCAGCAGGGAAGGAGTCGGGGCACTTACAGCGGGGCCTGTTTCGCCAGAACGTCCACGGGGACCAGGAGGTCCAATGGGGCCAGGAATTCCATTAGAGCCATCTTTGCCAGAGGGACCGACGGGGCCAGGAGGACCCTGCAGGCCAGGGAGAGAGGCAGGGAGAGAACAGACATCAGCAGACGGACGGTCGGGAGTAGCTGGGGCCGGTTACGTGACCGTCCTGAGCACTGGCCACTCTGTCCCAATCTCCGCATTTCTCAGTCACAGACCCCAAACTGGTTTCACGCTCCCCTGCCTTCCTAAGCTCCTTTGTAATTCCTCTTCCTGGGAGCTCCTTGCATGCTCATCCTACCTGTGATCGCAGGTGCTTTCCTGGCCACAGTCACATTGAGCTGGTCCTCCCTCCGCTGCAGAGTGAGCCGCTGAGCACAAGGCTTCCCCAGGAGCAGCCACACTTCCCTCCCACTTGGACGCTTGGCCAGCGCCCTGGCCCCACCCTGAGGAAAGGTTCACTCCATCCCACTTACTCTAGGGCCAGAAGGACCAGCAGGACCAGAAGCACCTTGGTCTCCAGAAGGACCCTGTGCAGAAGGAAGAGGCAAAGGTCAGAGGTCAGCACAGACAGGGCCCCATCTTCCAGGATGGGGGGGCTTGAATACATATATCATGGAGTTGGAGGAATAGGTATGTGCCCTACCCTATTCCCATCCCACTTGCTCCTCCCTTCAACCCTGGGAAGTCCTGGAAATTTCTTAGGCTGATACCACGTCTTAGCAGTTTGGGAAACTCAAGTGGGCTCTGAGCAGTGGGAGGCCTTGGGGAGCCGAGCACAGGCAGCAATACTCACAGGAGGGCCGGGAAGACCCTGCAGACCAGTGAAGCCACGGTGTCCCTTCAGTCCCCTCTCGCCAGCCTCTCCAGTCTCTCCTTTGTCACCTCGGGGGCCTTGAGGGCCCTGGGAACAAGACAGACACAGGTTGGGTCAGGTCTGGCTGGCCTCACCTGAGCCATGACTCCAGGATCCCAGAGCACCCGCTGCCGCCCCCAGCCTGCCCCTGTCCGGGACTCATTCATTCAAATGCTCACTGGGATTCCACGGGCTCCAGCGGGTCCTGCGGGGCCCATGGGGCCTTGTGCACCCTGTGAGGAGAGGGTGGGAGCAGCGTCAGAGCCAGGCGGGGTCAGGGCCGGCCTCCTCTGCGTCTGCCATCAGGCTGGGCTGGGCTAGGCTCCCATGGTACTCACCGCTTCTCCTCGGTCTCCCTGCTTGCCAGTTGGGCCAGCGGGGCCGGGAGAGCCAGGGGGCCCAGGGGCTCCAGGAGCACCCAGGGGACCAGTTTCACCACGATCTCCCTGTCAGGAGAGAGGTCTCAGGCTCACAGAAGAATGTTCCAAAAGAGGCAAGGAAAGAAGGTACTTCCAGACTGACACAAAACTCGGACCCCAGCCCACTCCTCCAGCTGACCTATTAGGCCCAGCGGACTGTCCTCCAGGTCCCACTGCCCACAGAGACCCCAGATACCTTGACTCCAGCTGCACCATCTCTGCCAGGGGGGCCGTCAGCGCCAGGGCTTCCCTAGGCAAAGGGAAACGATGCCGTTAGAGCTGCCCCTGCCCATCTCCCACTCTGCTCCTCTCAGAGCCCCAGGTGGCTCTGTCCAACTGCGGCTTTGGAGCCAAAGCTTTCCCACAGAGCTCCTCCTGTCTCTCTCCCCGAGCGCCCAATTCTAAGTCTCCTCTCTCCATCACGACCTTCCCATGGCACCCGGTGCTTGAGCCTCTCAACCCCGGCCCATCCTGTTACCCCTTCTCCGTGGTGGGACCCACCACTCACCTCTCGTCCGGGTTCACCAGCAGGACCAGTCAGGCCAGGGGGACCCACGGGGCCTGGGGGACCTCGGTCTCCAGATGCACCAGGAGCTCCCTGCTTGCCAGGCTCGCCCTGAAGGGACAATGACAATAAGGGTGAGCGTGGCCTCTAGTGTCCCTGCCCCAGGGAAAGGGCTGATGAAGGGACACCCAGTGCTCTGAGTGAAGAGCGTCCAGCCTGAGGCTGGCCCCCCTCACCCAGAGGAAGGGGCACCCCTCACTCACCGATGGGCCGGGCAGGCCAGGGAATCCTCTCTCACCACGCTGTCCGGGCAGACCAACGATGCCCCTCTGACCAGCCAGACCCTGGGGACCTGGAGGACCGTCGGGACCCTAAGAGGAAAGGTGAGAGATGAGAACTTGAGGAGGGCACAGAGCGGCCCAGCCACCCAGCCAGCTGGCTGCCAACTCTGCAGGGAGCAGCACTCTTCCTGCCCTGGAAGTAAACGTCTCTGCTCTGCTCCCCTCCCCGCACCCCACTCCCCTGCTGCCCTCCCCCTGCCCCCTGCTCTGAGCGCAAAAGCCTCTCATCCCTGGGCCAGCCCCGGCCTGGCCTGACGAGGGACTTACAGAGGGACCGTCATCTCCAGGCTCTCCCTTCTCGCCAGGGGCTCCGGCAGGACCTTGGAGGCCGGGGTCACCAGCTCGGCCGGGGGGGCCACTGTCTCCTCGAGCACCTTTGGGACCATCTTTTCCAGAAGGACCAGGGGGACCAGGGGGTCCAGGGTTGCCCTAGAAGGAGCAAATGCAGAAAGTGAGGACTCAACTCACTTGCCCGTTGGGGCTGCAAAGCCACCGTGGCCCCAAGGACAGCAGTTCCCCTGGGAAGGGCAGCTTGACCCCCCCCACCCCCACCCCAGTCTCTCTCTTCGATCGTCTCTCCCACATGACAGTTCCGGGCAGCCAGCCCTGGCTTCTCCAGCCCCTGCATGCTTGGCTTTTTCTAATCTACTTGGAGTCCCTCCTGCCTCCTTCCCTTTGGCCTGAATTCCCCCATCCACCTCACCCCCATTCCTCAAGGAAGGAACAACCCCAGTTCCTCTGCCCCCAAGCCTGTGCACCCGCTCCCCCTGCTCTTCTGTGTTGCTGGTGAGCTGGATGCTTTTCCTGATCTCTCCTCCCTCCACTGCAAACCCCTCAGGGCAAGATGTGTGACCTGTACGGGCGGTGTACGGAGCACGCACAAGAAAGGCGTGTCTGTTACGGAGGCAGTTGTGCCAGCCGCATCCTGCCCACCAAGCCAGAGTTTGAGGGTTCGAGCCCCAGCCAGCTGAGAAGGTTGCCCGTGACCAACAAAGGGGTCACCCCTGTTCCCCTTACGCATCCCAGGAGAGGAAATGGGCACGGGGTGAGGCCCTGTCAGGACTGGGCAAGACGGGGCAGCCCCTGCCTGTGCCTCACGTGCCCGGAATAAGGAACCAATCAGGAGAGCACTTACGTTGGAGCCTGGGGGTCCGACACGGCCAGCAGCTCCGGGGAATCCGGTGGCTCCCTATGTGAAAAGAGGAGAGCCCCTGAATCCCTTGGCCCCTCGGTCCCTCGGGAGCTCCAAGAATTTAATGTAGGGGGTCCGAGAGGCCGGTGTGGAAAGGGCAAGAGTTGCCAGAGGGGAAAGGGCCTTGTTGGGCAGCTGTAGCTTCTCTGCCTCGGGCTCCTGCAGGGGTGCAGCGGGGGCACTCAGCACCCAGGGCTGTCTCCCAGAATCCCTGCGCCCCAGCAGAGAGGGGCGCCCTCCCTCGGGATGGGCTCAGACTGGGGCAGGAGCAGGACTGAGGAGGGAGGAGGGGGTGAATCCCAGAACACCACAGTGGAGCCTCTGCGGCCAGGTCTTTGTGAGGCCAGGGGTGCGGGTGTGAGAGAAGCTGCTGCCCCCACAGCACCCTCCCCCCACACCTGGGTCAGGGAGGGAGTGGGGGCCTCACTCACCGGGGGGCCTTGAGCACCTCGGGCTCCTTTAGGGCCAGTCACACCAGTAGGACCCTGGGAGAGAAGGAGGGAGAGAGAGTGAGGCCTGCTTGCCCCGGGGAGGGCCTGTCTGAGCCCCAACAGTGGACTCCTGAGGGCTGATTTCAAAGATGCAGCTTTCTTGGCACTAAACTCCCAGCTCAGAGAAGCTGTCACAGGCGGGCCTGCCTCCCCGGCTACCTACATCTCAGGGAGGAGCAGCCCATCAGGCATTCACAGAGCCAGTCACCTCTCCCCGTCACCCCTCTCACCTCAGGAGGCTGGCTGCTCTGTCCAGGGCTCTGCACCCTCAGGGAGACGGAGCTGCACTCTGTCCACCCCCCAGCCCCACCACACACCCCACACCCAGGAAAATAAAAGCCAATTCAGCTACTTGAGCCTTTATCCCTAAGTACGAACTCCTCTCCCCCGCAGCCTTTCCCTCCTGGGACGCAGCAGCAGGCTCCACAGTCTGCTGGGGGGAGGCCCTAAACTCAGGTGGGGCATCCCCAGCCTCCCAGCCGTTCTCCGCCTGTCCGCCTGTCCGCCTGTCCGCCTCCCCCTGCCCGGTGGGAACAGTTCCTGGGGGCGCTCGGCACAGCTCACCTGAGGCCCAGGAGCTCCAGAGGGGCCCTGCGGCCCTGGGGCACCAGCGTCACCTTTCTGGCCAGCCTCTCCTTGCTCACCCTTGGCGCCTGGCTGGCCATCAGCACCCTGTCCCAGGAAGGAGGAAGCAGTGCGTGAGGGGCAAGCCAAATATTTGTGGTTCTTCCAAAAGGGCCAGAGACTCTGAGCGAGTATGTGTGCGTGTGTCTTCCACCCGGGCCTGAAAGTTGGGTCTGAGGATTGTTGCACCCGTGTGGAGATGTAACAGGAGAGGAGGGACGAGACCATTTCTTTCTTGTTTAAACTGCCCCTCCCTCCCCACAGGCTGCGAGGTGCCCTCAGGTCCCCGATGTGGAGCTGTCTGAGTGGAGGGGCTGGCAGGAAGGGTCCATAGGGGCACTTACAGGAGGACCAGCGAATCCAGCGGGTCCGGGAGGTCCGGTCTCTCCACGTTCACCCTGTGAGAGAGGGGGCCGAGGTGGGTAAGGCCCCACTGCCTGCCTGCTCTGTTCCCTCCTGCGAGCCCAGAGCCCCTTTGGGCCCAGCCCAGCCTCCTGCACTGTAACCGCCAGAGAGAAGGCATCTGAAAGTAGCTTCAGGAGGCTCCGTCCTCAATAAAGGGACCCAGGCGGAGAGCCTCTCTTGGTCCGAGGACCTAGTGACTCAAAAGCCCTCCACCCTGATCGCATCTTGGGGGTGACATGCCTCCTCCCTTCATTTCTCATCTCTCCTCCCACCCCCAGGCCCAAAGGGCAGGGAGGGGCAGTGCCAGGGCTTGCAGGGCCAGGCTAAGGCAGAGCTGGTGCTCTTGCTCCCAGAGGCCTGGGGACAGAGACAGGCTCAGGGGGCAGGTACTCACCGGGGCACCTCGAGCACCAGCGGTTCCCGCAGGACCAGGGGGGCCAACTTCTCCCTAAGGGTGGAAGGGGGAGAGGTCAGAGGGGGGCCCTTTGAGAGCAAATTGCATCCAGGAAGTCCTGAGGATGGACAGGGGCTCTGGGTTCCCCCTCCCCACAGTCTTTCTCCTGTTGCTTCAGCCACCACACCTGTGCATCTTCAGGGCCCTCGCTGGGTGCATTTCCCCCCCAGTCCCTCTCCACTCCACAGGGCACACGGCCAGTGACTTTGCTTCTAAGACCCACATCCTTTACTCCTCCCAGCCCCTGGTGGGCAGGAGGGTGGCAACTGATGGGTGAGGAGAAGAAATGACAGTCCTTGGCAAGATATGAGAAGGCTCGATGGGGGAAGGGAGCCAGGACTCACCTTCTCACCGTTGGCACCAGCCGGACCAGGGGGGCCAATGGGACCTGTCAGACCCTGGGGAGAGAAAAGGCAGAGGTGAGGAAGGCAGGGAGAGGTGGTCTGGGACGTGGAGCCCAACAGGGACTCTGGGACCCCACACCTGATGGCCCCAGAACTCCCTCTCACCCTGTGGCTCCCAGTTTTGACAGGAAGTCCCGGTGGTTGCCCAGCCCAGACAGCTGAGATAGGACAAGGGACTGCACATATACATGGCCCCTCATCCCCGCGTGCAGGGCTGGGGACCTATAGGGTCCCCTGCATCTGTCCCCACCCAGCCCCCAGCATTCACTTACTCGTCCACCATCCTTCCCAGGGGCTCCCTCTGGGCCTTTCTCGCCAACATCACCCTGTGGGATAGAGAAAACGGGCCACCTCAGGGGTCAGGGGTCATTCCAAGAAGCCCTTTGCCAGCTCAGTGTCACCCTGAATGGGGCTCCAGGGAGAGCTCAGACTCTGGCCAAGAGGGATTTGCTGGGGCCTAAGGGTGAGTGACAGGAGTGAGATGGAGGGAAGGGTGGGGGGAGGATGTCACTAAAAGGCACACAGAGACTTTGGAGGGGGGGTTTCCAAGTCCCTCAAGACAGGTAGCTGGGAACCTCACCCCTGGGTTCTGTGGGACAGGGAGTGAGTGTGGGGGCCACGGAGCATGGATTTGGGGGAGGCACTGGTACTTACCCTGTCTCCCTTGGGCCCAGAAATACCAGCTGCTCCCCTCTCACCGGGCATGCCCTGAAGACCTGGAGGGCCCTGAGCCCCAGGGGGGCCAGCCGGGCCAGATGCACCCTAGGGGGAGGGGGAGAGAAGGAGTGTGTGGTGGGCAGCGCCTCCCCCGGGACCCCAGTGCCCAGATGCCCCTTTCCTTCTCTTCTTCCTCTGCCCAGACCTCCTTTCTCCTTCATCTCCCACTCCTCCCTCCCTCCCTTCCTCTTCCACCCTCAGCAGGCCTCCCAGGCCAGCCCAGAGGACCCTGCGGGCAGGACCAGCCTCACTTACTTTGGGACCATCAGTGCCGGGAGTGCCGGGGAGGCCACGGGCTCCCTGGAGGCCCTGGGCACCAGGAGAGCCACGTTCACCTGGGAAACCTCGTTCACCCTGTGACAGAGACACCAAGGAGCAATTAGGCAAAAGAGATGGGGTGGAGGCCCAGGAGAAGCAGGGAAGTGGGGAGCAGAGGGGGAGCCCAGAACTCCAGGCAGCTGTACTGCTGGGAGGCCTCGCAGGCTGCACAGGGAGAGGCAGGCCCAAGGATGCCATCAGGAGTGGTCAGCAGGACACTCACTCTGGGACCCACGAGGCCGGGGGCTCCAGCTTCGCCAGGAACGCCCTGCAGAACAAGAAGGGTGGTTGAAAGCCTGGAAACTTTTATGTCCGAGTCCTGGCTGAGCATCCCACCCCTGAGCTCAGACTGTCATCTCAGAGCTCGATGTGGCCCCAGATATCCCGGGCCTCAGGGGCTCCTCGTGCCCGCCTGCCCTTGTCTCTTGGACATCAGAAGAGATCTGCCCATCTGAACAGGTTGCAGATTTGAAGAGCCCCAGACTCACCTGGTCACCTGGTTTTCCACCTTCACCTGGGGGACCGGGAGGGCCAGGAAGTCCCTAGAAGCCAAGGTGACAAGCATTAGCAAAGGGGCCAGTTTGCTGCCCACATCCTTCCGGGAGGCCCTGCAGGGAAACCTCATTTCCCTGGTCCCCTTGAGTGGGTGGGCCTCCATCCCCGGGGCCTGCTGCTGCCCACTGAGCTCTGGTGTGGAGGGGGACTGCAGAGAAAGCCTGGTTCAGCTGCCTACCTGGAAGCCAGATGGTCCCGGAGCACCCTGCTCGCCTCGTTCACCTGAAGGTCCCTATGGAGGAAACAGCGATGAGCTGAGCCAGCGCTCCCGAGTTCTGAGAGCCTCAGCTAGCGCCCTGGGGCCGCCATGGGAGGGCAAGACAGACTCCTTCCTGCACAGCGCAGGCAAGGTGTGCTGCCTGTAGGCCTCGCTGTTCCCAAGGACAACCAGGGTGGGGTCCACACTGCCTCCTCAGGGTGGGATACCCCACCTCGGCTCAGGGTTAGCCCAGATCCACATCTGTCAGTTCCATTACTGAGTGGCCTGAGGTTCCCTGCCTCCCCGCCGCCATCCCACAGGGCCACCTGAATAGCTGGGCAGGTACTTACAGCGGGTCCAGGGGGGCCTGCAGCACCTGTCTCACCATCCTTGCCAGGAAGACCCTAGAGGAGAGAGAAGGGTGATGTGATGACACGCTCCTTCAGTTCCACAGACCCCAGCCCTGGACAGGTACAGTGTGGCCCAGAGTTTCCACCCTCCACTATCCCACACCTGGAACCCTGTGTCCACCTTTTCCCTCCCCTCCTTCCCTGGCCCCTCCTGTTCCCTCAGTCTGTCTCCCTGGGCTGCTGACTGACAGCAACCAGAAGTCCCCCTGTGGGGACTCCCAAAGGGCCCAGAGCAGATGGGCTCGGCCACAGGAAGGCCCCTGCTCATGAGGGGTCCCAGGAGCATGCCGAAGGGATCCTCTCCCTCATGGGTGTTCAGCCAACACCAAGGCAGGGCACTGGGGCAGGTACTCACTCTCAGACCAGGAGCACCGGGCAGTCCTTTCTCACCAGCTTTCCCAGGCTCGCCCTGGAGGAGCAAACGCGGGGCTGTGAGGTGGAGGGCTTGGGTGGGAGTGGAGGGGAGAGCAGGCTGCGGAGCCTGGGGCTTGGGGCCCGATGGACAGCAAAGGCTAGAGCCGAGAATCAAGCAGCTTCTCTTACACCCAGAGGCATGAACTGCGAGCACTGCCCATGGAGCGATGCCATGGCTGAGCAGTCTCAGGGCTTGAGGAGCCCTGGGTGTGCCCGGGTGGCATGCACTCCTGCAGGCCATGAAGGCCCCAGCTGCCTGAGGCACCAGGGACCCTGCTCAGCCCTGCCCTTCAGTTAACTCTATTCAGGAGCCAGCCCTCTCTCCCCAGGGAGGGAGGGAGCACCACGTGGAAGGAAACGGAAGGGCAGATTGTTACTTACATTGGCACCTTTGGGGCCAGGGAAACCCATGACACCAGGCTGCCCACGAGCCCCCTGAGGACCTGGAGGCCCAGGGCGACCGTCTTCACCAGGGGCTCCCTGAAAGAGAGGACACCGTTCTCAGAACAGACACATTCCTCCATCCAACACTACTAAGTGCCTACTGTGTAGCAGGCCCAGGACTAGGCACCAGCCAGACATAACATGTGGGATTGACCGAGGTTGCGACCAGCAGCCCACACCACGCAGTGGATCCCTCGGTGACAAGGCCCTGTTTAGCTTAGAAGTTTTGTGTCTGAAAGTGCATACCAGGCTTTGTCCTCCCTCAAGGAGTGGCCCACGTGCACAAGGGGGTGACATTTCCAGAGCTCACAGACACTGCACAGGCCACACCTGACCCCAGTACCTACCTACCGTCTGCCCCCTCCCCAATTCTCAAAATCCACAGGCTGCTCCCACCCAAACTCCTGCCTCTCTTCCCACCTGCTTCCCCGGGGATACCCCACCCCTCCCAACACACCCGATGATGGACTTACAGAAGGACCAACTTTGCCTTGAGGACCAGCATCACCAGGACGGCCAGTGAGACCCTTTGTTTAGGAGAGAGAGGAAGGTGGGTGTCAGAGCAGGTCCCGGGACCTCCCCATCCTGGCAGCACCAGGTTGAAGGGAACACGTGGGGAAGGGCCGACGGCAAAAGCAGCTCAGTACTTACCCGAGCTCCAGGAAGGCCAGGCTCTCCGGGACGGCCAGGGTCACCGTTGGCTCCCTTGGGTCCAGCAAGGCCACTGGGCCCTCGCTCTCCAGGGGCTCCCTACGCAAGAGGAGGCAGGGCGTCAGCGGGAGGCCATTATACGAGGGATGCAGGAAGGGACCCCAGCCCTTCTTCCCTGACTCACCTTGGGACCGGCCAGACCATCTTGACCAGGGAAACCACGGTTGCCAGGAGCACCCTAGGAAGAAGTGGAGAGGAAAAGCAGTGAGTTGGATGGGCCCTGAACCACCGTGGCTGCAGAGAGACTAGCCAGGCTCCAGGGTCCATCCCTCCAACCACAGTTTCTATGGAGCAGTAGCTACAGTTTGCAAGATTCTGAAAGATTAATTTCTTGGGCCTATCTCCACCTGTCTGGGAAGGAGCTCAAACTATTTCATGTCATCCTGGGGTGGGGGACACAAAAAAGGAGAAAGGAGCCCTATCCCGAGGGCGGTGGGTAGAGGAAAGAGGGGCCTGATATTCAGAAGGTCACAGGACTCGGCGAGAACACAGAGCCACAAGGACTTGACTTCCCTCTCGGGTCACACCCCAGTGAAAGTGGGGACTCCTGGCCCACTTACTCTTTCTCCAGGGGGGCCGATGGGCCCAGCACCACCAGGCTCTCCACGGGCACCTCTTTTGCCTTCTTCACCAGCGGGACCAGGGGCTCCCTGGGGGCCTGCAGGGCCCTGAAAACCAACACAAAGGAGAAACAGGGTGAGCCCTCACCTGGCCCTGTGCAAGCACCGACCGGCGCATGAAGAAAGTGGCCGTGATCATTGTCTCAGGGCTGGGGGACTTGGGCCATAAAGGATCATGGTGGAAGAGCAGAAGTGGCCCAGGGGAGTCAGAGGGCGTACGTTCAAACTGTTCACAGTGGCCAAGTCAAAGACGAGAGCTGCAGCTGCAGCCCTGTTACATGCCCTCCTCTGGGCACAGCCTGAGAGCTCCCGGGTGAGGGGCGGGGCTACAGAGGTGGTGGGCAGTGGGTGGGGGGTGGCCCTGGGTCCCCCACCCCACCCCGAGAGCAGCAGTGTGGAAAGACAGGACTGATGGGCAGATACTCACAGTTTCTCCCTTGGGGCCTTGTTCGCCTTTGAAGCCAGCAATACCAGGCTCACCCTTGACAGAGAGAGAGGCAGGTTCACCCTGGGTTCTCCCCGTGGACCCTGCCCCCACCTCCAGAGACCCTTAAAGGTGCCCACCCAAGGACATCAGTGCGTGTGTGGGAAGGAGGGAGGGTGGGGTTTGATGCAGGGTGTCAGTGGGACTTGGGGTTCACTCCAGGCTCTTACCGTCTGACCTTTCGGGCCCAAAGGACCAGTTGCCCCTTGAGGGCCAGGAGGACCCCGGGGCCCAGGGAAGCCGGGAGCACCAGCAATGCCAGGAGCACCCTGTCAGTGTGAGGAGAAGAGAGAGGCATCAGGAGAGGATGTGAGGGGGGACCAACCCCACCTGAAGGAGCCAAGTCCAAAGGCAACACTCACAGCAGATCCTTTGGCTCCAGGAATTCCATCGGTTCCGGGGTTGCCCTGAAAAAGGGACGTGGTCACCACAAAATAATCAGCAAAGCACAAACCCCAGCCTTCCCAACCCTCCCAGGCCGCGGGTCCCTGGGCTGGGCCAGCAGCTGCCCTTTCCAGGCACTGTCCTGCTGATGCCGCAAGGATGGGACGGGGGCTGGAGGGAGACTGGTCGGTAGAGGTGGGGGTGGGGGACAAGCATCGGGTCAGAGTAAAGTTTCCCTCACAGCGAAGCACAGAGTCAAGTGTCAGGGCCACAGACCCCAGGCCCTTCAGGCCAAAGAGAGGCTGCACTTACAGAGGCACCAGCCGGCCCGGGGGACCCAGGAGTGCCAGGTTCACCGCGAGGACCTTGAGCGCCTTCAGGACCACGAGCACCAGTGGGACCAGCTTCACCCTGGGAGAGACGGAGGGATGGGATGAGAAGACAGGGCTCGCAGACCTCTCGAGGACCAGTGACAGTGTAGGACCAGCTGTAGGCCTGCACTAAAAAGCTGAGCCAGCCATGTGCATCCACCCTGCGCGTGAGCACGTGGGGCCACCCGACTGAGCTCTCTGGCCCGGTGACTTCCTCCCCCTGCCTCCTTCTCCATCTCCCCTGGAATCTGTGAACCACCAGAAGCAAATGCACAGTTACATGCTACAGCAATGGGTGCCGTGGGGGTCCCATCAGCACCCATGGGAAAGCCTGTGCCGGGGGTCCCGCCATCCCAGTGTGGGGAATGACGGACGCAGGGCTGAGACTGGCAGGTACCTCTATCTCCCCCTCCACCTATTTTTCTCGGTTACTGAGAGGATGGAGGCCCTGGGCCACGGCAGCTGAGGGCACTGCTCCACTGGTACTGGCTGATGTGAGGACACGGCTCGCTACCCCAGGCTCGGGGCCGGCCATTAGAATTGAGCCAGAATGCCAGGGCCAATGCGAGCTAGGACAGCGCCCACTCTGCTCTTCCCTGCTGTGACTATGGTCCAGTTCTCCCTGGCTTCTGGTAGTCCCCACCCCCAAAGTGGCTTCTGCTTTTACTTTCATTTTTTCCTCAAAGCTGCAGCTGGTGCGATCTGGGCCCTGGAAGGCAGTCCCTGGGGAGGGCTGCTGACCTGCAGGGAAGGCAGGGCCTCCTCGGGTTTCTTCTCAGAACATTCTTGCTCACTTTTGTAATTATTATTTTCTAAAAGTCAGGCCCCCTCACCTTCCGCTGTCCCTCTTCACAATGGGTCTCCTTCACTCGCTCCCAGGGCCTCAGACACTGTCTGGTTGCCATGGAAACCCCCAGGAGCTAAAAGCAACCTGATGCCAGTGACCACACGGAGGCTCCTTATTCATCTCCTGCCTGTGACAGGGAGAATTCCCAGGGACGTGTGCACTGGAATTCCTGCTGTGCCACAGGGGCCTTTCCCTGCGCTGGCTGGCCTTCCACTGGCCTCTATTAATCCTCGGAAGGACTCAATTCACAGGGCTCAGAAGAGCCAACCCCCGCCCCATGAAGCCGATGAAGCCGGGAGAGGGAAGCATGGAACCGGGTCCCAGCCCCTGTCCACGTCCCTCCAACTCTCTTCTGGGTCCAGAAACAGATGAGCTTTGCCTTCTTTCCTTCCATCCCTGGTCTTCTGCTCCCTCCCAGGTCCCCAGCATCTCTCCACCTTTCTTGGTCTTCCCCTCTCTGAAGCTGTAACTGTAGTATTTCCAGCTCCTTATCCTTCCATCTCACTCTCCCTTCTAGCTGGTGACTCTGCAAAACGCCCGGCTCTTTTCCTTGGAGAGCAGTGGCGGGGTGGGAGACATTCCTCAGAAGGGAAGGGGATTGTCCAGGAGGCAATCAGCAAAGGATGTGGGGAAAGGGGTTCCCAACTCAACCACCAGGGCACGCACCTTGGCACCGGGAGCCCCAGGGAAGCCAGGACCGCCAGCAGGACCCACGGGACCCTGGAGGAAGGAAGGGGGTAAGAGGTGAATCCCGTGTCTGGGCGGAATCTCTGCAGACCCCAGAGTGAGCGACCCCCACACTTCCCACTCCTTCCCACCTTTGTACTGACGTGGCTCTACATCCATTGTGGCTAAAAAGTCCCTGGATGAAAACTGTCCCCCCTGCCAAGTGTCCCCAGGCCTGGCTTCAGACGGCAAAGCAAGACTGGTGAGAAGCAGACAATCCTCCCAGCTCTTTCTCTAGCCCTCCTCAAAAAACTGTTGAGAAGGTCACTGAGAAAAGCAAACCATTTCTTTAAAGCTTGTTATCAACAAGCTCGAGCATCCTGCACCAATTCCTCCTCCTCCGGGAGAAGGCTGTGCTTACACCAAACAGCACTGAGACTCAGGGGGCTGCTGAAGGGGCCTCAAGACCACACCTGCCGAGGATGAAATGAACTCACCGGAGGCCCTGCAGGGCCTGGTTGACCGTCGTTGCCCCGGGCACCCTGTGAGCAAGGAGAAGGAAGCAGACATTGTGAGAAGTGCCACCTCAGTCCCTCCCTGCCCACAGCCCACCCACACAGACACTGGGGCCAACGCTGTGCCTGGGTGTCCCAGGGCTGAGCATGAGGCTTGCGAGTTACGATGTGAGAACCTCGGACAGAGGAGAGGCCTGGGCTGGGCATGAGCAAAGGGGAACTGTGGGACAGCCCCATGGGAGGGAGCAGCCTGGGCCCCCCTCCATGGTGGCTGCGTGAATGCTCGTTCTCAGTTTAAATAGAGCTTGGGTCATTGGCCAGCTGTGCCATTGTTTCTTTTGTTGTTGTTGTTGTTGTTGTTTAATCCTCACTCGAGGATATTTTTTCATTGATTTTCAGAGAGAGTGGAAGGGAGGGAGGAGAGAGAAACATCCATGAGAGAGAGACATATTGATTGGTGATTAGTTGCCTCCTGAATGGGCCCCAACTCGGCGGGGGAAGGAGGAGGGAATAAACCAGGTAAGTGCCCTTGACCGGGAATTGAACCCTTGGCCCTTCAATGCGCAGGCCGAGGCTCTAGCACTGAGCCACACCAGCCAGGGCCCCATCATTTCTTAAACTTCAGTGTCGATCTCAAATATCCCCACCTTCAAGGCCAAGTTACCATTTAAAGATTCAGAGAACCGAGCCAAAGGAAAATGAAATAGCCGAGGAGCAACCTTGACTGGGATCCTCCTGCCCGCGCATAGCAGGCAGGCTTCCAGGGCTTGGGGAACCTCCCTGATGCAGGCTTGGTCAAGGCCTCCCCGGGGTTGACTCCAGCTGCCTCTGTACTCCGGCCCCTCCCTCCCTGCTCCCAAGGACACTAAGATGCTCACAGGATGTCCGCCCAGAAGGTACCAGCAGAACCCGAGGACCACATCCGAGCTTGTGCCCCCGAGGCTCCTTTACAGACAGGGAAGGCTGTCTCTCTCTCTCTCTCTCTCTCTCTCTCTCTCTCTCTAGGACCTGCACTTTGAGGGTTTTCCTGGGTTTGTGGTGAGCACCCCTCAGTGTATCTTTCAAGGCCCTGCAGAGCCCAGGAAACTTTCACCCAAACTCCAGGCCCCATTAGGCTAGGCTGAGCTGGGCCCAGCACCTGGTCCTTGGCAGGGGACTAGGAGGGCCAAAGGTAACCTTTCCCCGCCCACTTGCCTCTGCCTCTCTGCGGCAGCTGCAGAAGAAGGATGCTTTAGGGGGAGCTCATGTTTTAAATGAGACTCAACGCTTCTTCCTGGCTGTGCTCCATTTCTCCCGACTGGCTTTACGCAGGAAAGCAAGAGAAGACTTAGAAAAATGTCAGAGGGAACATTAAGCCTCAGCATTGGCCCGAGCGCCTTCTGGGCTGCCCTGGCTGCTTCTGGAAGCTCTGGGGCACCCTCCCTCCAGGGCTCAGCCAAAGGAGAGGCCCGGACTGGGCATGAGCAGAGGGGAACACCTGGTGAGGCTCCGAGAGGCCAGAGCTGGGGTGGCCTCTGAGGCTCTCCCTGCAGCAAGCCCCGGGGAAGACACAGTCTGGCCCAAAGGCGGGGCGGGGGGGGGGGGGGCACATGACTGCAGCAGGCAGAGGCCAACCCAGCCCAGTCCCTGGCCCAGCCTTGCCGCCAGGCCTGCATGTGGAGCTATGTGACGTTGTCAACCTTCTACGCCAAATCCTATGCACATCCTGCTGGCTTGACTACCATGGGGGCCAGAACCAGAAAGGTGGACCAGGAAGCAGGGCCCACTGTGCCCAGGGAGGAGGGAAAACAGGGCAGGGGGTACAGCTTGCCTTTGCCCCACACAGGGGCAGCCACCATGGCTCTGGGCCTGACCAGAAAGCCACAAGCCAGGCCCTGCTAATCTGGAGAAACAGCGGTGTTTCTTGGCAGGCTCAGCACTCTCTAATCCCCTCACACAAAGTGACCCTGGGACAAGGCACTTCAGCAGCTCTGGGTGACAAATGGGGGTCGTGGCTGCCGGTTACTTCACTGATCTGCTTTTGAGAGCAATTTCTGCCAAACAGATATATTATCTGGAAAACAGCACAACTGGGTGAAGCTGGTTTACTTTGGCCAGCCCTGCGAGGACCGGCGAGGAGGGGCCACAGTGTGTGGGTGGCCGGGGCATGAAGTCAACAGAAAGCATAATCTTTCTTAAACACGGCTTTCATCGTACCACTCGCCTGACTGAGTGCCTACAAGGGCCTCTGCTGCCACGGGATCAGAGCTAAGCACCTGCACCCTCCGGTTGCAAATCCCCTCGCTTCTCCTTGCCCGCATTTACAAGAGGCCACCAAAGTCTGAGGCTGCCAAGCACTGTCTTAAGCTATTTAACCTTTCTGTGCCTCGGTTTCTTCTTCTCTAAAATGGGGAGAAGAACAGAATCCACTCACAGGATCTGGGGGAGGATCAGATGAGGCAAGCATGTAAGGCCTTGCACAGAGGAGGTGCCCGTGACACGGCGGCCCGGCCACTGGTGTCATGCCACAGTAACAGCAGCTACACTTTCTAGGGCATCATCTGAGTAACCACGGGAATAAAAGTAGCCCCGCACTGTAGCCAGCTTAACTCTGTCCGTAAATTCAAACCGGATTGGCCGGGGAGTGGGTATGTGCTGTTGAGGGGATTGCCCAAATAAACCAGACTGTTTAAGAGAGAGTCCTGTCCTCGCCACCACCTTCCCAGGGCCCGCCCCCTGCTCCAACTGAGCAGATCCAGCCTGGGAATTTGTGATGGCAGATCGGAGTGCACCCTGAGGGATGATGGTAATCTACCCCTCACAGGGTCGTTTTGAGAGTCAAGTGAGTTACTCCATGTGAAAGTGCCTCGTAAACTCTAAAGTGCGGAGCAGATGCTGGCTTTGGGCCTTGTCAATCACTCACCACGGCGCCTGCAGGGCCAGTCCGTCCTCTCTCACCAGGCAGGCCACGGGGACCCTAGAACACACACCACAACAACACAGCGTGAGTTGACTCAACAACACTATGGGCCATCACTTCTACCTGCAGGCCCTTCCCAGACACCGTGGGGAGGAAGCATGCAGGCACCCAGCAGGCAAAGGTGTGGGCGCCTCCCCGCCTCCACCAGGAGTCCTAGCACACCAAAGGTCTGTCTGCCCAGAATAACATGCAGGCACTCCTGTTACTGATCAGGATCCTGGTTACAGGCACAACTGGCCTCCTAAACAGAATGTTTAAAACTTCAAGCACACAAACTGTGTGAAGGCTATTTCAAGGAACAGTTCGTGAAGCCTTGGCCAAATCATCTATTGAATACAGTTTGCTTTTTGCTCATAATGTAGATCAGTCTACAGAATTGAATATCTACTTTGCACAACAGAAACACTGTTATTTATGGACGGGCCTCTGCTGGGCTGGATGAGGTGTCTCAGAGTGTCTGGGGCCCTGCAGGGGGGATGCTCATACTCACCATGGGGCCCGGAGAACCATTCTCACCAGGGGAGCCACTCTCGCCCTGGAAAAAAGATGCACATGGTCACTGACTGGGACCCCACTGCCCCCCACCCCGGAAAACTCCCAAGGAAGAGGCTGAAAGCTCTGGTCACCTCGCCTCGCACTGACACCCCCAAGCCTCAGTTCTGTGAGGGACAACCCCTGAGCATGCTTCGTCCGTCAGGATACAGGACTGCGTGCTCCCAACCAACGCTGTCTGACATCCTGACTCCACTAGCTCAACAGTGTCTCCTTGACTGGGAAGAAAGACTCCATCACCTCCCTGCATGCCCTGTCCCAGAGAGCTTCCTGGTCCTCACCTTCACACCCGGAGCACCAGCTTCGCCCTTAGCACCATCCAGGCCTGGGTAGCCCTAGGGGACAAGAGGAAACATCGATCACACTTCTGGGGAACCCAGATAGGAAGACATACACATGTCCCCACATGCTTTTCTCTCCCCCAGAGCAATCCCTTCCTTCCAACACCCTCACCCACGATACTTACTCTGTGACCTTTGACACCAGGAAGTCCTGGGGTTCCTGGGAAGCCACGAGCACCCTGAATCCAAAGAGGAGATGTCAGGGCACAGAGCAGAGGAGCCTGGTGAAGGCTGCCCGAGCTGCTAGACAGCCTTTAGAGCCACTGCCTCAACCACCAGGGAGCAGGGGAGAAGCCCGCACTTAGATGTTCTTTCAGTAAATCCCAGAACCCCCTCACCTGCCTCACCCCATCTCATGCAAAGTAGGTAGAAACAACAGCTGCCCGGCCTCCCCCAAGGACCCATGTTAGGATCATGGGCATGATCATCAGCATGAAGGTGTGATACATGTGGGATGGCTGGAATTTCATTTTGGAAGTGAGCTAACTGAGCGGGATGAGCAAAAAGGAAGGTTTGAGGCTGGGGAAGGTGGGGCTTCACCTGAGGGCCAGGAGGGCCTCTTTCACCAGATTTTCCAGGCTTTCCAGCTTCACCCTGCAGGAAGAGATGCACCTCAGCTTCTTCGGAGACACGGTGGCATGAGGGGCACAGTCCAGACAGCGTCTCTCCTCTCAGCCCTCCATCCTTCACCCGCCTTCTTGCTCATCTCCCTCACCTCCTTCACTTTCCAGACTGCCCTAAAGGCCTTTCCCAGGTCACAGGATTCTTGGGGACAGCTACATGTTGGGTGGGCAAGCTCCTCCATCCCTGCCAGTCTCCACTTCCCCTGGGGGGCTCTCTCTCTGCCCTTCGGAGCTCTGCTGCCAGGGCTCGCGTCCCTAACCTGGGGAGGCTTGGCTCGCTAATGCCAATCGTAAGCATAGCTCAAGGGCCACCTCTGTCTCTTCACTGTGTTTGCATCCTTTGTAGACATCCTGACTCAGGCTGAGCTAGTCTGAACTCATTTACAATTAAGATAATGTTGGGTTGTTGAACATTTCTTTCTTTGTTTTTTCTTCTCTGTATCTTTTCCCCTGGTGTTCTCCCTCTCCCTTCTCTTGTTTCTCAATTTCCCTTCCTGGAGCTAATGATGTTTTAATTATTTCCCTTCCCAGTGAGTCCACAGCAGTCCCTGGGGCACTTGAAAGCTAAGTTGCAAGCAGGAGTGTAGACAGCAGACAGGGTCCCAGACTCTGACTGACCAGTCTCACCCTTTTGGGTGCTCCCACCCAGAGCCAAGCCCATCACTGCCCAGCACACACCCTCCAAGCCTTTCACAGAGGCAGCCACTCAGAAATACTCACATCATCACCAGGCTTTCCAGGGGGGCCTGGAGGACCACGGGGACCCATGGGACCCTGCAAAGGAAGAGTGTTTAAGAGGTGGTTGAAGGGGGAAGACAACGAATCAGTGGACAAAGTTTTGAGACTGTAGTTTTGGAAGCTAGTTCCCCTCTAAGGAAGGAAGATAGGAAAACCTCACTTTGTGCTCAGAGAGAGCAAAGGTGCAGAGCAGATCCCCATGGGAGGCAGCAGACAGCTCGGCCAACGATGGGCCAAAGGGGACAGCTAGGACAGGGTCCCTGGTGGTCCTTGGCACCCTGGTTCTCTGTCAGAGTCCCTCATAGTTAAGAAGTGACACCTGTATCTCCTCTGAGCCCTCCGCTGTGGGAAAGCCCAGGGCAGAGTGTGGGAAGGGGCGGTGACAGGACTGGAGTCTGAGCGGTACATCTGGGAGATTCCCCAGGAGGAGGGCCCGCGTTGGTACTCACTGAGACGCCGGGTTCCCCAGGTTCACCAGGGTTGCCTTGAAATCCTTGAGGTCCCTAAAAGGTAACGTTGAGAACCCAAGGTTGACCCCCACAAACCGACAGAGGGCTTGAAAGCAGCTGCGCTGTCCCGGAGAAGAAAAGACACAGTACTTACGGGAGCACCAGCGGGGCCTGGAGGTCCTCGCGGTCCCATGGGGCCCTGCATGGGGACAGAAAACGAGGAGGTTCCCTGGAATTGCTTCCCCAGAGGCCTCCAGGGTGCCACCTCCTTCCGGCCAGCAGCACAGACAAAGGACAAGGAGCTACTCTGTGGGCAGGGGGCCTACAGTGGCTGCTCCCTCTCATTTCCCACTCCCCACGCAACAATCCATTTTTATTTATAGGCACCATTTGGACAGAGAAGCTGGCCTCACTTTCTCCTGGACAGCAGCCATGTTTACTAACGTCTGAGTTTCATTTAGCCTGTGCCAAGTCGGAGCTGCAGGGCTGAGATTTCCTGCTGGAAGTCTTGTGGATGCGGAGAACAGTGGCTGCTGTCTGCATTCTTCAGTTCTCATTCCAAAAGCAATAGCAACTGGCCTTCTAACAGATCGGCCTATATGCATCTCTCCATCCTCATTCTTCTTAGCTGCCCCAGCACATCATTAAAACTGGCATCCATGGCCATTAAACACCAAATGCTTTGGGCTAACTAAATGGGAGGTTACATAACGGATGGAGAAGAGCTGCTCTAAGCAATTATCTGAAAAGTGAGGTTGACAGAGTCTCTGGCTCTGCTAAGGGCTGCCTCCTGCCATTTTGGCTGCCAAGAACCGGTGTCTTCTCTTACCATTGGTCCTTGCATTACTCCCATCTGGGCGCCACCAGCCTTCTCATCAAATCCTCCAGCCATCTGGGCGGCAAAGTTCTACAAATAAACCCAACAACATTAGGAGCTTGAGTGGCCCTAGTTTTTTCCTACTTGGCTAGGTAAGCTATTTCCGGGTAGAAAACCCTAGTTAGATAAACTCTTAATTTTTGGAGATTAACCTAGCATTGATCAGAATTACAAGTGGTTCCTGAAAAACATTTTGGAGATGTGTTTTTAGATGACAGTGGCATAATAATTTTCCTGGAAGATTAAGCATTATTTGGAAGAGTATTAGTTATTTGCATTGCATTTGATAAAATTGTTATTTTTAATTCTAAAATATTAAATATGCTAACATATATTGAAAAATATGACTAAAACGTCACTTTTAAAGGTGGTTCCCCACCACCACCACCACCAAGACTTTAATGCCCAGCAAAAGACTAAAATCAAGGTCTTGAAATATTTTAGCAAGGGACGTAGTAGGCATCAGTGAGTTTAAAGTTTAAACATTTAAAACATAGCCAGCATCAAAATGGCAAACCTGAAGAAACTGGGCAATAATATAATTTGTTGATTGGTTTGATTCCAAAAATGACTTTAGCCACACACCTTCACTCAGTGGGGTTCTTTCATGAGAATGAATAGTGGCTTGGAATGTACTTGGCAAGGACCAAGAAGAAATGTCTTCCAAGGACAGTGGTCACCCTTCTTCCAGGGAAGTACAAGTGCCCAGTCATCCTCTCCCCCAGCCCCCACACCCACTCCCAAGAACTGACCACACAGCACAGACGCCGGGGAGCCAGGTAACTGGAGACTTTCTTTGCAGAAATCCAGTGAGTGAAAAAAGTCAACCCTTAGTGCCACCGTCTCATGCCTAATATGTGATTCCACTAAATTACAGGCCGGGGGAGAGGCCCATGGGCAGGCTGTGTACACACTGCTGGCAGCCCTGGGAGCCAGCCAGGTAAGTGTGAGTAGCAATTTAGAAGCCACATTTCGGGAGGGACATCCTAAAGAAAGGGGATATAAGGATACTCACTCCACCAAGGCCAGGGGGACCAGGGGGGCCAGGGGGGCCCGGGGGGCCAGGATTTCCAGGGGTCCCAGGCTCTCCATCTCTGCCACGAGGTCCAGGGGCACCCTTGGCAGAAAGAGAAAAAAGCACCAGTGTGAAGCAGTGTTAGTGCAAGAGACCTCTGTCCACTGGCTGCCCTTGAGGTGGTAGCCAGGCACGTAGGGGGCCTTAGAGGGCTGGCAGCATTGTTTCTCTACTCACTTTTTCACCTTTGTCGCCACGATCACCTCTGGGTCCTTGTTCACCGGCAGGTCCCTGAAGGTGAAGAAATGTTGAGATCACAGCAGGACCAGGGCTTGCAGACCAGTAACTTGAGGAAGGGGCAGAGGAATGGCTTTCTCCCTTTCTTACCTGAGGCCCAGGGGGTCCTTTGGGTCCTACAATCTGTGAGAGAGAGACCCACAGAATGGCAAGTTAGAGGGGACCACAAGAAAATGGCCCAGTGAGAGCAATAGGAGCCACATGGCATGGGAATAATTTGTACTTACATCCTTGATGTCTCCAGGTTCTCCTTTCTGTCCCTAAAACATGACACAGTCTCAGGATAGAGCAGAGCAAGCCCACCAAGCCCCGAACACAAAATCCTGCCCAAGGTGCCCTCTGAAACAGACCTCTGCTGACATCTAAAAAGGGACAGGCTGCGTGAGCACAGCATTGCTCCTGAAGAAGGAACTAGAAAGGCAAACGCAAAAAAGAAGAAAACCTCACCTTTGGTCCTGGTTGCCCTGCAAGTGGAGAAAATAGAGAAGGAGAATGTAAGACTTGTGAGATAGAGAAGTACGAGTTCTTGTCACCCGAACACTCTTTACGGAATCAAACCCAAAGAAGGACACAACCAAGGAAGGAGGCAGCTTCCTGTTCCTCCACTGAACCCTCTGCTGGGGTGTTAGAGCTACTGGGGTCCCGGGGTTGCTGAGGTCCCATGAGGAACAGAAATGACCCAGACTTTGTTATTCAAAAAGCAGCCAGCATGCAAGAGAATGGAGCGGGGCCAGTGAAAAGAGAAAACGAAGAGCTCAAGGTCTAATCAGCCACCCAGAAAGCCCCGAAAGCAGTAGGTTCAGTCTCTTCTTTCCCCCACCACGTCGGAAGCTCTTCCCGCACAAGCCCTCCCAGAGAAAGTTAGGTAGTTAAAAAGGTCTTACATTCAGGCTGGGTCTCCTTGAAGCAAGCACAAGAAAACAAAAACAGCAGGGCATAGGCGTTATAAGGGCATTGCAGCCAGTGCCACCCCAAGCCAGTGACCTCTTGCCCTTTATAACAGCAACAATAAAGGCAACCAACACTTCACTCAGAGGCCCCCTCAGAAATGATCTGGGAATCTGGGACCTAAAAGCAGCTTCCCCAAGCAGCTCCCCAGGGTTGGTGACGTGTTAAGGAAAGGCAACCTCTCACTTCCTTTCAAGTTCTTTTCTACCTGAACAGAAGGGGAACCGTGAGGCCATCCACGAGGCCTGGACGTGGGTCCCCATCCCTCTGCAGGGAGACAGGGCAGGTAATGGAGTGCTGGGGAGGTCACCTGCGCTCGCATCATCCGCCTGCACTGATTCTAGCTGGGAGTTAACTGCCCACCAGAGTGCAGGCACAGGACGCAGTCCCAGCCCCATCTCCACCTTCACCACTTGGACTCCCAGAGCCCCGCTCCTCCTTCTCTTACTAATGTGCCTCTGAACTGGCAGTCCCCTCCAAGAGGGAGAAACAAGTGGAATCTGCCATTGATGTTCCCGTCTCACAGACGGAGGCTGCCCTCTGTCTCCGCGGCCAGCAGAGGCTTCTCCTCACTGAAGACCCTGTCTTTAGAGGTCTCCTGAGGAGAAGGAGGGATTAATCTGTGGCTTGGCCAGATGGAATATTCGATCTCCAGTGTGGCTCTAATATTTTGCAGGGATATTCCAGAGGCACTTTGTGGCATCACATCTGTCCTTCCATGTGTCTGGGAAGCACATATTTTGGAGGTAAGGAAGGACCCTCTAATGTCGGAGGCTCACTCAAGTTTCAACCTGCAAGTGAGAAGTGGCCTTTCCTTTCAGCCTCAGCTGCTGGGGTCCCATGGATAACCAGCCCCTCGGCTCTGCAGAGATGACCAGCATCCATGGGAAGGCAGTTGCTGCACCTGCAAGTAATTTATTTATGTGGAACAGGAAATAAATAAATTACGACCACTGGCAGTGGCGAGGTCAGTTGAGCAGATGGGGCAGCACTCTCCGAAGGGGGTCTCGGGGCTGAGGCAGTCTTTCATGTCTTCACAGATTATGTCGTCGCAGAGGACGGTCCCAGTGTCACAGACACAGATCCGGCAGGGCTCGGGCTTCCACACATCCTTATCATTATACCTCTGCCCATCCTGCACACAGCTGCCAGCCTTCTCTGCACCAAGGGTGGAGCAGGAGAAGCAAAGAGCAAAGGGAAGGAGGGGGTGGGAGTCAGAAGAGAAAAAGACAAAGAGGTTGCAGTCAACTTGACATCATTCGAAGGCTGAAGTATGTGGCCTCGGGCCACCCAAACATAAAGAACTTGAAAATTATTTTTCTAAGACATCATTCATTCTTCCATGTACTCAACAAATATTGATTGTGTGCCTTGCACTATGCTGTCTATTCACCAGTGAAAATCCTGAGCCAGCAACGAAGGCAGGAGGGGGAACAGTGTACCGACTGTGCAGTACTATCTTCTCTTCCTACCTCTAGTATGAGCCCTGATGATGGGGGCAGTGGGGGGGGGCAGCGGCAAATTAGAGTGGGAGCAGGACGAGATGAGACTCTGAATGGGAACTCAAGGACTGTGCAGGTAGACGGGAGGGGGAAAGGGAGACACCCTCCCCCCAGCACAGGAACAGAGGCCTTCTTTTTCCGCCTTCCCCTCCGAATGTCGGGATTCGCTAAATATCACTGATAGCTAATAGTCAGAAGACATGTAGAAAATTCTACCCACAAAAATTAGAATCTATAAACAGCCAGGTTCCCACTGTGGACATGGGATGGAGCAGCTGAAAGAAGGAGCTATTAGAATTAGGATCTTGTCCCATTCTTTAAACTATATTAGGATTAGGGCCAATTTGGGGAGGAGGAGAGGCCCATTCAAACAATACACTTGGACCCAAGCGGGCTAATAAAATGTCCTGGGAGGCAAGCAGGGCCAGAGGGCTCCCAGTGCTGACCTCTGCTGTAGCCCTCCCTGGAGAAGCCCTGCCTCCATCTGTAGGCAACACCCCAATCTGCAGGGCAGGGGGCTTTGAATGCTGGGCCTGGGCTAAGATTAACCGGTGAGGGCCTGGCCTGGGCTAAGAATGCAGACCAGGAATGGGAGGGACTAGTCCCTTCCACAGCGTCCTGCCATCTGGCATCCACCCTGCAAATGAAACCTGTGCTGACAAGAGCGCTCAGAGAGCGCCAAGGGCTGAAGAGCCCGCACCACGCGCTAGGGAGCGCCCAGCGCTGTTTTTCTCATCAAAATCCCCAAAGCAATGGCAACTGCAGGGGATGAATAATAGGAAAGAGCCACAAACCAGGTGGGCGGAGACCGAACCGGGCCTGCCCCCTGCTCTTTAAGCAGACTCTGAAAATCTAAAGATAAACCTCTTTTCTTCTTTTCCACTAGAAGAAATCCTCTCCGCCTTTAGGCAAGACAATCAGGAGGAGGGGAGGGCATCCCAAAGCCGCTGGGACACACCCACCCCTAAAATTGCTGGCGCTGCGGGGAAGGGGAAGGAGGAGAGGGTAATGGTCTCTGGTCCGGACTAAGGAAGAGCCCACTCTCACCTAAGAAGGCCCAGAATGCAAAGAGGGGGAAATGCTGGCAGAGGGAGGTGCACCCCCAATGCGGATCGAATTTCGCTTGGCAAGGCAACCGGGATGCGCGGGCGCAGGGGCGGGGCCAGGCGGCGCTGGGTGTGAGAGCCGCTGGGTGACTCTTTGTGGAGGCGGCTCTGGACATGGCTCGCCCACAGACACTGGGAGGGTGAAAAGTGGGATTAAATGACTGCCCCAGAAAGGAGCCAGCACCGTAACCGGATCCCCTAGGTGTGGACGGAGGAGCCCAGCACCACCATAATTGCTGTTCCAAACGGCTGCCGATAGCATCCCGGCGCGCCCGATCGGGTTCCGCTCATTACCGCAGCGCCGTATAAGTGATTCTTTGTAGCAGGCCAATTAAAAAGTTACCTCTTTCGGGGAACTGCTTCGCTCCGCCGCCGAATTGCGCAGGGCTGGAGTCCGGGAGGTGGCGGCGGGCGGGCACAGGGGGGCATTGTGGGAGAGGGTGTCGGGGAATCCGAGGGAACCCACCGGACCTCGCCTCGCATGAATGGGGCTTTTCTCGAGCGCACACAGAGCCCGATTCACAGGTCTCCGCAAGGAACCAGTTTAAATAAATACGGGCAGCGTTTCAGCCCCATCTGGAAGCCATCGCTGCCAATCTCCCAACGCAAACAAGCCTCACAAAGGAGGATTGAGGTCTCTCCCCCTAGCCGAGGAGCACTTTCGGAGGCGAGGGTTGTGAAATGCAGATGTGGGTCAAAGACGCCACTGCCAATAAGTTTCTCAAACTCTTGGAAAGATGGGGAGGAGGGGCGTGCCTGAGCTCCAGGTTTCTGACATTCCTGACGTTCACGCCGACTGCGCCTTTCCCCCTGTCAAATATTTAGGTCCGCCGACCATAGGGGATGGGGTTATGGAGCTGGGATACTCCGGGGCGCAAAATCAGCTACTAGGATGCACTCTCCCTGGGGAGGAGAAGCAGCGACTGGAAGAGCTGGGCCCACAAAACTGTGGAATTCACTCCCTCTCGAGGAAGCGGCGGCGGTGAGAGAGCTCTGCCACTTAAGTGAGCGCCTCCAATACCAGGTGGAGAATTTGGGAATTATTTTACGGTCACCTAGCTAATTCCTTTGTGCGCCAAAGCAGATGTCAATCAAGAAAACAGCTTTGTGAGTGTGTTCATGTAAATTTAGGACAAAATATAATCAGTCCTCCATTTACATGACACCGTACAGACACCGTATTCCAACAGGTGCCCCAGAGCGCACCGCCAACTTACTTAGCGCACCACCCAACCACCTGGCCAGGATCTCCTGCCCCAGGCTTCCTGCGGCTGCGCAGCGGGCTCCAGTCCTGCCCCAGTCCTGCCCCGCCTGGGTCAGCCGCTCTAATGAGCGGAAAGTCCTCCCAGGCCCGCAGCCTTAAAGAACCATCTCTGTGGACAGCCCGGTGGTAGACGAGACAGCACAGAGCCTCCTCGAGGGACTTTGATTCCCCCCTCCCCCCAAAAAAAGGTTGCCCTGCGATTGATTTACAATCTGTAACATACAAAGACAGGGCTGGAATCCCAGCCGTCGGAAACGTGCCCAAACACGTGGAAAAAAAGTCTCTCTACCTAATACACTTTCCAGGCTTCGTTTGTCCTGAATATAATCCCAGACTGAAGGACTTTGCGGAAGGAGGCCATGGCATGGTGCGGTCCCAACCGCCTTTGAACCAGATTGTAAAACTGCCATCTATCTCTAACGATATTGGGTTGGAATAGTTACAGCAATCGACCAACCGTACACACACACACACACACACACACACACACACGCAGCCTGGCTCAGTGAGTTTCAGAAACAGAAAAGTAACTCATTGTAATACCTCGGGGGGTTAGGGGGGAAGACCGCGGAGAGGGGGCGCTATTTCCAGGGGCGTTTGAAAAGCACGGTCTGATTGGAATGTTATCACCTTTCAGATGGCCTCTCTTCTGGGAAGTTTCAGGGAAAGCCGAGAGGCGAAAGAGGGCTGCACCTTGCTCCGGGCCAGCCCGGAGGGGGAGGGAACCGCGCTGAGGTCGCAGAGCGCCTCTCCGAAGCCTTTCTTTGTGGCCTCGGATTTCAGCCCACCAGTTTCAGAGCATCTCCTTTGTCTGCCTCCTCTTTGAACCCCCCAGCGACCAACCCCTGGACACGACTGCAAGGTCCACCCCTTGGCGCCGGCTTGCTCCTTCGCCAGTCCTTTCTTTCCTACTTCTAAGAACGATGGGCCACGACCTGTTTTGCTGAACTCTGAGTGCTTCGAGGAGGCGAGATGTGTGCGTGTGCTCCTAATTATCAAACTGGTGAAAAAGAGCGCGCTTAAATCTGTGCGCAAGCCTCTCCAACCCGACACTTTGCTTATTTAATATTCCGAGGCAGAGTAGGGACCTGCAAATGCCTCTAATCGTAACCCGCTTGGAGGACTCGGGACAGAGCCGCTGCCATGCAGACCTCCACTCGGCGAGCTCCTGAGCACCCTGCGCCCAAGTCTCGGCTCACTGTGACCCCAGGGGCCGCTCTAACCCGGACCCGCGGGCTTCAGAGCAGCAGGGACCGACTAGGAGGATGCGGAGGGACAGCACGGAAGGGCGGCAAGCAGGGACTTGGGCGACTTACGGACATCCTGGCCGTGACACCGAAGGACAGCGGCGACGAGCAGCGTCAGCAGCACCAGCGTCTGGGGAGCCCCGAGGCGCATCATGGCTCACCGCGGGGCCTGGCGGGGCCGGCCGAGCGGAGCGCAGCGAGGCGGCACGAGCACGGCGTGGGTGCGGGTCTCACCGCGCCCTCATGCAGGAGGCCCGAGGAGCAGGAGGAGGAGGCAGGAGACCCGGCAGCCCAGCGGCGCTCTGCGTCTTCTCCCCGCCGCGGCGCCCGTTATATGCGCCGGGCCCCACTGGAGGCTGGTGAACTGGCCCAAACCGCGGGCCGCCCCCGGCCCCCCGCGGGGCTGTAACCTGAGACCCCGCCCCCGGAGCCCGCCCCGGCCCCGCCAGAGCCCGCACCTGCCCGGCCCGGACCCCCTCTCAGCTAGCCCGGCTTCCTGCCCCCCACTCCCAGTGTGCCGAGTGGCCTGATCGGGCGGGGCGCGGAGTCGGCCCCTGTCCTCCCCCCTCCCATCGGGGGCTGCGGCGCTGCCCCCTCCGACCACAGTCGAGGAGGGGGGCCTCCGGCCCCTCCCCTCGGAGTGCTGCCCGATTGGAGGGGCGGGGGGTGTTTGCAGAGGCACAGGCCGCGAGCCCTGGACTGGGACGGAAAAGACTTGGGAAGGAGGAGGGAAAAGTGGCAGAAAGGAGCAGCGCGGGAGGTAGAGGGGGCACCGCGTTGTGACCTTGCACTGAGAGGGCGTGAGGGGTAGGGCTCTAGGGGAGTCCACGAAGGTATCTGGAACCCTAAATCTTAGAGACTGGCAAGCAGGGTCAAGTTTGGGGGCCCCTTTCCGGGGTACCTGGCCTCCGGGCTTCCACCTGGATGTTCAGAAGACAGCCCCACCCCCTCCCCCATCCAGCTCTGCGATGAAAGAGCCTCCTCTGGAGCCTGGGCAGACGTGGGCCGGAGGATCGCCAGGAAAGGGGCCGGTGTGCTGCAGCACAGAGGGAGACCTGTGTGAGGAGGGGGAGGGCGGAGGCCGGTCCTGGGAAGGGGATCGAGGAGCCAGGGAGGACGGAGAAAGCCGAGACTAAACCGTGCAGGCTGCCGAGGTGGGGGACTGTCTAGTTCCGGGCTCAGACGTGGTGTCTGCTCTTCCTGGCCCGGCTCCGGAGTCCGGGGGGAGTGGGCGCTGCCGCCCTGGTTGAGCAGCTCCAGCCAGAGACAGTTGGTCACTCTGCAGCCCCGTCCAGGGAGCGAGGAGGCCTCTCCAGCTGGACAGAGTTCCGTGAGCCAAGGGAGATGCCAGAATTTCCTAGTCGGCCCCCTGGCCCTCCGCTTCCCACCTCACCTCACCTTCTCTGGTGAGCGCCTGCTGGCACCTCAGCCCCAGGGCTCAGCTATGCCCCTTGCCTGGCTCCTGCCGCCTCCTTTGATAAGAGGGAGGAAAAGCCCCCAACGGACCTTCTTCCTCTTAAGGAGCTAGTTTTCTGTCCCTGAGGATTGTACGGTTCCCCCAAAGAACTTCAGGCAAATACAAGCTTGCATGAAACTCAGAATTGAGCCCTGACTTAACCAGAACTCCCCTTCTCAGCAGTAGGGTCTCTGCAGCCCTTTCCTCCTACAAGTTGAAAGACCCTGCTTCTACCCCCTCCCCCAGGCTTCCACAGGGGATTCCAGGCTCCCCGCCCCCCCCCATCCCCCATTGATTTGAAACTTCTGAATTCCAGGTGTGCAGAGCTTCACTTGTGTGCAAGTGTGTTGGCTGGATAGGGGAAGAAGTTCCATTGTTTAAAGAGACGCTGCCACGCTTTGTCCAGGCTGTATGGAGGTAGATGAAGGTTGGAACCACTGATCCCAGCGTCTCCTCTTGGGCCATGGGCCTTCCTTGACCCTTTTCCCATCCTCCTGTTCAACTCCTTGCGCTGAGCTCTGAGCCACTCCCCAGCCACAGCCTCTGCCAAGAGAAAGCTGGTCTCAGGGCCACAGTGTCCTGTGCCCTCCTTGGGGACATGGGTTCTGTCTTCTCCACCTGGAAGGTAGAATGACCAAATCCCACTCATTTCTTAAGACCCTCTAGGTGAAAACCCCTCTGAGACCCTTCCCTGATTTGTCTAGAATGTCAGTGTCTCTCTGCATCCCTCTGGCATTTATACCCTGAATCCACAATTATACTCTAAACTGCACACATTGTGTGTAGTTCTCATTTTTCCCCTTGTAGTCATTGGTCGCATCTTACCAATGAGCCTGGAAGCTCCTTGAAGACAAGCACAGGGCCCAGCACAATGCTGACACACAGACAAATTCAGCGAAACCCCCGTGGACTAAGGCATTCAAATGCAACCTATGATTTATGATGCAAGCAATATACCAGCAGCTATAAAGTTAGGCATTCATCCATTTGACCTCAACTACAAGTGGCCATAAGAATTCATCTGAAAAATAAGGGTTTTGGTGAAAACACTAAGATATATGAAACGTTGAAATCTATTTTAAAGTGATCTAGTTCAGTGAGCAGCAAAGAGATACATAGTTCTATTGCTAAGTTGCTCTTGATTTCACTCCCTGACTCTGATGATTCATCTTTGCCAGTGAACTGTATCTACATATAAGAGCTCTGGATTTTTTTCCAGTAATCATGGTTCATCTGTGAATGCCAAGTTTAGTTCTCCACTCTCTGTGGGGGGGAAAAAGCTTTCTTCTCAGAGATGAGAATTGACAAAAACAAACTAAAACTTAAGTTGACAAGGCCAAAATAAACTATGGAAATTAGTTAAGTTCTAAAGTCAACTAAACACCAATATTAATATTTTACTGATTCATGAATCCAAACAACTACAATTTTAAAACTTCTCATTTGTAACTCTGACTGGAATTGAACCTATAAGCATATATATATGCTTTTCGAACATAGTAGAGTCCTTCTTTACTCTATTAGCTCATAGTTTACATAGTGTATTAACAGGTAGTGTCATCTGACCTCACCATTCAGAAGTAGAAAGAAGGTAATATAGGAGAGCAGTTTTTGGATAAAGGCACAATAAGAACAGAAAGAAGGGCCCTGGCTGGTTTGGCTCAGTGGCTAGAGCGTTGGCCTGCGGACTAAAGGGTCCCAGGTTCGATTCTGGTCAAGGGCACGTACCTTGGTTGCAGACTTCTTCCAGACCCAGCCAGGGCCAGCAGGAGGCAACCAATTGATGTGTTTCTCTCACATCGATATTTCTCTCTCTCTGTCTTTCCCTCTCTCTTCCAGTCTCTCTAAAAACCAGTGGGAAAATATCCTTGGGCGAGGATTTAAAAAAAAAGGAAAGAAAAGAACAGCAAGAAGGGACAATAAGAGAGGAGATAGAAAAGCAAGAAGAGTTGATGCAATGAATATGGGAGAGGAGCTGGGCATAGAGGAATAAAGGGGGGGAATGGGAGACATCTGTCATACTATCAACAATAATATATATTTAAAAACTTGGCAGCCTAGGGCCAATAGGGTGGCGTTAATAGCTCTATAGTCCTCAATGGTTCCAGGGAATATTCTGTTTTATAGCATCGCTACAGTCCCTGTGGTTTATAATGATGAACTTAAATGTCGAACAAAATGTTAATTTAAGTGTATTTTCCTTGAGTAGACAGGAAAATACATATGTTTTCCACTTTCTAAAGGTCTCCATTAAACATAATGATAATAAATGTTCATTCACTCAATGTGAAGAATCTATGTCCTGGCAGAGTTAGATCGACGAGGACACACTGTGATTTCTAGGGCTGTAGAGCTGGAATCAGAGCTGCTGTTTCCCCACTTGGCGGGAGACTGGCTTCGGTGGCTGAGAACAAAAGTCCCACCTCCATCATTCACTTGCACCTTTAAGTACAACACGCCTAACTGTAGGTAGAACAGCTAGAAATAAGAGGCACAATTAGTGTATCTACCCCAAATCAGACCAACTTAGTGAGACAGATGGGTTGAACCAGTCATTTTGTGTTGTGTAGACAAAATAACTGTTTCACTATTTTTCTCTCTTTTATGGGGATATTAAATTTAGACATATGTAAACACAGCCTTATTGGGAAAGATGTTTGTAGGTAGACCGTAAAGAGAAGATCTCTTTCTCTCCCTTGACACAAATCTCATTTTAAAATAGTGATAAAAGCGAGGAAGGATCCACATTCCAAAGAGGCAAGCCCACCCCAAATATGGCAGGTGGTGAATGCACAGCCTTCACTCAGCCTCAGCCACACTTCACACAGACGGGCTGGCGGGGGAGAGGGTCCAGCTCCCTCAGTGACATTCCGCTTCTGTTGGTCGGGCTCGGCTCAGACATCCTTTCAAGATGTGTTTATGTTTTGCTTTGGCATTTTGGGGGCAGAGTAACAGGATCAGGACTGTCCAGGATAGGATTCCCAGATTTATTACATTCTAGGAGCATAAACGTGCTATTCTGTCTTCTCGATCGCAAACAGCATTAAGAGTCCCAGCCAGTCTCCTCGGCCCTGCCCCAGCGCCACACTGGAACTGAACACCCACTCCTGTCTGAAATGGGAAAACAGAGAATATTAAGAGACTATCTTTGAATCCATTGAGGAAACAAGAAAAAAAATGACTGAAAAATGCTGCAAAGAAAAAGAAATGCTGCAAGGAAGGCACTCTCCTACCTCCTAAAAGACAAATAAAAACAAACAGACAAAAAACCAAAAACAAAACAGAAAGAGCAGCATTCTGGAAGCCACAGAGCAAGCTGGAGAAGGTCCCTGGGAGAAGTGAGTCTCCAAGGGTGGGTGGGATTTTGTTTTAAAGGAAATGATTACATATATATATATATATATATATATATATATATATATGATTACATATATATATATATATATATATATATATATATATATATATATATATATAAATTTCAGAGAGGAAGGGAGCAGGAGAGAGAGATAGAAGTATCAATGATGACAGAGAATCATTGATCGGCTGCCTCCTGCACGCCCCCGCCCCTACTGGGGATGGAGCCCTTGACCAGAATTGAACCTGGGACCCCTCAGTCTGCAGGCCGACGCTCTATCCACTAAGCCAAACCAGTTAGGTTGGGTGGTTGGATTTTGAAATGCAGTGGGATAGTGAGAGGACAGGGCTCCTATATGAAAGCAAAGAAGGCAGATGAACCAGGAGACAAGGCAGGGGACCCAAAACACTGGGAGTCAGCCACAGAAGCCACTGGGATTAAAACGTGTCACCAGAGATGAAATCGAGGTCAGACACGGAGGACTCCACGAATGCCACTGGTTGTCGCTGAGTCAGGCTCAGACCTGCCTTTCCTACTTCTCATTGTCCCCTCTTCTATCTGTCTCCTACTAGATAAGCCTTTGAGGGAAAGAGAAATATGTCTGGGCTCTCTCTATATATAAAAATTGATTTTTTACAGAGAGGAAGAGAGAGGGATAGAGAATTAGAAACATCGATGAGAGAGAAACATCGATCAGCTGCCTCCTGCACACTCCCTACTGAGTATGTGCCCGCAACCAGGTACATGCCCTTGACCAGAATCGAACCTGGGACCCTTCAGTCTGCAGGCCGACACTCTATCCACTGAGCCAAACTGGTTAGAGCTGTCTGGGCTTTTTTAAGGCTTACTTTTGGAAGCAGTGGCTGTACTTTTACACAGAAATGATCTTCCCATTTCACTCTTTTTTTTTTTTCTATACACAACTCTTCATGCCAAATCTTGCATTTTCTTGAAGTGTGTGGCTTTAAAAACACATGTCTGTCTCATCAGCTCCCATGGCTCTGGGGTAAAGGGAAAGTCATAAACGCCCCATGCTGAGCTGTCGGAGCGCTCCCAGCAGAGGCTGCATGTGGAGCTCGTGGGTCCACATCCAGTGGTGGTCCAGCCACAGCCGTCTCCAAGGGCCAGACAGCATTTGCTCTGGGCACTAGTCACACATGGCACAGCCCAGTGGCTCTAGACGACACCCTTCGAGGGGCCAACAACCTGCCAGACATATGTAAGTGGGTGGCTTCTATCTCCTGTCTCTCTCCCTCTCATGAACTCTTCGCACTTACATATGGCCAGTACCATGGAGTTGCCCTCATTCATTCATTCATGCATGCATTTGTTCATTCATCTATTGCTCAAACATGTAGAGAAATCCTATATGAGTCTATTCACATACCTTCTTGAGAGCAGAGGCCATAACTTGGACATTCAAAGTGTTTTCCAGTCTCCCTGTCACTGTGCGGTCACCTAGTAAATGCTCTAAATTCTTGCCACTGGAAGTGTGGGCCATCGACCAGTAGCATTAACCTACCCGGGAGCTTGTTAGAAAAACAGAATCTACAAAATCAGGATTGGCATTTTACCAAAATCTCCAGATAACTCATTTGCCAGTTAAGGGTGGATACATGCTGGTCTAAATATTGGTGGACTGGTAGTGACGCGTGGCCCTGGCTAAGAGCAGCATGGTCTGTTAGCGGCTGGGATCACGTCTGTGCTGCGAGGAGGGACGGCAGAAAGAAGTGAGTTGAGGGAGAGGGATGGACAGCAGGTTGTAGAGCAGATAACAAATGCATGACTGGAAAGCCTGCTGCTGGGGTGGGGGTGTCAACTCTCAAGGGCTGTCTCCTTCTGAAGTCTGTGGGAGGTCACTTTTCCCATGTTCTATTTCTCTGACAGGAAACGGAATCGGTGCTAGGAAGGGACTGACCCACTCCAGAGCTTTGTCCTGAATTCCCTGGAGAGAGCATCAGGGCACAGCTGGGCACAGAGTAGCTGATGTCTTACCTCTTTCCCAAGGGCCTCCCAGCCCTGCCTCCTGGGAACTCCAGACCCACGAACTCTTCCCGAGTGGGAAGTATCATGGAAAGTAAGGAGCTAGACTGGGGTGCCTCTGGGCCGAGCAGGATATGTGCCCCCTCAGAGAGCCAGGCACCTGGAAACCAAGTTTATTCTCTCCAGTGGGTGGGGTGGGTCTGCCCTCCAGGAAGTCCCTGAAAAGCTCAAGGCAACGTGTGGTCAGCTTCGAGTGGGCCCCTGTGCCAAGAACAACCTTGGGAGGGAACAGAAGGACACTGCGTGCCACCCTTGCCCATGCAAAACTAGCGAGGGCGCCTTGTCTGCTCTGCCCGAGGCCCCTGTCCAGGGAGGGCTGGGGCACCACTGTACTCTGCACATCTGCACCCCACTGCAGCCGGCACCCCACTCCTCACCTGGCACCACCCACTGCCCAGACACCCCTCCCGCCCTGGGCTCAGACCCTTGGAGTCCTCCTTAACCGTCTCCCCTCACTCTGTCTCCCGTCCCCTTCCCCTCCCATCCCTGGACCAGCCTTCTGTCAGCTCCACTTGCTGAGCTGGGCATTTGCTAGGTGGTGTGGGGGACACCAAGCAAGATTGTTTGACGTGGATCCTGTCCTCAAAGAGAGTACCGCCTCAGAGATGTTCACATAAAAAGCCACACTTCGAGGCAAACGAGTTATAATATGATCTATTGTAACGTGGTGACACAGCTCAGCGCCATGCCACAGGTCCAGGCGCTCCGTTCTGGCCTGTAGCTGAGAACAGCTCTTCCTGACACAGGCTCAGGCAGTGAGGGCAGCCTGGTCACGCCTGTCCACAGTGTTTACTAACTGTTAGGATCTGCAGCAATCTGCCTTCTCCCACCTACCTCCATCCCCAATTATGCGTTTCTTCCTCTGGCACATTCACTAAGACACCAGCAAGGCCCCCACAATCGTTTTCGTTCCTTGTCAACTGGATATAAAGGACTCCATTTTCATGGGAACAAGAGTAAAAACATCCTGCTTGCACCCAGTTTCCTCCTATGCCTGCCCATCGAGAGGCCTGTCCACTTTCATCCTAAATGTATCTAGAAATGCACAATATGCATAATATTTTCCTGAATTAATATATAAAGAGATAGGGTGGCCCTTCACCTTGCCGGTTAGACACAGGAGCTGCACTTCCCAGCTCCATCCTCTTATCCTCTTGGGAGAATCACTGGGCTCCTTTGAACTTCACCCACAAAGCAGGGAACTGTGCTCACGGGCTCACGGTGAGGATGAATGAAGGAACAGAGGTGAAGTCTCAGCAGAGAGCTTTGCTGAGGATGCTCAGCGCCATGGGCAGTATCCTCAGCACTGCCTTCCTTGGTCTCCACCCCATGTCCTTTGCCCTTGCCCTCCACCCCCAAAATACCAGAAAGAAGCAATCTCACAACTCGATTTCTCATTTAGTTGAGCCCCGTTAGCATTTTTATCTTACCAGTTATGTTTCCATGTGTTTGGATTACAATGGACAGGATCTAGGTTGATTGATGAATAGCCTGGAATTTGAGGTGCAGAGTTGGAGATGTTGTAAAATCAGTAAAGCAAACTCGGCATTCACAAACTTTCAGTATGACCTGCAAAGGAAACTTTGCCCTAGGGACACATGGGCCCAACGCTTGGGCACAACTTTTCCCTAAGAAGGAGAACAGAACTTTCAAGGTTATCATGAAAGCTAGGGAGACTAGGAGAGCAACTGACCGCCACAAAAAGACGCGTTTGATATAACTGTGAAAAGATCAAGATTTGAGAGGAAATGACCTGAAAGGCTTTTTGATCTGGTTTGATGAGAATCTCCAGAGGATCTAACTCTGAGATATGAGAGGGAGAAGTTGTCCTTCTCAAGTCAGCTGGTATTTCCAGGCAGGGAGAACAGTTTAAAATGAGTAAAAAAAAAACACACTTATATCTAAGTGTTTTTGTCTCTTTAAGTCTTGCTTGAAATTTTGTAACTTTATTTATAAATTACTTATCCTGATCCTCTGTGATCTTTATATCTAACTGTAGTAATAAAGGGATCTAGTTTGTCAGGAAAGATATATTTAAATAGGAAACTGCATGTTCCGATTGCCTGCAGATAAGATAAAGCCTCCACCTGGTGGCAGAGGGTCACAATTGCAGGCACAGCACCCAGCAGCAAATGGCCTGAGGAGTGCTGATTTGGCCAATGCCACCTAAGAGCAAACATCACATCCTCTCCTCTTGTAGAAGGGCTGTAAATACCTAACATTCTACTTGTGAAGTTAGTTAGAATGTTACTCTTGGTGAGATTACACCTACTGATGGTAAGTAAATTAGACCACTTAACACATGTTAGCTTCCCCAATATTAATGCCTTGTGAGTGTCTGTCCACTTTGGTGTATTGGTCCTTGATATTAAATTAAAGGGCAGTGGTGACTTTTGTCTAGCACCGATTCTCAATGGAGGTGACACTGGGTGATGAGAACTATTGGATAATTTTCTATCCTGAAAACTTGTGAGTAACATGATCAAGACTAGGGTGGGGAAGAGATAAGGAAATTTTGAGAAACATTGGCTGTTGTCAGATAATGCATTCATCAACAGCGGACTGACCACCACTTTGGCACGCTGGGCTGCACAGCTTGCAAATATGCAGGGTGGTGTGTCTGGAGATTCACAAAAGGAACCACTATTTCTTCTTTCCAGCTTGGAAACAGTGTTCATCGCTTCAACTTTCTTTACTCACAGTGAGTTACTCATTAAAGAGGTTGCTTTATTGCTGAGATATGTATATGTGTGTGTGGGGGGGGGTAGTTTTAGTTATCCCAGAAGGAGTGTGTCCAGCACCTTGTGGTGGGTAGAGGTGAGAAGACAGGAAAAAGGCAGTTTCATTATCATCCTTTCCAACAAACATTTAAAGAGCACCTGTATTGTGTACTGTGCCATAGATGCACATGTATGTAATGTTCTATTCCTTTCCTTGAATAGCTTATACATTCTTACAAATCTCATGGGCATGAAGCAGTAGAAAAAACACTGGCCTCGAAGTCAGGAAGCCTAAATTTAACACCGATCTATGCCTCTAACTAGCCACGTGATCTTGATCAAGCTGCTTTACTCTGAGGGCCTTAGTGCTTCTCCTGGGAAATGAGGCAGCTGCCTGTGGTTTTGTGATGAGAGGCACCAGTTCGTTTCTTTCCCTACCCCTTTACCCTCATCCTCACAGAATTTAGATTTACTATCAATGACCCATCAATTTAATCTGAAAATCAACCACTGGGAAGCTAAAACAAGAGATCAACTGGCTGAAGGGTTAACTTTCCCACCCAGTGTGGCTAAGTCAGCTGAACCCTCCCCTGCCTCTGGGACTCAGCACCCCGCTCCCGGCCCTACCTGTCTCCTGGGTCCAGACCAGTTGCCCAAGGAAAGGCAGAGCAGTTGTCCACAAATAGGAAGCAGGCCTCCTCCAGGCACTTCCCTTTCCCTAAGACCCAGAGAAAGTGCCTTGAGAGAGAGAATGTGTCTAGATTTGTCTCCTGTGCTTTGGGCTTGGAAGAGTCCCCATCAGCTGCTCGTGGGCACCTCAGCTGGTCTTCTGGGCTCTCATGACTCATGATGACAGATGCTCTGATGCTCTGACAGGAAGTTCACCTGGAGCCCTGTGTGTTCTTGCCTGAGTCATGGGCCAGCCAGAGGTAGGGAAGGAATTCCCAGAGCAACCTGGTGTTAACCTCTAGCCAAACTGACATTCCTATTGAGCTGTCCTGGGTAAAACTCTCCGAGAATGCTAATTGGCGCTCAAGCAGACATCAGTGAGTCAGCCGATGTTTACGGGGCGGTAGTCTGTGGACAAAAGCGTCAGTGCTCTAACCTGAACACCTGCTGCAGGTCCAGCGCACAGGCACGATGTGCAGAGAACAAAAGAAATGTTTGTGATCCCTGCCACCGATAAAGCTTCAGCCACATTTAAAGAGATGGTCACTTGCCCTGGCTGGGTGGCTCAGTTGGTTGGAGCATCGTTCCATGCACCAAATGGTTGTGGGTTCAATTTCCAATCAGGGTGCACACAGGAGGCAATGGATCAGTGTTTCTCACATGAATGTTTCTCTCTCTGTCTCTCTCTCTCTCTGAGAATCAATAAAAATGTATCCTCGGGTGAGGATTTAAAGAGATGGCCACTCAAATAGGGTTTCAGGGACAGAGCTGCTCTAAGAATCTGCCTAATAGAACTCTCAGATGATGGAAGTATTCTATATCTTCTGTCCCTTAGGGTAGCCCCTAGCCACATGGGGTGATTGAGTACTTGAAATATGACGAATGCAATTGAGAAACTAAATTTTAAGTTTATTTCATTTTAATTGGTTTTACTTTTCATTAAAAAGCCAGAGATGGCTAGTAGCTACCATACTGGACCATACAACACATTCTTGCCTCTCCAGCAGCCTCACATCACCTGGGAGACTGTTAGAAATACAGACAGCCCAGCCCTACTGAATCAGAACCTTCATTCTAACAAGATCCTGAGGTCATCTGTTTGCACGTTAAGGTTGAGAGGCACTAGTCTAGGGCAGGGCTTTCCGTCTTGACTGCATGTTAGAATCACTTGCATATTGGGGAGCTTTTGAAACTCCCAATCTGTGACTGCACCCCAGACAAATTAAACCAGAATTACTTGGGGGGAGGGCATGGAATCTGGGCATCAATGCTACCTAATCCCCTGTGTGATTCAGTGAGCACCCAAGGTTGAGAACAGCTGCCCTCAGGCCATGTAGCCAGCTGGGGCCACACTCCGATGGCCAATGGCCGATGGCCGAGTCCATCTGAGGGCCAGCAACTTGTGTAGCCTCTGCATTCACTTGGGCCTGGCTGGGAAGCCAAAGGGAGTTATTCATCCTCAGCAAGTGTGAGAACTGGCTGGGCCTATGTTTGTTTCCAATGCCCAAGTGAGATGTTCATTAGCTTTTGACAAAACACATCCAAATGCCACACCATCAAAGCATATTGGACCGGCGGATGACTGACGGGGGAAGGGCTGATTCATTCCTCGCTCTGTGACCTGGATCACCTTGCCATCCCGGAGCAGCCCCATGAAGGGAGCTATTCTTCCCATCCAGGATGGAGGTGGCTGGTTTTTCCAATGCCACTTGTCTTCTGCTGCCACTCAGTAAGTGTCTGAGGGCCACTGGGGTCAAAGAGAAAAGGTGGGTTTTCCTGAAGAGCCGGACTCTCTCTTCCTGTTGATCCCAACGGGACCTGAGAGGCTCCAGCCACTTTCTAGTGACAAATGGCATTTGCAGAGATGAGCCCTCATCTTCCAGTTGGTGAAGGTTCGGGACAAGCATGTTGAAATCTGCCTCTGAGGAAATCAGGTCTCAGGAGCAGCAAGGCTGTCTGAGGGCAGGAGCTGCAGCCCACGTGCAGCACCGGTTTCCAGTCTCACTGAGGAATGTCACCCTTGACTTAGGTGAGATGGAGATGCAAGTGGTTCACGTTAGAAATGGGATCCCCAACATATGATTATTAGCTCATTTGTCTTGACATGTCTATAGGATTCATAGTTCTTGTGATCCCATGCCGACCTTAGAAGGCTTGGCCGAGACAAGGGTGCCCTCGGGAAGGTTACAAGAGAGCAAGCTGTGATGCTTTCCCATCATGGGGCAAGGGAGGCATGAGGGTCAGCCCTGGGAGTGTCCAGGACAGCCTGAGCAGGTGCCTCTGCGGCTCTCCCTCCACGTCCACCTCCACATGCCAGCTACCCAGTGTCCTGCAGATGTCCAGATATCCTTAGAAAGCTTTGTTAGCCAACGGCCCCTGGGCCACAAGCCACATCTGAATGAGCTCTCTGTGCTCCAACTGGGCATGAGCTCATTTCCAGGGAAGAATCAGGAAAGAGCAGAGGGAAGATTGTCTCCTCCATGGCCGTGTAGGGGAGGTTGTGCCCAATGGAAACAGACGTGGGCCAATGTTACTCAGCTGTCTCAACTCTACTGCTGGTCCGCTGTCTCAGTGAAGACTCCGTCACCCACCTACACAGTTGTCTGTGCTGTATAGTTAGCACTTTGCAAAATGCTGCCTAATTCTTCAATGGCACTTATTAGCACGCCATAAAGCATCAGGACCCAGCAGGCCACTTGAAGGTCCAATGATCCAACCTCTTGACTTAGAGGCAGGGCAATGAGGCCGAGGGGCCAGAGCTATGAAAAAAAAGGCCCTGGCTGGTTTGGCTCAGTGGATAGAGCGTCAGCCTGTGGGCTGAAGGGTCCCAGGTTCTATTCCAGTCAAAGGCACATGCCCGGGTTTTGGGCTTGATCCCCAGTAGCAGGCATGCAGGAGGCAGCCAATCAATGATTCTCTCTCATCATTGATGTTTCTCTCTCTCCCTTTCCCTTCCTCTCTGAAATCAATAAAATATACCTAAAAAAAAAAAAAAAGATCTGCCCTTCTCAGGGGAAGCAGAGGCATTAACCTGGGAAGTGGTGTTTTTTTAAAAAAGAACTTTGAGATTTTATTCATGGATTTTATTTTATTTTTTTGGCATCAATTTTCATTTTAAAATACTGTATATTCTGATTACTGAGATTTTTCAGTGCACCTTAAACTTTGCACCCAAGGCGAGTGCCTCGCTCGCCTAAATCCTATGCCGGGCCCTGGCAGGAAGGCTAGAGACTTGCCCAAGGTGACACTAGCTTGGACAAGAGGCAAAAGGAGAACTTGTGTCCTCCAACTATGTCCACCTTCTTATTCTCTATCAGCTTCCGGTGCAAGTCCTGTTTTTCCCAATAAGGGAGAACTTGTCCAATAACAACACCCTTACAGGCTTATATCCCAGCCCAAGAAGCAATATTAAAAAATCCAAGAAACGGCAAAATTGTTCCCTAAGTAAAGGATTATTGTTGGTGACAGTATCAAAACACTGACACCACAGTGAGATACCAATAAATACAGAAACACATGCCCAAATGTGGACCACTTCCCCAGCCCAGCCAGCCCTCCTCTCGCCTGCCCTGCTTTGGGAACCACAGAGCCCCTTCCCATCCTCCGAAACTCAGGCTGATGTTCTTCCAAAGAGTTTGCTTCTTTCACCACACTCCCTCTGCTCATAGCATGAACGGTACCATGCTATACACGCTGGTCTACACGGGACTTCATGTTGTGTATCTTGGAGATGCTTCCACATCAATACACTAAAAACATCCCAATTCATTTAATGATTGCTTAGTATTCCATTGTACAAAAGTATGATAGATCATCATTTCTTTTAGTTCCCTTTGATGTTCATTTGGGCTATTTCTAGTGTTTTGCTGAAAAAATATTTGTATAGATGTCCTTTGCACATGTGTATGTTTATCTGTATGATAATTTCCTGGGAACAAAATTGCTGGGTCAAAATTGATGTGCATTAAAAAAATTCAAAGCTATTGCTAAATTCCCTTCCACATGGCACATGCCATTCCCGCCAGCAATGCCAGCAACTTATGAGAATGCATATTCAGGTATTTAGCGTAGCCTTCGCCAACCACTGCCATGCAGTTTTCAGCCCTTCTGGTCCTTGTCAATCTGCAGAGTGAGACACGGCGTCTCACTGTGGCTTTGACTGGTATTTCTCTTATTAAGACCGAGTTTTGTTTTGTTTTCTAGGAACTCTTTGTTCACATTCTGTATCCACTTTTCTGTTGTATTTTTGTATTTTATACTATATTTGACCTGGATGTGCTCTCTGTACAGAACGCTAGACCTTGTTTATGAGAAAGAGTTGCAAGTACTTTGTGCTGTGACATTTTGACTTTGCCCATGGGGGTTTTGTGAGTTTGCCATACAAAATCTTTTTATTTTTTATGGTTAAATTTGTCATTATTTTATTTTATAGTTTCTGGTTTCATTCATAGACTTTAAAATAGTCATGGTTTCTTTAGGGTTTAATTTTTACATTTAAACTTTTGATCCACATGCAATTTATTTCATTTTAAGGTGTAGGTAGGAATCTGACTTTATTTCCCCGAGTGCCTCCCCTTTCTCCCAGGACATTTATTGAGAAGTCCATCTCCCCTCACTGGCTGAACTGCCGTCTTTACCATATTGTAAATTCCAGTTTGTTTGTGCCTATCTCAGCTCTTCCCCGGGACCCCCTGGCCTGCATACCCCTGCATACCCCTCACTCTCTCTCCTGAGTGCAACTCAGACTTGACTGCAGACACTGGGGTGGGACACAGCAGGGGAGGGGGAATAGTAAAAGGATTTGATTCTAACATCAGAAAACGTCTAATCTCTCTCCAAAGAATCCTTCATCTAAAATGTCTTTGCTCCCATAACTCCTCTCAAAAGAAAAACAAAAAGAAAACAAAGAAGTTTGTTTCCTCATTAAAAAATCTGTTTGTTTGTCCAGCCTGGAGGGAACCCCTCTCCTCTGTGCACTCTGCCTTCCCTCCAAGGTCAGGAGCCCCAAGGCCTGGGAGCAAGGGCTTTGATCACCCAGTTGATTCCCTCACAGGCTCCCTGCTGTCCCAGCCCCGTACTTGATGGTGGAGTGTAAATTGAGCTGGTCCTTATCTTAAAGACATTACAGCAGACCCTAAACAAACACATTAACAGCCACTAAGAGGCCTAACTAAAGCCAGCCAACAAATATGCCTTCAGGAGGTTTTGCAGAAGCATCATCCTTCCCTCATGGCCCCTGAGCGCCTGCTCCCTCCCCACCAGCTCTTTCCCACACACCTCCCACTGGACTGGAAGCACCTGGAAGGCAGCCGCCCTGACTTCAGCTTCTTCCGCTTTTCCCTGCAATAAACAAGCACGGTCCCTAAGGACTCAATAAATAGCCACTGCAAATAAATGAGAAAATAAACCTTAGTGAAACAGCTAATAGCTCCCAGCTATCAAAAGGAATGCTTTCCTTTGGAGTCACAGACTATCCTAGATTCCAGAGGGTCTAAATATAAAGTCGGTGAATGCGCTTTTACACACAGGCTTGGGGTGAGCATTTTTCTAAAGGGTGGAGAGGAGGGCCCTTGGTGTTCATCAGAGTCCAATAATAAGAAATTAAAATTAAATTTTTAAAAATCTGTAGATAAAATAATTTGATGTCCGGAGTTTGCTTCAAAACATTCCAGTCAGAGGGCAGGGAATGGGTGGGGGTAGGTATAGTTATAGATGAAACAAGGCTGATAATTGTTCAAGCTAGGAAGGGAAGGAGGGAGGGAGGGAGGGAGAAAGGAAAGAAGGAAGGAAGGAAGAAAGGAAGGAAGGAAGGAAGGAAGGAAGGAAGGAAGGAAGGAAGGAAGGAAATTCTTGCTACAGAACACAATAAAAATACAGACAGGCCATAGTGCGTAGCTGTCATCTCAGTGCTAGCTCTATAGGAACAAGTTCTGCCCAGGGCTTTCCCTGATTCGTGTTTGGAAGCCTGAACATTATTGTGGGTGCAGAAACAGGACCTCCACTCTCTATCTCAGCATTACCCAGAGAGAGGGACCAGAGTCCCTGAGGCCATCTTTGCTCATCTGCATCCTCTCTGCTGAGCCTCCTACACCCCAGCAGGGCTTCACGGGGTCAGGGAGATGGTCATCTGAGGCCCTTGGCTCTCCGCACCAATCCCAGGCAGATGGAGCCCCGTGGTGGCTCGAGCTGGTGCAGAAGGGGCTGCGGCTGCACCGTCTGGATGTGCTTAGAGTAGAAAATTCACAAGTTCCAAGCTCTGCTCCCAAAGCAAACCTCCTGGGCCCAGGTGGCCGCAGCCTCCCCTGCCCTCGGAGGAGCTCCTTGGGCCGCCAAGCGGGCGACTTTGAAACCAGCTTGTGTTTGGGTTGTGAAAGCACCAATGTTTGCAGTGTTTGCCCAGCGGAAAAGGAGCATATTTTCTCCCCAAGACAAACTCAAAAGATGCTCCACAAGTTTTTCTTCAGACTTCCCACGGGAAACATAAATCAGGAAGAAAAATGGCTTTAGGTGCTGAGACCTGAAGCGGAATTTCAACCTGAAGAAACTGCTTGGAACAAGCGCTCTCTTTCTTTTGATGAAGCCACCGAGAGTCTGGGTCCACATTTCTCTCCTCTGAGCAGCCTTCGCAGATGAGGCAAAGGGAGGAAGAGGACCAGTTCTCTGGCCAGGGTGTCGCCCATCTAATGGATGCTGGCACTTCTGCTCATCAGCTTTTGAGATTTCTTAGCTAACTCTTCAGGAGAGGAAGACATCTATTTTCCTCCATGGAACTGCAGAATTCACTCTGGCTTAGACCAGCAGTTCTCAAACGTGGCTGCACATTGAAATCCCCCAGGGGGAGCTCTTTGAAACCTCCTTCCCCGGGCTGCACCCCCGTCCAGTTAAGTCAGAATCTCAGGGGGGCAGACCTAGGAGCAGTGCTTTGAAAACTCCCAGGTGATCCTGGTGTGTAGCTAAGCCTGAGGACTTAAGCCTGTAGGGTCAATCATCTTATGGTATTTTTCAGATCTTAAGTAGTACGGCCCTAGGCCTTTTCAATCCCCGCCGTATCCCATTCCCATGCTCGCACGGGATGTAGGAAGCTGACGGAAGGGGCGACTAACATGTTATCTATCCTTTATATTTATTTATTTATTTATTTATTGGTTTTAGAGAGAAAGGAAGTGGGGGGAGAGAGAGAGAGAGAGGCATTGATTTGTTGTCCTACTTACTTATGCATTCATTGGTTGAATCTTGTATGTGCCCTGACCGGGGACAGAACCCACAACCTTGGCATCGGGACTATGCTCCAACCCACTGAGCTACCCGGCCAGGGCTTCTTTTCTCTTTCTCAATTGTGTGAGAGAAGAAGAAACTTAGGTGCTTCCACCCCAGAGGCCTGCAATTTGCTGGCCTCGCTGCCCTTGTCCCTGGTCTCTGCCCTCAGGGGTTTGTAGTCTGCATGCCCCACAAAATAAGAGTGGTCATAGCAGTGCTGAGTGTGCATCAGTCCATCCAGGGTTCTGAATAATCCTAACGACTTGCTCTGTACAGAGGATCAGAGTGGTTCTGTTCATAGGTTGTAACTACCAGCTGGCTGCTTCCACGTTGGGAGTTTTTAGAAATTCTATATCACAGCTTGAAGGAGCCCCACAAAAGCTCCAGGCCCGAGAAACAAAGGGGTGAAGTCAGTTTGTCCAGTTCTAGTGGGGCTAATGCCACACGCTGATAGATGCCTTTTGAGCGATGCATTGTGGGTTTACTAGGGCCATAGGTGGAAGGCTTCCAAGCCACCATGTCTGTCTCTTGACATCTGAGAACCTTTCTTTTAGAGATGCTTCCCTCTCCTATAACATTCTATCTTTGGATGGACCCAGGAAGGCCATTGAGCATCTACAAGTTTTCAAAAAGTGTTATCGATTCACACTGCCAGCTGAACCAAACAGGGCACCGCAGGACGGTGCTCTCACGAGAAGCTCATGCCTCCAGCTGGAACTTGGCTTTGATGTACAAGATTCAGAGAAAGACCCCAGAAACCATTTCCTTTTTGGCCGAAGTTTATTTATCCTGTTTATCTGAAGCCAGAGCCAATAACCCAAGAGCTCTGGAAGCCTAGAAAGGCTTCTCAGCACTCCTCTGTCCCCTCGCGGGAAGGCCAGCCGAGCTGCAGGCCGGCTGCCGTGTTCCCGGGCGGTGCCAGTTCTGACAGGGGTCTGGGGAGCAGGTATCTCCCTAGTGATATGTAAGGAGAGGCCCAGCTGAGACTGGCTCTGAGAGGAGATGTGGGGGAGGAAAGGGACGTTGGTGCAGAGTGAGGAAGATGGATGCAGCAGAAGTTATCAGGGTGTGGGTGGCTCTAGGGCCACAGAGATCTGGCCTGAGCCCAGCGCAGCCATGGAACATAGGTGCAACCTGACATGCTGACAGGTGTCCTGACCTGTGAAAGTGGCACAATATTAGCACCTGCCTTTACAGTGATGGTGAGGATTACATGAGACAAATGAAGGAAGAACTCCGTACAATCCCCGCTCACAGCTAGGGCTCAGCACATGCAAGCTACCCTCATTATGACAACAAGGAAGGACAAGGGGCAAGTCAAGGCTGTGGAGGGGGGAGACAGCAGCCCCTCACCCGGCCCCGCCCCGGCCCATTACCTGGGACAACACTCTCCCGGTGCAGAGGCTCAGATGTTTATTATGAAACCTCCCATAAGTTGCTGGGGACTTTACATTTGCAGCACGGTCTCTGCAACTGCCTGACTGCCAGCTCTCAACAAGGCCTCATTCACTTCCCCAGGCAGCACCCCCAGGGGCCTCAGCCCCTCTGCCCCACACCCACTAGCTACCCGCTCTGGACCTGGTTTATGGAAGCTTCCCCTGCCCCGCCACCCCCTCCCCACTCCCCGCCCCCCACCCCCACCCCGTCCGTGCCTGGCCTCCCCTCCCCTGGCTCTGAGAGATTTCTGACTTGCCTTTTCCAAATGTGAAATCTCGGATGAGGTCACTTTGACTGGGGGAGCCAGGGGAGGGTCACAGATATTTCCTCAGCGCTGATGTCACTGGGGTGATTTTCGGTGGAACATGGGATACACATTTTTCATTTTAATAGTTATGTATTTATTTTTGTAATGGATCTCTTTTAACGAGCACTGGAGGAAAAGGCATACCCTCAATCCCATGATATAGTCTTAAATTCAAATAAACTTGAGTAAAGCAAAAGAGATGAGAACGTTGATTGAAGGAAAGTATTAAATGCGCATTTGCCCAGCTGGCCCTCGGATCTGACAAAGGTCTCTGGGAACCCTGCACCCTTGATCTCCACCCTCACCTAACGCTTCCTGGACATGGCAGTCGAACGGACACCATTTTGATCTAAACAGGCTGGCCCTGCCCTGGGCTGGTCAGAAAGAAGGGCTGCTCCGTGTCCACAGAGCTCGTGACAGGATGCAGTTCTCTTGATTGATCGGGGTTCTGCCTGTCCCCAGCTCTCTGCACCTGGCCCGACTTGCTGTCCTCAAACACCACTCTCATCATCTCTCACTCGGACTGCTCAGAAGTCCTCTGCAACTCCCCATTGCCTCCAGATTAGAGGCCAGCTCCCCAGCCTGGCACTCGAGGCCCTTGTCAACCCATCCTTCCTGCCTCTGCCTCAGGCCCACAGTGCTCACTGTCTGAACATCTGGTCTCCCCTCCGCTCACGCTGCTCTGCTGGTGTGAACCACCCACCACCTCCAACCTGTCCTGCTCCACCTCAACCTCCGCCCAGGCCCCCAGTCCTCCTCCTTCCTGCAGGAGGGGCAGCGAGCACAGCACACTGCTCAAGCTCAGGGTTTGAGTCCTGATTCTAGCACTAATGCTTGCCAGCTGTGTGTCCTTGAACCCAATGCTTACCCTCTCTGTTAACCAATTGCCTCACGTGTAATGAGAGGGTAACGGCAGCCACAATGACCTCCTCTCAGGTTTGTTGGGAGAAACTAAATAAGATAATGCTCTTGGCATATTACCAGACAGCGGAACAACAAGTACACTGCGGTGGCTGCAGCTTCCTTGAACGAGGAATTTCATTCTTGCCAAGAGCAGCTTTGGCAGTCGTTTTCCGAGGAGGAGGTGTCTGATAGACATGTGTCGCTGGTTGTGGCTGTCCTGTGATGTGTGTGATGTGTTTTCTACATGCTTTTTTAAAAAATATATTTTTTATTGATTTCAGAGAGGAAGGGAGAGGGAGAGAGAGAGATAGAAACAGCAACTATGAGAGAGAATCACCAATTGGCTGCCTCCTCCGTGACCCCCGCTGGGGATCAAGCCCAAAACCCGGGCATGTGCCCTGACTGAGAATTGAACTGTGACCTCCTGGTTCATAGGTCGATGCTCAACCACCGAGCCACACGGGCTGGGCTACATGCTTCTCTTGATCAGAGACTCCACGGAGCCTGAGGGCAGGGTCCCCGTTCCTGGGCCTAAGAGCCCTTTGCAGCCTTGCAGAGCATCTATTCCCAGCCGCCTCACGGCCTTCTCTTCTCTGGGCCAGTTATGTTTGGTCTCCAGGACTCTTTCTGGCGTTGCCTCTTCTTCCTTTACATCTGGCCTAACAGCTAGAGGCTTTCCAGGAGCAGGGGAGACCGTGGAGGCAGCGGCACAGGAAGCTTCCCCAGCGCAAGTGAGTGGAGACAAGATGGTGCCCAACACGCACTGGGCCACCTTCTCCACAGCCCGCCTGCAAGGACCGACTGGAGAGAGGCCACGGCACACCCCCACCCAGGGGCTCCCTGCGCCAGGCACTGTGCTAGGTGCCCCCCATGAGATCCAGGCCCTGCTCCTTGGTCCCTAGCCCTCAGCAGCCAGGGGCCACCCTGGAGCAGGCCCAGAGCTAGCAGCAGCCTTCTCCCCCGGCCCAGCCCTCAGCTTTTTCTGAAAGAAATGTTGTGTTCCCTGGACCCTCCCCCTGCCACATCCCCTTCCTCCCACAGAGGCGGTCCGGTCTGGGCTGCAGGCCAGCAGCCCCTCTGTGTGCAGACTCCAGTGACACGGCTTTGTTAGAAAACCTCATTAGCAGACAGAAAGGCGCGAGGCAGCTCAGCACAGCATTCCAGGTGTCAGTTGAGAGGGGCCGCGGGAGCAAAGGCCATTAAACCAGACTGAGGTCAGCCCCTGGGAGATGAAAATAATAAGCTGTGACCTGGGAGAGCAGTGGGGAGTGAGCTGGTAAGCTCAGAGGGGATGCCTGTGCTCAGGCTGGGAAGGGAAGGCCCCAGATCTGGAAGGGCCACCAGCTTCTCGCCCTCGATCCTGGGAATCCCAGAGGTCTGATCCGCCTCCATTGCGTGGATTCCTGGAGGGCGGAGGCTGGGCCTTGGGAGAGGGAGCCTCAGAGCCCAGCATGTGCTCTGCACACGTGGGAGTCAACAAACTTTGAGGAGTAGAATGAATATTCAGCGTGTTCCCTCCCAGGGAGGAGGGCCAACAATAGCTGACTTCTTAAATATATATATATATATATATATATATATATATATATATATATATATATATATATAATTGATTTCAGAGAGGAAAGGAGAGATAGAAACATCAAGGTTGAGAGAGACTCATTGATCGGCTGCCTCCTGCACGCCCCACACTAGGGATCAAGCCTGCAACCCGGGCATGTGCCCTGACCAGGAATCGAACCCCTTTGACCTCCTAGTTCAGCCTTGGGCAAACTACGGCCCGCGGGCCGGATCCGGCTGTTCTATCCGGTTCTCTTGCTCTCCCCTCCGCTCCTTTACTTTGAATTTATATTAGTTCACACAAACACTCCATCCATGCTTTTGTTCCGGCCCTCCGGTCCAGTTTAAGAACCCATTATGGCCCTCGAGTCAAAAAGTTTGCCCACCCCTGTCCTAGTTCATATAGGTCGACACTCAACCACTGAGCCACACCGGCGGGAAATAGCTGACTTCTTAGCACTCACTAGGCACCAGGCACTAGGCGAAGTGCTGCCATCTATAAGCTCTTAGGAATGCACGCCCTAAGTATGATGGGCTCCGTTTTAAAGAGAAGGAAGTGTAGATACCAGAATGTGTTATTTGGGGCTCCTCTGGCTCTTCAAGAACTCACTGGAACTACCTCCTGACACTTGGAATTTCTGAACCAGGGACACATTCCTTCCTTCCTTCCAGTTATTCATAAAAAGGCTGAATGGGGACTGGGGCTGAGGCAGCTGAAACACTGCTCTTGCAGGGCAATTAGTGAGAATGGCTGGAATCTGGAATTCCCTGTCCTGACGGGGAGGCTGCCCCAGGCCGGCTCTGCTGCGGGAAGCAAGGACAGGGCTGTTTGCCTTTGCTGGGCTGGGACGGCCAACAGGGAATGCTTGTGATTTATGAAGTCTTTTTAACCTGAGGCTCCCTCATAAAGCAGCTTTGAGGAGACGACGGGAACTCGTTATGAAAGGCCTCCCTTTCTGGGCATCTGTCAGCGCGGCGCTGCTGCCTGCCCTCAAGGACTAGGAACCCTGTGCCCACCCCAGGTCCGGACTGTGGCGATCGGGGACACCAGAACGGGACAGGGATTCCAGCCTTGTCCCCACCCCTGCTCCGGCTGCTTGCCCTCTACACCCTCTTAGCAGAAGCCTGCCGGAGAGGTCTCAGAGCCCCTGGTCTCACGCTTCCCTGGACAGGCACTTCACTGAACCCTGGTTTAACCAGCTGCAGAATGAGCATCACAGCGCCGGCCCCGAGGCCGTGCAGTCGCCATCCACCCCCACAGCCCGCTGGAAAGCTGTCTAATCTCTCCTCGCGGCACCTAACACAGGGCATGTAGCAGTGGATACAAAACTGCAGTTTGTCCAACTGGATTCTCCTGGATTGAATGATGGGAATAAGTGAGATGTGTTTGAAAGCTCTTAGTAGGCATTTAGAAAATCTGAATTAAATCTGGATTTGAATCGGACTCCCTACAGATGCAGAACCTGGGACCCTGGACAGGTTATGCGATGTGACCCAAGTTGCAACCTTCTCCTCCCAACCACTTGGGCTAGCAGCAGGGGACCTCTGTCTGCCTCCCTCCCGGGGGTGCCCCTCCCCCAGCCCGACCTCTGCCTCTCCCCATCCAGGCAGCAGCCCCTGCGGCCCCTCTGGGGTGGTGGGCGTCCCTGAGTCGGCACAGCCAGGCTGGGCCCCTCTCCAGGGAAGGGGCTGAAGAGTGTGAAGGGCTGGTGTGTGTGACTTTGTTTATTTTCTCTGAAGGATCCTGCCTGAGCCCTGCTATAAAAATAACCTGCCTGGAAACCTCATCTCTGATGGGGAGAAAGAGGCTTTTGTATCCAGAGAAGTGGCTCTAACGGCCTCCCTGTACCTTGCCTCAGCCCCAAGCATCAAGGAGGAGCTGACTAAGGTGATGAGGGGCCAGGGCCCAAGTGAGAGGGTGCAGGGTAGCTGCTGGGGGAGGGAAATAAAGGAGGGGGGAGGGAAAGGAGAAAGCACTGCTTAACCATCCCCCTGCCTGCTTGACCCAGGAGGTTCCTAAGTAGGAATAAAGGGAGAGAAAGAGAAAAGGAAGAAATCAATAAGAGCCCTGGCTAGTGTTGTTCAGTGGTTAGAACATCAGCCTAGGAAGGGTCACAGGTTCAATTCCAGGTCAAGGGCACGTACTTGGGTTGCAGGTTTGGTGCTTGTGGACCACTACCAATTGATGTGTCCCTCTCACATCAATGTTTCCCTCTCTCTCTCTCTCCCTCCCGCCCTTCCATTCTCTCTAAAAATCAATGGAAAAGATACCCTCAGGTGAGGATTAAAAAAAGAAATCAACAAAAGATAAAACCCAACAGAGATACACTGGCTATCAAGAGAGAAACAAAGAGTCCAGCCAGGAGACAGGAAAATCAAGTCCCACAGAGAAGAGAGACATGAGGAGGGGGCTGGAGTCAAGAAACCGGGGATGCTCACCCAGTGAAACAGCGTTCAAGGGATCGGAAAGAGACTGCAGACGTGTTTCCAGATGTAGCTAAGGATTTGGTCCCTCCTGGGATCCCCACTGTGTCCCACTGAGAGAGAAGGCCTGAAAGGTCAGAGCTGGTCTCTAGGGACCATTCCTGCCCAGCTGTGTGGCCCGGCTCCCACTCTGGCTCAGGCTGGGCTAGGCATGAAGACACAAGCCGGAGTGGGTTTCTCAAGGTAGCCCTCCCCAAGAGCAAGGCCCCAAGGCAAGAAGTGAACCTGCAGGAGCGGAGAAAACGGGCACTGGACTCGGGACGCCTGAATTCGAGTCCTCCTTCTCACTCCTTTCAGCTGAGCGGTCTTGTACAAACCATGTATGGTCTTCCAGCCTGGTTCTCCTACTTATAAACTGTAAATAATTACCTCCCTCCCACCACCACCACCCAGAGCCATTGGGCAGATTCACGGAAGGGCATCCAAATGGGCTAAGCTGTACAGTGCCAGGGAGAAACAAGAGCGGATGACCCATTCAGACCCATTTCTCCAGGTACTGGCAATGGGCTGGCATTGACCTAAGTCATCAGAGTCTTAGTCTGTCCTGAAAGCTGCAGGGAAGGTTCTCTCTGCTGTAGCAAGAAGGTCAAAGAAAAGACCACAGCATCGTTTGGAGAAGAGGAGATTCCAGTGTTAACCATATAAGTGAAGTCCTTTGCTATAAGAAATCTCCCATCGTTTTTCATCATCCAAACTTGGGATCAATCCACATAGAATCAGAAGTTGGCAGGACACATGCCATTAAAGACTCCCTTGAAACTCATGTAGGAGGGAAGATTATCTCTCCTGGGATCATTTATGGGGCCAGCAGAAAGTGACATATTAGCTCCCCTGGGGCTCAGAGCTGGTGTTGAGTGACACATTTCAGAGGAGAGACTGGAGCTGGGGTCCATGATGCCTTAAAACAACTTTTGGAGGCAGAAATTAAAATGTAGAGAGAATATAAAGGAAGCTCTACTTTGGGGACAAAGAGCCAGGCAGCACAGCTGTCCACTGAATCTAGGAGAGGGCTAGGGAGCCACAGAAGCCATGACTAAAAGCAGGCTGTTGGCACCACAGGGCCTAAAGGATTCCCAGTGGAGGAAGCTGAACAGAGGCCCAAGAGAGAAAGAAACGGAGGGGGGCTGCAGCCACCTGGCTGCTGCGACATACAGCGGGGTAGCACTGGTGGTGCTACTGGGAGTGGACCTCAAAATCAAACCAGCCCTCAACAATGCATTTGAAAAGTGATTTGTGGCGTGTGCTCAGGATCTCAAGACAATAATCTATAATAATAAAAGGCCAGGCGTCAAGACCAGAACAGCCAATCGACCCATTGCTATGAGGTGCATTGACCACCTCTCGGTCCCTCCCCACAGCCCGTAGGCTCCCATCGCTGGTTGGCCAACGGGGAACCACGGGAACCAGGCTGGGTGGCAGCGGAGCGGGACTGGGGACTGGACTCGGGGGCATGGGCAAGCAGCCCCGCAGAGCAGCGGACATGGCTCTGATCGCAGGCTAGACCTAGGGACCCTACACGCGCTGGGCCTCTAGTAGTTAATGAAAAACGGTTAGCACTTACTGTGTGTCAGGTACTGCTCTAAACACTTTACATGAATTATCGCATTTAGCCCTTACAAATGTCCTCTGTAGAGTACACGGTGGTTGCCTCCGTCGCCATTGGTCACACCCCCACCCCCACTGTGTAGCAGACTTGCAGTTTGGTAGGGTTGGCCCCAGTTCCAGCTCCAAGGGTAGGCCTGGTGGAGCTGGGCCAATCAGGATAATTCCATCACCTATGCCAAAGGAACTCCTTCAGTCTGGTCCAAACGGAGTGTAGGGCAGAACTTGATTTAATAATGAGGGAAGGAAAGACTTCTCTTTCCTTTTCACGTCATCTCAGTGCATCATCGCAAAAGCCTTTGGAGAGGCAAACTACAATTATCCCTATTTTTACAGATAAGGACACTGAGACTTAAACAGGCTATGTAACATGCTCATCATCACATAGCTCTTAAGCAAGAGCATCCAGATCTCTCCAATCTGGTGACCAGGGATGGCCTGCTCCTCTCCCTTCGAGGATGAATTGATTTCCAGTCGCTCTGTAGAGGTTGGTCCTCTCTCTCCATGGAGACTGCACAAATAAGGGAGCATTAACAGGAGGCAGGAGGTCCATTTATGCCCAACAGTAGGAAGAGAGTTGCTATGGTCTAGCAATGGAGTGAGCTGCCTGGGAGAGTCACTCTCCTTGGCTGAGGCCAGCAGGCCAGGACACAACTGGCGCCTGCCCGAGGCAGGTGCTGGGCTGAAAGGAAAGGCCTATGTTCTAGACTCCTGAAAGCCTTTCCCTCTCTGGACCTCAGTTTCCCCATCTGTACAGTGGCTGGGGCAGGATTAGGTGAGGACTGAGGTCTCTTCCAGCTCTAACATTCTTGCATTCTGGAATTCCCGGAGGCAGGACTCCAGGCCCCAGGGTCTGGCTGAGAGAACAGAGACTCGGCTGTTTGGCCAACTTGGTAGAACAGTGGAGCTTATTGAGCTCGCGGTTCCCTGAAACAGAAACAGCCAAACGGTGCACGCAGAGAAGATAAATTCATCTGTGGGTCTGATGAGAGTAGCTGAAAAAAATGCAATCCTTGAGGGCTGTCCAAGGAGAGACAATTTTCAACTAGTAGGCTGCGACGGTGTGCCCTAAAGATGGAAAAAGCACACTGTGCCACATTCTGGCCCAGCCAGGAGGAGGATGAGCTTGGAGATGACAGTCCTCAATGACACTATAGGGACCAAGAAGCCCTACCTGAGGTCTGGTCGGGTTGTGTTTGCAATTAGCAAAGGGAGTCCTTTTAGAAATTTGCCTTTAATTTAAACCACTGTTGTTCACATAACCCACAGGTGTGTGTTTCAGCAACATAGAGACGACCCTCGCCAAGTTGTGAGGCCCAGGTCAGCAGCAGGAACAAAGCCCATCTGGGATCAGCCTCATGCTCTCCTTTGAGAGAAAAAGGGAGGCAAGGAAACAAGGCCACAGAAATGGAGGCTCCTGCCAGTGGTAAGTCATATTCTTCCCAGGCTTGGGAAAGGCAGCAGTGACTGTTGTCCCTACTCCCAGGAAGGAGGTGGAGCCCAAACCCAGAAGGGTCAGGGGAAAGGAATGAGAGGAATGGAGCCTTAGGAGTGTCCCCAGGAGGACAGGAAGGGAGTTGGGGCTTCCATGACTGCCCACTCCCTGGTGGAGCTGATCCCATCCTCCAGGACTCCTGAGGGCTAGGGTGCCTTCCTGTGTTCTCTGGGTCTTTCTAGACTTCAGTTTGAGGACAAAAAGCCTGGAATTAAGTTCAGGGGGACCCATCAATAATCCAATTGGCATGATTCCCCATCTTCCCTGCTCCTCTTGATCCCGCAGAGGCTGAAGGGGGCAATGGGGAGGATTATGGAAATAAGAGAATAGAGGATCAGTATTCACAAGTGGTTGGGGGAAATTTTGAGCCCTAATAGCAAATCAATAAGAATTTACAAAAATCTTAACATAAAAATAAACAGCAAATAAGTCTTTGATTCTCTGTCTCAAAAGAAGTAAAACGTGTTTCATTATCTGGGGAACACCCAGCTTACAGCCCCTCCCCTCTAATTCTCCCTGACAGAGAATCAGTCCCTCCTGTCCACCCCTTCTCCCTAGCAGTCCTGCCCCTGGTCCCTGAGCCATCTTCCCTTAGGGACCCCATGGTGTGATGGGAGCTATCTTTTCTCAAGGTGAACAGAGGGTAGGAGGGACTGAAGAGCCCCCATGTATGTTTGGAGCAGCACAAGTTCCCTGAGGATGGAGATGGAGGACCCTGGGTGGAGAATTCCTGGTAGAAGTCAGAGCAGTGAAACAAAGAGGCCTTTGAGCCAGGCCTTGGTGAGAGTACGAAGAGCCAGAGCCTTCAGCCAAGCCTCCTTAGTGCCCACATACCCCCAAGGACTGGCTTGGGCAGACTACTGGCTCTGGCCCCTTCTCCCAAAAGGGGATTCCTTATGCAGCTTTCTGCCCCAAATTCTCCGGTGAGGTGCCCAATTCATCAGAAATGTCACCAGAGAGGAAGTCATCTCCTCTATGTCCTCTCATTCCTTCTCTTTTAAGAGTAAAAGTCTTTGGAGTCCAACAGACTTCCTTTTAGTGTTGGTTTCTACCACTTACTGGTTGAGTGATCCAAAGCAATTGACAGTCCCTGAGCCTCAGTTTCCTCATCTGTAAAATGGGAATAATGATTTTTATTCACTTTATTGATTGATTACACAATGCCTGGAACATAGTAAACACTCAATAGGCACCAGTATCATGGTTATTATTTCTAATATCCACCCCATCCTCCATTCTCTTTCTCCTTGACTCTTGCTGGGCTTGAACCTTCAGCCTGACCCAAGTTTGACCCCATCCCAGCAAATGGGTCCATCAGATGAGAGAGCCTCAGCTGACCCTGAGCCGGGCTCCTCATGGAGCTGATGTGGTGTATGTACAGTTCCCCAATCTGGGGGTATATTATTGGGGTTCATGTGGGAAAATTTTAGGCATTAGGTACCGGGAGTAGTTGACAGTGACCTTGGATGATTCAGTGGACTTACAATGGCCATGTTTGCATCACTTACAAAGCATTTGACTCAGAGTCCTGGAATGTCTAAGAAGTTCACTGGTTCTTAAGCTTTGAGGAAGTGTAAGGGACCTATGAGGGAGTTCAAGATACCATGAAACCTCTAACGAAATGTAGAATTCTACGTTTTGCATATAATTTCAGTTGGTTTATCTATGGACCTCAGGTTTAACCCTACTCATCTCACAGGTCAGAGACTAAAGCCCAGAGGGGTTAAATGATTTGTCTGAGGACCCACAGTTTGCAGGTGGCATAGCTGTGACTTGAACCAAGACTTTAACAGTTATCTCTCCTTCACTGGAGGGAAATGCCTCCCTCCTATTCTTTGGCTGAGATTATGTTCCCTTCCCCCTCCAGGCACTGGGGAGGCTTTGCAAGCCCACAGTGGGCTCCCTGTGGTCCTGAGAAGGTTGTTAAAGGTTAATTCAGGTGGGTCCAGGGTTGGATAGAAGAGATTGAGAAAGGCAATGCCAGAGCCCAGGTTAAGAACCAAGAGCCCCTGCACATGGCAGTGAAGGGTTAACAGAAATGAGTGTAGCTTCGTGTGTGTGTGTGTGTGTGTGTGTGTGTTCGAGAGCAAGATTGCATGTGCAAAGGTGCACGTCTCTCATTACGTGTGTTGGTGCTTCAGGACCAGGGGCGCAGGCCAGCCTGGGAGAGAGGTGCCACAGTGTCCTGGTATGAATGGGCCTCTGTCCTCAAGGCTGTGTGAGCCTCTGTGTGCACAGGTCCATTAACTTGCCCTCGGCCACATGTGGAAAGGGGAGGAGAGGCCCAGAGAAGCCCAAACCACCCAGTCCTTCTGATTTGAGAATGAAGTAGAAGACACAGAAGAAAGGAACTATACAGACCCAAAATCATATATGAATAGAGTACACACACACCCTCCGATTAGACTCTTTTCCTTAACCCTATTGTCAATCTCCTGTTACTCATCTGGGTACTTGGGGGAAGAATCTCCAGGTAATGTCCTAACACAGTGTCTGGAGAGTGGGCTCCCTTTGCTTTTGTGGCTGTTTTGGTTTTCTACGATGTGTGTCCATGAGTCTGGTGGGGCTTCTCTTTCCCCTGCCTCACCTGCAGCTCCTGCAGTGCACACTCATACCTCCCACCCTGAGTGGGCCTCATTGCACCACTGCCTGTAATGGACAAGCTTGGCTTAAGTCTTGTCCTGAGCCCCATGTTTCCACCCCCTCTTCTAGTCCCCTCTGGGCCCCTGTTGCCCTTGGCTATGGTTTGTTTAACGGAGCAACTCTTGTCTGGGAGCAATCCAGAGCTCAGGACACAGGGAGACACTTGTCCAAACTTGCTATTTTTTCACCAAAGGAGCCAAACCACACTGATGGGCTCAGTGGCCTGGCTGGGCGCCTTTCTCATCCCTCTAACCACTAGCCTGGCCTCCATTCCCCTGGTTGGCCCTGATTACCGGTGGCCTCTAGTTCAGGACTTCTAGTTACCCATTGGGAGACCTCCTCAGTTGGAGTCCAATGTGAGGAAAGAAGGGAGATCTGGGATCTAAGGAAGTAGCTTGAGGCTGAGAGAGATACCTTGGGACCAAAGGCTGGGCTGCAGAAACCAGCAACCTACCACATTTATCCTTGTCCCCCAGTGGCTGGCACAGACCAGGTCCTAAAAGAGTGAGTGAATGGTTAAATGCATGGATGGGATGGATGAGTAGATGGGTAAATAAATAGATAAATAAATAATGAAGATTCTGAGATCCAAGTAGACATTCTGATAAAAACCTAATCTGGTTCCTTGGTCCAAACATGGGAAAGAAGGAAGGAGAAACTGAAGTCTAGAACCCCTGAATCTAAAGGAAGTATCTTAGCCCCGATCCTTTGTAGCGTGTCTTTGAGATTCCCCTGGAGATCTGGTTAGGTGAAACTGGCCATTTCTACCTCCTCACATCCACTCTTCAGGCTCCTTCTGTACAGGCTGCTCTGCCCACTGGAAAAGGTGCTCTGCAGCTGAGCTAAGAAGCACTGAGTCAGTGGAAGGAGTGCGCTTCAGGTTGTGGGCCTGCCATGGAACAGGGGCAGGGACAAAACGATGTCGGCTAGAGTAGTGTTGTGTGCTGCAACCAGAGGATGGAGAACATTTCCAGCACCTGACACATAGGGTAGGCCCTTATTGAATGGGTGAATAAAACATTTCTATGTCCTCTTCTCTCTGGCTTATACAACAAAATCCTTTTCTAAGGGATATATAGATTCTTAAAAGCTCTGGACCACTAAGGACCTTCCTCTGGGGGTAGAATGAACCAGTCAGCAGCCATGTCGAGGGAAAAAGGAACAATGTGTGTATCTACACCCCACTACCTACAGTCCTCCTCCCCACCCGCATCCTCCTCCTCCAGCCAACCAGCAGGATGCAATACAAAGCTGCTGCTGCTGCGCTGTGTGTAGTGTGTGTGTGCGCGCGTGCCGGCGTGTGTGCATGCGTGTGTGTGTGTGTGTGTGTGTGTGTGTGTGTGTGTGTGTGTGTGTGTGTGTGATGGTCACAAGCTCTGGCAAAGGCCTCCTCACCCAATGGCCGGGCATAGGATGATGTATGGGGAGCGGGTGGGGGTGTGGGGGGAGAGTTTGGTGGGTAAAGGCTATTCTGCTGGTGGGGAGGAGGGGGGCTTACCTAATAAATTAGGAAGCTCCACACCACCAAGCCCAGATAAAACTATGGGTTCGAAGACTCCATTTAGGAGTCCTGTCCCCCAGGTCAAACCCAGTAGATCTTTTCTGGTGCTGAGATTTTCATGGAAGGAACTGCTCAGAGCTCCTTGAGCAGCCCTGCTGCTGGGAAGTGCTCCTGAAGTTTGATCACTACTCCCCACTGGAATCTGCCTCAGGAGAGTCCCAAGGGGAGCCTTGCATTGGTAAGTGGGAGCATATCCATAGGCAAAGCTGAATTAGACCCAGAAAGCTGGGGCTTGGAGGCCCAAAGGGTTTCCTTCTGGTCTGAGTCCATTTTCTGAGCAGACACAGAACTGTTGGCTCAGGGCAGGCAGGGAAGGTCATTGAGAGCCAAGGGAAAATGATTAGGAGTAATTAGCATCAAGAGAGGCCTCCCTGTGGGGGTGGGAAAGGCCTTCTGTTTAAAGAGGAAGCTGAAAGTAGCAAACTGATTTGGGAAAAGAAATCTGAGAGAGAGGCTGGAGGAAGGCTGAGACTGTCTTTCTTCTCCCATCAGAGAGAAGGACCCCTCCCCCCTTGGCTCTAGCTGAAACTAAGTTCCTCCTCTCCAGGGGCACTGGGTATGGAGGTAGGAGGGGGAGCAGGAGGGCACAGGGCTGTGCATTCCTGAGATTCTCAATCCAGCCTGAATGGAATGGCAAAGGAAGCTTCATACTGAGGGGACAGAGCATGAGACACAGAAGTGAAAAGATCAAGTGGAACACTGTGGAGAACCAGAAGTGTCTTCGCATGTCCCTGCACATACACAGCCTGATTCCTGCACATACACAGCCTGATTCCTGAGGCCCTGTGGCATGACCTTCACATGTCCCTGCACATACACAGCCTGATTCCTGAGGCCCTGTGTCATGACATTCACATGTCCCTGCTTATACACAGCCTGATTCCTGAAGCCCTGTGGCATGACCTTCACATGTCCCTACATGCACATCCTGATTCCTGAGGCCCTGGGGGGTAATCTGGATCTGCGTGGTGTCTCCCTACCTCCCCACCCTCCTAATCCTTAGCCCAGTGGTCGGCAAACCGCAGCTCGCGAGCCACATGCGGCTCTTTGGTCCCTTGAGTGTGGCTCTTCCACAAAATACCATGGCCTGGGCGAGTCTATTTTGAAGAAGTGGCATTAGAAGAAGTTTAAGTTTAAAAAATTTGGTTCTCAAAAGAAATTTCAATCATTGTACTGTTGATATTTGGCTCTGTTGACTAATGAGTTTGCCGACCACTGCCTTAGCCCTTCCCCTTTCTGGGTTAGAACCTCAAAGGAAAAGTATGCTAATGTGGGTAGCTTAGTTCTGGGGAGGAGAGTAGGAAGCAATAAGAAAAAAGGACAGTTGGGGAAAGGGTTTTCATGAGAGGGGTGAAGGGAATTTCTTAGTGCCCTTTTCTGGAGAAACCAAGAGGAAATGAACCCAAAGGCAGAGAGACCCTGCCATTCCCCTTGACCTTCTAAACTAAGGTGAAGAGTTAAGTAAGGACCTCAGTCCTGCTCAGGAGAAAAAAGAGGGAGGATTGGACTCTGCACCTCAACAAAGGTTCTCTTCCCTGGTTTCACACTAGTGGCCCCATGATGTCCAGGTTAGGTACTTGACCTATTGACACAAAAAATGCTGGTTGTGTGAAGCGGCAGATCACAGGCCTTTTAAAGGCCTTTGAAGACATTTCCTCTTGGCTTGAAGTCCCTATTTCTGTCATTGACCAATTTGTGAGACTCTGGGCAAGTTATTCAATCTCTATGCTACCCATTTTTTCATCTGAGAAATGGGGATAATAATAATACCTACATCATAGACTTGTGGGGATTAAATAGGTAATGTATATAAAGTGTTTGGCATATAAGGTTGGGGCCAGGGTCTCAACAAATGCTTACTCTTATTACTAATGTTTTTGGACAAAGATAGCTCTAACTGCTAAGTGGATGATGAATTTGAATCCAGAGATCCCAGGAGAGGGTCTCTGGTCTCACCGTAAACCAGACATGAGGAAATGAGGACTTGAATAGGCGGAGGCTATCAAAATGGAAGGGAAGCACAACTCAGAGATGCTGAGTAACGGTAATCCATCCACTCCAAAAATTCTCACCTCCGACCATCCCAGGCACCCGGGACGCAGTATGAACAGCATTGACATTTTAGTGAGAGACAGACAAAACAAATGAGTAAATAATATAGTCAGATATCAATGCTACAGAGAAAGAAATGAAAAGAGCTAGGGAGTGTAAGAATTGGGGTGTGGGGCTGACATTCCACCAGAGCCTGGGGGAAATGAGTCAGTCAGGAGGAAATCTAGGGAAAGGCCTTCCAGACAGGAAGTAGCATGTAGAAGGGCTGTGAGATGAAAGCAAGCTTGGTTTGTTAGACAAACACCTAAGAATGCCTGTGTGGCCGGGACCAGTGAGCCTGGGCACAGTGGTAGGGGATGGTGTTGGTGAGGTGGCGGTGGGGAGAGGGGGTTGTGCAGAGCCTCCTAGGCCATTGTAGGCATAATTGTCTGGTGATGGGCTGATGGTAAATGGGGCACAGGTACACAGGAAGCAAAGCATTTTTCCTGGGGTTCAAGAAGAGCATCTAGAACACAAATTCCTCAAGGAACAAGAGCCCCCAGCCCACCGCCTTTGTAACTTCTGCAGCACCTATGACCAAACAAGGCACCCAGAGCAGCTGGGGGAAGAGGCAACTCTGACTCTGACTCAAAACTGGGCCCAGGTCCCCACTTTGAGGGCATTTTCTCCCCTCTGGTAATATACATGCAGACCCAGCAACCCTCAGCCATCTTTAACCACATTCAGGAACCAGAATATAGGGTGGCCTGAAGCTTTTCCTCCTCGCTTCAACCACTTTCAAATGGCTGAAAAATCTTAACCAGGCCTAGAAAAACGTTAAACTCAAGAATATCCTGGAGACCACAAGGGATTCTTCTAACTCAACACAGATAAAAATGCTTTCACCAACATAGCGGGAGATCTTTCAGAAGCTGATGCTTTCTTATGTCTTATTCTTTGGAGACTGAGCTTTACAGGTAGAGCAGAGGGAGCATTTCTTTGAGGTTAGATTGTAAGGAAAAGGGGTGCAGGACAGGGGCAAGAAGACAAGGGATGCTGTGATCAGGGTAGGTTAGAGTCTTGACTGGTGTGTTTGGCTCAGGAGGGTTCTCTGGCCAGTTCCACAGAAAGACCCGGTTTTAAAAAGTGCCAGGGAGCCACAGATTTGCATGTTATTTGCGTTCAGGATTCAATTCCAGGTATGTGGAATGAAATGAATGAATGAACAGCATTCAGACTCCTGGTTAAGGGGTGGACTCAGGAATCCAGACCACACTGAGGATCCAATCACTGCTTCAGCTTGGATCAGGAGACACAGACACAGGCAGAGACAGAATAAACAGTCAAAGAGACAGAGAGACAGTTATAGACAAACACCATCGAGTCTTTTCTACCAAGAGTTTCCAGTCCAAGCAAGAAAGCAAAATCCACATAATTTATTTTAAATAAATCAACTTTTAAAAACTAGGGAGTCTCTCTCTTTCTCTCTCTCTCTCTCTCTCTCTCTCTCACACACACACACACACACACACACACACACACTGGCAGAGAAAGGCAACATCATCCCTGCCTCTCCATTGCCCACCTCCAGCTTCACACTGGACCATGTGCCTTGAGCCTGCCTTCTCCATAAGGTACATTGCTTGGTGTCTTCCTGACCTCTCAAATGTTAGACTATAGGGCCCTTGAGGACAGGTGGCTTTTATTTCCTTGGTCAAACCATCTCATTCCACCCGTCGGGGCCCCCAAGCTCGGTGCTTAAACACATGCTTATTAAACACCTAGGGCAGTGGTCGGCAAACCGCGCCGCTGCTCTGTTGATTAATGAGTTTGCCGACCACTGACCTAGGGTAATGGGCTCCCCAGAAGTATAAGGCAAATGCCCTCCAGGAACTTAGCTTTGGCTAATAGACTCAGTACAGGCAGCATGTAAAACAGTCCATTTAAAAGACAAGGCAGTCAGAAAGGGACCCACAATCTCAATGTATAAGCGTTGTACAATATCACTGGAAATTAAAAAAAATGGAGAAAACTATACATAATAGAAATATGTGGCCCTGGCCAGTGTTGTTCAGTTGGTTGGGCATTGTCCCATGTACCAAAAGGTTCAATTCTTGGTCAGGGCACATGCCCGGGTTGTAGGCTCAATCTCCTGGCGGGTGGGAGGGCTGCAGGCACCAGCCAATTGATATTCCACTCTCACATCAATGTTTCTCTTCCTCTCAAAATATCAATTTAAAAATATTTTTAAAAAAATATGTGGTTAGGGAAAAAACACACACAACCTTCAGTCTGCTGGGCACCCCTCATTCAGTTAATTACTTTTATTCTGATTAGCTCCCTAGGATAGGGGTTGAGACTTCCGAAGGGCATGCTGAACTGCTGAGCAAGGCCTGTTTGTTAAGGGCAGAATAGCACATTAGGTTTGGGACCGGAGATGAACCGCTGGGGTCCATAAAGGAGGTGCAGCCTCATTGCAGGCTGCCATGAGTGGTCCTTCTTCCCTCAAGTCCTACAATATTGTCTTTCTAAATAAATGTTTTAGTTATCCCTAACTCCTCCCTGGCAGGCCAGAGAGCGAGCTTACACTCCTGGCTTGGGGAATAAAAACACCAAGTCATTCACCTGTCCTCCTGGTGACGTCTCAGTCCATTTCTGATGTCAGAGGCAGAGTCAATGCAAACACCATGTGGAGTTATGCTGTTTTCTGATTATAAGGGCTACAGATGCCCAGGTAAGAGATATTAAGATAATGTGATCAGGGAAGGCTTCAAGGAGATGGGATTTGGGGGTGTGTGCTCTGTAAGTATTTGTGAAAGGAATAAAAGAGTAATTAACTGAATGAGGGGCACCCAGCAGACTGAAGACTATGCTCCTTGGGCACACACCTCTCCCTCATGCACTTATATTCTGTGAAGGGTGGAAGGACAATCTCCAGAAATTAAGCAGTGGATGTTACTCCTCGGCTGAAAATAGAGAAAAATTAGCAGCTATGATTACTCCCATCAGGATAAGACTGACCTGGGCCTTAACTCTTAAGACCAAGCTAATGAGAACATTGGCCTTAAACTTTAACCTTGAACCTCTCACCTTGACTGATTTCTATTCCAAGCAGCATTGTGGCCCTCACGTTTCAGAATCTTAAGACTTTTATGAGACTCTAGACATCTGGTCCAACCCCTCACAAATGGAATGATCCCTACTCTACCCCTGATTGGCAGAGAGGCAGCTCACATGAGTATTTCCTCAAGCTTTATCTTCTAGCTCAAAGTCTCCTAGTTTCTCTTTTCTATGTCCCAGAGGACACATGTGTAAGTTCTCCCTTATCTTAATGTGTGACCAGCATGACTTCACATGCTCTTATGTTCTTTCCCACCTCCAAAGCTGGGAATGGTAGTTATGGGCTCTTAATAGAACAGATGTTAGGAGTTAGCACAGGTGAAGTAAGGCTCTGGATGGTAAGGAACTGGGCTGAATCTTACTTGTCCTTCCCAAAATTTTAGGATGAATTTTAAGCTCTCCCTAGATTGTTCTAGGGAAATAGGGCAACTTTTGTCACAAGCTTAGCATGCAGCCTGTTTGAGTCAACAACAGGGCCCGATAGCCTTTCACCTCCTCTTCCAATTCTCTTGGGTATGTGAAGTCACAGGGTGAAAGCATCATATGCCACTTCACCTTGACCCATGCAGGTGCAGCAAGGGAGAAGACAAAGCCCTAGTGTCAGTCATTTCTCTCAATCTGGGAGGCATATTTGAGAGCTGGAGGGATTGCCAAGGAGAAAGACCAGAGGCTGAGGCAGCAAAAACACTGGGCTCTTACATTAACCCTCTCCCTCTCCCCACTAGAGCCTTTTATGAGCATGTAAAGCCAGGTGGTGATGGATAGGCTATAGGATGGGGTTGCTGGAAGTGCTCTTCCAGATTATGTTTCCATCCCAAGGTCACTAAAACCTGGGGCTAATATTGCTACGAACAGTGGGTAGATGCTAGTGTGATTACAGGGGCTAAAGAGAAGTTGATATTACAGAGAAGTGTGAAGCACTTCATATATAGAAGAGTTAATTTACACAAAGTCTTCAGGTTGGATGAGGAAAAAGTACTTACATTCAACCCTTAAACAGGACTCCCAGAAGCAACAATGGGTCCCAGATGACAAATGGGATGGAACTAACCTCTGTGTTTCAGACCATGTTATTTCAAATGGGCTGGAATGGTCTGGCTTTTGCTGTACAGGACACAGGAGTGACTGCTGGGCTATGGTTTGTGCTGAAGGCTTGATGTCTGGCACCTAGAGCTTATCATCCCTCAAATATTCCTTTTTTAGGGGAGGTAGGTGACTATGAGCACTGAGCCCAGGGGAAAGAGAAAAATAGGAGAAAAGAAAAGCAATAGGCTTATTTACTTTAAAGAAGGTTAAACAAAATATTGGAAACATGCCCTTGGCCATGGAATACAGGAATGTCTTTTTTCCCCCCTGGTCATCAAAGCCCACCCTCAGATGAAGGCAAAAGTAAGTTACCAGACATGGGTCCTGCTCTTGTTGGCGAGCCCTCTGGAAAGAACAGCCCACTCTAACAGTCTATATTTAGGTCCCAATGAGCCATCTAGGCTACAACCTAGGTCTCAGCTCAGCTCACTCCTACCATGAAGGGTGGTCTCAGGATCACTAACTCCTACCTGTATAAAACTGCATTGGTCAGAAAAGGGGGCCAAGTTCAGACAGATTCAACAATATCTTATGTATTTTTCATAGTGCTTTTGTTGCATGTTTCATTTTCTGCTATACATGGCAATAAATATTTGTTGCTTTGGTCTGTACAAAAAGTCTGTGAGGAAGGTAAAACAGATGTAATCTAAACAAACAATAAATACAGAAAACTATCTTGTTCCGAGTCCCCCGGAAATATTGAGAGAGCCTGAAAAACTCAGGTCTTCTGATTCATAGTCCAAATCTATACCATACTGCCATGTTTCAAGTTGTCACTTAAACACATAAGTACCAGAGGCAATGTTCAGGAGTCCTGCAAAGAGGCTGCATGTCATTGCTTTCTAAAAGAGAATGTGGAAGGTCCCAGCAACTCATATATAGGAAGCTATTTATTTCCTATAGAAAACACCAAAAAAAAAAAAAAAAAGGAAGAAAAGAAAAACAAACAAAAGTAGTCCCTCCCCCCCGCAACCCCCCTCCCCCCCAAAAAAAGGCAGGCAGTTATGAAAAGGGTAGAACATCTAGTTACTGGAGTGGAAACAGTAACATTCAGTTAACAATGGAATATTTAAAAAAAAATAGTTTTCTTTTCAAATTGTAACCTGTGGTAAAACATAGAAAAATGTACTAAACAAGCTTGGTATAAAAGAGAGTAAAATTTTCAAATAAGCCTAGGGAGAAAGCACAATGCTGGAAGGGATGAGGTACAAGGGAAGAGGAGAAAATCTTTCATACAAAACTACCTATTACAATACAGAAAAAAGTATAAAACGTTCCTATTTTGGAACTTAAGTACAAAAATGACACTGGCATTGGATCGTTTCACTGTCTAGCCTGAGAAATTCTCAGAGGGGATGGGCGGTGCTAAAAAGAAAAGGAATAGCAATTCTTCAATCTCAAGTTGATCAGTCCAAATTCCACCCATTTTCCAGTTGAAAAATCTCACCTCCCTTTGTAACCTCTATGCCTAAGCCAATGTTTATCCAGGTCTCAAAATATTCTGTTAGGAAACACCCTACACATAGGGGCTGGGATCTGTGCGTGCTGGAGCTAAATTTGGAAAATGGAAATAAATCTACAGGCTAAAATGATGAACACATTCAGCCTTAAAAAAAAAAGCATATCCTTGTGAAATATATATATATATATATATATATATATATATATATACACACACACACACACACACACACACACACACACACATATATATATATATATTAAATTCTCTGTGGTTAGAAACATATTTAAACTAACTAGCCACAGACCAAACTAGACTTGCATTCGTCCAATGCTGGAATTTTATGCTAAAGACTGAGGTCCTTCTTCTTGGTCAGAAGTAGGCGGCAGTAAAAGTGGTGCCTTGTTGCTCCACTAACCGTTCCCTGGGTGGGTCTTCCCCGTATCATGTGTTGTGAGCACATGCAAACCCCTGCTTTTAAGAAAAGGACTGCCCGGGACTTTGGGGTCCACCCAGGGCTCATATGTTGTGCCTCAGGAGGGAGGAAGCTACAAATAGAACAGCCTGGTATAGAAGCAAACAGATTTTACAATGGGGCATATAAATAGGAAAAGTCCTAGAGGAGGGACTTAGGCATGTGCCCCAACGTCCAGTTTACAGTCACTTTCCTGACGAAACATATTGAAAACCATGTGTGTATGTATGTGTGTGTGCATATGCTGGTGGTTTTTATCCCTATGTTTTTGTCCATGCCCTTTCCTACCTCTCAGTAAGGCCTAACAACAAGAGTTTTATATGAAACCAAGAGTCTTTCCAAGCTTCTCTCAGCCCCTAATTAGGGACAGTGAGGCTGGAGCCCTTTGAAAACAAGATGGCAGAACTGAAGAAGTGAAAAACAGTCTCTCTCTTCAGCTTAGGGATGTCCCTCACCCCTTTCACAGCACCGAAGTTTCTTTGCAAAAATAGTATCTGAGATACAAAAGGAAAGGCAGATGTGCTTGTGAATGCATCTCGCCAGGGCCTGGTCCAGGATCAAGGGCTTTACAAGAACAGAGGGTTGGGAGTGGCTGTTTCCAAGGTCTCTGGCTGTAGACAACAAAGAGCTGGTCCCACAACGTCCATGCCTGCTCACTGAGACAGTCTTCACAAGAGCTTTCGGTGGAGAATCTCCCAGACCATCCGCTTCCGGAAGTATGGCATGTGTTGCTGCAGGGACACAGAGACACCCTTCATTTTCATTTCTTTAATCCCGACCCAACACTCTTTTCCCCATATTCCTTTCCTCCTTGAGGTTTTCAACTATAGTCTCAGTTGCATTTTTGGTCTTTCAAATTTCTCATTCTTGATTACATGTGATTCTTTTTCCTTTCCATTGCTTTTTCCTATTGCTATCTCTACTGCTATTTTTTTAAATATTTTTTTTATTGATTTCAGAGAGGAAGGGAGAGATAGAAACATCAATAATGAGAGAGAATCACTGATCAGCACTCCTGCACGCCCCCTACTGGAGATTGGACCCGAAACCTGGGCATGTGCCCTAACATGGAAGTGCACCATGACCTCCTGGTTCAGATGTCGATACTCAACCACTTAGTCACACTGACCAGGCATCCACTGCTATTTTCCATTGTGGTGTCCTTAGAAGTTTTATTGGGCATTGCCAGGTATCCTCCAGCTATACCAAAATGTCTCTAGAATTCTGAGAATGTCTATCAAGTCCTTACATTGAAATCTTGAGGATGTAAGATCTGAGGCCTGAAAATCTAGAAGTCACTTTTTAGAGGAAGAGTTACGGGAACTGCAAGAGTGATGGAAAAATCCAGTAAAGCTATTAATTCAAACAGAAGTAAAAAGTTAGTTTAGGTTAGCAAAACTTGAGTGCTAACAAAGTATAGAGAAACTGAAGAAAATGTGCTCTGGTCCCAGTTCTCTGTTTTTTACAGGCTTTGAAGTAGGTGGGGGAGATGTGCAGAGAAGAAGGCTCTGCTTTTGCCCAGGATTTGACTTCAATATGTGATATATGGGAACCCAGGATGTGATCTATTCTTCTTCTTTGTTTTATGATCTGGCAGGCAGTAACCACCTGTGTTATAAGCTACAGGCCAAAGCAGAGCCCCCTAAGCAGAGCAAGTAGAGAAAAAAACACCTAGCAGGCACCTGGAGACAGGGTGGACAGAGAGCTCCCTTCCCCCTGAGGCCTCAGCTCACCTGTGTGAAGTTGATTGGTCTGTCTTTGGTAATGCAGTCAGCATATTTGCAGGCAAACATCCCACAATCACTTCCATTCATCTGCTGTGGAATTTCCTGAAAGACCAAAAACAATGAAAAGGTAATATCTTTCCAAGGTTCCTTCCTTCTTGTTAGACTATAAATAAGAACCAAAGCAGATACATTTTACAGGTTTCCCTGAATTTTGAAGAGATGACCCCTTGTTCCCCACTCAGAACAACACAGGCTCAGAGAAAAAAATAGAGCTTCTCAGTTAGGCCTGTGGACTTCATATTAACCACATAGGAAACTATCTCAGACTTCCATGGCACCTAAGGGTGTAAAAACTGGTCCCTCCAGTAGGGCCAAACAATCAGCAAACACATCTTACAGGAGTGAAAAGCTTAGCAAAATAGCTGGGCATTTAGAAAACCTAGCTCCAAATAAGAAACACATTACCAGTTTTCCCACAAATAGTTTTCTCTATTTTCCCCAAGGAACAAAACAACCAAGCTGAAGTCAGGACAGACACTAAGAAGGTCCCTGGGAATCAAACAGTAATACCCTTTCCTTCCCAACCACTCTCATGTCAGGAACTTTTATCTTATCAAGATCAAATGTACCTGGCTTTTTTTGCTGAAGAGCTGCCAGCCATTGGTGTCAAACTCTTTCCTTTTCTTGTCAATGCTCTCCTGCTTTAGGTATTGCCTAAAGGTATTGGGAGAGAATGAGATGAGCTGTGGAGAACATGAATGACCACTGCCACCCAAAGAATGGAGCAGACAACCCTTAGGGAGAGTTTTCACATATGTTTCTGAGAAAAACAGTATATAATGTTGGGTGGGGTATCTTTACACTGCTAAGCCTCCTTTGGGACTCCCACAATTCATGCCTATCCTGTCAACCCAAGAGAAACATGATGCTTCTCTGATACTCAGGTTCCTTCTATCTACTATTCCTCCTGAGGAACGAGTTTTGATTCACTTCCTTGATTTATATGGTCCTTTAAAATTCAATCTAATGGAAGAAGAATGTTTCTCTAGCTATATCAAACTATTTATTTACTATTTTTAGTCTTGAGTCTCCTGTGCAAAAATTCAATCCAAGCCAACAATCTGTTGAGTATACACCTCATGTGGAGCATTCTTCACAAGTGCAACCTGTTCACCATTCTGGAATCTATCTACCAGAGTGGTACAGGGAGGAATAAGCATTTTGGAAAGAGAAACAGATAGGGTATAAACAGATTTGCATTCTGGTTCCCCGTTAAGCCACTATCTAGTAAGACCTGGGCAAATAAAAATTACTCTGTGGGTTTGGTATCTTCATCTAAAAGGAGGTTGGATTAGATGATTTCTAAATAGTTTCTGTATCTATATGTACATACCCACTCTATTTTAGTGCACTAGGACAGTAATTGTCCCCATTAGAGCATATATTTGGTATTAGTACATTATTAAACTTTACTTAGATGTAAAATATCCATTCTTACTTAATATGAGAATTTCCTTTATTAATTAGTTCACTGAAGGTATAAAATAACTGAGTTCGCCCTGACCGGTTTGGCTCAGTGGATAGAGCGTCCGCCTGCGGACTGAAGGGACCCGGGTTCGATTCCAGTTAAGGGCATGTACCTGGGTTGCGGGCACATCCCCAGTGGGAGGTGTGCAGGAGGTAGCTGATCGATGTTTCTCTCTAATCAATGTTTCTATCTATCCTCTCCCTTTCCTCTCTGTAAGAAATCAATAAAATATTTAAAAAAAATAATAATAACTGAGTTCAATAGCTGGAAGACTGACACCAGACTCTTCCGTCCTCAACTCCTTACTTACAAAAGGATCCTGCAGGCTTCGTTGTTTATCCCACCCATAGAGTCGTAATAGGTAATATTCTTCTTTCTGAAGTCCACAACCTAGGAATAAAAAAAAAAAATCTGTGTTTATAAAGTGAAGAAGACTGGTTTCTCAGCTTTTCCCTTCCCTGGAACTTTCTGCCAGATTTTCTGTGAAATCATAACAAGTATGATTGATACTGTGCATCATACCATGCTTAATCTGCAGAAGACACAAGAATACAGAACTACAGTGGGGGGTGATCAACTGCTGACCCCATTAATTGCCCTAAAACCTTTTTCTGTATTCAGGGTCCACATCCACAATGTGGGCAACAATGAAGACACAACATGTTCTTCAGAGAATGTAAGTTCACTGAGGTCATTTCCACAGTTTCAGAAAGATGATAATAGATTATGGATGTCATTTCTTTACCTGGAGAATTTCCTTTGGCTTTATGTTTTTAAAATGTAATTCAAAAAAAGACTGTGGAATAACTCTTATACTTTCATTAATACACTAAGCCATGTTCTCAGAGTCATAAAAAATATTCAGTTACCAAGTATGCAAGGCCAAGTCATGATTAGGCAGAAAATAATAGCCACAGGATCTGAATTGGCAGCATCATTATGAAATCACTTTTTATACAGGTTTTGATAAATTGAGCTAAATTTTATTTTGATTCTCTTGCCTTGTAGTTTATTGATATCCTTAGAAAGAGTTCCAAAATTGTCAAGTATGATCTAAGTACAAGTGAAGGAAATAAAGGATTAAACTAAAAAATAAATAAAATTCCTCTGCAGGAATCCCTCTACAGGAGGGAATTCTTTTTGTTTAGGAAAATACCTTAAAGACACATGTAGCTTTTAAAAGATGGGATAGAGCCTGAAAAGACAAATGCAGTGGAGAAATTACTGAATTGCTCTGCATAATAAAGAGGATGGGAGTGTAAAAATTTAAAAAGTCACTTTTCTCCCCATGCTTTTGCCTTGAGGCTGCTTAGACTTATAATTCCTTTTTAAGTATTTCCAGAAAAGGAAATTCCACAGCTTTCTTCAAAGTCTAAGTATCTCTCACTCTTGACAGAAAGTTCATTGATCTATCCCAGTGGCTGGCAAACTGCGACTCGCGAGCCGCGGTTTGCCGTTCTGTTGACTAATGAGTTTGCCGACCACTGATCTATCCAGTTTCTAGCCAACTAAATACTACTGTTCTCTCAATCATCCAGTGAAGACATAGAACTAATACTCACTATTCTCTGTGTATTCTATAATTATATAAATTCCTTTAAAATTTTACCAAAAACAAGTGGGTACTCACAGCAAGACACCAGTGCACTCCCAGGTGAATGGGCACTAAAAGAATGTCAACAGAAAATACATCCACTTTCTTTGTCCAGCGTTTCACAGCCTGGTAACCAGCTGTTTTTAACTTAGTAAAAAAAAAGGTATTAAATGCATGTACACTTGGCAATCCCTTCTCTTTACTTCGCTCCATCAGCATATTCATGTAGAAATTGATGATCTGTGGGAAGAAAATATATGTATGTATTATATGTATCAGGCCTTTCATAATAATTGTTATATGAAGGAAAAGCAGTTGTTGTATTGTACAACATATGCTACTGTTGCCTAATTAATTCAATTAAGACTTTAACATGCAACAGCCTCATGGCCCTATATCGAATTCTGACTAGAAGGGAGGCTATAAACAGTGAGGTGGTTATAAACAGTGAAAACAAAAAGCTGAGATTATATATATAACTAGTAGCCCTGCGCACGAATCTGTGCACCAGTAGCTCTCTGCTTGCTGCCCCGCCCTCCTGTAGCTCCCCCCGCCCTCCTCTCCTCTGCCTCCACCCTACATCTTGCTGCCCTGCCCTGTCCTGTAGCTCCGTGATCTGGTCTTTATGCAGTCAGTTGTTATGCTTCATGGTGTAATGACCGTTTGCATATTACAACTTTATTATATAGGATGGAGTTGGGGATACATATGGGCAGATGCTGGCCAGAAGACAGGATTGGGTTAAATCTGTTAACAAGGCTAAGACCAACAGTTCAGTTCTTATACGTGGGTCACCTAGTTTTACACAAAGATAGAAAACTTTGGTTCAATGCTAAAGATTGTCTTTTAGCCTTTAAGCTAGCTTGCAGAGACAAATTATTTTGGTTTCAAGCAGACCTGGATAACAGGATAAATCATCAATTATACTGGACAAAACACTTATAAACTGACAGTAGTTCAGCAATGTTACCTTTTATAGAGGCACACTTGAATATAGTATAGAAACCAATACAACATGAGACCTGGAAGTAAAGTTACACACCAAAGAGTAAAGTTCTCCCCAGTATCTGTATGGTTAGCTTTTTAATTTTTGTTGATTCCATTTACACCTTCAATGTCAAGTATGAATGAAAGAAATTAAAATGCTTGAACAGGAAATATGTGATTCTTTCTATTAATGAAGCAATGTGTTCTCTAATTGTGACTATGTTGTCTATGGTTCCTTGAGGTCCAGGACTCCTTGGTACTAAAGCTTGAAAGTTACTGGGCCGGAAGTACTGCATACTTACTTTATGTGGTCAGATGAGGCCAGGCCAGTGTCTGTCAACTGCAAGGAATGAATGGGCTAACTGATCCACAGTTTGGAAATATGACTAAGAAAACAGGCATGTTTTTCAGAATGCTTTTTGGGGAATGGGAAAATGCCCCGGTCCTTTGACAAATATTTACACATTAGGATGCCAGAGCAATGAGCTACTGCCCAACAGTAGGCACCTACATACTGGGCAGGCAGCAGGGACCACTGCCAGGAACACACCAGAGCATGGTCTAGACTAGAGAAAGGGCCTATAGATGAGGATGCCTAGGCAGCTGCAGGGAAACCACACTGGCCATGAGGCAGAACTGGGAGCTGGGGGGGGAGAGGGGATGACTAGGATTGAAGAAAGACACTGTTCTGCCTACATCTCTGAAGACTGAGCAATGGGCCCAGCAGGCCCCGAGAGCTTAGATTGTGGCTAATTCTCTATCTAGTGCAGTGGTCGGCAAACTGCGGCTCGCGAGCCACATGCGGCTCTTTGGCCCCTTGAGTTTGGCTCTTCCACAAAATACCATGGCCTGGGCGAGTCTGTTTTGAAGAAGTGGCGTTAGAAGAAGTTTAAGTTTAAAAAGTTTGGCTCTCAAAAGAAATTTCAATCGTTGTGCTGTTGATATTTGGCTCTGTTGACTAATGAGTTTGCCGACCACTGATCTAGTGTGATTCCCAATAGATACTTGGAACTCGGTTATTTTAAATAATGATAATGAATCGATACACAACTAGGATTATAGCTTTCTCAGTCTAGATTTCCTATATAACTCTGCCCCCAAGGACAATGGTGCTAATGATGCTTGCAGGAATGAAGGCAGCCAGGAATACAGGAGGGTCTGCCCAGCAAGCACAGATTAAGCTGTAATTAGGCTATAAACTACATTATCTAATGAGAGAAAACCAGCAAGAAGGGACTGATTTCTCGGCATTCTACCCACCCCACAATATTAGTCATGTTACGACACTAAATCTTCAGTCTAAGGGGTAAAGTGAATAGGCAGATGACCTGCCAGTCACTGTAAGCCAGCCTTCTTCGGGGCAGGCAAGTTATATATTTGAGGCAATGATGACTCAAGGGAAAGGTGGAAGGAATCAGGCAGAGATAAGGACAGCCAAGCAAATGAAAGCCATGGAGATATTTCTTCCCCAGGTGCCCATAATTATGACCTTTGGGATAATTACCCTGAAGTAAAAAAGGATGACATAAATGAATGTCAAGCTACACATGACTATCCTAATTTTTAGGAGGAAAGAATGCTATAGACCCGTGGTCGGCAAACTGTGGCTCACGAGCCACATGCGGCTCTTTGGCACCTTGAATGTGGCTCTTCCACAAAATACCACGGCCTGGGCGAATCTATTTTGAAGAAGTGGCGTTAGAAGAAGTTTAAGTTTAAAAAATTTGGCTCTCAAAAGAAATTTCAATCGTTGTACTGTTGATATTTGGCTCTGTTGATTAATGAGTTTGCCAACCACTGCTACAGACCAATGAAGTTTAGCTGAATTTACACTGCCTGAGTTGTTTGGGGTTTTTTGTGTGTGTGCTTTTCTTTCGAAAGAGTGGACTATAGACCAACCTCTCCAAACAGAAACAAAGACCTAGTAATCAGGATATCTAACACTATCTGTTTCCTTTAAGAATCCCTCTTCCATTGCTTTAGCTCTGCCTCCAACCAACATTTCTCCACTGAGATGGAAATGGCCTCCTCCAAAGTCAGCTTATTAATTAGCTCTAAGAAGTGATGTGGGTTCTTTTTCATTCTCTTGTATCCCAGTAGGAGGGAGTGTGGTGGCCTCAATGTTCCCTCCCATTAGCTGAGAATGTATAATCTGACATCTGAGGCAGAATTTAGATTCAAGTTTCTCTCCTTGGTTTTCAGCTATTACTCTGTCCAAATGAAGAAAACTGCCATAGTTCAGCCAAGACACAATCATACAAAAAAAAAAAAAACAAGCTAGGAATTAGAGAACAAAAAGAATCCTACATGTCATCTCACAGAGGAGAGATGAAGATGAAGGAGAAAGAAATGAGAGAAGGGATCACAGTACTTAAGATGAAAAAGAAGCAGTGATGGTCAGAGTATTTGCTTATATTTTGTGAAGACAAGGGTCCCTCCCCTCCCATGGAGAGAACCTTTCTATACACAAGACTCTCTTAGCTCCAGAAGATCTTCAACTGCCTTTGAAATAAGGGGCTAAAAGTAGCAAATCAGCCCTGCGCCTACTGTTTGTCTTGCCAATATATCAACATCTGAGGACGACAGCCAGTGTTGGTCTACTTGTCACTCGTTTTGGGACCCACACTTGCCTCTGCTCGCTGTGGCTCCTGGTGCCTAAGGAGCTGCCCTTCCTGCTGCCTTCACAGTCTTGGCCATGAGTGCCTGCTTGTCTATGCAGTCCTGTTTGGGGGTGGGATGGTTGTTTATAGTGTCTTGATCCTTTGTAATTTTATTTGAAGAGTGGCCAGGCTAAAGCCAAAAAAAACCTTCTCTTTAAAAGAAAAGCCTACAATGTTTTCAAACTAAGGACTCAATCCTTTTCCTGTATGTTACCACAATGACATAAATGGCCACTGCTATTTGTATCTTCCTTTTTGCCCACTAAACTAGCCAAGCTATTGTTTTCTCATGCATTTAGAAGTAAAACATCTCACTAACAGTAAAACCTTGACTTTTAACCCTTCCCAATGATACAGTCTGAAACCCTCAAATTGGCTTAGGAAAAAAATGTTCTCAAAGTTCCAAGCATGACAGTGTTCCTGAGCAGAGATTAAGATAACTTTTATGGGAAACAAAGCTGTTTTTTATACTTTACCTCTCCTAGTTTTTTCACCTTGATCTTCCCATCCTAATTTTTATTTAATTTTTTACTAGAGGCCCAGTGCATGAAAATTCATGCACTGGCGGGGGTGGGGGTGTCCCTCAGCCCGGCCTGCCCGGTCTCACAGTCCAGGAGCCCTCAGGGCCGGGATGCGACCTGATGATTGGGGAAGGCGACGCCCCCATCACACCTCTGTTGCTGCCACTGCCAGCAGCACAAGCCTCAGACGGCCCTGGGTGGCTGGGCAGCTGCATCTGAGGCTTGCCTGAGCCTCGGGCGGGCCCTGGGCAGCCGCCATCCAAGGCTTCCTGCACCTCGGGACGGCCCTAGGTGGCTGGGCAGCCACCATCCGAGGCTTGCCTGTGCCTCAGGCTGGCCCTGGGCAGCTGGAGGGCTGAGGGGACTGGGGGACTCCTGAGGCAGATGCACGGAGCAGCCGGACCCACCTGGGGGCGGGCCTGGCTGTGCCGCGCGCCTGCCGCCCCAGCAGGGCTTGAGGGGACTGGGTGCTGCTATCTTGTGGCTGTGGGCACTGCATCTTTGAGGGCGTGGCAGTCAATTAGCATATTCCCTACTTATTGGCTGTGGGCGCCACCATCTTTGTGATGGCGTGACGGTCATTTAGCATACTTCCTCTTTATTATATAGGATTAATCCTCATCCAAGGTTATTTTTTCCATTGATTTTAAAAAAGTTGGGAGGGAGGGCCCTAGCTGGTTTGGCTTAGTGGATAGAGCATTGGCCTGCAGACCAAAGGGTCCTGGGTTTGATTCTAGCCAAGGGCACATGCCTGGGTTGCGGGCTCAATCCCCAGTAGGGGCCGTGCAGGAGGCAGCCGATCAATGATTCTCTCTCACTAATGTTTCTCTCTCTCTCTCTCTCTCTCTCTCTCATTCTCTCACTTCCTCTCTGAAATCAATATATATATATATATATATATATATATATATATATATATATATATATATATAAAAGAATTGGGAGGGAGGGGAGAGAGAGAAACATAGATGCAAGACAGATATATCAATTGGTTGCCGGCCACACACACCCCGACTGGGGGCTGGGATTGACCTGCAATTCAGTTACTTGCCCTTGACTAGGATTCGAACCTGCAACCCTTCAGTGTGCGGACTGATGCTCTAATGACTGAGCAACAGGGACCTGTGACTATTCTGATTTTTAAATTAAACCTATCCTAGGCAACCACAAAGCCCAAAAAACTAACCAAGCATCAGCACCTGAATATCATGAGTCAGAAGGTCATTCACATCTAAGATTTAACCTAATAATATTATTAACCAAATAGGCAGACTTCAGGTAAAGTTCTGTGTATTGCATCCCTCATTGTGAACATGTGTCCTATTTTTTTCTCACATGGAAATTTAAGCAACAAATTACTATAATTACTTACTAAAGTTTTAGAGAAAGGTAGGCAATACTGATTTTTATGGAGTCATGATAACTGTAATTACGATTCTCCGTGTTATCACCCATAAGTCCTTGGTTAATTAAAAGGACTAGTTCTATTAAAAAACACTTAAAGAAGTAAACTATAATGATATTTAATCTACCAATGACTCACGTTAGAAACACTAAAACTTCCATTCTGATCATTTTATTCCACATGTAAGAGTGCATAGCATATAGTAGACCTATCAGATTCCCTTAACCAATTTATCTCATTTTACCTAGATTTTCCCCTTCTTAAGCAATCAATTTTTATTCCCTGGGGAAAATTTATTCCCTGTGCTAGGTTTATCTAGTTGGACTTAATGTTTTGCAAGCTATTTCCTCTCTTTACTGAGCATCACTTAAATTTAACTCCTCCTTGGAAACAGAAAGCTATGAAAACTACCAATTCCCCATTTCCATCAAAGATTTGTGTTCTGAAAGTCAGAATGCTAGACAAAGTATTAAGTGCTCTGATTCTAGATCCTGATTCTGCAATAAAAATCAAGTGACCTTGATATACATCCCTCATAAAGTCTTCTTACTTCTCCACTATCAATCAAGGAAAAATACTTTATACACAAGGCTACAGTAATGCCGAATAGATAAGACATCTCTTTGCTTTCAGAAATGAGACTTAACAAAATAGGCAATTAGTCTGCTGTTTAGCTATGTCATTCATGAAGTCACAGTCTGCTATGTAGAGTCTACCTTAATTCCTCCTGTACTCCTTCATTCCCCATATTTGTTATGAGTCTTTTCCTCATGGCCTTTCCCCAGCCAGTAAAGTTAGAAATACGATATCCAACAGTCTAATGCTTTTACATTTTGGAAACAACCTCTACATGTTATAAACCCCATAGTACCTTGTTTTATTTCTGCTTTAACTAAACAATTGTATTTTAGAGATATTAAAAAGTGAGAGCATTTCCACTGTTCTTTATTCCTTTGTGTAGATTGAAATTTCCACCTCATGTTTTCCTTTCCTGCCTGATGAATCCTTTAATATTTCTTTTAGTACAGGTCTGCTGGTGATAAATTCTAAAAAAGTATAACATTGCCCTAGCCGGTTTGGCTCAGTAGATAGAGCATCGGCCTGCGGACTGAAGGGTCCCGGGTTCGATTCCCAGTCAAGGGCACATCTCAGTTACAGGCTCCATGCTAGCCCCAGCCACGGCATCTGCAGGAGGGAGGCAACCAATCGATGTGTCTCTCTCACATTGATGTTTCTCTCTCTCTCTGCCTCTCCCCCTCCTTTCCACTCTCTAAAAAAAAAAAAAGGAAGAAAGAAGGGAAAAACAATGGAAAAATATCCTCGATTGAGGATTAACAACAACAACAACAAAAAACACCCCCAAAATAAAAAAGTATAACCTGGGTAAATCATAGGCTCATCCCTTTCATTTACTTTCTCTCAGGGATCACTATTACCCAATGTCTTAAAATTGTTGTTTCATGTTTTGTCTGGTTTTGTAGGTAAATTGAAAGGGCAAATCTAATCTGTTTTATTCCATCATGACCAGAAGCAGAAGTCAGATCCATTCACTTGCATGTCTAAATACTTTCCATGTATTTCTAAGTTTATGTGATGCATTATTAAACAATTCTTAGACCTTCTAAGCAGCACAATTATCAGACCATAAAGAGAAACACAAAGCTCAAAGTAGTCCTCTCCTCAGGATCACTAACCTAGAATCTTAGAGTTGGATTCCAGAAGTTATCCAATTAAATCTCCACAAATCAATCATTTCTAGTATTGTTATCCATTTTAAAATATTTCCATTTGTTTGTGACTTTCAATTTACTTTTGCAACTAATTCCTCCTCTCTATAACCTTTCCTCCTTCCCTTGATTAGATATTTCTATTAATAACTAATCACTAGACCCAGTATAGACACCCCCATCTACAATGTCCCTGATGTTACCAGCCTTCCTTTCCTATTCTTTACAAGACAGCCAGTTCCCACATTCCATTTTTGAGAAGTTTTATTTTCTTAATAGTAAGGTAAAAATGTCAATCCTGTCAATCATTAGTCCTTGAAACTACACAGGAATTTAACTATTTACTCACAATAAAAATTTGTTCATAAAAACATAGTTAAAAGCCTACTGTATGAAAGGCACTGTGGCCTACTCTTCTTTTAGGAAAAAGACCAGAAAAAGGGTAGCCAATTGGTTTTCTACACATACCCCAAATATAAAACTTCTGGATTTTATTTTCCTTATAAACTAAATCTGTTCCATTTCACTTCTAGGATCTTATATTCCTTTTCTAAAAAATGGTAAGAATAACTTGTCAGTCACCTTATTTTGGAGAAAGTCTTAATGCAGCCTATAAAACTGACAGGAGATACAAAAAAATAAGAAATGGTTATTAATGAAAATATCTATTTGAGGGAAGATGTATAGGATTGAAGAGAGGACAAATTACTTGCAAAAGAAGACTGAGAGTTCACAACTGAATTAAGTATCTATAATAATAAAGCATAATATGCAAATTGACTGAACGACCAAACAGCAGAACGACCGTCCAGATGACCTTCCGGACCACCAAGTGATGACACGCACTGGCACCAGGCCAGCCAAGGCAGGTGCGATGAGATTGGTCGGGGGCCCTGCCATCGCCCTATGATCACCCTGCAGAAGGAGGCCCAGGCCACCCACCGGCGGGGCAATCAGTAAGTCAGGGGGTTCCACGATCGCGGCAGGTGGGCAGGGCCTCCCTCTTTGGGGCCCAGGCTACCTGGCCATTGGCGCTGCAGCAGGTAGCCTGGGCCTCCCTTTGCAGGAGTGATCCATCGTGAAGCCCAGCTGGATGGGCAGGGCCTACCTCTTTGGCGTGATCAATTGCGGGGCTACCGGACTGGCTCCTGGACTGTGAGAAGGCACAGGCCGGCTGAGGGACCGCCCCCGCCCCCTCTGCCCCCCACCCAGTGCACAAATTTCATGTTCCAGGCCTCTAGTTTTAAAATGAATACAAATACTTAAGAAAAGCTACTAATTCCCCATCAGAATGTTAGTTACTAACAGGCAATAACTTTGAAAGCCTGAGAAGTAAGGTACTTTAAAAATGGTGCTTTTTAAAATGGTTCTCATCATCATCGTGGACATATGACTTGGCACCTGCTTTCAAGGTTACCATTATTCTGAACTCAGAACAAGTATTCCCTCCAAGTTATGGTTAGGCTTGACAGAGGTAAAGTAGACAAAGAATCTTTCCTTCCTCTCTAATATTATATTACATTCTAAATAATGTAATTTCCATTAACTTTGCTTGCTAAAAATCCAGCCTCTGAGGGGACCGGGGAATGGAAAATATGTCCTGGTGAATGCTGCCTCTGTAAGGGATCTCACTGAGGTAACCACCATAGTAAAGAGCAAGAACTCAGCTCATAGCCTACTCATTGCTGCCCCCTAGAAGGTTTTGCATAATCTACAACAAACAGGTTACATTCCTGTAGAATAATTGACCCCTTCCCACTTAGCAGTGGCAGGCAAAAAATGGTAAGAGACCACAGATTAATGACTCCAAATCAAAAACACTTAATTGGTGGATACTTTTGACTGTCCTTGATTTTCATTTTGCCTTTTGATTTGGTAAGCCTTTTTTTTTCTGTATTTTTTTTCAATGTTCTAATATAACTATTTTGAGCCAAAGAAGCAAGAATGGCCTGGCCCATGTGGCTCAGTGGTTGAGCATCAACCCATGAACCAAAAGGTCACTGATTCCATTCCTGATGAGGGCACATGCTCAGATTGCAGGCTCAATTCCCATTAAGGGGCATGCAGAAAGCGTGATCAATGATTCTCTCTCATCACTGATGTTTCTATCTCTCTCTCCCTCTCCTTTCCTCTCTGAAATCAATAAAAAATATATTTTTTTAAAAAAAAGAAGCAAAGGTGGTTTCCCCTAAAGCCCCTAAAGCAATATCAAACCATACGTTCCTTACTATTCTTGGTCAAAGATATTATTCAGAAAGTGATGAAAATTTGTATCTTATAAATTCACACTGGCAAAGAGAAAAGGGCCAGTCCAGCTGGCTTCAGAAAAAAATTAACATGCTGGGCATGACATATGGCTCTCAACCTCCATACATCTAATCCTAAAACAGGATCCAATTTAAGATTCTGAGGCAGTATGATACAATATATGCTTGGGTCTGAATCCTGGCTCTGCTGTTCACTAGCCATATAACCCCACAAGTTTCTTAATCTTTCTATATTTTGTTCCTTCATCTATAAAATAGAGATGATAAAATTATAGTATCTACCTCCAAGGGTTGTGGTGGCCATTACATGAGCAGAAAGCATAAAACACTTAGAATAGTACCTACATGAGGTAAATGCTCAATAGATGTTAACCAATTTTATTATTATTTGGAAAGTCCTTAGTATACAAGACAAGGATACAGGTATGTAGACTATCCAGTACTTTCTATTCCGAGTATCTAAAAATCCTCCATAGTTGTGAGGCTTGAATATACCCCAAAATATCAGGCAGGGATGCTGCTAGTGAGCCTAAGAAAGGGGGCAGGTACTTAGGAAAAAAGCAAACTATTTTCTTTTGCTATGAAATACCCTTCTGAAATAAAACAAGCTCCTCCAGGTATAGGAATAGGACAGATCTGTTTAAAGACTATAATGTAATATATTTACTTAAAATAGTTTGAACTCTCAAAAGCTGAGATCCATAACTTTTTTTAACCCAATATATCAACTACTTAATAATATAACTTTTTTAAAATGTCAGTTTTAAAAATAGGCCATTTTGGAAAGCTTATAAATAATAACCTAAGTGACAAAGAACAAGCAGAGATAGAAGGGGAAGTAGCAATGGATTCCTAGATAGAAACTATTCCTTCATGCTACACCATGGTCAGCTATTATTTTCTCTGAAGATGTGAGCTGCCTTAAAGACAGAAACAATACGAATGAGTGAATGTCCTCTCCCCAGTGTACAAACTGTCAATATATAAAAAGGTAAATGAGCACTTCTCAGACATTAAAGTAGATAAAAATCATCTGAGATGTTTTTTTAAAATGCATATCTCTACCACACTGCTTCATACTTACTCAGGAGAATTGAGAAGCATGTGACAGTTGATTCTGATCCAAGTCATCCAAGGACCAAACTTTGAGACTCAAACAGTGAGATAATGCCTTGATTTAATTTCCACTTACTATTCACTTACTATCCAATATAATAAAAGCATAATATGCAAATCGACCAAACAGCGGAACGACAAGTTGCTATGACACGCACTGACCATGAGGGGGCAGACACTCAACACAGGAGCTGCCCCCTGGTGATCAGTGTGCTCCTACAGGGGGAGCACCGCTGAGCCAGAAGCCAGACTCACGGCTGGCAAGTGCAGTGGCGGTGGCGGTGGCAGAAACCTCTCCCGCCTTCGCTGCAGGTGGGTGGTAAGAAGCAAGGGATCCCAGACTATGAGAGCCCTGGACTGGGAGAGGGATGTCTGACTACCAGCTTAGGCCTGATTTCCCCAGGGATCGGACCTAAGCCGGCAGGCGTACATCCCCAGTGGGGGTCCCAGACTGCAAGAGGATGTAGGCCAGGCTGAGGGACAACTCCCCGCCCCCCGCCTGCCAGTGCACAAATCTCGTGCACTGGACCTCTAGTTTGAACATAAAATCAGGTGCAAGATTACCTCATCATTGAGCCAATTCAGATGGTTTAGAGTTTGAATATCTTTGCGTGTAATGGTCAAACGGAATGCTTCACTCAGAACTTCATCCTGGTTCCCATTACGAAATACATTCTTTATCTCTTTCTCCATTTCCTAGAGAAGCAAGAGGTGTCAGAGATTAAGCATACATGGCTTCAGATACACCAGATTTCTCACCAAGTCCCACTCTATCCCCAGACAATTTATCATTAATCAACTGTTCACTTCTAACATTTTGGTTTCTATTCCTTCCAGTAGTAATCTCCCTGATTACTTCCTTCTATCCCACCTTGTTCTCCCCTTCTCTTTTTCAGCACAACAGTTCAGACCCTTGTTTCATTTTATTCCTGCTTTGAAATATGGTATTCTAAGTCTATGAGAAGATCTAATTATATTTTTATCCAAACAATTTTCTGAGAAATAGAATGTTTCCCCAAAGGTAGGAAGAGCTAAGTAAAGGTAGTCTCTTTTATTTTATTTCATTTCTTTAAAGGTAGTTTCTTATAGAAACATTTTCCTGGATTTTTTGTTTATTCTTTTTAAATATAAAACATAGAATCCAATACAACTATAATACATGTATTATAATCACGAGCTATGTGAGTTTTTCAAACAGAAGGCTGGATTAAGGAACAGATTACTTTAAAATGTACACAGACTTTATGTATTTTCCAAATTTTATACTAAGTTTTTATCACTTATAAAAATAGTAAGTCTCAGCTTACTGTACATGAAATGAAACACAAATTTATTAAATGCTTTTTCACTGAAGTTGCTAAAAGCCACCCATAATTCTTTCCTCAATATGCAATAATCATTTAAAAATAAAGCCAACACAGGGCTGTAGTACAAATGAAAGCAGGAGTATGCAATACAATATTTTTCATTTTTAAAAATTTTATTTTTCAATTACAGCTTACATTCAATATTATTTTGTATTAATTTCAGGTGTACAACATAAATTATTTATATAATTTATGAAGTAATCCCCCCCCCATAAGTCTAGTACCCACCTGGCACCATAGATAGTTATTACACTATTATTGACTATGTTCCCTCTGTTGTGCTTTACTTCCCCCCTTGACTATTTTGTAACCACCTATTTATATTTCTTCATACCTTCACCTTTTTCACCCAGTCCCCCAACTCTCCTCCCCTCTGGCATATGCAATATAATTTAAATACCATGTGTTCTGTTACATTTATGTTTTAAACTTGTCCAGGGCATTCTTTCTAAATACAACACTTGCTAGTACAGGAATTATATTTTACCTCTGTGATTTCAGGAAATTCATCTTCACTATCAGTTAATTTACGACCTTTTTTCTCTGTTTCTTGGGCAATTGTGACAGGAATCTCCTTTTCAAGAGGTACACGAAGACGCAGTTCTACTGAATCATGTACTGAATGTTCCTGTTCCTGCAATCTCTGAAAGACAGAACTTCAGAATAAGTGGAATACAGAAATATGCTATCTCTCTATGTAAACTGAGTAGTACTAGCTGGATAGACCAAGAACATTTATCATTTATCACACAATGCAATGGTACCATTCCACCTTGCAATTACAATAGCTTTGACCCCTAAATATAGATAACCTTTCAAATTAGTTTCAATTTGGATATGCTATTTATTTATAATCTTATCCCAATTCTTTTTACCTGGTTTTGAAGCTGTAATGCCAGTGCTTTTTGCTCTTCAATCTGGCGCCATCTTTCCCGTGCTCGAGAATCATAAACACTAGTTCTAGAAGTGAAAAGGAATGTGACACAAAAGCAGATCACTCTCTTAATATCAGCCCATTGTTGATGTACAATGAGCATTAAATATAAAACCTTTATATACACAGTCTAAAATCCTGACACTAACTTATCACTATAAGTGAAACCACATGGTATTATTCAAATTTTCCTACTGTTTTTATTGAAATAATGAAAATTATTGGTTTGTTGCCAAATATGAACAGGTGGCTTTTGCGGATATTTGTAAATGTGTAGTCTTTTTCTAAAAACATGCTTCTAAGCCAGGGGTGGGCAAACTTTTTGACTCGAGGGCCACAATGGGTTCTTAAACTGGACCGGAGTGCCGGAACAAAAGCATGGATGGAGTGTTTGTGTGAACTAATATAAATTCAAAGTAAAGGAGCGGAGGGGAGAGCAAGAGAACCGGATAGAAGAGCCAGATCCGGCCCGCGGGCCGTAGTTTGCCCAAGGCTGTAGCCCAGCCAGTGTTGCTTAATGGTTGAGCATCGACCTATGAACCAGGAGGTCACAATTTGATTCCCAGTTAGGGCAGATGCCTGGGTTGCGGATTTGATTCCCAGAAGGGGGTGTGCAGGAGACAACCGATCAATGATTCTCTCTCATCATTGATATTTCTTATCTCTCTCTCCCTATCCCTTCCTCTCTGAAATCAATAAAAAATATATTAAAAAACAAAAACAAAAACAAAAACACACATGCTTCTAAGATTACAGAGAAAATTAACCTTCATTTTGGAAACCCAAAAGTGAGACTGAATCCCAAAGGAGAAAATAATACAAAATGTCATTGAGGTTTTAATTCAAATATTGTATTTATGAACCAAAAGGAAAAATATGGGTTGTGTTGTTTTTTTTCTTTAAAAACGAAAATCAACACTATGGGTTTTGGATAACTTAAAGTGAGTTCTTAAAACTGGAGACTAAAAGCTTTTAGTGATTTTGCAAACTCCAGAAATAGAAATTAGTCAATAAATTAGTTTTATCCACGTGAAAATAAGGGCATTTATATTCTTTTCTATATAATTGCTAATTTTGACATATTTTTCCAATTCAAGTTAACTTCAACTATTATAAATTTAATAAAACTGAACATAGAAATGTCCTAATACCTATAGAATTAAAAACCCCAAAAACTTAAAAGTTGTTTTATAAATAGCTATAAATAGGGAGTTTTTACTGATTAAGTATAGATAGAAGAAATCAATTAGCCAATCATCCTAACTAAAATTAGGAAGTGATGGAGAAGAAAAAATGATACCAAAAATAGTAACTTACAATTCTTTGATCCACAACTCTGCCTGGAAAAAAGTAGGACTATGGATGGGAAAAGAAAAGTATTAGCAGGCAGCTTACGAGAAAATTCAAATATTGTCAACAGAAAAACCAATCATTTAAATAATTTATAAGAATGCTTTACAAGTACTGAATAAATACAAGGACTAAATTACATAAAATTGTAATTGGGAACTAAAGAAATATAAATGAGTCATTTGCTTACATTTTCCATAATAAAATACACTTTACTGATTGCATGATAACTGATTCTTACAGAATGCATTCCTTGATTTCTGTCACACTTCTGTATCCATAGCAACTTTGTGGTGGCAATTGACAAATGAGTATAGATAGGTCCAACATGCATGGTGGTTGATAGTTTCATTTATGTTAACAGGTAAGATGAAAGTAACAAGGACACGTCGTAACTTCAGCATTTGTCAATAATAATGTGAGCACTTTGTTAAATAAGTTTTTAAATAATGGAAGAATTTATCTTCAATCTTTTGTACTATTCACAATGTAATCACTGCAAACATAACACACTTTTAATTGGCATTACTGACATTTTCTCCATCACTTTCTTAAGGCTAGTCCATCAACAAAATAATAAGTCAAGCCAAAACCGGTTTGGCTCAGTGGATAGAGCGTCGGCCTGCGGACTGAAGGGTCCCAGGTTCGATTACGGTCAAGGGCACGTAACTTGGTTGCGGGCACATCCCCAGTAGGAGGTGTGCAGGAGGCAGCTGATTGATGTTTCTCTCTCATCGATGTTTCTAACTCTCTATCCCTCTTCCTTCCTCTCTGTAAAAAATCAATAAAATATATTAAAAAAAAATAATAATAATAGTAAGTCAAGCCCTGATTTGTGGTGTGGGAATTTTCCATGATGTAAATGCTCCCACCATGGCCCACTTCAACCTACCAACATGACATCAATGAATGTGAAATTGGGAAGAGATGTGCAATAGCACATCATTCTATAGTATTTCCACCATACAGATATGATACATGCCAATAACCTTAGATGGATAATAGTAAAATGAGTAGGAAATGATGACTTTTGAATACTTATTACCTTTGTTTTCAATATAATTTATGTAACTGCAAGTTTATATAATTAAATTTTGAAATAGTAGCTGTGTTTAATAACTAGCTCTCAAAATTCCTAAAAATTTAACTATTACCTCTTGTGAGCTAGCTCCATAGATACTCATGACTGAATAAGGGTGAGTTTTTGAACTTGCAGATAGATTAGGTTATGTCCCTGCTTTTATTCATGAGCATCAATATGATATTCAGGCACATTTTCATAAAATGCAGCTCTTCTAAGCAAGAATATAGCAGTAACATGCCTGACAAATGTGTCCTGCCCCTGGGCATGAGTGAAGAGGAATTCCCAAACAGATGAGGTCAGATCCAATAGAACAGGTTTCCGTCACGTCTGAGAAACCTTATGACTCATGTTCTTGGTCCAGCTCTGGGTTTTGCATCAGTAAATATTCTGACATGCAAAGCTACCTCTCTTGTGCTGCATCCCACTTATTTCAGCAAAACTGCTTTTGTATTTGGACACTCTTAAAAGTCAAGAAACTCTTCTGAATGTAATTGTCATGTTATTGTTTCTTACTTTTCTATTTTCTTCTACACCTGTACTATAATTAAAAAGATGACCCAAAATTCAGCAGAGAAACTAAGTTTAGCATAGCTCCTTACTTGGATGAGACCAACATTATGTGAAAGAGTACATCACTTTTCAAGATAATACATTAAGCTAGAATATTACACTTCCCAAATGGTTCAGATTGACAGATTTATTAATAATTTAGTCAAATCTCATGGGTTCTTAGACTTGTCAGTCCAATTGAATCAAAATGAATTCAACCAACCAACAAACAAAACAGAAACAAACTCATAGATACAGAAAACAAACTGATGGTTGCCAGAAGGGAAGGTGGGGTTAAGGGGATGGGTGAAAGGTGAAAGGATTAAGAAGTACAAATTGGCAATTACAAAATAGGCATGGGGTGTAAAGTACAGCATAGAGAATACAGTCAATAATATTGTAATAACTATGTATGGTGTCAAGGGGGTACTAGACTTGTTGGGGGGAATCACTTCTTAAGTTATATAAATGTCTAACCACTAAGCTGTACACCTGAAGCTAATATAATATTGAATGTCAACTATGATAGGGGGGAGCACTTGACATTATAAAAAAGTATATTTGGAACAACAACAAATCATATATATAATATAAATATAAATATATATATATATATGTGTATATATATATATATGTATTTTCCAACCAAATCAAAGTAGATACTGAAATTCCCCACCCACAGAACAATCTATATAAAACAGCTAATGAGTCAATGAATGAACCAAAACAAAGAACCAGCAACACAATTCCATTCCAAAGATGAGAGATCAAATCTATTTGATGCAGCTGTTGCTGACAACCTGAGTGAATAATGCTTAGCAGAGTCGCAGCCATGTTAACTGTATGTCCTAGGTCTTCTTGCTCTTCTCAAACTTCATCTCCTTGCCAAGCACTAACTGAAAAATCTCTCACAGAAACAAATGAAAGAGTGAACTCTTTTCCAAAGAAACCTTTTAGACATGTAGAACAAATAAACAAGCTGGGAGTTAAGAGACCTGGAACTCCTGGAGCTGCCCCTAATTACATTTTGTGATTTTGCGCAAGTCATTTCCATGAGACTTAGTTTTAAGATTTGTAAATTCTGGAGATTAGAGTCCCTTTCAGTTCTTAAATCTCTACAATCTGTCCTAGTTAAGGCAAGAGCATGGGCTCAGAGGATATGCCTTGCTTCTTAGCCTAATTCTTGAGAATTAGTATTCCTAATCATCCTTAGCCTGGGGCTTGGCAATGAAAATGCTATTCTATTGCCTCTCCACCATCACTGAGGTTAATAAGGGTAGAACATAAGAGGAGGTGTGCAGTGAACAAATGACATAACAACCAACACAGAAAGCCACAGATATCTGTGGCAGCAGTGAGTGGCTACTTAGTGTATGATACTAAAAATGTGAGAACACATATATTGCACAATATAAAAAGTTGACAAGAATCACACAGAATTGCACCGTATTGGGTTATGCTATTCAAATTTGTCTACTTCCATATTAGAATATAAACTTGATGTGGACAAAATTTGTCTTTTGAATTTACTACTGTATCTTCTGCACCAAGAACAGTGCCTGGCACACAGCAGGCACTCAGTATTTATGGAATAAATGAATAATGTAAGACAAGCACTTCTCTTCAAAGGATCAAGGTTATCTCCTGGCTTAGGAAAGCAAAATTCAGGGGGAAAAGCAAAATCTCTTTACTTTTCAAAGAGTAAATTATACATTGTTCCTCATATAATTGAAGCATACAGTAATAATAACTACAACTATTTACTGAACATCTACTTAATGCTCTATATGTAAAACTCTGCTCTATTAGTTAAGTCTCACAATAATTCTCATATACTAGTATTAATTAAAGCTCAATAATAGACAATAAGGAATTATTACTCATACTATATAGAAAAGGAAATTGAGGTCCAGAAGGATAATTTGTCTTGGAAGAGCCAGGATTAGAAACTATGTCTGTCCAATTCCAAAGACTGTGTTCTTTCTATTATTGTAAAATGCCTTTTAATAAATCAAAGCATCAAACCAAAATGAAGATGGTAAGTACCTGAACTAGTCAAGAGAGTACTGCAGGCTTTCTGGGAAATTCATTTATTTAACAAAGATTTATTTACTAAGGACCCACATCATATACTATGATTGGCCCTGGGCGATAAATGCAAAGGTGTTAGTAACTAACAAGGTACAGGGATAGAAGTGCTCAAGGGAAAGACTTAATGCTACCTGGAGAAGTCAGAGAAAAAATAACACCCCCATCAGATTTTAAAAAGCCAGGTAAGAGTTTAACAAGTGGACAAGGAAAGAAAGGGAATTCCAGACACAGAGGCATAAAATGGCATGGCATATTCTGGGAAATAAGGGCAAATCTTCATTGCTGGTAGGAGATTAAGAATAAATAGCCAATCAACCAAGCCTGTGAGAGTAACCTCCAATTTCCATGAACAGTATTATCTAATTAGTTTTACCCAGTGTATCTTTCTCCTTTCATCTCATTCTTCAGTTATTACTAGGAGAAATCCTTCATAAAGGAAAGGCAGACTTAGTGAAGAACCATTATAGAACTGCAAGCACTCTTTACATGAGATCAACTTTTTCTCAAGAAAGAATTCCTACTTTTGTGTAGTACCTGTGGAAAACTTTTATAAATGCTTTATCTGTAAGTTAATCTTCACAACAATTCAAGAGTAAAGTATTAATACTGGCAACTTATTGATAAGGAAACTGAAATTCAGAAGAGTAACCTGTCCAAAGTTACATGAAGCCTGGAAAAGACAAGCTCAGAACCCAGGTGTGACTCAAAAAAAAATAAAAATATCCAAACTGTAAAACCTCCTTGAGAAACCATAACAAATAAATAATTTTTTTAAATAACTAAGTTTAGAACATAGAGGGGAAACTGCAAAGAGGCAGGGGGACTAAGATGAGAAAAACATTTTATTATCCCTAACCTTCTCAATAGAAAACTGATACTATGACCACCCTAGCAATTAAATTGCTCATGCCATATATGGCAAGGACATAGCAATCTAAGTAGTAACCTATTGGATTACAGAGGAAGAAGTACTCAATATCTCCCTGAGGAGTCAAGTTTCATATAGAAGATCAAATCTGAATTGAGACTTAAGAGATAAGAAAGCACCACTGCCAGATAGACAAGCTGAAGTAGGAAGGACATAATAGCAGAAAGAATACTGAATATGAAGGCAAGAAAATAGGTATCATATTATAGTTCAGCATATAATAAACACATGAAAGAGTCCCATATTTCCATATGGCTCCTTCTCTCACCTCCATCATGTATCTTGGCTGTCACCTTGCCAAGACCATCCTAAATAACGCCCCTCTCCCTATCCCCTCCCGCCAGTGTATATAACTGCCTGCTTTATTTTTCTTTCATAGCACTTATCATCACCAGACATGTATTTTTATTTATTTGTTCACTATTTGCCCCCCACCCCTCCCCTTATACCATCTACAGCTAGAATGCAAGTTCCGTTTTTTTCTTATTAAATGCAAATTTTATTAGTGTACTTTAAAACAAATATACTGGGTAAACTATCCTATCTAATAAAAAAGTAATATGCAAATTGACCATCACTCCAACACACAAGATGGCTGCCCCTATGTGGTCAAAGATCCTGCCCCCATGTGGACACAAGATGGCCACCACAAGATGGCCAGCAGGGGAGGGCAGTTGGGAGGGACCAGGCCTGCAAGGAAGGGCAGTTAGGGGTGACCAGGCTGGCAGAGGAGGGAAGTTGAGGGCAACCGGGTCTGCAGGGAAGGGCAGTTGGGGGGTACCCAGGCCTGCAGGGGAGAGCAGTTGTGGGGGGGAACCAGGTCTGCAGGGGAGGGCAGTTAGGGGTGACCAGGCCTGCAGGGGAGGGCAGTTAGGGGTGACCAGGCCTGCAGGGGAAAGCAGTTAGGCATCAATCAGGCTGTCAGGGGAGTGGTTAGGGGGTGATCAGGCTGGCAGGCAGAAGCAGTTAGGGGCAATCAGGAAGGCAGGCAGGCCAGCAGTTGGGAGCCAGCAGTCCTGAATTGTGAGAGAGATGTCCGACTGCCCGTTTAGGCCCGATCCTACTGGGATTGGGCCTAAACAGGCAGTCGGACATCCCTTGAGGGGTCCCAGATTGGAGAGGGTGCAGGCTGGGCTGAGGGACACACACACACACCCCCCCCCCCGGGGCATGAATTTCGTGCACCGGGCCCTCTAGTATAATATAATCACCATAATACTATCACTTTGAATTAGTATTACAGATACTTTTAACTACTTAATTATTTTCAAAATATATTCCAATATTTAAATTATGTTCAGTTCAGTGTACTTGAATGTTTGCAGCACGCTGCATCATTTACATTAGAGAAAAAGCAGCCTAAATCAGCTTGCTCTGGCATTCCATGATTTGTGCTTGTACATCTCTAACATAAATTTATACATAGCTATCAAATGGGTACTCTAGCTATGCTATAATTTTAAATTTTTATCTGAATTTGCACCACAAAAAGTTTATTGGTTTCTTTATACTAGGAAGTGTCTTATCTGATTATTCATGTTCAATATTTGCAGACTGCTTACTAGAGCTGTACACTCTTTAATTAAATATAAGTGTGTAGATTTCACGTCCCCCATCCTAACCCCAGTTCACCCCATCCCTGCTGCATTCTTGGAAATACTCTAGATTTGGATGAATCAATTCTCTAGCAGCTAAAGGGTAAAGAGCAAGGGAAACTGTATCGACTTAAAACAATACCATGAATGTAAACTGCTTGAGAAAAGAGATTTCATTTTGTTCACTGCTGTTATCCTGTGCCTGTACAAGCAACTGACACACAGTAGGCTATTAATAAGTACTTGTTGAAGGAAAGAATGTGTGATTGAAAGCGGGGTTTATGAAAAAAGTGCTTTGATTACCACACTAAAAAGTTTGGGCTTGCTTTCTATTTATAAACCACCCTTGAGGGAGTTTAGTGAATGACCAGCTTGCCTTTTAGATCACTCTGGTTGAAGAATGGCCTTTTAGATCACTCTGGCTGAAGAATGAAGAAGGACTAAAAACGTGGTAGAAGATGGAATGAAGAACAAAATGGAAGCTGGGGAAAGGAAGACTACTTAGAAAGTCATTGAAATAATTCAAATAACACATGACAGAGGTCTGAATAGAGTCAGTTTTAGTTTTATATTATGTAACTCATAGTAAAGTAACTAATTAAAGGGGGGATTATGTTAATAATGTCCTTTTTCCAAAGTTTACCTGGGAGCTGGAGTCTGGGAATCTTGCACTTTGAGTAAAATCACAGAGTCTGATCCTAAACAAGAAACACAAGAGCATATCATTACTGATAAAACTGCAGTTATACATTCTAGATGTCTGTGGCTTAAGTTCCCATACTCTGTTACAATCTATTTTCATAAAAACAACACAGCATAAAAATAAAGATAAGGTGGGAGTGAGAGAGGCAGTTCCATTTTCAGAGCCAAGAATAGGGCTTAGTGAAGAGCTTGCCCCAGAAATAAAGGAGTGAAATACAAGTATATGGCTTCAGCCCCTACTCCTGGGCCATGCCTGTTCCCTGGGATTCCTCTTTCTATTCCTGGGAAACAAGAACATGCCAAGATATCTCAAAAGTCTTTCGCTCATGAACTACCATGAGACTGAACAAAGTGAAAGAGCAAAGGGGAGAGAGAGGTAAAGGGGATGGCAATGCAAAAAGAAACAGCTACAGGAGTAGTTGAGTCAAAAAGTACAAACTCTATCATTCTATCACTTATTTTCTGTGTTGATAAAAGCAAGAATCATGTCCTTCTAAAGCACTATGATTAAAACCTTATTTATAATATTTATTAAATAGTACAAGGAAAGTAATTGAACAGTTCGATGTAATACATCTGTCCCAGTTTAGTTTTACCTAAGCACCTGCCATACAATGTATGCTCCTGAGGTTAAAGGCTTTTTAAAAGAATGATAGCTCTTGGTAAATCACCTCACAAAATTTAATATAAGTTTACATGAATATGTGTAGCTATATAATGATGCCACCAACAATTTTAAACCCCCAGTGAGAATTTTAAAAAAGTGAGGAATAGATTAAAAAGAAAAAAAAAAATCAAATGACCTGAGGAAGGATAGTCTTCGAGATGGATCTATCAAAAGATCCCTAATGTCTAACCATTTAACCTAAAATTTATTTTATAAGTTACATACCTTAAATAACTACTAGTATATAACATACCTAAAGAAGGGGAAACTAAGCAAAGAAAAAAATTGTCATAGCAAAACCTTACCTAACTAGAATGCTAAGGGACAGAAATATTTTTATTAGCTGAAAGTTAAGCAGAAAACTCTTTTTGTTTCCAAACCTTGCTGAGGACCATTCTAAAATGTATAAACCTATTATCCAGGTTGTATATTAGCTGATTAAGCACTTTTACTTCAATACTTAATTGATTTACTAAAACTACTAGAACATCAGAGTACAGATGACACTTCAACAACATGGGTTTGAACCGTGCAGGTCCACTTATATGTGGGTGGTTTTTTTTCAATCAATACTGTAAATGTATTTTCTTTTCCTTATGATTTTCTTAATATTTTTTTCTCTAGCTTACTTTATTGTAAGAATACAGCATATAATACATATAACATGCAAAGTATGTTTTAATCGACTGTTCACATTATCTGTAAAGCTTCTGGTCAACAATAGGCTATTAGCAATTAAATTTAAAGGGAGTTAGAAGTCATATACATGGATTTTCGAGTGCATGGGGTAGAGGTGGTCAGCACTCCCTACCCCTCATGCTGTTTAAATCATTATAAAATACGAGAAACAGAAAGTACTGAAGACTTTGGGCTTAGTGAACTTTGACTCCAGACGCTGCTTTGGAAGTTAATCTTTTACATACTATATAAAATCATTTGCATTTCCATGTAAGAAAAAGGTTACTTATAGGTTTACCTGTAGCATGGCTAAGTGAATTATACATACTTAAGGTATTTCTATGTTAATTAAGTTACATGTGCATTACAACTTTGCATTATAATTCACATAGAGCCAATAAATTGGCTATAAGGAAGTACAATTAAATTATATTGAAAATATGATGTACAATACCATTTTTACCTTTGGATTGTGTATTTGAAGCTGACAAGTTATCTGGCTGATGTGGAAGAGAGTGGTGATGTTGGAGTTGATGGAGTAGATCAGAATCTTTGGATCTGAATGAAATATCTGGCGTATAAGACGTTAAGGAACACCCACTATGAGACAGTTGTTCCTGGGTAGTTAAAATGCTGGCAGATCCAGAGGATGAAGTATCAGAGCCAATAATCTGAGCTGCACAAGAGTTTCCATTTTGAAACAGTGTGTCTTGTAAAGTATTCCTACTGGAATTAAGACATCGAGATCTAGCAAGAGAAGAATATATTTCAATATCATATAATGCATGCAGAATTAAATTCATTTGAAATATGTTTCGTGACTCACAGGTGTAAAGGAAAATGTGTGGTGGGTTTGGCTACAGAAAACTGTTTCCCTGTGACCATCTGTAGCAGCTGTCTGTAAATCTCTCTTTCTTCTTCTTGAACTGTCTGTAAAAGAAAAAAAAAATCTTAAACACATCCAATGAGGCAAGTGTTTCTCAAAGTAGCATCTAGATTCCCAGAAGCCCTGCCAAAGCTCAGACAGAGTCCTCAAGGTAATTAGGAATTACGGTTGACTAAGGATATTCTAGAAAATGATATCCTAGTAAAAGAGTAATATACAAATTAACCATCACTCCGCTACACCCACAAGCCACGCCCACCAGCCAATCAGGAGTATGCAAATTAACCCAACCAAGATGGTTGCGGCCACGGAGTGAGCTGGAGGCTAGGGTTGCCCCCAGCAATGGAGGAAGCCAAGCTTTCCGCACACCCTGGCGGGCCCAGGCCTCCACTCAAGGCTAAAAAGTTTCAATTATAGAAGCTAAATAAATTCCAACAAAAATGGCAGCAGCCACGGAGCTGGAGAGTGCATGAGGCTTGGGTTGCCCCCGGTGATGGAGGAAGCCAAGCTCCTGCAGCCCTGGCCTGCCTTGGCCTCCACTACAAAGTTTCAATTATAGAAGATAAATAAATCCCAACAAAAATGGTTGCGGCCACGAAGCAAGCAGGAGGCTTGGCTCTGCTCAAGGCTGCAAAGTTTCAAATATAGAAGATAAATAAATCCCAGATACCAGGGCCTCTGCTTGGGTCCCCACAGGCCCCTCGCCCAGGCCACCCCATGCCCCAAGGGAACCCCCACCCTGATCTGGGACACCCTTCAGGGCAAACCAGCTGGCCCCCACCCATGCATCAGGCCTCTATCCTATCTAATAAAAGAGTAATATGCAAATTGACCATCATTCCAACACACAAGATGGCTGCCCCCATGTGGTCAAAGATGGCTGCCCCCATGTGGACACAAGATGGCTGCCACAAGATGGCCAGCAGGGGAGGGCAGTTGGGAGGGACCAGGCCTGCAAGGGAGGGCAGTTGGGGGCAATCAAGCCTGCAGGGGAGGACAGTTAGGGGTGACCAGGCCTGCAGGGGAGGGCAGTTAGCGGCAAACAGGCTGGCAGGGGAGCAGTTAGGCATCAATCAGGCTGTCAGGGGAGTGGTTAGGGGGTGATCAGGCTGGCAGGCAGAAGTGGTTAGGGGCAATCAGGAAGCAGGCAGGCGAGCAGTTGGGAGCCAGCAGTCCTGGATTGTGAGAGGGATGTCCGACTGGGTCCCAGATTGGAGAGGGTGCAGGCTGGGCTGAGGGACACACCCACCCACTCCCGTGCACGAATTTTGTGCACCGGGCCTCTAGTAATATATTTAACAGGAGTTTAGTGAAATAAATACCAGATAGTATAGGTCAGAGAATTATGGGGCATATCTGTATATATAAAAGGCTAATAGGCAAAGTGTCCCCTTGGGAGTTCGACCAGGAGACCGGGAGTTTGATTGCTCGCTATGATGTGCGCTGACCACCAGGGGGTGGCATGGAACATGGAGGACGACCAGCAGCAGCAGTGGGGGCGCTGAGGGAGCAAGGGAAAGAGGAGGCGGGAAGGCAGGGAGGCAGCAGATGAGGGAAGCCAAGTGATGGTGGCTGGTGGCACATGGGTGGCAAGGGAAGGAGGAGGCGGGGAGGCAGGGCGAGAGGGGAACCTGATTGGCCCTGATCACCAGTCAGGCCTAGGGACCCTACCCATGCATGAATTTCATGTACTGGGCCTCTAGTAAGTAAATAATAGTGCAAAGAAGCTATAGGATATGAAATCAGAAGGCCAAAAGGCAACTATTTCTGAGTCAATTGATAGAGTCCCAGAAATAAAACATTTGAGGACCTCTAAATTAAGATTCTAACAAAACCCTTGGTTCTTGATACCTGCTAGGATAATCACAAGGAAGTAATCAGAACAGTCAAGATCTAAGTGCAATATCTTTCTAACAATTGTCTATTCCATTAATTTTTTAAGAATGCTTTTTCCAGAGATGGTTTTCATCTCCAACACGTTTATTTATTTTTCTTAACTCCCAAAACTTAGGGGAAAGCACATGCTCCATAGATTCATTCATTTATTTATTGACTTAAATACCAACTATGCTCCAGTCAGTAGTTATTGTACTGAAAAAGATAAAGTTCCTGCTCTTATGGAGTTTACCTTAGAGTTAAAGGACTGAAAAACAAAACATTAGTCATTATGAACAAAATCAAAGATAAGAAAATAATAGAAAGTGATGGAGGGGCAACACTGGGAACAGGTAAGACTGCTCTTAAACTGTGATATTTCAACAAAAACCTAAATCAAGGGAGGAAGTCAAAGAAATTTATAAGAGTATTCCATACAAAGGAATAGCAAAATCAAAAGCCCTGAGACACGAATGTGCTTTGATGTGCTCAAGGAAGAGCAAGGTCATTGTGAATCAGAAGAGTAGTAAGAAATGAGGTCACTTAGCCCTGGCCGATTTGGATAGAGCGCCAGCCCATGGACTAAAGGGTTGTGGGTTTGATTCTGGTCAAGAGCAGGTACCTTGCTTGCAGGCTTGGTCCCCAGCCCCAGTGGGGGTGTGTGCAGGAAGCAACCAAAAGATGTCTCTATCTCACATCAATGTTTCTCTCTTTCTGTCTTTCCACTCTCTCTAAATATCAATGGAAAAATATCCTCGGGTGAGGATTAACATCAAAAAAATAATAAATTTTTTTTTAAAAAAAGAAAAGAGGTCACTTAGCAGAAAAACAGATTACATAAGGACTTGTAACCATGGTAAAGCACCTATTCTATACAGATCCCCTAAAGCAATAAGGTGCATTCACTAAATAATATATATACCCAGTGTTTTTCTTCCTTTAAATCTTATATACAGTTTAATACAAACACCAATCTTCACAAAATAATTATAATACTTTGTGCCAGGGCTAGCAGCATCTTTCACTGTGCCATTTCAATATGCACATCAGCATTTTATTCAGCTACAAGTATTTGTTAAAGGCAGAATGAACTAAGCAATGATCTATACAAAGGTAAAAAGGGACTAAATTTTTTCTTAATTTTTTTTTTGCTACAAATTTGAAATTTGTCACTCCTTCTACTACCACTCTGAACATCTCTCACTCTGGAATGAGAGTTGTTTAAGAACCTCCTGTTTTTCCTGTTTCTACTCTTGTCCTCTATGGTAGAATAGCTAGTGGTTCTTTTATTTATCTTTTTTTTAAAATATATTTTTATTGATTTCAAAGAGAAAGGGAGAGGGAGCGAGAGATAGAAACATCAATGATGAGAATCATTGACTGGCTGCCTCCTGTATGCCCTCTACTGGGGATTGAGCCTGCAACCCAGGCATGTGCTCTTGACTGGAATCAAACCTGGGACCCTTCAGTCTGCAGGCCGATGCTCTATCCACTGAGCCAAACTGGCTAGAGCAGTAAGTCCTTTTTGTAACTGTTGCTCAGCTCTTATCACATACTCCTGCCAGTTTGTCTATCCTTTTCCTACTATGATTTACTAGTCCTGCCACCTTCCACTTGAATATTTTAGAATCCAAACTTCAAACCAAAAAAATTTATAGCATTTTTACTAAGTCACAAATAATCAAGTCTTGCCACTTAAGAGATCTTCATTACCAAATTATATAATTACTAGTGACGCGGTGCACGAAATTCGTGCACGGGGTGGGGGATGTCCCTCAGCACGGCCTGCACCCTCTCCAATCTGGGACATTCCTCTCGCAATCCGGGACAGCTGGCTCCTAACCTGCTCACCTGCCTGCCTGCCTGATCGCCCCTAACCATTCTGCCTGCTGGCCTACTCGCCCCCTACTGCCCCACCCCCTGCTGGCCTTCTCGCCCCCAAATGCCCCCCCTTGCTGGCCTGATCGCCCCCAACTGCCCCCCCCACCAGCCTGCTTGCCCCCAACTGCCCCCCCACCAGCCTGATCACCCCCAACTGCCCCCCCACTGGCCTGCTCGCCCCCAACTGCCCCCCACCCGCCGGCCTGCTCGCCCCCAACTGCCCCTCCTGCCAGCCTGATCACCCCCAACTGCTCCCCACTGCTGGTCTGCTTGCCCCCAACTGCCCCCTCCTGCCATCCTGTTTGCCCCCAACTTGCCCCCCCTGCAGGCCTGCTCGTCCCCAACTGTCCCCCCCCACACCGGCCTGATCATCCCCAACTGCCCTCCCCTCCTGGCCTAATTGCCCCTAACCACCTCTGCCTTGGCCCCACCACCATGGCTTTGTCCGGAAGGACGTCTGGAAGGTCTCCCGGTCTAATTAGCATATTACCCTTTTATTCGTATAAGATTCTTGACTCCAAAATATATGTAAGCTGCAATGGGCAGGAACCACATCACCAGCTTGTATAACAAAAAAGCACACTAGACTAGACTCGTTCAGAAGACCGAGGTTGCAGGCTAGCTAATTACTAGTTGTATGACCTCTTTTACTTTTCAAATCTGTAAAATGTGGATATTACCTCATTTCTACCTGTATCACAGGGTTAAACAGATTCAAAACAATAATGCATGTGGAAAGCACACTGGAAACTCTAATGCTATATAAATGTAAGGTCATTATTACTCATTTGTATCTCCACAGAAATCATTACAAAGCTGATGAGATGCATAAAAAATATTTAAACTGAACAGGTATAAGCACATTTCCTATAGTATAAATTACCTGCTATATTATATTTACAGAATTTTTTTTCCTTTAGGTTTATTGAATAAATATAACAACCCAACTGTCAAGAGAACATCTTCATTTTTGGGAAAATCTATGATCTCAAAGATCTTACTCATAATGAAAGGATAGAAATTATTTAGCTGGCTTCTTGATTTTTCTTTTATATTGAGAAAAAATTGTCCTAGTAAGTAAGGGTGGGTATTTAATCAAATCCAGCAAGGTTAACAGTTTTGCCACATGAAACAAGTTTCCAAAGGGTCCAAAAAAGAAAGAAGAGAGATAGTTTGATGTATGAGAAGTATTCAGACAATAATGAAGATTAAGTCTACTGTCCAACAGGAATAAAAGATGGTAAGAAAAATAATAAAGTCCTACACTAAAATATCTCTTCAATTTCTTTAGAACAGATAACAGCACTCAAAAAGAGTAAGAAAGGAAAACCATAGACAAGATTAAGTAAATGGAATGGTTAATAAACATCAAAATTGGAGGGGAGAAATGGCTGAATGTAGGGAAAGATTCTAACCATAGCTCTTGTTGCAGGTTTTCCTTACCTCTTCTGCTGTACTAACATGTCGCCTCTGAGTTTTCTTGGGGCTCAAAAGGTTTCGACGACATGAACCACTCCAAGATGGACTTGGAACAGATTTAATAGGAAAAGATTTTTCATATGCAGACACATGGCAGTGATGGTTTGACTTTCCTGTAAAACTGTTTGATAATCCACTAAAAAAAAAACAACAACAAAAAAACACAAAAAAAAAAAGTTTGTAAGAAAATCTAACCCAGTGATTATTTCACTTTTAAGAAATAACAACAACAAAAAATTAGCAGGTAGAATGACAGATGTACCACTTAAGGGAAATATACAAGAAATGATATATGGGTTGTTGCATCAAGTTCTGCCACCTAAGAGGTCTTAGATTGCCAAGCTATATAATTATCAAACACCTAAAATTGTATGTCTCAGCTTCAGGATCTATAAGTTCCTTTAGTCAGGAACTACATACTTGTGTGGTACGACAGAAAGCATACCATATTAGATCTCTTTAGAAAATCTGAGTTCTAGGTTTACAAACATACACAATACACTTCCTTTTTACTCCTCACATCCCCCTGCCCCAAGACCTTTGGAGGGAATTATTTTAAGATTAAATTTGCAGAGATGGATAAAACCAAAGCCTCTCAACAAAGCTTTTAAACTGAATTTTAACATTTCCTAAAACACCAACAGAGGGCTCCCATCCTTCATTAAAAACAACCGGAGGCTTTTATTAGGCTGTACCACTCTCTGTGAACTCTCCTCTGGCCTGTTTACCTCCTCTGAAGGAAATTTTGTTTTTGCTTCTCTATATTATTTGCACCCCAAATAATGTGAAAAATTGGCAGGAAAAAATAGTTTTGTAAACTCAAACCCAGTCTTATCTCTAAGGACAGATAAATAATTTAAAATTTTTTAAAATGTGCTCTTTCTCATTTATTGTTACCAAATAAGTCTTAGGTACTTGCTATCAATATAATGAATTTTCTTTTCTTTCTTTCTTTTTTTTTCTTTTTTGCTGAGTCTGCAAAATAGAGTTACAGAACTGACTAAACTGAATTCAATAAAACCAACTCTTTAAATCAGTATATGTGGTCTAGGCCCAAATGAATCAGACTAGGTCTAAAGAAAATTAAAAAAAAACCACACATATACTCTAACTCTTCAAACTCTAATGATTTCTATGTGTGTTAGAGTGGAGAAAGGAGCAAGGACTCAGAATTTCAGGAACTGGCTTATTTTCTTAGGATGGGTGGATGCAGCTAGGAAAAGATGGTAATATAATTTGGTGACGATATAATGAATTACCCTCAATGTCTTTTGTATTTATGCTTCCTAGAGAGTATATTGTATCTGTGTTTTTAATAAAAGATTATTTTTTCTAAAGAAACAGTAGAAGGGCATCTTCAAATGCCAGACAGCAAGTGTACTACCAACAATTAACAATGTTGGGTGAGGCACAGAAGTAAGCTTGGACTCCCACTGGCTAAAGTTGCAAGAATGTGAGCATCAAAAAATGATTATAGTGGATTAACACACGCTAAAGCCATAGTGACACTAAAAAAAAAAAATAAAAAGAACAAAAAAATACATTTGAACCACTTGAAGTGGCTATTAAAATAAACTTTCTTTGGCCTATCCAGTTTTTCTCAGTGGTTAGAGCGTCAGCCCTTGGACTTAGGGGTCCTGAGTTCGATTCCAGTCAAGGGCATGTACCTCAGTTGCAGGCTTGACCCCTGGCCCTGGTTGGGTGCATGCAGGAGACAACCAATCCATGTTTTTCTCTCTGTCTCTTCCCCTCCCTTCTACTCTGTCTGAAACCCAATGGAGCCCGGCCAGCGTAGTTGATCATTAAGCTGTGAACCAGGAGGTCACAGTTCAATTCCTGGTCAGAGCACATGCCCAGATTTCGGCCCAATCTCCAGTAGGGAGGCGTGCAGGAGGCAGCCAAGCAACGATTCTCTCTCATCATTGATGTTTCTATCTCTCTCCCTCCCTTCCTCTCTGAAATCAATAAAAATAAACTTATTTTGAAAATAGGTAAGAAAAAAGAAAGACCTAATCATATATCCTGCCTTGCCAGTAGGAAATGTATTCCAGGGTCACCAAATAGCCCCAGCTAATGAAGAAAAAGAGCTCTCCTTTAGCAGAGTGCCAATTAATAAGTGTAGGAAAAAATGATAAAATTAGAAAAATATTATTTCATTAACTCTAGTAAAATTATTATAAGTTCAGAGGAAGCCCAAAGGTACAAACTTCCTGTACTAGAGGACAAAATGATGTTATGACAAAGAAATCTGTAAAATCCAAACAAACTTCCTGTTATAAAATGTCATAGGGATGTAATGTACAGCATGGTGAATATAGTTAATACTGTACTGCATATTTGAAAGTTGCTAAGATTAGATCTTAAAGGTTCTCCCACAAGAAAAAGAAATTTCTGTAACCATGTATGGTGATGGATGTCAATCAGACTTATTGTGGTGACCATTTCACTACCAAATCATTATGTTGTATACTTGAAACTAATATGCTATGTCAATCATAACTCAATTTTAAAAAATTGTTACCAGATAAGAGTTATCAAGTGAGATTAATAACTATTAGAATGATATGGAACTGGTCATTCATATAATGCCAAAGTAACATCATTTAGATTACGTTCTAGTCACAAGGGGGACAGAAACCTAACTGTACAAATAAGAACAAGACTATTATCTCTCTAAGCCAGAGATCAATCCATTATCACTAATGACAGGAGAACTAGATAGAGCAGGTTTCCTAAATGTGAAATAAGACCACATCACCTTTTACTCAAGTCAAAAATCAAGTTTAGAAAAAATACAGAGAATAGAGGACAAAATAATGACGTTATGACAAAGAAACGTGTAAAATCCAAAAAGTGAGACATTATGCAGGAAAAAAATCATGTCATTAATTAAAGGGGCTGTTCTAGATTGTAAGAGACTGAAGGGAAATAACTACCAGATGTGATCCTAGATTGGATACTGGTTTGAACAAAATTAGCTGTAAAGGATAGTTTGGGTCAACTAGGAAAACTTAAATATAATTTAGTTAAGTGTAAGATAAAATTTACTGAGTGGTAAAAAGGAGATGATTGAAAAAACAGATTAACAAAAGAATATGCACAGTATAAACTCATTTTGGGGGGGAAAAGTGTGTATAAATGAAGAGAAAAAAAGCTGGAAAGATATATACTAAGATATTACAAAGGTGATCTCTGACTGGTGGGAATGTGAGGTTTCTATTTTTTATTTTTGCTTATCTGCACTTTCCAATTTTTTTATAAAGCACATGTACTGTTTTTGCAATCATGTTACTTTAAAAAATAACAGTATGGCATTGTTTAGCAAAAAAAGCAACCTGCCAAGAGACGCAATATCTTTAATGAAGACAAAATGATATTATACATTTCATCATAGTATACATAGCATATATATTATGCTATATATGAGTAAGAGACAGTGAAAGAAGAGCAAACATAGGAAAAGATTTGGGAGGAAATACACTAAGGGAAGGAGAATGAGATTGTGGGTAGTGGTCATGGGTCTTTAGTTTTATGAGTAATGTTTTAATTTTGTGAATGTATTCATGAATTCAGGTATAATTGTTTAAAATATTAAGAAATGGGAATATGATTCTGGGAGTACTGACACGTTTCCAGAGTCCATGTGCTAATAATCATAAAATAAAATAAAAGCCATCTTATTGGTTTCAATCAACACCAGAAAGCTTAGCCTTGACTAAGCAGGAAATTAAATGATATAACATGCCTAAAACCCATCGCCACTGTAAAATTTAAGAAGTCATAAATACTATTTTAAAGAAGCAATATTTTACTAATATAATAAAGCACCTGATGGAAAAGTTTCTAAGCCAAACTTCATCTGCCTTTAATAATCAATATAAACTTGGTGAGAGAATAGGTAGGGCTTACAAATTTGGGCTAAATAGTAAATAGGAGCAAGTACTTTGTGACTCTATTTTCTAACAGAAATAGCTTATGTCTAGAGGACTAAGGCCATGAGGTACAGAGCTGCCTGGGTTTAAATAGTCTCGGTTATGTGAGAGCTCACATGTGCTAGTTCCTTTGCTACTGAAGTTGTAGATACTGGTTTTCACTCTGAGGTTCATAATAGCTATATAGATCTTCAAGGGTCCTAATATACTCATATCTACCAAGATTTCCCTCAAAACTCTCCTCTAGCCTGGCCGGTGTAGCAGAGTGGTTGAGCGTCGACCCACGCACCAAGAGGTCACCAGATGATTCCCAGTCAGGGCACATGCCTGGGTTTGCAGGCTCAATCCCCACTAGGGGGTGTGCAGGAGGCAGCCGATTGATGTTGATATGCTCATCAATGTTTCTAATCTCTCTCCCTTCCTCTCTCTAAATCAATAAAAATATATCTTTAAAAAGCTCTCTCCTTTAATAAGATTTGGCTGTCACCAAAATTCAGCACCAAGTAAATTAAATGTTGAAAGTTAAAATGGACTTGTCCTTATCTCTATGATTTAAAGTTCAAAAATGGTGTTATTCTTTTAAAATACCAATGTAACAACTATCTTATAGCCATTTTCTCTTATATTGCAGAAAGGGCTTATGAACTAAGCAGCCAGAGTACCTACCTTGAGGTCTTTCGGGTTTCGAGGTAAAGACTTCGGCTATTTCTTGATTTTTGTGAAGTTGCACCTGATGCTGGAGTAGAATTTCTCCACTGGCCATTTGCACTCTGGCCAAAGGTTCTTAAGTCTCCTGAGCCAAGAAAACTGTCTGAGGAAGGTTTATCTAAAGGAATAAAAGTTTGAATAAATTAAATACCTACTGTGGTTCTCCATTTGACTGCAACCATGTCCAACATTGAATTCTAAAGCAATGTGGCATATTACCATGTCTCTCATGGAAGATCCCAGTCTCAACTGCCAGTCAAGTCTGCAGTAAGGGAACTTCTACAAACTATAATTGATTCAGCCATACTAACCTGAAAATTGTTGAAGGAGCTGAATCCTGCCACAGCCATGTGCCTTATCTGCATCAATGTGACTCCGTGGTGTCCACCAAAAGTCAACATTTTACCCCAACTATATCTTGCAAGCACTCCCAGGCCTGGGCCTGAAAGAAGGTAGGCCAGACCAGTAAGAAAGCAGGTGGAGGGCCGAGAATTGTAATTCAAATGAACAACAGTTATTGCTTAATAAGCAGCTGGTATCTCCTGTTTTTAATTACCATGTTCACAACTCAGAGGCTCTCTCTAAGAGCAGAGATAACTTAATTGCTGCTTATTCTGGTCAGTTTATGGCAAGAATGACCCATCATGTATATCTGGTTCTGATCTGATATCTCACTCACTTAATGCCATAATCAACAGACATATCAATACTCCAGTGCTTTCTGCTGCAATCAGGCTAAGTGAGAATTATTTGTTTTTTTGAATTTTCTGACTTGTGGCTTACAAGCAAGGATAATCAATTTTTTTTCAGTTGATCAGGATTATCAGAATTCAGGGTAAGTAAGATATAAAAAAGCAGCAGCCAGGGTGATTCACCAGTGGATAAACCTAATCTAATAATTAAATTTACTTTCAAAATGAATGTCCCAAAAAATGTGTACACACACTTTGAAGAATTATAAAGGCAGTGTTTACTAAAATACATTTCTTTTTCAAAATTCAACTTAAAGTGTGTATACATTTTTTTGACACCTTGTATTTCCAAGTTTCAGCTAAGAACAAAATAATTTCTATACCTTCCTCTCCTAATCATCAAGACTGGACAATTTACATGCCTTCAAAATAACTTCAGATGTTAGGCTATGGAACTCTGAGGAGCATCAGTGGAAAACAAGAGTGATATTTCTGCTTCCTAAAGTTCTTGGTCTGTCAATATCACATTGAAAATCCTCTTTCAAAGCATATTACTATAGGACTTTTAACATTACACATTTATGTTATTTAAAATATTTAATGTAGCCTTTGATACTCTCTCCAAAAAGTATGGCAGCTGACAAAAGTATACGTTTTGCATTGTATTGTGTGTGTTTTTTCCAGTTGATCAGGATTATCAGGATTTAGGGTAAATAAGATATAAAATAGAAAGCAGTCAGGGTGAGTGATATTAGTACCAGTTGATTCATCAGTGGGTAAACCTAATCTAATAAATTTACTTTCAAAATGAATTATAACCTTTCTTCTTTGTAATCATTACCTATGCTTAGTATCTATTACCATTACTTTCAAGATAGAGACATGAGGCTAATGAAAATGAGTCTCATTAAAGGACCAGAAAATTATCTTCAAATTAAATGCAAAGTAGTAACAATAGACATTTTTGTCTCTCATACTTTTTTGCTAAAATTTGATTAGGGAATGATCTCACTATAGATGTCTACCAAAAAATGAAAATTACCCTGACAGGTGTGAAATTTGAGAATAAGGATAAACTAGAGTAGCCTTCTCAAGGGCATGTGACAGAGATTTCAGCTTTAAAATGCAAGGGAAATGCACAGAATCAAGCAGTCTGTTTAACCAGAATAAGGTGGTTCCATCTTTACTCAATGAAATCACTGAATAGTCCTCTATTGCTGATGTGACCAAACAAAGATACAGAAGGACCAATGGTATTGCAGACACTCATTTTTTGGTGATGATTTAGCCTGGTTTTCTGTCATCATTAAGAAATGAGACTGCCTATGCCACAAATAAGATTACTTATCAGCCCTAGCCGGTTTGGCTCAGCAGATAGAGCGTCGACCTGTGGACTGAAGGGTCCCAGGTTCGATTCCAGTCAAGGGCATATGCCCAGATTGCAGGCTCGATCTCCAGTTGGGAGCATGCAGGGGGCAGCCGATCAATGGTTTTCTCTCTTTCTCTCTCTCTCTCTCTCATTGATTTTTCTCTCTCTCCCTTTTCCTTCCTCTCTGAAAACAATAAAAATATTTTTTTAAAAAAAGATTACTTATCACATGTATATAAACACACATAAAACTATAAGGAAATATAACCAAATTTTAAATTTGGTTGTGTTCTAATAAAATGGTGGGTATTTTCCTACTTTTCTCTATTAATTCTCTATAAGAACAGGCAATATTTTTATAGTTATCTTAAAAATGTGTATCAGGAGAAAACCAAGATGGCGACATAAGGCATACGTGCTGCCTCTCACAACCACACCAAAACTACAACTAAAAGACAAAACGTCTATCACCCAGAACCAGGGGAAAGTTGGCTGAATTTAAGTTCTACAACTAGAAAGAAAGAGAAAAAAGCGTTGAGACATGCACAAGCGTGGAAAAGCTGAGGTACGGAGGCGCGCAAATCGGGCTGGAGACTGGCGACTGGGTGCGCTTTTTTTTTTCAACACGAAGGGAGACACAAGTTCCCAATTACTCTGAACTCCAGTTTCCAGCAAGACTCTGGGGACCCAGACTCCTATGGGGAGAAGCTGGACTGTCTGCCATCGGGTCAGAAAGTGAGGGTGGCTTTCTTGCAGAGGTGCACACAGGAATCGTTGTTTACTGCGCTGGGGCGCAGGGCGCGGAGACGCGGAAACTTGGAGACGCTGAGACGGCTGACTGGCAGCCATCACTGTTTGCCACGCCCTAGCCTAGTGATTCCCTGAGACCCCGCCCCGAACAATTTACAAACCCACCCAAGCTCCAAGCAGCGGCTTTAGCATATAAATGGCCTGGCCTATCTGCAACTTAAACTAGCAAACTTGCAGCCCGGGTCTTACAGCTCCAAAACCTCCAAACCCCAAGCAAAGAGGAGAAAACTGTAGTTCTCGCTGTAGCTCCTGCTGGGTGGCCTCAGACCTGCACCCCAATGGAGATCCAGAAGCCAGTGTACCTAGTGGTCAGTATGAGACAACACCAGATTTCAACTCCTCACATCCATAAGTGGCACATTCAAGAGGCAAACTCAGTGAGCACCAAAGCCACACTGAAACAAGTCCTGCCCCATAAGCGTGTCTCCAGCGCAGCAGTTCTTCCATTATAGACACAGCAGGTCCTCAAGCCAATTGGCCCGGAGGTCAATTCCTCCCAGTGTACCAACAGCAATCAAGGCTTAACTACAACAAGACTTTGCACTCAGCCCACAAATGGGTGCACCAAGAGTGTCCACCTCAGGTGATAGGGGAGGCTGAACCACTGGGCCCTATAGGTCACCTACCACAGAAAACCACCCCACCAACACAGGGAAGCAACCAAAATGAGGAGACAAAGAAACATGTCACAAATGAAAGAAATGGAGGAAAGCAAACTACTGGACATAGAGTTCAAAACCACATTTATTAGGTTACTCAAGAATCTTCTAAAAACCTCTGAGGAACTTAGTGAGACCTTTAAAAATGGAAAAGGACCAGTCAGAAATTAAGCATACACTGTCTGAAATAAAGAATATACAGAAATTCAACAGTAGACCAAAGGACCCCAAGAATCAAACCAAAGATTTGAAATATGAGGAAACAAAAAACACCCAACCAGAAAAACAAAAAGAAAAAAGAATCCAAAAGTATGAAGATAGTGTAAGGAGCCTCTGGGACAACTTTAAGCATACCAACATACGAATTTTTGGGGTGCCAGAAGAAGACAGAGAGCAAAATATTGAAAACCTATTAGAAGAAATAATGACAGAAAACTTTCCCTATCTGGTGAAAGAAATAGACTTACAAGTCCAGGAAGCGTAGAGAACCCCAAACAAAAGGAATCCAAAGAGGACCACACCAAGACACATCATAATTAAAATGCCAAGGGCAAAAGACAAAGAGGGAATCTTGAAAGCAGCAAGAGAAAAACAGTTAGTTACCTACAAGAGAGTACCCATACGATTGTCAGCTGATTTCTCAATAGAAACTATGCAGGCCAGAAGAGAGTGGCAAGAAATATTCAAAGTGATGAACAGCAAGAACCTACAACCAAGATTACTCTACCCAGCAAAGCTATCATTCAGAATTGAAGGTCAGATAAAGAGCTTCACAGACAAGAAAAAGCTAAAGGAGTTCATCACCACCAAACCAGGATTATATGAAATGCTGAAGGGTATTCTTTAAGAAGAGGAAGAAGAAAAAGATAAAGATAAAAATTATGAACAACAAAATGACAACAAATGCAAGCCTATAAACAAGTGAATCTAAAAATCAAGTGAATAAAAAAATCTGATGAACAGAATAAATGATGAGTATAATAGAATCAGGGGCATAGAAAGGGAGTGGACTGACAATTCTTGGGGGGAAGGGGGTGTGATGGGGTGTGGGAAGAGACTGGACAAAAATCTTACACCTATGGATAAAGACAGAGGCAGGGGGTAAGGGCATGGGGTGGGGTGGGGTGGGGAATCAGGTGGAGGGGAGCTATGGGGGGGAAAAAGAGGAACATCTGTAATAATCTGAACAATAAAGATTTGTTTAAAAAAATAAAATAGAAGAGAATAAAAATAGCAGAACATTTTGCTTATAATAAAGATAAATATTATTTCATCAAAAAAAAGTGTATCAGCCAATCACTTACTATGAAAGTAACCAACAGTTAAGTAGTTCCTGCTTTCCTTGGGATTTATTTAATTATAAATAGCAGGATGCTTTAAATCATTTCATCTACTAAATGCCAGCTTGGCAACCTAATTTAACGTATTTTCTAAAGAGAAGACATTGATAAAGATTCTAAGCATGAGCAAAATCATTTCACCTTACTCTTCTTTGTTTAGGGTTCAAAATCTACTTCTTAATCCATTTAAGATTCGACTATTAAAAACATTGATTTAAAAATTTTTTTTGGAAAACAGAAAAAACACAGCACTTTCATTTTAATAACTTAGTGCTGGTCAGACTTCAAGACCTCTTGATTAAGAGTATAATTGAATAGAAAATTAAAACATTTTAAATATATGTTTATACATATCCTCAGCAACTACTGGTTTTGAAAAGAATATATACATATATATATATATATATATATATATATATATATCCCAAAATGTAAGAAAGTGGACTTTAAGAATATTTATTCTTTATACTTTACTATTTTATTCAAATTTTAATTTGTAAACATTGTATGTTTGCAAATGAGCATTAGGATGAAATATTATTATTATGAGATAATAAACTTATTTTCAAATAAATTAAATTATGAAATAAAAAAAATAAGTAGATTTTTAAAAGCTTGATATGCCTCTCTGTCACATGCTACTGAGAAGGCTACTCAGCTGAGACCGGTTTGGCTCAGTGGATAGAGCGTCGGCCTGCGGACTGAAGGGTCCCGGGTTCGATTCCGGTCAAGGGCATGTACCGTGGTTGCGGGCACATCCCCAGTGGGAGGTGTGCAGGAGGCAGCTGATCGATGTTTCTCTCTCATCGATGTTTCTAGCTCTCTATCCCTCTCCCTTCCTCTCTGTAAAATATCAATGGAATATATTTAAAAAAAAAAAAAAGAGTCAGATCCAGTAAAGCAATAAACAGAAAGCTCCAAACCCTACATTCTAAAGTTTGGGATTTTCCTGTGTTTATTTTCATTTTGGTGGAGGAAAGGATAGCAAGGTGACAGAGGAGACAAATACCAATACAGTCAGAACGAGAAAACTAAGGCAGGTAAACTTAGGACCCATGTCTAGCCCAATTAAGAGGTAAAGCTCGAAGTGACTGACCACAGAAACCAATGTGGAGATTATCAGAAAATAATACAGCCAAAGGAGATAGCTGAGACAAAATTCTGTAGGACATGCAATGAACTGGAATGGGTATGGCAAAGAAAGTTTTAAAAAGTACACGATAGAAAGTAGATTTAAATGAAAGACTTTAAGAAAAAGGTATATAGACCCTTGATATTCAAGATTTAAAATTCTGATTGTTAGACAGTGACCTTAGAGGTCTTGTAGATAAGGACAAATACAGGAAAAATGTAAATCAGCATGTGAAATTACAAGGAAACACAAACTGAGTTCAAATGAAAATATTAATGATCTGATTTCATTATCCACTCAACTACCCTTCCCCTAGGATTAATAATGAGCTATCAAACAAGCTTTCAGGTTCTTTGCTCATCAGGAAGGATTTTTCAATAATGATGACTGCCCTGGCTGGTTTGGCTCAGTGCTTAGAGCATCAACCCATGGACTGAAGGGTGGCAGGTTCAATTCTGGTCAACGGCAGGTACCTTGGTTGCAGACTCCATCCCTGACCCCAGTCAGGGCTTGCACGGGAGGCAGCCAGTTGATGTGTCTCTCTCACATCGATGTTTCTCTGTCTCTCCCTCTCCCTTAAACTCTCTCTAAAAATCAATGGAAAAATATCCTCAGGTGAGGACTAACAAAAAAACAGTAATAAGAAGAATCATGACAACTGATTTTTCTATATAAATTATGCACATACTATGTGGAGACCATTTCCCATCCCAGTAGAGGAAATCCAGTGCCCAGGATAAATTACCACCCACCTAAATGACATTTAAATATAATATAAATCTGAAAGAGCATCATACTAACGTCTTTTTAGGGGAGGAGATCTCATCTTGCTGACAAAGAATCCTGAGGAAGCCAAATAACAACAATAATTATTACTTGCATTTCATACTTATTATCTGTTTATCCTTATAAAAATCTCACTGCGGCAGGTTCAGTGGTATTACTAATATTCCTATGTTTGTGATAACATGGGGAGATTGAAGCAGAGTGAAAAGACATAGGAAAACACTAATATCTTCCTGGGTCATACTGCCAGGAGGCTAACGAACAAAAATTCTTCGTTTCCCCAAGACAGAACCAGAAGATCTTTGGAAGTCCAAATCGTAGGAAGGGGAGATGCAAAGTCAGGCAGACCAGGGGCTAGAATAGCCTAGAGAATGCTGACTTCTGTCATGGATCACAAGTTGAATAGGCAAGCCCTTAAATATGCAAGCATGGCTGTGGCAGGTGCTAGATAGAGACATGTAGTTAACATTTCCTGCCCTGATGGAGAGATACACTTGGGCAGAAATAAATTTTCAGAATTCATGGTTTCAAGTAGAATTGAAATAGGCTAACTTTGAGCTTTAAATCAATAAAACAAATAACCTTTACATCACATAGACATGTCTAAAAAAAACTCCACAAAACTGTAGTGCTTTTTACAATGACATAATGAACGAGGAGAATGGATTTCAAAACAACTTTTCCATTAAAAAATATTTAGTCCAGACTAGATGAGTAAAGTATCATAGCAACAACATACACATACACAGATACACAGCTTACTAAAATGATGTGTTAGTGGAGAAAATACTATTTTGCTTTTGACAATGCTTTCACTTTTACAGATGGTAAACACAAATGATACACTAAGAAGAAATCTGAAAGATATTAAGGTCTTGACTCCAAGTAATGTATCATACCTGAATAATAATTTGGACTATAAGCTGCACTTCTTGTAGAACATGTATAAGATCCGTCCAAATTTCCTTGCCTGGAAGGTAATATCTAAACAAAGCAGAAGATTTTTCTGAAATCATATTCTGACAATAAAATGTAGTAAGAATTTATACTAGAAAAAAAATGTATCATTAAACAAGATTATGACCTATTTCAGAATTCAATACAGGGTGGGGCAAAATTAGGTTTACAGTTGTGAGCACATGAAACAGTTTATTTTTGTATTATTATTTATTATTGTTATTTTCCATATGAACCTTCTTTTGCCCATCCCTGTATAGCTAATTATATATATACGTATTATAAATTAAACAACATACTACTAAGTAAGAATGTCAGAATGAACAGACAATCTGATAAAATGAGGCTTCAGGGGGAAAAATAGGCAAAATATCTGTTATACAACTTAATTCAAAAAATGCTCATGAGAAGGTAACTATGCATTTAGTATTTCCTGTTCTGAAAACCAGTGTATCATATATCAAAAAGGCAGGCAAAATCAATCTGACTTTGATTTTTTCGAAAACTTGACAGAGTTTTTAATCAGGGGTAGTGCTGCACACCAGTATAAATCTGGAAATGCATGAATACATATTCAGTTATTAAAATAATTATTGGGGCAGATGCTAAAGGTATTTAGTACACAGGTGCCAAAGATGCTAAACATTCTGCTATGCTTAAATCAGATTTACACAGCAAAGAATCACCTTATTCAAATTAGTAATGGCTTTCCTACTGAGAAAGACTGCTTTATTAATATTGCTCCTCAAACTTTAATGTGCATATAAATCAGCTGGAGATTTTTAAAAACGTAGATTCTTATTCAGTAGATATGGGGTGAAGCCTGAAATTCTGCATTTCCAACAAGCTTCCAGGTGATGCTGATGCTGCTGGTTCTTTGAGAATATAAATACAAGCTTTACAGCATGGAAAAATCTCAGAGCTGCTGTATATTTACAAATATACACACCCCATTTAATGCTCAGCAATTTTAAGATACAGTTTAAAACAACACAGATCTGGGTACTGATAATTGTAAAATTCTGAGAAATAAAGAGTTTTCTCAAAGGTACTGTTGTCAAAGAACTCATGCATAGTCTGGTTCTTGTCTTAACTTTAATATATCAAACAGAATTTCAAACATTAGAATCACTGATTCTAAAAAGGTTATATACTGTATATGCTTTTACTTTTGAGTTTGCCATTAAACTACCTAAGATGAAAACTTAAGCCAAAATAATTCATTAACTGACAAAAGAAAATTATTTCTAACCTGATGGTCAGAAAGTGAAAGCTGGTCCTCTGGAAAACCTGTTTGTGACAGGAGATGGGTTTTGAATATGGAGTTGTGGTTCACTAAAGTTACTTCTCCAGCATCCATCCTCATCCTATCAGCAATATCATCTGGAGAAAGAGTCCAGATTAGTTCAAGTCACATAATGTTTTAATAACTACTTTACTATATACCAGTCTTTTCACTTAATAAAAATAATTCCCAGCCCTGGCCGGGAGGCTCAGTTGGTTGGAACATCAGTCCATATACCAAAAGGTTGCGGGTTCAATTCCCATTTGGGGTAATTATGAGAGGTAATTGATTGATTTTTATCTTTCACATTGAAGTTTCTCTTTCTCTCTCTCCCTCCTTTTCTCTCCCTCTAAAAATCAATAAAAGCATGTCCTTGGGTAAGGATGATAACAATAATTCCCAAAAACCAGCCATGCAATTAAATAAGATCTCGTCTTCATAAATAACCATTGGTAAGAAATCTCAAAACTGTCAAGAGTTAAATGCAAAATTTTAAAATAATGACATTTCCCCCAAAGAAATTTTTGAATGTTTTAACTGTAGAAAAAATTTTAATTATAAAAATGGAGAAAAATTTCACAATTCAAAAAACAAACACTAGTTAACAGTAGTTTATTTCTTCTGTTTTAATTCAAAGAGTGCTTTAAAAGTTAATCGACCTAAAAAATGTTCTGCCAAAAGCAACATTTATTCATATGGCTCTTAACAGACATCAGCTCAATCACTGTAATATTATGGCAGAATCTTACTTCACAACCATTTTTTGAGAACTTTGTTATTTTCTTATAAAAGAGTAGAATAGAAACAAATAATAAAGGAACTCAATGACTTATAATATCAGCAATGAGAAAAAAGGGAAACAAATGACAGAAAAGGTACACAAAGCAAAAGGGAAAAACAGAAACGAGAGGACCAAAGTGAATTTAAAAGGAGCAAATAGAATGTAAGATCTAACTGTATAGATTTTCAATGTACTCTTTTTTAAAAATTTTATTGATTTTAGAGCAACAAGGGAGGGGGAGAGAAACGCCGATTTGTTGTTCCACTTATTTATGCATTCGCTGGCTGATTCCTATATGTGCCCTAACCATGGATCAAGCCCACACCTTAGTGTATCGGGATGATGCTTTAAATCAGAGGTGGGAAACATCCAGCCCTTGGGCCCTATAAGGCCCCCGAAATCACTTGGTCTGGTCCTGCAAGGCATTAGGGGTGAGTTAATTAAATGTTTGACCAAATATAGCAGGCTAATTTTTAAGATGATAATTTTGTATGGCCTGAGAATATTATAAATATCCAAATGGCCCTTGGCAGAAAAAAGGTCCCCCACCCCTGCTTTACTAGTAAATGATGTTCTAACCAGCTGAGCTACCCAGCCAGGGCTCTCAATCTATTCTTAATTTGGCTACTAGTCTTGACCTTATATTGACCCCCTTTACAGACATAAAGTACTGTGAATAGTGGAAAATGTTCCAGTCACAACTGTCAGTGCCACTAGCTAAATAAAACTTAAAATGTACCTTAATCAAATTATTTCTCATATAGAAGGAAATACAATATTTCCGCAACCTTTTAGAAATACTAAAAGACAAGGACTCTGGAACCAGGCTGCCTGAGTTTAAATCCTGGCTCTGCCAGTTATAGTGTGTGACCCTAGGCAAGTTTCTTAACCTCTGTGTGTAAGTTTCCTCATCGATATAATGGCGATAATAACAGTGCCTATTTTATAGGTACTATAGGTACCCTTGTAAGATGATTGTAAATTAAATAAATACATTTTAAGTAATTAGAACTGGGCCTGGCACATAGTAAATGTCTGCTGGTGTGTATTATTTGGCTTTTTCAATACAATGAATGAGAAAATGCTTCCAAAATGCTATAGACAATGTCTCAACTAAAAGAAAATTGTTTGGTATACTGTATTACAAAATTAGTATGAGATCTCCCTTAAAATTATTAAGCACAAAAATGCAAATATTAAAAATGTTAAGAAAACCCATTCTTCCAATTCAGCTTAACTAGTCAGAGTAACTACAACTAAAAGGACTGAATAACCACTTCATAATCAGTCTTACCCATGTCAGGTCTTTTCACATCACTGACTTTAGCAGAAATACAAAGACCTGTAAAAGAAGGCAGAAAACAGAAAGGTTATACACTGGAATATCTTCTTCATTTAATTATAAAACAGGAAACCACTCAGAAGTGAAATTTGTGTTTTTAGTGGAGAAAAATATAAGATGATAAGGAGAGTTGACTTGATGGGAAGAAAATGAGAACTATAACTAGCCTGAGGTATTTCTAAACATTTCTACAATCTGTGCTATACTAAACAGCAATTATGGACTACCCACACAATCACAGAATATTACATCAAGAAGCAAGTTAGGAGAGCCAACCCTTTGGACATTCATTTGCATTTGGTCATAAAGTTGACTACACTGAAATTCCCAACCCAATGCTCTTGCTATTATCTTATGCTAAACTATTTCATAAACAAGTGATAGATCTTGTGGTGGTCCTATTAAGACTTGTCTTCCATACACGTCTTATTCAGTAGCCAAACATAAAGCTACTGATATTCTGAGGACAGTCAAGGAATGTCCCAGTAGTACTACTTTCTCCCCATAGTTATTCAAACTGCTAAAATTCAAAGCTCTTTTGCCTATATGAAATTACTTTCTCCTCTGATGGATCTAATTTTCCCAGAAAAAGAAGTTAAAAGCTTAACTGCTTGGGACTAGGTTAATAAACATACCCTGGGCACACATACTTGTTGGCAGATTTCCAAGAGAAGATTAGGCATGATAATAGTCACACTTATATTATTCATAATCTTATCACCATTATTCTTAAAAAAGATGGAATACTTTATCAACTACAGATTGGTAACAGATATTCTCTATGATCACAACGAAGTGCACACACAAAGAAAGGCTGCTTCAGCAAACAAGAAATCAAAGAATTTGAGAGATTATGTCCAGAGAGGTTAAGTGACTTGCCTAAAATCACACAGATGGAGCAAAGGAAAAACTAAAACCCAGGTATCCTGACTTCCAAGCAAATGTGATTTTCAACAAATATCACAAAACGTCTCATCCTTTAACATACCCTCAACAAGGACTCATACGCTTTAGCAATATAAAAGCAAGCCCTAGCTAATTCTAGGGAATCTATGCTGTTTTATGATTTTAATAATTAAAGCCCTAAATTTACATTTTCATGCAAATATATCCAGCTTCTTCAGTGTGCTTATGGTACTTTCACTTTGCCACTTTGCAGTTGCATTGGGAGAAGGGACGTTTAACCCAAGATTCAACATGAAATGCTGGATCTGGAACCTTTGGTGCCACCTAAATTCTTAAAACATAAACGTTTTTTTCTTTTAAGAAAAGTATTCTAATAACTAATTTCCTAGTTCACATTGTTCATTTATTTTACTGAAAGAACATAAACAGTTACAGGTATTCATGTGAAGTCAATTTAGTAACTGAACAGAAGATAACAGGAAATCTGAAAGAAAAAATTGGCAAAGTCCTGACAGTAACAGAATGTAAGAAGTATGATAAAACATTTATATGCTTACATACATGCAAAGAGGTGATTATAAGAGAATGTTTAGAGCTATGAAGTTACTAGAAAGTATATACTATAGAGAACTACTGTACAATTAGCTTCAGCCAGGGCCAAGATGTGATTAGAACCATTTATGATATGAAAAGGGTGTGGAGCCTAACTGTTTTGGCCCTGTGGATAGAGTGTCGGCCTGCAGACTGAAAGGTCCCAGGTTCGATTCCGGTCAAGGGCATGTACCTTGGTTGCAGGCACATCCCCAGTATGGGGTGTGCAGGAGGCAGCTGATCAATGTTTCTCTCATTGATGTTTCTAACTCTCTATCCCTCTCCCTTCCTCTCTGTAAAAAATCAATAAAATATATTTTTTTAAAAAAGAAAAAGAAAAGGGTGTGGAAGTGATCATGTGAATCACCCTACTTTGTGCTCTGGAAAACTTTGTATATGATACAGTTTGTACTGTATCATGTTTTTGTTTTTGATATTTTTACATCTATTATCTCCCAATTAGACTCTAACACCTGAAACACTTTAACACTCTAACACCTTATACACTAAGAAACTTCTTGCACACACAAACATTTACTGTATACCAATTACATACAAGATACTGAGGATAAGAAGAATAAAAACTGGTCCCTGCTGCTGAGAAGATCACTGTCTATTGGGGGAAGTAAGATCTATAAATGGATATTTATAGCAAGACAATAAAGCTAATTCGATTAGTAGATGTGGGAGTCAGGTAAAGACTTCCAAAGCAGTAGTTAAGAGTTACATCATCTTAGCCTGAAGTAGCAGAACCAGTTTTTTAATCCATTTGCTCCCTCTAGATTTATCTCATCAGATGGGTGATATGAAGACCATGTTAATTGTAACCAGATAAAAATGAATGAGGCTTCCAAAATGGAACTAGAGCCCTAGCCGGTTGGGATATATTAATTGTAATCAGGTTAAAAATGAATGAGGCTTCCAAAAATGGAACTAGAGCCCTGGCCGGTTTGCTCAGTGGAGAGAGTTTCGGCCTGCCGGTGTAAGGGTCCTGGTTCGATTCCGGTCAAGGGCAGGTACCTTGGTTGCAGGCTCCTCCCCCGCCTGGGTCACAGTCAGGTTGTGTGCAGGAGGCAACCAATCTATGTGTTTCTCTCACATGGATGTCTTCCACTCTCTCTAAAAGATCAATGGAAAAATATCCTCAGCCGAAGATTAACAAAAACCAAAAAAGATTAATTCTTTAAACACACACACAAAATGGAACTGGAGTGGGGTGGGCAAGGTAGGGAATCTCTAAATTGGAAGAAAGTTAAGGAATCATGCTTAAAGAGATGCTTAAAGTTTCACTATAAATGTAATTCCCAATTTAGTGTAACTTATCTTTCAATAGGCGTCCTTAACACAAATTATCTTTATAAAGAATAAAGGTCCGGTCTATTTCATCCAAAATGCCCAACAAGAACCCTAAGTCAAATGGTTGGTAGGCTATAAAAGGTTTTACATAAATTTTATAAGAATCACCACCACTCCAATTATAATAAGTGTACCAAACGTGAAGTGAAATGACTTTAACAAGGCTGACTTGAAAGTGATAAAGGAGCAAGTTATTGCCAACAAGATAGTGCAAATACTGCAGAGGCAGCGATAAACAGAAATCACCAAGCTCAAGAGAGCTGGGCATATACCCAGAGAGACCACGTTAGGGAACACCGAGAGAGACGGCTCAAGTGAATTACCAGAAGGCGATGAGCCAGGTAAGCAAACCGTGGCAGGTAAGGGGGTTTTCATAGCCTGGGCAGGAGGGTCCAGACGTTTCTTTCTGGTGGTGGCACTAGCGATCTCACATCTCAGGGAGATACCACAGCGTAAACGAGTTGGAGAAATGTTTACGTGAGACGCAGAAGTAGTCGAGAAATACCATTCAGGTCTCAAGGAAGGCGGGAGAGGAAGCAGGTGTAAAAAAAAATAAATAAATAAGCTGATCTTCCCGGCGAAAACAGCTTTCCCGTGAGATGACCCTGCTCTGGCGGGAAAGCTCCGAATTCCCAACCGGCCTGTTTCCCCACAAGGAGGGCTGGGCGCTGAGACGGGGGCTTCCGTAATGGCAGGGAGACCGCCTCCCCACCGCCGAAGAGGAAAAGGCCTGAAGGAACGGCTCTAGGAGCCTAACGGCCGCCGGCCAGGTCGCCGGTGGACAGCTCCGGGGAGGGGAGGTGGTCCCAGGGGGCGGGGCAGAGGAAAAAGCGCCGTCCCCACAGCCGTCCTCGCTTCCGCCCAGCGCAGCCCAGGTTGCGGGGCCCGAAGCAGCACAACTTTCCGGGCCAGGATCCCTCCATCCTCCCCCTCCCCCAGCTTCCCGCCGCCACTCACCGAACCGGAACCGGCTGCTATACGAAGGGGTTTCCGGCCGGGCGCGGAACGCAAAACCCGGGAACGGCCGCGAACCGGAACCGCCTCCCCAACACCGGAAGAGCCGCTCGGTGGCTGAGGAAGAAGGGGTTGGGGCGGGAGGTCAAAGAGCACAGTGAAGTACCGTGAAACGCCTGCGCAGTATGGCGAGGCTCAGAAACCTAGGAAGCATCTAAGGCTGTAGTCATAATTTCTCTGAACTTTCAGTTTGGGCTTTTTCTTGTTCCCGGAATACTGTTAGTGTGCCTTTCGTCCTTCGCATTTCTCTGTTCCCCCGACCCCCTCACCCGCCGTCTTCTGGTTCCGGGGGCGATTATTGCTTACAGCTCCGGTTTCCATGGCAGCCTTCTCCGTGGCCTTTCATCTGCTGGAACCTGTTGTCACCTTGGCAGATCTAGACCTGAGAGCTAAATCAAGCTCAGGCTATATTGTCTTTTGAGAATCACAGAACGTTAGTGATTGTAGAGGATTTTGGAGATAGTTTAATCTAATAGTTTCAGAAAAGTGAAATATTTTCCCAAAGTTATAAAGTGTGTAGCAGATCTGGGATTAGGAAATAAGTTTCTTAACTTGCAGACCTGTACTCTGCACCATATGATGCTTGATTGGCCATTAGGGGAAAGGAAAAAAAAGGGTTGGGCGAGGGGGGGAGTTTAGGATTGGCATAGATTAGATTCTAAACATGTAGAAACGTCCAGAACTCTTGAGGAGTTTGAAACAGGGGTGTAGGTGTGAGGAAAGCCATTGGGATCTACCAGAGATCTACTT